>NC_000076.6:37810542-38480542 GCF_000001635.26 Mus musculus
GAATAAAGATGAAATTAAGACTAATCAGATATAATTCTTTTATCTTTTATATAAGCTAATTTTATATATTTTCAAACTTAAAGTTAAAAGGCGTTCATTATAAAAAGGAAGAAATGTTTTGAAATTCATTGTATAAACTATCACAGTGTATAAACTATCACTTGGTATGCATAGCACAGATAGCTCAAACAAGGCTGTTTCCTCTCCGCGAGTGAAATATGTAGAAATACTTGATAATGGTGCACAATTCACATGTTTACAGGCCAGCAGGTAGACAGCAATGATCAAAGCAAATTTGGAAGAGATTAAAAGGACACTGTAAGGATAGCCACAAAATGTCAACTATGTGTGTCTATAGCCTGGGTTGTGCAGAAGACCAGTTATGGCTATGCATGACTGGGTTTCCCACATTGCCATGGAGGCCATATCTGAGAGATGTCAGTGAGGAACCATCCATTTACTGATCTTTTCCTAATCAGAAGACCAGCCTCTTCATCTCTCTCTGGCGGCTGGCTTAAGATGGAAATTTGAGCCTATCTCTTTTAATTTAAGGTCTTGACTTGGTCTATCAGACACTATGAGTTGGTCTAGTTGGCTATCTTGCAAGTTCCAATCTGTCCTCTTCATAGCTATCATTTTTGATCAGACATATCAACTGATTTAAGTTAATTAGCTAAATCCTACAAAGTTTTTGAGATCTTACTGAGTTTATTTAGCTGATATCTTTTTTTATAATTTTGATAAAGGTTTTCCTCTCCTTTAGAGAACACAAGACCCCTCAGTTTATGTGTATCAAGACAGAAATTAGCTTTTCAAGAGAACACATCTTTCAGTTGCTTCTTGAAAATATGCTTCATTAGGAGAATCTGACTTTGTTGAAAGCTGTGATGTAAAAACTGTGATCAGCAAAACATACGAAAATAATCTTCTTTTTGGCCATCAATGATTTTGACCCATTGTTTCTCTAGAGATAAATGACATGATGCAATTTTATTTTAAATTTTGATGAATTATTCTTTTTCATTTAATTAGCATCACCAGGTAGTATTGAGACATGAAATCCGGCTGAATACAATGTTTTCTCTGCCGTGTCATTAGTGAAATAGCAGGAGTGTAATCAAATGTGACCCTTATGCTTTCTTTTTCAAAATGCTGTCAACAGAACTGGCTCCTCAGTTTGCTAAGATTCATCAGTGAGAGGATAGAAAGTTGAGTGAGATTTGAAGCAATATCCTCATTAGAGTTTCTTTTAATCAGTCTCTCTCTCTGTATATACACAGAATTTAAAGGGGGAAATACAAAGCCATACCATCACAGTTCTAGCCTGATATTTATGTTTGGCTGACATGAGAGGGTACCTGAGGCCAAGGTGACATTTAAAAGAGTGGTTACCTAGTCTGTCATCTCACTTCTGCAATTCATGTGGTACTGTGTGTCACATGAAGTTATCAGGAAATGGTGTGGAAAGTACGGTTCTTACTCTCAGTAGATTGTGGGAAACCTAGGGGATTCTGACGTGTGCTTTAAAAATATATTTCAAAACTTCTAAAAGGCATGATTTCGAAATGTGATTGGCTGGCTACTGGTGATTTTCAGACTAAAAATTAATCTGCTTGCAATGAAACCCACGTGAACCACGGCCATTGGGAGTATAGAAATTAACTTGAAGACGTGCAGTTTTCCATTTTATTTATCAAGCATTCACAACCAAAACAAGGCTATTTTTTATGGTTACAATCAAGTGCCTTCATGCCTGAATTCAAGCTTCCTAAATCAGAAAGTGCCAGAAATTACACTTTGAACCTCCAAATCATTTGAGTTGAACAGTAGTGTATTTTTGGAGACCAAATGTGCTCTCATATCCTTCCAACTCTGTAAAACCAAACAAGCAGGAATGTCATTATCTGGACATCCAGTCTTCATCCCTCACAAGTGACTCTGTCTTCCAGTGACACTGTTCCCCTGCTCCAGACAGAGCAGCAACTGTTCCCCAGTGTACATTTCCATTGCATCCCCCATCTTCTCTCCCTCCCCCTCCCCTCCCCCTTTACAGCCACAAATGCTTCAACAGAAGTGGGGGAAGATCCAAAGAATCCCCTTTACTAACTAGAACTAAGATGAATTGTGTCAGAGTTCAGAGCTTCGTTGTTGCTTGGCATGAAATTACTGCCCGTGGTTTCTGCCAAGGCGGGTGTCAGCTGGTGAATTATAACAGTGGCAGACAGGACTGAGATAAGCAGAAAATACAATGGCAGCTGCTACACAGAACTATTCTTTCTGGCCTAGTGAATACAAAAATACATTGTGTAAATAAAGACAGACAGCTTCTTTATGCAATTGTCTGCTACTGTGCAACTGCTAAGGAACAAGTATTGATTCCTGAAAATAGCCCCAGACACTTGAATGCAATATGCTTTTACACGTGAGATGACTGGGTTATTAAGAAAGCAACAATAAATCTAACTTCCTAACATTAGAGTTGAACCTTCAGGTAAATAAAGTATACCACTGTGTTACGTTACATTTCTGAACTTGAGCATTTCTTCAAAGCATGTCTTTCATTCAAGTCCACAATTCTTTATTGTGTTTTGAGTGTGAAATCTAGGGCTGTGATTGAGTTTTCATCAATTATAAAATAAGTGCTGTATCAGGGCTCTTGCTTAGATTGCCACAACAAAGTGCCATCCTCTGGAATGGCTTAAACAACAGACGTTTGTTTTCTTGTGATGCTCTTGGCTGGATATACTTCATTAAGACCTGACACAGTTGGTTTCTGGTAATAGATTCTTGGCTTGTAGAACAATGCATTTTTTCTCTGTGTTATATCTGGCTTTATAGCATCTACTTACTAATCTGTTTATTTTTTGAAAGCATTTTGCTATGTGGCCCATCATTAATCACCTGGGCCAGAGCTATCTTCCTAGCTTTGTCTCCTGAATAGCTGGGACTATAGTGTGCCACCACACTTGGGTCACTTACTAAAAGGGCACTAATTCTATCAGTTTAGGATCCCATATATAAGTTTCTATGTAATTTTTATTACTTTTTTAAACTTTAATTACTTTTTTTTTGTTCCCACTTTAAACAGTCAGAGTTTTTATGTTTCTGCCCAGAAAGTTTGGTAGGATAACATGGTATTCTTTATGTAAAAGTGCCCTAGGCACACTTGATTTTTTTAAAATTTTTTTAATTTTTAATTTTTTTTTTTCGAGACAGGGTTTCTCTGTATATCCCTGGCTGTTCTGGAACTCACTTTGTAGACCAGGCTGGCCTCAAACTCAGAAATCTGCCTGCCTCTGCCTCCCAAGTGCTGGGATTAAAGGTGTGTGCCACCATGCCCAGCACACACTTGATTTTTGTTACAAATAAAACTATGTAATGAACTTGTCTATCAAACTTCTATCCAGTACTTCTGAAGATTTTAAATAGTTTTCAGTAAAATATTATCCACTGAATAACTTTACATTTAGGAATACCATATTAGAAATTAGCAGAAGAAACAAGCATTCTGTAAGGTACAGAACTCTCCAAATATAATTCATAGTCCGTATAGATCCTGCAGCCCTTGTCTGTAAGGTCAAGTCTATTTTCATAGCTATACAGAAATGATGCTTGTGGGTTTTTCTTCTGCATATTAGATAATTTCATATTTCTGTGATAAATCACAATGACCAAGGCAACTTCTACAAGACAGCACTAAGTTGGGCTCATGAATTCAGGGGTAAAGTTCTTGATGATGGAGAAAAAGCAGAGTAGCTGGAACAATTGCAAGAGCACATCTTGACCTAAAAACAGGAGATACAGTGCAGTGGAAAAGCAGAAGTCTCCTTAAACATCAGAGCCTGCCACGAGTGGCACACAGAATCCAGCAAGGCTATTTCCTCCCTATTCTTCCCCCCAAATTCTCCTAACTGGTGATCAAGTATTCAAACCTATGGGTTTATGGGGGACGTCCTCATGATGTTACTGGCACAAAAGTGATGAAGTTAAACTGCTGGCATCTAAACACATGAACTAAATGAGTGATGCCAAGCCAGCCTAGGAACTACTGTGCTAATCATGTAGCCTCAGTTTTATTACACATACACACACATGCCCACATGCCCACACAAACACATACAGGCATGAAGGTATGTGAACACACATATATGCATGCACATACATGTATACATACACAGTCAAACATACAGAAAAACACATTCATTGAACATTGTCTTCAATGAGAAAGCTAAAAATAAAATGTACTAGAGGTTTGCCCTAATGTTACTTATCTTTTTGATATTCTGTATTTTACAATAGACTGTGCAATATGTATGAACCTCTGTGCGTACTAATATAGGATGTAGAGAATGATCTTCAGAAAAAGATTTCATGAACAAGTCACAAGACACTGTTGACTACTTTTCACAAACTGAATTTTTTTTTTTACTTGAAAGAACACTGGACAAACAAATTGTCATTATTCACATGGGCATTTGACTAGGAATTTCCTCAAAAATTAATGAAGGGATTATGTCACTGCAAGAATAACTCAGTTTATTTCCACTGACGTCATTTTAATTTTCAACTTCAATTTTGAATTCTGGAAAATTCCATCCACCACTGTAGCTTGAAAGTGCTTCAAGACTTAGTGATGTTAACAAAAGTGATTTTAAAAAGTATTATGCAATGCACTATATCCATATTTAGAAACCACAGCAGGCAGTAAGCCAATAGTTCCCATATGATCAATGTTTGATGTTATAAAACCACTAGTGTGCAATAATGGATTTCAAAGTAACAAAGTTCAGGAAAATTCATGAGTACGGTTTCAAGTCTCTCTTATAATGAAGACACTTACCAGGGTTAATATAATGCCAAAGATGTGTGTGTGTGTGTGTATGTGTGTGTGTGTGTGTGTGTGTGTGTCCTCTGTGAGACTATTGCGCTATTCCTGTATCCATATGTAGATGCAATCTGATTCAAGGCTAACAATGCACTTCAGTATGCTGAGAAGAAGCACATCTAAGGATCTATCTGATGTCTATGTCCGACATTAGATAGACTTGGCAAATAGATAAAACAATGTAGTACTTTTTTGGAATAATTGTTTTAAAAGTTATTTTTCAGCAATATTATTTATCTCAAAATGCATCATGTTATAGCACAATATCAACCCATATTGTGTTAGTTACCTTTAAAAAATAAAATCTATAGATATAGATTGATTCAATCTTTAAGGAAACATTAAATAAGCGAGAAAAACACTGCTTTAAGCATTATGGAAACCATGGGTAGAAAATAAACAATTTTCTTCCTTGAACCTCAAATCATTTTTTGTAAATGATCTATGAACCTGTAAAGTGTAACTGGAAAATACACTTAGTAAAAGTCATTGGGTCCTCCAAAGAAATGTAGCAGTATTGGCTCCCTGGCATCGTCATACTGTGAATACTATTGATTTAGTTACATCTGGTCAAGCAGCTGTGTAACACACAAGTCTAATTACCACTTTAAATCAGATTCCCAAGCTGACTGTAAAAGTTGATAGTGTTCCCAAAGACCATTATCAAAGTCAAGAAAGTAGAGAATTAGAAATGTTGCATGATCTCAGCTACTTGTACACCAAAGCTGAAGTTGAAGACTCATGCTTTTGATTTTTATGACTGTTTGTCAAGTCTTCTCAACACTCTAATTATACCCAGGTGTTGTTAGCTATAATAATTTCTCTGGGACTAAGAATTGGTAGAAATACTAGTCAGGTAAGTTATATGTCATTTAAAATTTATAGCTGTGTTTCCAAATTTAAAGATCCAAGGATCCTGGGAATTAATCTAATAGAACCCAGAGGTATATTATATTTTGAACAATATGGACAATGTGGACTGAAGCATGTATCTTGTATTAGTGATGAACAGAGGAAAACCAGAAAGAATGTGTGTTGTTGACATGAATTGGTCATGTCAAGACCCAAGACATCAGATTCATGGGAAATTGACAGGATGCTCTGCCCTTCTCTTCCAACTTCATCATTGGTCTAAGAGAAAATTGACATATTGTTTCTCTGATCCAAGTATGGGTGCTTATCGATGTCTGGTTAGCACGTGCAAAAACCAGCAAATGCAGGGTTGTGCTCCAGATACTGACAGCTAAGACTTCTTACCTACAGAAACTTTTAACTGAGATAGACTGACTGTTCTCCCTCTGCTCTACATAATAAAAACCCCTGAGGTTCTGTGATTTTCCTGCTGCCACTCCATCAGAATGTACACAGCCCAGCTGATCTCTGCTTTTCTACACCCAAGTCTCTGCATCTGTTATTTCTTCATTTTCTGCAGGGCCAGTCAGATTCCCAGACTCAAGACATGCAGGTTGCAGGATTTTACATTTTCTGGGTTTTTTTTTTTTAGATGAATCTATCTATCTATCTATCTATCTATCTATCTATCTATCTATCTATCTATCTGATTATTTGTCTACCTAGTTGGTTGTGCTGTATGTATAGCATTTTATTGCAGATTACCTTTAAAGTCAATAGCCAATTAATTTGTTGATTTCTCAAAACAGGGCCAAACAAATTATGTTACCTCCCCTATTCTTATTACACTAAACACACATTTGTAATATCACCATAGAAATATCTCTTTGATGAATTAATTGAAATGATCAATTTGGTAAAGTAAGGTAAATATAGGAGGCACTAAATATACCTCATTTGAATTTTTATGGCCTTGTTTTAGTCTTGACATAAATTCCATTCAGTATTTGAAAAGTTTCTTGATTGAATTACTTCTTTATTAATTCTCTCTCTGTCTCTCTCTGTCTCTTTGTCTCTCTATCTGTGTCTGTCTGTCTGTCTGTCTGTCTCTCTCTCTCTCTTTCTCTCTCTCTCTCTCTCTCACACACACACACACACACACACACACACACACACACACATTTTATTTGTGTTTTGGTAACAATTTTCTCTCTTTTTGAAGCTTTCTTAGGTTTAATGGACCAAGCATCTAATTTATAGTCTTATACTTTTTTTTTACTTTTCTTTCTTTTTCCTTGTGAATATGTGTGCATTCTTGTGGTATGTGCATTTGTGTGCATGTGTGTAGGTATGTGTGCAGGTGTGTGTGTGTGTGTGTGTGTGTGTGTGTGCAGGTGTGTGCATGTACCTGTGTTCAATTGTTTGTTGTGGCCAAAGACCATTCATTGAATACTCTTTTTCAGGAAATGTCCACGCTGGTTTTAGAGATTGCAACTCTGACTGAGACATAGGTTTCACTAATTGCTTGGCTGGCCGACAAACCCTAGTTTTGCCAGTCTGTTTTCTTTCTTTTCTAGCTACTATATTAGTGCATCATGTTTTGATATCATAAGCTTCAATTGGGTATTCTATTTCTTCCACGGTACTTTTACTATTCAGTAGGGATCTACTTTTTCCAATTTTGTAACATATGGTATTCTGGCAGTATCTCATTTCATGGTATTAGTGAAAAAATCTTCTAAATATAATTCTAAAATGTACTACATCTTAAAAATTAAAATATATTAAGTAGCTAGAAAGCAATAGGGAAGAAGCAAAAACATGATTTTGAATATATATATATATATATATATATATGTGTGTGTGTGTGTGTATGTATGTGTATATATATATATATATATATATATATATATATATATATATATATATATATATATATCTCGACAACAGAATGCTTCAAGCCTTCAGGGAGGCCATTGTAGATGAGGGGGAGGAAAGAACATAAGAGATAAAGGATGCTTTTTGTGATATTATGTCCTCTAGAAATATATGAGGCTACACCTATGAAGTCTCTTGAACATGGATGCATAAAAATGATTCAAACAAGGATGACCCCAACAGACATGTTAGCATGGAATAGAGAAAGGCCAAGAGGCCTCAGCTGTAGACAAAGAGCTATAAGCAACTAAGGAATACTGAGAATGAGGGAATTGGTCTTTCCAGGGAAGAGCACAGTGCTTGATTATCTAATATCAAATGATAATCCATAAAACATAAACACTCATGTAGCATTACATTGAACACATTGTGTTTATGTATTTAGGATAATATATATGTGTATGTGTAGTATCAATAATTAAAGCAAACTGATCATGAATTTAAAACATACAAAGGCAGGTATGCAAAAGGATTTGAAGGGAAAGAGGAAAATGGTTGTATTATATTCTCAAAAATAAAATATTGGAAATCAAAACAAAATTCCATATCCTTGTGAGTAGCAAGAGAGGTCTGTTCTTCATGGAAGAATGGGCTTTGCTGTTTAGAAAACTCATGTTTATGTCTTGGGACCTTCCCAATACTTGAGTTGAATTTTTACAATTTTATAAAAGTTCTAGGATGCTTGCTATGCTTGATCCATTATGCTTTTAAAATATCACCTACAATTTGGAACAGATTGTTGGTTTATATAAAAGAAAAGCCTGATTGAATTTTCATTCCAAATTTTTATTGTTCTGAGATTCAGTGTCACTGTGAAGACCAGGCTGGTCTTGAACTCAAGAAAACCATCCCTCCTCTGCTTCCTGAGTACTGCCATGAAGGTCATCTGGCACTGCACTGTTACTGTGTGTTAATTGCAATTTTTAAACCTTAAGCTCACACTAGTCTCCATTTATTTTGGCTATTTGTTCTGTGTAATTTTTTCAGCATTTTCTTTTCTTAAATCTGAAACAATTTTCATTAGATTTATTTCAAGCTATTTAATTTTTTTCATTTATTTCAGTAAATTCCCATTCACAAAAATATATTTCCTTTTAGTCTTTATGATTCTAATTTCTTTTTAAAATACAATGAGGGTTGTGATTAATTTATGAATACTGAATTTCTTAAAATCATCTTCACATCCTACCTTTTATGTTTTATCATTTCATCTATGTATTTTTTAGCACTTCTGTCACATGTGACTATGTGGTTTAATAGTAGTCACTCTTACATTGTAATTCTTGCAACAGTTACTCCTTGTTCTTAACTCATAGCACTGTCTAGACAAAAAGCAAATTAGAATAAGTTCATCTCATTGAATTCTCAAGGAAAATTCATTGTATAGTTCAGTAATAAATGTAGTATCTATATTTCTTTTCTTTTTAATGTGATTATCAGATATGGGATGTTTCTGCTCCTTGTTAATCATGTACTTCTTAACAATTATTAGATTCAAATTTCAGCAGCAGCTTGAAGATTGGGTTTAAATTTTCTAATTGATTTGGCCTTCCTCAAATAAATCCTTGTGAATTCTGATAAATTATCATTTTTGTCTGTTCTAAGATTTTGCTAACATTTAATAATATATGTTCATGAAAAAAAAGGTCTGTGATTTCCTTTCCTCTTGTGTTCTTGCCCTATTTTGGTATCTCATTTTCTAGTTTCAAAAGTGGTAATTTTTTTCTGACTTCTGACCTTGATAAGTTTTTGTTTAAGATTGGTTTTGTGTAATATTTAAATATTTGGTAATGATGAATAGTATCAACCAATGACTCATACACTAAGCTCAACAATTAACTAATACCAACTCATGAAACATAAAAGCTTGTTAAAAGATACTGTCAATAGGACAAAACAGCAGCCTACAGACTGGGAAAAGACCTTCATCAAGCCCACATCTGACAAAGGCCTAATATCCAAAACATATGAAAATCTCAATAAGTTATACACCAAGAACCCAAACAATCCAATTGAAAAAATAGAGTACAGAGCTAAACAGAGCATTCTCAAGAGAGGAATTCCTAATACCCAAGAAACACTTAAGGAAATGTTTAACATCCTTAGTCACCAGGGAAATCCAAATCAAAATGATCCTTGAGATTTCACCTCACACCCATCAGAACAGCTAAGATCAAAAACTCAAGTGACAGTACATGTTGGCAAGCATGTGGAGCATGCTGGAGTGCAAACTTTGGTTAGGGTTAGGGTTAGGGTTAGGGTTAGGGTTAGGGTTAGGGTTAGGGTTAGGGTTAGGGTTAGGGTTAGGGTTAGGGTTAAGGTTACAGTACCAATTTGGCATTTTCTCAGAAAACTGCGAATAGTTCTACCTCTCAAGAGTGGTAAATACCCAGCTATACTGTTCCTGACATACACTCAAAGGATGCTCCACCATCACACGTAGACATTTGCTCAACTATGTTCATAGTAGCTTTATTTGTAATAGTCAGAAACTGGAAACAACTTAGATATCCCTCTGCTGAAAATTGATAAAGAAAATGTAGTTCAAATTATACAATCAAATACTACTCAGCTATTTAAAACAAGGACATCATGAATTTTCCAGGCAAATGGATTGAACTAGAAAATATCATCCTGAGTGTGGTAACCCAGACTCAAAACTACATGCATGGTATATGCTTACTTATAAGTGTGTGTTACCATAATGTACAGGATAGCTACACTAGAATCCACAGACCAACGTACCCAAATAACAAGGAAGGCCCAAGGGAGGCTGGTTGAATCTCTCTCAGAAGAGAAAATAAAATAGATATCAGAGATGGCTGGAGGCAGGTAACTGGGTAGGAGAGGGGATGGAGAGAGGAGCAGGGAAGGGGGAATCAGATGTAAGGAGAGCAAGGGAGAGAGTAGAGAAATCAGCAGTAGGCAGGGATGGTGGCATCCCTAGAAGGTTCTAGTGACCTGGGATAAGAAAAGACCCCATGGTGGCTATAGTGGATGACTCTAGTTGAAACTACTAGCAGTCAGTTATATAGATCCTGAAGTGGCAATTTCCTGTAGCCAGGCAGGACTCCCTGGGAAGAGATAAAGACAATAACTCACCCACGAGCCTTGGACCTAAAATGTGTCCTATCTACAACATATGCAAGATCAAAGATGGAGCAGAAATGGAAGGAATGGCCAGGCAATGATGTGTCCAAATTGAGACCCATCCTATGGACAAGAACCAATCTATGACATTATTGATAGTTATGCTTTCAGGCAGGATCCTGCATAACTGACCTTTAAGAGGATCCACAGAGCAGCTTATGGAAACAGATGTAGAGACCAATAGCCAAACATTAGACAGATCTTGGGAAGTATTGTGTAAAAGTTGTGGAAAGGATTGGGGAACTTGAAGAGGACAGGGTCTCCACAGGAAGACCAGCAATGTCAACAAACTTGGACCCTTGGGGGCTCCAAGAGACAGAGCTACCAACCAAAGAGCAAGCATCGGATGGACCTAACACCACACACACACACACACACACACACACACGTAGTAGATATGCAACTTGGCCTTCATACAAGTCTCCCAACAACTGGAGTGGGGAATGTCCTGGAATTTATTGTCTGCCTGTGAATCCTTTTCCCCTAACTATGCCACCTTGTTTTGCCTCAGTTAGAGATAATTGCCTAGTTCTGCAGTGACTGGTGTGTAGTGTATGTGTAGTGTGTGTGTGTGTGTGTGTGTGTGTGTGTGTGTGTGTGTGTCTGTGTGTGTGTGTGTATGTGTGTGTGTGTGTGTGTGTGTGTCTGTGTGTGTGTGTGTGTTTTACCCGGGAATGGTGTCCCATTCTCAGAGGAGAAGAGGGAGGATAGGGGAAGGAGCTATGAGGGGTAGTGACTGGGTGGAGAGGGTATCTGATATTGGGATATAAACTGAATAAATGAATTTTAAACAAGTAAAATGTATCAATCTGCCAGCTATTTATTGTCATTCACTGTCATTTCTTTTCCTTCCATTCTCTCTCTTTTTCTTTCTTTCTCTCTCTTTCTTCCTTTCTTTCTGTCCATCTGTCTGTTTGTCTGTTGTTTGCCTGTCTGTCTCTCTGTCCATCTGTCTGTCTGTCTCTGTCTCTGTCTCTCTGTCTCTCTCTCTCTCTATCTCTGTCTCTGTCTGTCTCTCTCTCTCTGTGTGTGTGTGTGTATGTGTGTGTATGTGTGTATCTTTCACTTTTTTCTTATTTAGATAGGGCACCTCCTGTTACCCAAGTGGTTATGGAACTTGCTGTTTTCTAGATCAGCTTCAGAGTCTTTATCATCCTCCCTCAGCCTCCCCAGGCTGGGATGATAGTTGTGTACCATCACATCTGGCCTGGAGACTCATTAGGAGATTATTAACTGTACTGTTCTCTAATTTAATTTAATTGGTACTACTTCTTCTTTGAAGTATTGGTATTTAATTGTTTGCACTGACTTTTTGAAGTCTATCAATTTGTTTTCATTGTGCTATTTTTAAAATATTCTCTTATTATTTGATAATGTTAACCATGATTATAGGTACATTCCCACAGGAATTCTTTTTAAAATAATTTAAAATTATTTATTTAATGTGTGTGGGTGTGCATGCATGTGTGTGTGTATAAGCATACATGCAGAAAGCCATAGATGTGGGGAAAGGGTGTGTGGGATCCTCTAGATTAGAGTTACAGGTGGTTGTGAACCACTATTTGAGTTCTGGGAACTGTTTCTGTAAGAACAGTAAATGTTTTTAGCTGCTCAGCCTTCATTCCAGTTCCCTCATTCCACTAGAATTCCTATTTTTAAAACATTTTATTGATTCTTTTTGAGATTCACATCAAACATTCCAATCCCACTCATCTGCCCATCTCATATCTGCCCTCTGCCCTGGCTACCCACAAAAGAAAATAAAGAATAAACAAAAATTAACAAAAAATAGAAAGCATAGAAAAATCTCATTGTGGAAGCTTCAGTGTGTCACAGCATGTATACCCTTTTGTACACACTTCTTACTTGCAAGTGACCATTGTAATGAGTTACTGGTCTGGTTTGAGACCTCTGGCTTCTACTACACTATCCATACTTGATCTTCACCGGGGCTCATCTTGGTAGTTCTGTTATTGCCCTGTGTCATGGGGATCCTGAAGCTTAGGATTTGCAGGATCAGCCCTTTTACATGCCCAGCAGTTTATAGATGTGGTAGATGTTGGGTTCGCCAACTCAAAGCCATGGATCTCTGTATTTCTCCAAATCAAATATACCCAACAATGAAAACACAACACAATTAATATGAACACATGCTGTGCCCCTGGACTGGGCAGATCTACTGCTACACTACCATCTTCCACATCAATGAGACTCCTTAGAACTTGTGGTTTCTTCAGGCCATATACTTCTGCTCCACTTTTTTCTCCTTCCTCCTCGTCTGCATCATCTCCCTCTTCCATTTTCTTCTTTTCTCCCTCACATTCTGCTCCACCTTCCCTTTTATCTGCTCAGCCATCAGCTCTCCTTTATTTTACAAGTTAAGGTGGGAAGCAGGTTTACAGGAAATCACCTGAGTGCTGACTCATTCCTTGTTCATAGCCACTCACAGAAGAATGAAGTTATCAAATATAACTAGCCCCAGGGCTATCCACAACATTTACCCCTTTCTGTTCAATTAAAAGCCTATTTTATCTCAGATATAATTGAACATAACAATTACTATTTTGTAATTTATAAAGTACAAGAGACTTAACACCCAATACCTCATGTTTGTTAATTAAACAGAAACCCTGTCATCTATCCTCACTTAAAAGACTTTTTTTTTTTTTTGTGGTCTCCATTACTGGACTGTAGTTTATTCCAGATATAGTCAAGTTGACAACCAAGAATAGCCATCACAAGTCCACCTCTTTTCAACTTGATACACAATCATAGCTTCTTATGTCATAATTTTCAAATGAAAACAATTATCAGGTCATGATAATGCTTGAACATAATATAATCATTCCATGTAAAATCACAGATGCATTATATATTTAACCAGGTCATAATTACACCTAACATGATATAACTCGTACAACCCTGGTCCAACTACAAACAAAAGACTTTTAATTCTACATCTGGCTATGTCTTGGCTTTAGATTGAATGCCATCTGAAAACCATCCTCTCAAAACTGTTCCTCTCAAAATAAAAAGCCTGGGTTGGCTAGGAGACTATGTAGCCCATCAGAAATCCAAGAATGACTGATATTAACTGAAAATATGTAGGAAGCCTAAAACAGCTTCCAAAAATTAGCCAGTCCATAGAGACTGCTTATCACCTGGACAGCCCCTTACTTCAACACATTGGTGCATTGGTTTTCAACCTAGAGGCCAGGGTCATCTGACAGATTTAGAGAAACAGGAATATTAAGGACTAGCCTACTCTGTCTTGGCAGAATCAAGCTTTTTACTGGGGATTTGAGTCCATTGATATTGAGATATTAAGGAAAAGTGATTGTTGCTTCCTGTTATTTTTGTTGTTAGAGTTGGGATTCTGTTCTTGTGTCTATCTTCTTTTAGGTTTGTTGAAACTAGATTACTTTCTTGCTTTTTCTAGGGCGTGATTTCCGTCCTTGTATTGTTTTTTTTTTTTTGTTTTTTTTTTTCCTGTTATTATCCTTTGAAGGGCTGGATTCATGGAAAGATAATGTGTGAATTTGGTTTTGTCCTGGAATACTTTGGTTTCTCCATCTATGGTAATTGAGAGTTTTGCTGGGTATAGTAGCCTGGGTTGGTATATGTCTTCTCTTAGGGTCTATATGACATCTGCCCAGGATCTTCTGGCTTTCATAGTCTCTGTGGAGAAGTCAGATGTAATTCTGATAGTTCTGACTTTATATGTTACTTGACCTTTTTCCTTACTGCTTTTAATAATCTTCCTTTGTTTTGTGCATTTGGTGTTTTGATTATTATGTGACAGTAGGAATTTCTTTTCTGGTCCAAACTATTTCAAATTCTATAGGCTTCTTGTATGCTCATGGGAATCTCTTTCTTTAGGTTTGGGAAGTTTTCTTTTATAATTCTGCTGAAGATATTTACTGGCCCTTTTAAAGTTGAAAAATCTCCTTTCTCGTCTATACCTATTACCCTTAGGTTTGGTCTTCTCATTGTGTCCTGGATTTTACGGATATTTTGGTTTAGGATCTTTTTGCATTTCATATTTTCTTCGATTGTTGGGTCAATATTTTTATGATCTCCTGCACTTGAGATTCTCTCTTATATCTCTTGTATTCTGTTGGTGATGCTTGCATCTATGGCTCCTGACTTCTTTCCCAGGTTTTCTATATCCAGAGTTGTCTCCCTTTGTGATTTCTTTATTGTTTCTACTTCAAAATTAATTTTTGTTTGATTTTTGTTTCTCTAGATAACTCTGAAACAGCTCTGGATGTTCTGGAACTCACTTTGTAGACTAAGCTGGTCTTGAAATAATAGTGACCTGCCTGCCTTTGCCTCCCAAGTGCTGGGATTAAAGGTGTGCATCACCATACCCAGCTTAAAATTTATTTTTATGAATTTGTTTAAAGTTGTGAATGTTGACATTTTGAAATGAAGTAGCCAGAAGAGTTCTTAAAACTAGTCCACTTTCCAAATAACATATTCAGAGATAACAGAAAGTACACAACTTTTCTCAATGGCATCTTTGAGTATCGGGAGACAGAAAATTCATCTCTGGACCATGTTCAAGAACATCTCAAAGTCCGGAAAGCCGGAGATGGTGATGAAACAGCTATTCATATCTATGTGAGCAATAAAATCCCAAGAGTTTTATTTTAGATATTCCATATCTTTTTAATACTACTCTGTAATTTCTAGTTTTCATTTTTACTGCTACCAAATTGACATTGGAAACCTGCCTAATTCTGTAGTACTTACCTCATCTAATAATGGATCCCCATTGCCATTCCCTCATGTGGTTACTGATGAGTGCCAGATAGAATGCTATAGAGTAAATTGAAAATAAATTATTCATAATGTAAATGTAGCAATGAATTAATTAATATAAATGTAAACAGTTAATTTGGCAGCAGTACTCCTTTACCTTATGCTAGTCCCCAATAACTGCACAGAAACAAAAAAGATTTATGTAAAATGACATCTCCATAGATGAGCAATTAAATGATCTATCCTTACTTTCTATGCTAATCTGACAATGTTTTAACCACATCCCATGATACTTGCATATCATTATTGATGTGGCTCTTCAGACCCCTTTTTCAGGGCTCCAATTCCTCCATCCTACTGGCACATCTCACCTTCCTTGTCTCCTTCCTCTTGCTAGCAGACTTCCTACCCTATTCTGTATTCTGTGTAGTCAATGGGTGATCAACATTTATTAATAAGGCAGAGAATAAATGGTAAGAATTGTTTATACAAATTTGAGACAGAAGATTTTTGGATAAGTAATATCTGGTGTGAAACAAGATATATGAGCAGAGAAATCAGCACTGTAATAACCCAAGGATAAACTTTACACAGCATACAAAACGTTATGCCTACAGTAAATTGGTACCATTATCCTTCTCTCGAAGACCATATAATCTCTAATCTCTTTGAATAGTGCTAAATTAAGGTCTCAGTCACTACATGTTATGATGATGCAGCCATCACTACTATTAAGGCTAATTTATGCTTTTGACATGTTTACAAGTGAGGTGAATAAAAGGCATTATCAAGACAAAAATTGAAGGAAAAAAGATGAAAATGGAAGATGTTATATAAATATCCACTTGTAATGAATTTTAAAAGAAAATATGCTTAATTAAACTTAACTGACTAAATAGATTTGGTGCCTATATCAAGTATGTGCTTGTGTATTATTCATGTGTGCTCACCTTATCATGTCATGCTTGAAAATGCTCCCACGTTATGCACTTGCAGGGGTCAGAAGAAAACCTTAGGTGTTGGTTCTTGACTTCTACCTTGTTTGAGACTAGGTCTCTTTATTGTGTTTTCCTTCTGCCATGAATTCCAAACCATGTGATCTGCAAACTCACTTTGATTCTCCTGTCTCTGCTTCTGACCACCTAGGAGTGCTGAGATGACAGATGCTTTTATGTATCCTATATCAAACATTCATACAGTTTCCAGGAACTCACAACTTTACACTTTTAATCTCAGAGCCACGTCTTAGGCACCAAA
This sequence comes from Mus musculus, assembly GCF_000001635.26. Taxonomy (NCBI): domain Eukaryota; kingdom Metazoa; phylum Chordata; class Mammalia; order Rodentia; family Muridae; genus Mus; species Mus musculus. The sequence goes on from NC_000076.6 coordinate 37,827,389, forward strand.
AGTAATTTCAAAATCTTATGAGATCTCAATTATATAAGTGGATCAATAATACATCTGGTATCCATATGTATTTGAAGTAGATTAAGCCATTCACATTTATAAGATTTTTTTTTTTATTTTATGAGACAGACCATAGTACACAATCTTTCAAAACAGAGATAACACCATGTTTAAAACAACAAGAGGAAGAACATGTCATAATTAGAGAAAACATGGCATTAGTATGAATAACTATTAAGAAATATAACAGGACCTTGTGTGCAAACTCGATGAACAGTCCCACAGTCCCCAGAGGACTCTCTACTCCCCAGGCACCCTAACATGCCCAGGAACTTAGGATCACTGGTGAGTGGAACACAACATCTCTTTCAATACAACTAGAGGGCCTGTGGACAGCAGAAGTAGGAACACAGGAACCCTGACCAACGAGTGGCTTGAGTCCTTCCAGTCAGTTCTGGTCTACTTTGTTCTCGAACTCAGAAGACAACCCCATGGTTCCCAGAGGCAGTACCACTTCTAGGCTCTCTAACATGCCCAGGATCTTAAGATCCCAGTATCCCAGGATCCCAGGAGCTTGGTCACACAAGGATCTCAGGGTCTCAAAGTAAGATTGAATGCCAAGAACTCTGATACACCCAGAATCTCAGGATCACAGGATCCTGGAATCACAGGATCACAGAGAAAGCTGGACTCTGAGGAGTTCTAACTCAACTGGGATGACAAGAAGGACAGACTTCAATTGGATATTTTGAGAGCGGGGAGTACTTGAGATGGTAGGAGGCAAGCATAAGAAGAGAAGCAACAGAAACCAAGGTTACTTGGCATCATCAGAACCCAACTCTCCCACCATAGCAAGTCCTGGATACAACATCACACCATAAAAGCAAGATCTGGATCTAAAGTCACTTCTCATGATGATGATGGAGAACTATAAGAAGAATATAAATAACTCCCTTAAAGAAATACAGGAGAACGTAAGTAAAAAGGCAGAAGCCCTTTTAAAGGAAACACAAAAATCCCTTAAAGAATTACAGGAAAACAAATCAAAACAGGTGAAAGAATTGAACAAAACTATCCAGGGTCTAAAACTGGAAGTAGAAACAATAAAGAAATCACAAAGGGAGACAACTCTGGAGATAGAAAACCTGGAAAAGAAGTCAGAAGCCATAGATGTAAGCACCACCAACAGAATACAAGAGAGAAACGAGAATCTCAGGTACAGAAGATACCATAGAAAATATTGACCCAACAATCAAAGAAAATGCAAAAAGATTATAACTCAAAACATCCCGGAAGTCCAGGACACAATGAGAAGACCAAATCTAAGGATAATAGGTATAGATGAGAATGAAGATTTTCAACTTAAAGGGCCAGTAAACATCTCCAATGAAATTATAAAAGAAAACTTCCCTAACCTAAAGAAAGAGATTCCCAAGATCATACAAGAAGCCTACAGAATTCCAAATAGTTTGGACCAGAAAAGAAATTCCTACTGTCACATAATAATCAGAATAACAAATGCACAAAACAAAGAAAGGTTATTAAAAGTAATAAGGAATAAAGGTCAAGTAACATATAAAGGCAGACCTATCAGAATTATACCTGACTTCTCCACAGAGACTATGAAAGCCAGAAGATCCTGGGCAGATGTTATATAGACCCTAAGAGAAGACATATGCCAACCCAGGCTACTATACCCAGCAAAATTCTCAATTACCATAGATGTAGAAACCAAGATATTCCATAACAAAACAAAATTTACAAAATACCTTTCCACAAATCCTGCTCTTCAAAGGATAATAAAGGGAAAACTACAACACAAGGAGGGAAACTATGCACTAGAAAAAGCAAGAAAGTAATCTAGTTTCAACAACCTTAAAGAAGATAGGCACAAGAACAGAATCCCAACTCTAACAACAAAAATAACAGGAAGCAACAATCACTTTTCCCGAGTGTGTCTTAATATATTAGGAACTCAATTCCCCCCAAAAAAGACATAGACTAACAGATTGGCTACATAAACAGGACCTAACATTTTGCTGCATACAGAATCCCACCTCAGGGGCAAAGACAGACATTACCTCAGAGTAAAAGGCTGGAAAACAATTTTCTAAGCAAATGGTCCCAATAAACAAGCTGGAGTAGCAATTCTAATATGGAATAAAATTAACTTTCCATTCAAAGTTATTAAAAAAGATAAGGAGAGGTACTTAATACACATCAAAGGTAAAATCTACCGAGATGAGCACTCAATTCTGAACATCTATCCTCCAAATGCAAGAGCATCCACATTCATTAAAGAAACTTTAGTAAAAATTAACAAGCACATTGCACTGCAAACAATAAAAGTGGGAGACATCAACATCATACTCTCATCAATGGATAGATCCTTGAAACAGAAACTAAAAAGAGACACAGTGAAACTAATAGAAGCTATGAACCAAATGGATTTAACAGATAACTATAAAACATTTTATCCTAAAATAAAAGGATATGCCTTCTTCTCAGCACCTCATGATATATTCTCTAAAACTGACCATATAATTATTCACAAAACAGGCCTCAACAGATACAAAAAATATTGAAATTATCCCATGCATCCTATCAGATAACCATGAACTAAAGCTGATCTTCAATAACATGAATAACAGAAAGCCAACATTCACATGGAAGCTGAAAAACACTCTACTCAATGATAACTTGATTAAGGAAGAAATAAAGAAAGAAATTAAAGACTTTCTAGAGTTTAATGAAAAGGAAGCCACAACATACCCAAAATGATGGGACACAATGAAAGCAGTGCTAAGAGGAAGACTCTTAGCTCTGAGTGCCTCCTAAATGATACTGGAGCAAGCATACACTAGCAGCTTGACAGCACACCTAAAAGCTCTAGAAGAAAAGGAATCAAATTAACCCAAGAGGAGTAGATTGCAGGAAATAATCAAACTCAGAGCTGAAATCAACTAAATAGAAACAAAAAGAACTATACAAAGAATAAACCAAACCAGGATCTGGCTCTTTGAGAAAATCAACGAGATAGATAAACCCTTAGCTAGATTAACTAGAGGGCACAGGCACAATATCCTAATTAACAAAATCAGAAATGAAAAGGGAGACATATCAACAGAATGTGAGGAAATCCAAGAAATCATTAGATTCCACTACAAAAGCCTATACTCACAAAACTGGAAAACCTTGATAGAATATTGACAATTTTCTACACAGATACCAGGTACCAAAGTTAAATCAGGGTCAGATTAACAATCTAAATAGTCTCATATTCCTTAAAGAAATTGAAGACATCATTAGTAGTCTCCTAACCAAAAAAAGCCCAGTACCAGATGGGTTTAGTGCAGAGTTCTATCAGATCTTCAAAGAAGACCTAATTCATATCTCTTTAAACTATTACACAAAATAGAAACAGAAGGTACTCTACCCAGTTCTTTCTATGAAGCCACAATTACTCTGATACCTAAACTGCACAAAGACCCAACAAAGAAAGAGAACTTCAAACCAATTTCCCTTATGAATATTGATGCAAAAATATTCAACAAAATTTTCGCAAATGAAATACAAGAACACATCAGAAAGATAATCCATCACAACCAAGTAGGCTACATCTCAGAGATGCAGGGATGGTTTAATATTCTGAAATCCATCAATGTAATCCTCTATATTAACAAACTCATAAACAAAAAAAAGATCATCTCATTAGATATTCAGAAAGCATTTGCCAAAATCCAATACCTGTTCATGTTAAAAGACTTGGAAAGATCAGGAATTCAATGCCCATACCTAATAAAAGCAATATACAGCAAACCTGTAGCCAACATTAAACTACATGGAGAGAAACCTGAAGCAATCCCAATAAAATCAGGGACTAGAAAAGGCTGCCCACTTTCTCCTTATGTATTCAGTATAGTACTTGAAATCTTAGCCAGGGAAATTAGACAACAAAAGGAGATCAAGGGGATACAAATTGGATAAGAAGAAGTCAAAATATCAATATCTGTACATGGTATGATAGTATATATAAGTGACGCTAAAAATTCCACCAGAGAACTCCTAAACCTGATAAACAACTTCAGTGAAGTAACTCAATATAAAATTAACTCAAACACATCAGTGGCCTTTCTCTACACAAGGTATAGACAGGCTGAGAAAGAAATTAGGGAAATAACACCCCTTACAATATTCACAAATAATATAAAATACCTGGGTGTGACTCTAAATAAGGACGAAGAAAGAAATCGAAGAAGATCTCAGAAGATGGAAAGATCTCCCATGCTCATAGATTGGCAAGATTGATATAGAAAAATGGCTATCTTGCTGAAATCAATCTACAGATTCAATCCAATCCCCATCAAAATTCCAACTCAATTCTTCACAGAGTTAGGAAGGGAATTTTGCAAATTCATTTGGAATAACAAAAAACCTATGATAGCAAAAACTTTTCTCAACAATAAAAGAACCACTGGTAGAATCACCATGCCTGACCTCAAGCTGTACTACAGAGCAAATGTGATAAAAAACTGCAGTATACTAGTACAGCAACAGACAGGTAGATCAATGGAATAGAATTGAAGACCCAGAAATTAACCCACACACTTGATCTTTGACAATGGATCTAAAATCATCTAGTGGTAAAAAGACAGTATTTTCAATAAATGGTGCTGACTCAAAAGGCCGTTATTATGTAGAAGAATGCAAATTGATCCATTCTTATCTCCTTGTACAAAGCTCAAGTCTAAGTTGATCAAGGAACTCCACTTAAAACCAGAGACACTGAATCTTATAGAGGAGATAGTGGGGAAAAGCCTCGAAGATATGAGCAAAGGGGAAAAATTCCTGAACAGAACACCAATGGCTTGTTCTATAAGACCAAGAATGGACAAATGGGACCACATAAAATTGCAAATCTTCTGTAAGGCAAAGAATAGTGTCAATAAGACAAAAAGGCCCCAACAGATTGGGAAAGAATCTTTATCAATCCTTTATCTGAAAGCAGACTAATATCCAATATATAAAAAAACTCAATAAGTTGGACTCCAGAAAACCAAATAACCCTATTAAAAATGGGGTACAGAGCTAAACAAAGAATTCTCACCTAAGGAATACCGAATGGCTGAGAAACACCTGTAAAAATGTTCAACATCCTTAATCATCAGGGAAATGCAAATCAAAACAACCCTGAGATTCCACCTTATACCAGTCAGAATGGCTAAGATCAAAAACTTAGGTGACAGAAGATGCTTGTGAGGATTTGGAGAAAGTGGAACACTCCTCCATTGCTGGTGGGGTTTCAAGCTTGTACAACCACTCTGGAAATCAGTTTGGCAATTCCTTAGAAAATTAGATACAGTTCTACTGGAAGATCCAGCAATACCACACCTGGTCATATACCCAGAAGGTGTTCCAACTGGTAATAAGGACACATGCTCCACTATTTTCATAGCACCCTTATTTATAATATACAGAAGCTGGAAAGAACCCAGATGTCCCTCTACAGAAGAATAGATACAGAAATTGTGGTACATTTATACAATGGAGTACTATGCAGCTATTAAAAACAATGAATTTATGAAATTCTTAGCCAAATGGATGGATCTGGAGGATATCATCCTGATTGAGGTAACCCAATCACAAAAGGACTCACATGATATGCACTCATTCATAAGTGAATATTAGCACAGAAACTCTGAATTCCCAAGATACAATTTTCAAAACACATGAAACTCTTGAAGAAGGAAGACTAAAGTTTGGATACGTTGATACTTTTTGAAGGGGGAAGAAAATGCCCATGGAAAGGTTTACAAAGACCAAGTTCAGAGCTGAGACTGAGGGCATGACCATCCAGAGATTTCCCCACCTGGGGATCCATCCCAGAAACAACCACCAAACCCAGAATCTATTACAAATGCCAAAAAGGTTTTTGTTGTTGTTGTTGTTGTTTTTTTTTGATTGTTTGTTTGTTTTTTGTTTGTTTTGTTTTTTTTTTTTTGTTACAGGATCTAAAGGTCCTTTGAGGCTATGCCACTGCCTGGCAAATACTGATGTGAATGCTCACAGTTATCTATTGAATGGAGCACAGTGTCCCCAATGAAGGAGCTCGAGAAAGTACCCAAGGAGCTGAAGGGGTCTGCTGCCTTATAGGAGGAGTAACAATATGAAGTAACCAGTACCCCTAGAGTTTCCTGGGACTAAACCAACAATCAAAGAAAACACATGATGGGATTCCTGTCTCGAGCTGCATATGTAATAGAGGATGGTCTAGTCGGCTATCAATTGAAGGGGAGGTCCTTGGTCTTGTGAAGATTCTATGCCCCAATATAGGGCAATGCCAGGGCCAAGATGTGGGAGTGGGTGGGTTGGGGATTAGGGGGAGTGTGAAGGGGATAGGAGATTTTCAGAGAGGAAACTAGAAAAGGTGATAGCATTTGAAATGTGAATTAAGAAAATATCTAATATTTGGGGATCTCTGTTTTAATAATGGAAATAGAAGCTTCTCAAATAAGCATTGAGAAGTGTGTTGACCTATGGGTATATCAATAACTCATTAGAAGTTGATTTAATTCACTATCAATTTAGTTGAATAATAGTAGTAGTTTCTCTCTTAGGACTTAGTCATCTAGTTCATCTAGTCATAGGCTCTTGGTTTTGTAATGATGAGCATAGACTTGTGGAGTGGTTCTTAATTTAACCAGAAAGTGGTTTGTTATTCCCATGTTATTAATGTGACTATTGCATCAGTGGGTGTATCTTGCCAGGATAGTTATTTTTATGGCTTAGAAGGCACACATCTGAGGAACCTATTAACTTCTCCTCCCTGATAGCATGCAAAACATCTTTGAACCCAAAGATACTCAGTATGTGGATGTTATAAACACTTTGCTTCCTTCATGTCTTAACATGAACTCATAACACAAAGATGTATTTTTGGATCCTGTATAGACCTAATAATATAATCCTTGCTTCTCATGGTTAGTTCATGTTTTAGTGTTTAGGGTGTCCTTGGCTTTCTAGACAAATAGTTTCTCTTTCAGCAAAGGTATCCATCTTGCATTCCTCTTTATCAAATGGGAGCTTCTTTTGCATTTAGGAAAAGAATTACTCCATGAGGTAAGGCTGCTGGAAGAAAATAATATCCTACTCAAAAGATTATTTCCTTGCTGCTGTCAGAAGCACACTTTATAATTAAAAGTAAATGATTAAAATGTTAACAAAAATTTAACTATTTCAGAATATGCTCAAAGAGAAATATGAAATGCTGTGGAAATTTTTCCCTTTTGTCTGTCTTTCTGTCTGTCTGTGTCTCTGTCTCTCTCTGTCTGCCTTTCATGCCAAAACAGTTGAGTTGCAAACTGTTGTATAAAAGAAATTATTTTCTTTCTGAACCATGAAAGCCTATTTATTAACAAGCTTACACAGATTTTTTCGGGGGGCCAATTTTGTTATTTTAGTGGCAGTGAGAGATAAAAAATAATGCTCTTAGGTTATTTTTATTGTTTTCTGTACCAAAGATCCATGCTGTGCATTCATTGTCTTTTTCTATATTGGTAGCTCAAAGTATCCATGAAGAACTGAGCTATTAGAATGTATACACATATACACCATACACATATACACATATACATCATACACAAATATACATATACATACTGTTTTAACTAAATTGAAGAGTAGAGGTCATATCACTTCTGTATTTTTCCTATTGTCTTCTTATCACTCTATGTGTAGCAGATTCACATGAAGACTGTATATAATTTAATTTATATTTACGGTTTGTCTTTGCATCTCCATGAGTTCCATTCCCATTGTATTATTCTTAAATATTTTTAGCTCATTTTTCACTCGTCTTCAGTTTTTATTTTCTTCTCAAACTCTTCACATAAAACAAAAGTAAATCAAACAGCTACATAAGAACATTATTTACAAATGTGTATGTGCATAGGTGCAGCTATAAAAATTAGCTATCTGACTATTAAGTTGGAAGCTAAGTTTGAAGCTCTAAGAAGAGCTACAGTCATCTAAATTATCGAGATGCTGTAATCCCTCGATTTTTACTTTTGTGATACATATGCAACATTTATAAGCATTTGTTTTTAATATTTACCAGTATCTTAAAATTCATTTGACTTAAAATTCTCAAATGTTTCATAAGAAAATTGCATTGTGTTCCCATTAGGTTAGTATTTTAAGTGTGGGTTCTAGAACAGTTCTTTTTTTTTATTGCATTTTCTTTTTTTTTAATTAGGTATTTTCTTCATTTAAATTTCCAATGCTATCCCAAAAGTCCCCCATACCCCCCCCCCACTCCCCGACCCACTCACTCCCACTTCTTGGCCCTGGTGTTCCCCTGTACTGAGGCATATAAATAAAGTTTTCAAGACCAATGGGCCTCTCTTTCCAATGATGGCCAATTAGGCCATCTTCTGATACATATGCAGCTAGAGACACAAGCTCTTGGGGGTACTGGTTAGTTCATATTGTTGTTCCACCTATAGGGTTACAGATCCCATTAGCTCCTTGGGTATTTTCTCTAGCTCCTCCATTGGGGGTCCTGTGATCCATCCAACAGCTGACTGTGAGCATCCTCTTTTGTGTTTGCTAGGCCCTGGCATAGCCTCACAAGAGACAGCCATATCTGGGTCCTTTCAGCAAAATCTTGCTAGTGTATGCAATGGTGTCAGTGTTTGGAGGCTGATTATGGGATGGATCCCCGGATATGGCAGTCTCTAGATGGTCCACTCTTTGTCTCAGCTCCAAACTTTGTCTCTGTAACTCCTTCCATGGGTGTTTTGTTCCCAATTCTAAGAATGGGCAAAGTGTCCACACTTTGGTCTTCGTTCTTCTTGAGTTTCATGCGTTTAGCAAATTGTATCTTATATCTTGAGTATTCTAATTTTCTGGGCTAATATCCACTTATCAGTGAGTACATATTATGTGAGTTCTCTTGTGATTGGGTTACCTCACTCAGGATGATGCCCTCCAGGTCCATCCATTTGCCTAGGAATTTCATAAATTCATCCTTATTAATAGCTGAGTAGTACTCCATTGTGTAAATGTACCACATTTTCTATATTCATTCCTCTGTTGAGGGACTTCTGGGTTCTTTCTAGTTCTTAAAACTGACTTAGCTCATATTGCTTGCTTCTAGTGAAGAAAGTGGATAGTTAGGGAGACCTGTACTGTGATTTAACAAGCCCTGCACTCACATAGAAAGTGCAAATACCAACCTGTCTCACCCAATTCCTAGCCCAGCTTCTGTCTGGCATCTGGTAGCTTTCACTAGAAACATGAATAGATACATACTTGAGAATGTACATGACAATACGTTGTGCTTTTCTGTGTTTCAAAAGTTTGCCATAACATCAAGACAAGCAATTCCAACAGTGAAGAGACAGGAATTTAACTGATATTTTTAATGGGTAAAACAAAGAAACACATGATGAATGAAAGTCATTTTAAGCCATGGAGATCATCATGAATCCATGACCTTTCAATAATTTCAGTGGGCTGATGGTAAGAAAGGTTTTTATTAGGGAAGTTCATATACTGTGGAAAGATTGAGCTCATAAGGAGCAAAACACTATACACACAGACACAGAACACACTATACACACACAGACACAGAAAAAACAATTCTAATGTCATCTTTGATGGAAAATTTTGACATTTTTTAATCTGAGAACTAATTATTGAAATAAATCACAATGCAATATTGAACACAGAACGGAAAATAGCAGTTAATCATTTATGATCTATAAAATAATTACTAAGAAAAATAAGGATTTTTTTCCTTTCTTAAAAGATCTCTTAAGTAATTCATTTAACCCAAGTAAGAACTTTATCTGTGAATTATCTGTCTTATCTAAGAATATGGATTATTATTTCAAATACCACAGTATTGTTTTTTAAAAATAACATACATCTAAATAAATGTGTATACTCTATTTTTTCATGAGTATATATGAAATATATATACTCATGAAATATATTAATATATTTCCAAATATATTAATAGTTTGTTTCCAAATAATTTTCATTTGGAATTTATAAACAATAAACGTGATGGGTGGTATATATATATATATTATGATAGATGTTGTGACCATTTTTAAAAGCAATCATTTTTCTCTAAGTGATGTAAAAGTATTTTTAAGTATGAGTACAAACTGACAGAGTGTGTAACACCACTCCAGTCAATGATATGGTCACATCTCATGGCCCCTGCAGTCACAAGTAGCAGTTTTGAGTGCCAATCCTGAAAATAGCCACAGTTTTTGCTTCCTTAGGTTTTGCTCTCCTGTTTTGAATTTAAAATGCTTAGAGCTATTGAATGAATATCTCTGTTAAAAAAAAAAGATAATTTTGCCGAGGAGGACTTGTTTGTGGGTTATTCTGTAGAGTAGGAAGTGCTTTTCCTGTTTCCTGCTTCTCTCAAGGCTGTCAGGAATCATGGTTTCCTCTTGACACAAAAACTCTGAAGGTCTGCTCCATTCCCTGTCACCTTGTGTGTGACTCAGCGGAAGGGAAGGGGCATGCCTTTGGTCACTCCACATCAGACAGATTGTAGCAGGAGTGAAGGCAAGGGCTTTGTCAGAGAGTCTGCTTACCTAAGTGAGGAAACCCACTGTTGGTTTTGCATTACTTCAAGTTACTACACAGTTCCATTAAAACTTCAACCAATTATGCTTCCCAAAACCTCAAAATGCCTTTTTTAAAGCTATAATCTTCTTCAATATATATAAAAACAGCTCGGGATATATCTGTTCATCCAAAATCTATACCATGTTTGATATATGCAGTATTTTTCATTAATCTGATAATGAGTAATTTTACCCTGATGAGATTTCCCAAATCATCAACTCCAGTCAAATGATTTTTTTCCTTGCCTAGACAAAAGGCTTTATTTTATCATATTTATATGACCATGACAAAGCAGCTTTGTTTTTGCAACTTTTCCAACTAGGTTAGCCAAGTCTTTTATTTTTTTGCAAACATCACTGGACTCGTATAATGTGGTATGCACTATGTGAAATAATAGGAATTTGAAAATGAAGTCTTCTCTCCCCTCAGAATAAATGAATAAACATAGATATGATAGATCAATCTATCTACATGAAGTCTTAGTGGCATACTGTTCAATACATGGAATGAATGTAAGTGTATTTTAGGAGAGGGGAGGGTGACACACTTCAACATGCTTCCAGGCAGTAATGTGTCTGAACAGTCAAGTGTATAATAATTCATGTAACAGGTCACAGAAAATAGGTGCACTTAAGGTCAGGGTACTACAGGCAGAGACAGTATTCTGGATAAGTAATGCTCACCCTGCTAACTCCTATGTTGAACGCTAACTCCCATTACATTAGAACGTGATTTGATCTGGAGATGGACTTTTTTATCTTCAAGTTACAAAGAAGTTATCAAGGTAGTCAGTAATTCAACAGAATTGATATTCTTATAAATAGAGTAGATTTAGGTATATATTGGCATATAGGGAGAGTGTCAGGTGACCATGCTGACAGAGATCAACATGATGCCTCTGCCTCCAAAATGTTAGGATGATAGGCTTGTGCCACTAGGGCCAGCCAAAGTGGGATCTTCTTTAAAGTTTTCTGAAGACACTAAACCTGCCCACATAGTGAGCTCAGAATTTTAGCCTCTGGTGTGGTAAAATAATAGAATCCTGTTGTATAAGTCAAATTTCAGTCCCAGAAATTGACAGAGATAGGTAAAGTCTTGAAATAGATAGGAGATCTGAGTTGTTTAGCAGCTATGAAGCATGGATGGGTGAGTACTTGGAGATAAGGAAATACACAAACAGTAACAGTCCTCAGAAAAAGGCACTTAGGCATTCTACTTTCAAGTAAATAATGAGAAAATAATTAGGACTGTTAAGAAAGCATTACTGCTATGGGTATCTTTATAAAAGAGCAGATAAGATGCAAATTTAATGCTGTTTATGGAGGAAGAAGAAGAAGGAGAAGAAGAAGAAGAAGAAGAAGAAGAAGAAGAAGAAGAAGAAGAAGAAGGAGAAGGAGAAGGAGAAGGAGAAGGAGAAGGAGAAGGAGAAGGAGAAGGAGAAGGAGAAGGAGAAGGAGAAGGAGAAGGAGAAGGAGAAGGAGAAGGAGAAGGAGAAGGAGAAGGAGAAGGAGAAGGAGAAGGAGAAGGAGAAGGAGAAGGAGAAGGAGAAGGAGAAGGAGAAGGAGAAGGAGAAGGAGAAGGAGAAGGAGGTGAAGGAGGAAGAGGAGGAGGGGGAGGGAGAGAAGAAGGGGAAGATCTGTAAGCGAGGACTCTGATAACTACCCCAATCTGCATCTGCTGGTAATGCAGAAGATGTCTTTGCACTTCTATACCAGGTAAAACCAAATGATGAGGAAAAGACTATATGAGTCTTAAAAATGTTTAGTATTTCTTTCCTTCAGATTACTGTCCTTACACTTTGTGAAAATACTTACTGGATAAAAACTTTTTTGACTTGTGAGGATCAGACTCTGCATAATAAGGCAGATTTTCCTAATCACAGGCTCTTACTTACTAATGGACAAATTCTCAAAGGGCTAACCGCTGTCTTTCCTCGCCTTCTTATTAAGTAGCCTGAAGAGTAGATAATCATTTTTCCTGCACCTGACACACAGCCGACTCAAACCATCCTGAAGAAAATCACAGGTTGAAATGCCAAAGCCTCAGATATGAAAATTACAAAGCCAACGGTACTATAAGGCAGTTGGCCTGTCCAGTACTAACCTGATATTTGAAAATATTATAAAGAGCTTAACTGAGGACAAAAAGAACTCTAAAACTACATTTTTTGGGCATTTGGCTCAGTATCCCTCCTAGTGTAGCTGTTTAAGTGTTTCTTTTGGATCTGTGCTCTCACTTTTTCATGGCATGAACTTCCCATACATGGCAATATTTGACCTTTTTATCTGTGAGGCCCCTGAATATTGGTAATTAGTCTAACCATCCTTAATTTCACTTAGTTCAGTCTTTTTGTTTTAATTCAAACATATGTAAGTAAGGTACATAAAATATATCTATCATTTTATGTGTATAATCATTTTTTATGCACTTGTCAGAAGCAAACCCACTCATTCCTCAACTCATCAGTGACTTCTGTAACTGGAAATAGAGAGGTCTAGATTAACCAGTAAATCATGGAATATAAAAGCCCCTATGGGCATTCTATCTAAAGATATTTAATGCAAAGCTAAAAATCACTCAAAAATCATCAGGCTAAATTGTAAATTTAATCAGTATATTATTATTTTAAAATTATTTCATAAGTGAAGCATGAGTGTTTGGAGAGCATCTCTAATAGCAGTGCAGAAATAAATCAAAGACTTCTGTTATTTACCAGTTCTTTATCATGAAATAGCAACTGGCTCACATATTATTTATTTTGCATTATCTAATTTTCATAATAACATATACAGAATTGTGATAGTTCCCCTTATTTCAGTAAGAGAAATAAATAGCCTTAGAAAAAAATTAAAATGTAATATTTAGTAAATGGTGAGGTTTTTTTTTTTTTCATAGAAAGTACCAGGAAAAAAATGTCAAATACTCACAGGAAATGGTGTGTGTGTGTGTGTGCTCAGTTCATATGCCTTGCTTTACTTGTTACATGTGCTTCTGTGCACTTGTGGACTCTGTGTGGATGCATTATGTGGTGTATATGTTTGGGAAAAGAGTATACACTAGGGTATGAGGTTAGAAGAGATAGATGAAAACTCTTCTGCTTATCCTGAAGGAGGCTGTGTTGATATAGCCCATCCCTGTTGCAAGAGATATGAGAAAAGAGAAAAGCCGTTGATTCCTAGTAAGTCCTCTCAGATCAATTATCAATTATCACTGAAACATAAAATTACTTATAAGTTTACAATGGACTACGCTGATTCCTTTCTCTTCATACTTCCTATTCCCACAGAGTCAATTACATACCAACTGACACCTCTCTACAGTTGTACAAACCAAGTTACTTTATTCTTCAACAACCTAGCAAATAACACCCTCAAAAACTGAGCAAGAATGGCTGCCTTGACATAATGCCAACTCAGGAACATATTGTAGACCCATAGAATACCTTCCACAGTGTACCAGAGTCCCGGCTTGTGTATGTGGCTTCTATAATGCATACATTCCCTTGGCAACTTCTTCTCCCCAAAGTCAAATGATTCAAAAAAAGAAACAAGACACAACTTTAAAGAAGAACCTGGTTCTGGTATGTTATGGTTTCTGAGTTGTATAGATTCCTTACAGAAAAAAAAAATGAGACACACTTCATAGCTTAACACCTGTATGATTCTGATGGATGATTTCCCCTAAAATGTTCTAAAAATCACAGTAACACATACTGCCTTTTCTGTTCTTTTTGCCTTTATGAAGATGGAAAATTTTCTGTGCCAGGTTTCAACTCTTATAAGCAAATGCAAAATCTCAAACTTCAAAATAAAGGATGGACTCTGTGCCCTTGAGAACCACTTGCCAGTTGGCAACTGTCTTTGGGAGTGGTGCTGCTGAACTCAGCCTTGCCTTTCCAAGAACGCATAACAATAATACTGTTCATCCAGGAGGAAGGAATTCCTTAGTTTGAATACTTTGTCTTCAGTTCCCTCACACCTGCTACTGGATCCAGGGAAGAGGTTTGAAATCACAGAGTGACACAGTCTGCAGGTCTTAGCTCAGCACCCCTAAAACTGGCTCTGTTTGTTTATTTTACAACAAAAATAGCCACTTCCTCTCTGAAGGGCAGTGATAAGCACTACTGAAGGCTTTGCTGAGTCCTTGGTGAAATGAATCTGAAAATCTTAAGTCGCAAAAAGCACCCTGAGTCTTTATTGTTCACAGGAGATCCACCCTATTTCCTCCACTGGAGCCCTTCTTTCTTTCTTTTTTCATTTTCTTTCCTTTGGGATGTGTGTGTGTGTGTGTGTGTGTGTGTGTGTGTGTGTGTGTGTGTGTGCCCTTTTCTTTCCTTCTGGTCTCAACAGACTGTTTGAAGGTAACCACACAAAAGCAAAGCCTACCAAAGGTATACACACACACCCACCCCACACACTGAGGGAAAGAGAAAGAGAGAGATGGAGAGAGAGAGAGAGAGAGAGAGAGAAAGAGAGAGAGAGGAACCATTGTCCCTTTGGCACTTAATAATATTTTAGATGTCAATCATTTCAAGTGAACAGAAAATTTGAGAAGAAATACCCACCTGGATTCCTCTTTCCTATGCCATTAACATGATAATGTCCCGGAGTCCACTGCTATAAAAGATAATTTCTGTCCTATGAAATTATTCACTTCAGGTGTTTCCATGTTTATGGTTATGTGTAACATCCCTGCTCACTCTGTATGAGAGTGATAGTTCAGCTTTCTGACATCCACAAATAAGAAAATTAGTTTATATTGTTTATTCTTTGTATACTTTGGTAGCTCCCAAACCATTCCAGATGTGGACTGAAGAATAAGTTTAACTGTTTCTATGACAATGCATCTGGGTTTTGCTCATTAAATCTAGTTTCCAAAAATAAACTTTAGGAGATAAATAAGTGGGAAGCATTTACTCCACAGGGACGGTAACTATAATAGCGCTTGCAATACAATGGGAAAAAGAGAATGGTTTACGGATAGAACGCTTGACTGAACTGCTTTGTGAATTCCTATGTGACATGCATTTCACTAAGAGAATACAAAACCTGGGTGAGGGAACCGGAGGTCTGATTCTAACTGCAATTTAAAGAAGAAAAAGACCAGTTTTCAGTTTCTTTAAATCCATTGGACTAGCATTTTTCCCAGGAACTCTAGCCAGTATTCATTCAAGTAGATAACATTGTCTGTATTGGATTTTATTAAGTATGCACCAGAAAGCATAAACATATCTGTGCTGTACTGAGAGCTTTGGGGTGTTTTAAGTGTGACTTGTTTATAGTGCAATATGGCAGAAATATAAAATGCTAATAGGCCTAAAAACCTAAAATTGTGGAATATCTCACATATTGATCTCAACATTAGTTGAGGGATATGTTTTAGATATATTGGGTTACATAAAATTTTGTACTAAACTCAATCTTACTCATTCAACCTCTACATATTAGCCTGGGAGACTGTTGAAAATCAGAAGTGGCTGGAGGCATCTTCTTTTAAGACAGTGGAACTTTGTGTAAATCACTTTAGTTTTTGTGCCAATGGCCCCTGCAAAGATATATTGTAGTGACAAGAATTTTAGCTTTTTCTTTTCTCCAAAAAATACAACTTTAAATTCCTTATTGAATGTTTAATATCACATTTTTTCTTATAAAACACCAAACAACTATTCCTAGTGAAATAGTTTTAAATAATTTCTGCACTTGTGTCTGTTTATATACTCCATTAATGTGTGTTTACATTTCTAGTAAGATTAATAATTGTTCTCTAAATTCTGACACTAATATTCTGCTTTAAAAAAAATACTGTATCTTACTATTTTCAGTTCAGCTGCTATGTACCAGAAATTCACTCCATCTTGAGATTCTTACATATTCTTTTAAATCTAAGATGTATTTTTTTAAGTTTTGAGTATTACCTCAGTGGAGAGCAATCTAATTAGTTCTATAAATAACAAAGATGTCCAGATGTCCACTAATGTGTCAACAGCATCCCTTGCAGTTTTGTGTTAGGCTCTCAGTTAAAGGTTGGGGAAATTGGAATGAAGTTCTCTGTCTACTCCCAGTATATTAATGATTTTGTAGTTGAAGACACAAAATGACCTTTGGAGAACATAAGTGACACAAGACATGATGGGAAAAGTCCAGAGTTCATATTAAAACAATATTCTATCTTTTCAAAAAAAAAAAAAAAAAAAACCTCCAGCAATTCTGCTATGTGTTATTGGAATGTCAGCCACTGTCTGAAGCTGAAGCTGTATAGCTACTACACACAGCAGAGAGCATAAAACTCATGCTGTGTTTTGTTACCTTTCTGGCTTGTTGGATGAATTGCAATGTTGCAATGATTTCAAATGGTACAAATGGTACAAGTAAGTGGAAAATTTAGGCATTTGGAACACAACATTTCAGGTTTCGTTTTAAGAGTGAGAAATTTGACATTAGACTTTGCGGCCCATTTAGTCATTTCAAAGGAATTGACCAAACACTTCATACGCTTTACCAGAATTCAATATAGCAGGCTAGCCAGCCTCTTTCTTTCACAAGTTATGGGACTCAGGGTTGAGGAGACAGATATCTTTGGCTAAGGTCATTTAGATGTTTCCAGATGAGCTAGCTGCTATTCTGTCTAGACTGAACAATTCTGTTTGGAAGGCACTAAGGAGACACAGCTCAGGAATGTCTTGAGCAGATATGGCAAAGATGTTTGTGTGACACTGAAAATTGTAGTTAAAATCCTAGAGCTTGGGTTGGAGAGATGGCTTAATCATTAAGAGCACTTGAAGCTCTTGCACAGGACCCAGGATTGGTTCTGTGTCCATACAGCAGCTCCCAATTGTCTGAGATATTAGTTCCAGGTACTTCAGTGCCCTTTTCTGTTCTCTACAGGCACCAGGCAAGCACAAGTACACATACATGATGCACACCAGGTAAAATACTGACAATGAAAACATAAATACTTAAAAAATGTATTGAACAAGCCAATCTCTAACCCACAGAGATCTGTCTGCCTCTACATTCCAAGTGTTGGAATTAAAGGCATGTGCCAGTAAAACCTTACAGTTTTTTTTTGATGTCCTTATTTCACTGTTCCGTATTTTCTATTTTATTTAATTTTTTCAGTGTATAGGAATGAATAGGTCATGTTATGACACCACTGGCATATATTACCTCTTAGATTCTGCATGTTGTTTTCTTATTAGTAATCTAGTATACTGTTCACACCAAAGCCCTCACTCCTTTATAAGTACACTAAAATGTCACACTAGATTTTATTATACATAATTTGTATAAACTCATATCTACTCTTGTTAGACTCAGATTCTCTGTGTATTCCCAAAATGACCGTGTCCTTTATGAATGAAGACGTGTTAAACACGACTAGTACTTCCATCTGTGTTATAAGGAAGGATAGTGAAAAACCAAGCTGGAGGGTGAAAGCATCAACTTGGCTACCTGCCCCTCTTTTGTATTTTTGTTCTTGTAAGGTTCCCCCTCCAAAGAACTCATAGGGATCTATGAGAAGCATTCCACTACCAAACACATACAGACAGGCATATACATATACATACTAAATCACATACAAACACACCAAAGAGGTACTGTTATAAATTAGGCTCTCTAAGACTGAGGAGCCATGGATTTGTCTTAATGCTTGTAAAAGACCATGTCACCAAACTATGCATCTCTGTGGTAACATCACTATATTAAAATTGTCGCACTATTAAAAGAAAGCAGAAATTCTCCATTCATTTGAATTTTTTTCAACCAAGAGAGGGGAATTCTTTGAACTCTATCTGTAGTTCATCTGAAAGCAGAAAGAACAGTTTGTACATGGAGAATAAGACATGATAGTGAGTACTTGAAATCTATGTATTTGGCAACATTTTGGAAAAAAAGTTTGTCATATAACACAGAATAAAGTAAGAATATTTAACTGTTCTTATTTATTCATCGAATTATGGTCATGCCTAAAAAATTACATTATGCTGTAAAACCTTGCATTGAATATTTTTTGAAGACAGGAGTGTGCTCTTGCCATTGATACAGTTCTGGTATTTAGTTCAGTAACACAATTGATAATGATTCTCCAATCACAATACACACATATTGGTTTATGCTAATTGGGCTAAATTGATGGGGATTCTCTATAACTTGAATTCCTCAGTGCCATGACCAGGATGGAATGGTAAATCTTATAATAAGAAAAATCATGAAAGTATATTTTTGCCATTCAGCTGAATGTTTCATCTTAGACATTTTCTTTGTATTATGCTAGCAAAACATAAAAAAAATGTAATGCCTCTGTGTTTTGCTAATTTATCGATTACTAATGCACAAACAGTTCCACAAACATCAGAGAGAAGAGTGGACCATAGCACAGGTATGCCCAACAACATTGTTGGAAATTGCAGCTATATTCTCTGCTCTACTTGTGAATAGTATTGCTTAATTGAACAAAGGGGACAGTAGCAGAATTCCCCACTGCCCTCTGCAATTAGGCTTTTTATAATTTGTTTATAGTGGATGCGTTATCAGAAACACACTGAGGAAATAGATTTTCTGCTTGAATTATAAAGCTGATTTCTCTGTTGATGCTACATGAATATTAGTCACTGAGTGACAGATTTTGTTGTATGTATTTGTATTCACTGCTCTCTAGAGTGGTTGCTATATTATGTGTAAGCCAGCTGTCTCTTGGGGCCATTTCATAGAGTGAGAGGGTTTTGATGCCAAAGGATAGCATTTTTCTACATGGAGTGGAAGTAGAGGTTTATTTTTCCTCTATTATTTAATGAATTTTATATCAGAAAAGGAAGCATTCTTTACTTACTTCTTCATATAAATAACACTTAATTCAATGGTTTCTTCATTTTCTCCAGTGATACACAAAGGAATCTAGATGATCATAATTGATTTAGGTGGCACATAGAAGCTAATAAAGGACTACACAATAGAGTCTATAATGAATACAAATTCTTTATTCTGCATATTTCTGCAAGGGATATGGATATTTGCCAAGATAAACTGTAAATTATATGGAGAGTGAGAAATCATAATTCTATCTAAATAAGAATATCCTCATCTTACTCCTTTTCTATGAGACATAGCTATGAATCCTAACTCGGGAGTGGACAATATTAAATCTCTACAAATTTTAGCTCTAGTCTGCAGAAAGGATTGTTCCCCTGGATAAAGCACATTAGGTAAAGAGATGGCTCTTAGTTCACCATGATACTGCAGAGTCTAATAAACTTAGGAGATAACAGCAGGGTGAAGAACATAGACTAGTCCAAAAATAGGCCTCCTTGATGAGAATGAGAGTACTTCAAAACATCAGGTTGTGCCTCTCCCTGGCTGATGCAATTGGAATAGTGGGTCCCACACCTCACATGGGCATCACAATAGAGCTGGAGAGCTGGCCAGCTAGCCCATCCCCCTAGCCTAGCCAGTTTGAGAGAGCTAGGTCTAAGGTCATGAGAGCTGGTAAGCTGTTCCTAACCCTCACTGGCTGCAGCACTTAGGAGAGTAGGCCATGAACCTCTCCTGGGCAGTAGAGCTGGGTCTGGTTTAGGAATGTCAAAGCCACCTGAGGGCATACTCATAGGGGAGCTGACCCTGCCCCTCACCCCCCACCCCAGGGTGTATAGTGGCCTGGGCACAAGAAAAAATCCATTCCAGATGCCCCAGACAATCGACTGGGAAAAACAAGAAAGCTGGCCTTGTAGGCACAGGTGAAGAAGAGCTACAATTCTGAACAACACAGCCACCACCTAGACTCAGATCCAGTGTGGAGGCCTATACTGTATGTGAAATAATAAACTAAATGTTGGAAAGCTTTATAATCAGAAGATCAAAGTATCATCGTTACAATCTGATGACCTAGCATGACACAGAGAGAGTCAATTTAGTGTACAGAGGAAAGATAATCCATAAGAAACAAACCAATGAAATAGGAAGACCAATAAGTAATGTAGAAACATCTTTCCATGAAATGAGGAGGCATGCTTCACAGGAAAGAAATCTTGACAAGATTTGTGTATTAAGAAATTTCCCCAACTTCTAAACACTGTGTTCCTCAAATCAAATGAACTAGTATAGGAGAAAGTATGCAATTTTTAAAGGTGTGTGTGGGCCAGCAATGGGTCAGGATGTCATGGCACTTGACAAATTAAGTTCAATTCCAGAAACCCATTTAGTGGAAGGAGAGAACTGATTTCCACAAGTTGTCTTCTGATCTCCAGTTACATACCATGGTATATGTGTATCCAGACAAAATAAATTGTAAAAAAATTTATTTAGGAGTGTTTGCTTGGTCTTCCAGAAGATGGAGAAAAATTATTGATTAATTATAATATTTAGGTCTAGAAATAATGGTATCTGATATGACAGTTGCCCATTCACAAGGAGTCACGACTATAACATCAATGTCTTTAATACTTTTCCATGCAGTATGTATAAATGAATCATTTAGAAGTCTTATTTTCTAAATACAAAGACAGGGTCACCTATCTTTAAGTTCTTTAATTTAGCTATAAAGCGATTCCCTCAGCTCTGTCTTCTTGGGAGCACCCTGTGTGAATACATCCCATTGTATTATTAGAAGATCTATACACTACTAGAGGCTGAGATGAACTCTTCTCATGTAAGAACTCTGTGTCTTTTATAGGAAAAAGTTTTAGAGATCAATTTTCCTTAAGGCTGTCCTTTTCATTTTAAAGATTTCAAATAGGAGAATGAAAAAAAATCATGTTTTCCATTGGGGAAATGGTTTAATATATGTTAAGGTATTATATATCAAAGTAGTAATACTAAAAATTAGCAAATGAAAATTTTAATAAATCTATCATCAAACAGCTGCTATAAATCAGATTAACATTCCAAATGAGGATTCCTTTTATCAGCTGCTTTTTAAAAACTTTTGTGCATTAACTCATACACTATAGAAATTTGACTTCATGGTGCAATTAGGCTGTCTGATAGTCTAAGTTATTTTAATATATGACATAATAATAATGCTCATTAATTTTGTGCTTTTTTCCAGGGTATGCTATGCTATTTTTCCGTGTGTGTGTGTGTGTGTGTGTGTGTGTATGCATATAACAGATTTTACCACTCCTTTCCTCACTTGTGCTAAAATTGAATCTCACTGACCCCCAGTGCCTTAAAAATGTCACATAGCTAGCAAATGAGGGAGTTTGGATTGAAAACCCAAGGTTTACTGAAACTAAAGTCATCCTTCTGCCAAAAGGCTATTATCAAACAACCATCTGGAAAAAAACTTCATCTATAACAAACAAATGATTAATAATTATCAAATATTAAAGACAAATAGTAATAGATTCTGGAAAATTGGCAGAATGAGCAGTGTAGCCATGAATCAACTAAACCTCTTTGTTTTCCTGACAGGTCACATGCACACTTCTACCCAAGAGCTCTCTGGATTATTGAATAAAAGACACACACACACACACACACACACACACACACACACACACACGCATGCTAGTTAATTTTAAGTATGTCTTGACTAGTTCAAAGGCTGGGCAGTTTTAATCCTCCCTGTGGCTAGCACACATTTCTTTCCAATACTCCTGGCTTAATGCCCTTAATTCCACATTTTATCTTTGTTGCCTTGGCTCACTATGGGCAGCCCCTTAGTCTTTGTTGCCCAAGGCTTCTGGGCAGCCCCTGGGAGGGGTCACATTCCTTTTCACCTACATCTCAGATGATTTTCCTTCTGCAGCTTTAAATCTGAATCTTCATTGGAATCATGGTGATTCTCCCTCATTCCTCTCTCCTCATTCCTAGACCATGCAAATCTAAATGTCCTGCCTCAGTCTACCTGCCCAGCAACCAGCCATAGGCTCTTGATTAGTCTATCAAAACCCACTTGGGACAATGACCTTCAATGTTTGGACACAAAGTTTCCTGATTTGGAGGGCCAGATCAATTCAAAGTATTACAGCCAATCCCCAACAGAGCAGAAAACAAATATAGGCAAAGAAAAGTAATCAAGATAGAAATTTTAAAAAATTATTTGGGCTAATTACTTAAAATTGAATATGTGAAAAAAATTAAGTGCCTGAATTCTCAGTCACAACAGAATTATTGATATAACCCTTTAGAATATAAGAAGTTTGAATAAAAGTAAATTTTCACCCATAGTGATTATTCAAACTAGTTTGGGTACACTATAAAGCAGAATGCTCAACTGGGGGAGGGGAAGACGAGGGCTAATGCTAATAAACAGACTGCTAGAATATTGGGAGAGTACACTGGGAACAGCTGGAGAAAAGACATCCTATAGAGCAAGTGGTGCTGACTAAAAACTAGGTTGACAAAAGAGAAAAGAAATTTTGGATGGCAAGCCAGGAGAGAGACCACTGTCCATTTCAGAGAAGGCAGTTTGGCTGAGTTCTGCCTTCCAGTGGGGATTGAGCAGTAATCTGTAAGAACAGTTACATAAGAAAAACAGAAGACTTCTAGTTCTGCAAAATTTACTTTGTTAAAAAACAAAAACAAAAACAAAAAACATACAGTTAACAGGTCAAGGCACTGAAAAATAGCTGATATCATCACAGAAAAGTTATTACAATCTAGGCAAAAATATCCAGGGGAGGAAGAATTTACAACATATATGACCAGAAGTGCCTTTATATCTTATAATACATAAAATACCTAGAACACAGAAATATAAATAATGTTGAAAAAAATCAACTTTGTATGATGGCAAACCTGTTAGAGTAGCTGTGAACTTCTCAACAGAAACTCTTAAAACCACAAGTGCATTCGATGATATAGTTCTAAAACAGAAACAAAATGCTTTCCAGGACAAATACAAACTGAGAAGATACTTGCAAAATTTCTATATAGAGAGGGAAAAGATAAATATATCCAAGATACTACAGATAACAGAAACTATACTAGAATTACAAATGAAAAAAAAAGAGGATTATAAAATGAGAGGAATCAATGCATTCCCTTTGACAAAAATACAGAATTTTAATGGACTAAGTTATTTAACTGAAAGACAAGAGTTGGCAGGTAAGATGAAAAATTAGGACCCAAGAATAGATTTTTTATAAGAAAAACATTTCACTAGCAAAGAAACACTGGTTTAATGGTAAAAAATAGGAAAGATATTTAAAGCAAATAGAACCAGAAAGAAACAGGATTGGAAGTACCAAGCAAAAATTAAAGTAAAGAGATAAAGGAATTCAGTCTCTATCGATTAAGAGAAAAAACCTTTAGGAAGAAATTATAATTCTAACTATATATGCACTAAACATTTGGGCATTAATTTTATTTTTATTGCATATTTTCTTTATTTACATTTCAAATAATATCCCCTTTCTTGGTCCCCCCCGAATCTTACACGCGTTCACGACCGGCCAGGAAGACGCAACAAACCGGAATCTTCTGCGGCAAAGCTTTATTGCTTACATCTTCAGGAGCCAGAGAGCAAGAGAGCAAGAGAGCAAGAGAGAGAATGGCGAAACCCCGTCCCTTTTAAGGAGAATTATCCTCCGCCTAGGACGTGTTACTCCCTGATTGGCTGCAGCCCATCGGCCCAGTTGCCGTCACAGGGAAGGCAGAGCACATGGAGTGGAGAATTACCCTTGGCACATGCGCAGATTATTTGTTTACCACTTAGAACACAGGATGTCAGCGCCATCTTGTAACGGCGAATGTGAGGGCGGCTCCCCACATATCCCCCTTTCCTTTTGATAAGAGCAATAGGCCACCCATTTTAATGAGAGTGGAGATAGAGGTCAAATCCCCAGTGTGCAGGTAAAGGAGCCATACACATAACCTCCTCCCAGGCTCATCACCCAGAGGGGTCCTGGTCTGGTCCCGTGTCGTTTTTCCTGGGGAGAAGGACACTTGGACACTCAACCTTCTTGAAAGATGACATGTCTCCCTAGAATAGGCTCATATATGCTGCAGAGCCCTTCTACTGCAGTGCTTAGCCATGCAACTCTCTCGGGCTGCTGAAGCACACTCACTCTATCCCGTGCAATGAGACTAGCCTCGTGGGGTGCAAGAGCTGAATGGCCAGCGACCTATTGCTTAAGCATAGATAACCATATATCAGGGGAAGCACCATGTTCTAGTGTGCAAGCGCCTGGGCAATAACCACCTTGTCTCTCCTAGTTTGGGCCTTAAGCTTACAGACCAACCAGAGAAGCAACACTAATCCACAGCAAAGTGTATCTCCAAATAATCCCACCCATTCTTTAAAGAAGGAAAATGCTGAGGAGATCCAATTGGGTAATCCTTTGGTCAGGGACAGGTCCAAGCGCGTGGAGTTGACCTGAATGATGGCAAGTCTCAATTCCCGAAGGGTTTGTTCAAATTCAGCCGTCCAATTCTGTAACATATACTGAGAAAGACTTTTTAACAAATTAGCTGCCCTAGTAAATTTCTCATACTGAATGGAAGTAACGCACAATCCCGGAAACTTTTGTTCACATCCCAGCTGAGCTATTTGCCATAATTCATCTAGTTGTTTTTGGACAAGATCTATGCGTTGATTAATTTCTGCCCATGGAGCATTTTTGGGATTGGAGGATGGCGGCCGCTAAGCCTGCATTGGTGAGAGGTCCCCCAAGCTCCCAACAAACCCTGAGCCAGTCTTGTAAACCTTTGTTCTTTCTTGGGGCTATGGCTGCTCGGCACTCCTGTGTGGCTTGCTCATAAATGAGCTGTTCTACCAGAGGTGCGGCTTGCTCTGAATCTGTAAAAATACGCTTTGCTGCCTCTGTCATTCTGGCCACAAAATCTGAGAAGGACTCCTGAGGTCCCTGGACGATCTTTGTTAGTTGTCCAGTGGCTTCGCCTGTTCGGGAGAGCGCCTTCCAGGCCCTAATAGCCTTTTCATCTGATTCAGAACTACTAAGAACTGACTCCTTGAGCTCATCTAGTGATGAGTATAGGCTCCTTCTCCTAGAAACCTCCGCTGATTGATCTTTTTTCTTTTCTTTTTCCTTCTCCTTCCTTCCAATCTCTCCCCAGGTATTCTTACCTGACCTTAACTTTTCCTCGGGTTCAAGACCCTTGGAAAGGCCTGTATACTTATTTTGTGCACCATATTTCCTCTTTGTTCCTACTCTCTCTCCCCGCTTTACTTCTGATAGATTGCCCTGAATTTCATCCAGAATTTTCAGCCCTGCCTTAACCACTTGATAACATGTGAAAAGGAACAAAAAGGCTCCTAACACTGGAGGAAGTTCAAGGCCAAACATACCTTGTAAAGCTATTTCCCACTTTACTTCTGATAGACTGTCTTGAATTTCTTTAGAAAGTTCAAGGCCAGACGTACCTTGTAAAGCTGTACTTACCCCTGTTCCCCAGCTGAAGAGTTCTGAATCCCCGCAGTTGAATCCTTCTCAACAGTCTGTGTTACGGGAACACTTCATTATCACCATTCCCCAGCTGAAGAGTTCTGAATCCACGCCGGATCCTTCTCAACAGTCTGTTTTACGGGAACCTTTATGACCGTGACCCGCAGTTCTGGTTCCGGAATGAGGGATCTTCCTTGTACCGGTGGTGGTAACTCCCGTCCCGGGTTTTCTCGTCCCGGGTTCCGGCACCAACTCTTACACGCGTTCGAGCGACCAGCCAGGAAGAACGCAACAAACCGGAATCTTCTGCGACAAAGCTTTATTGCTTACATCTTCAGGAGCAAGAGAGCAAGAGAGAGAATGGCGAAACCCCGTCCCTTTTAAGGAGAATTATCCTCCGCCTAGGACGTGTTGCTCCCTGATTGGCTGCAGCCCATTGGCCCAGTTGTCGTCACGGGGAAGGCAGAGCACATGGAGTGGAGAACTACCCTTGGCACATGCGCAGATTATTTGTTTACCACTTAGAACACAGGATGTCAGCGCCATCTTGTAACGGCGAATGTGAGGGCGGCTCCCCACACCCGAAGACCCCCTTCCCATCCCCACTCCCATGCTTCTATGAGGGTGTTTCACCACCCACCAACCCACCCACTCCCACCTGCCCACTCCTGCCTCCCCACTCTCGCATTCCCCTACACTGGGGCATTCCCCTTCACAGTACCAAGGGCCCCTTCTCCCACTGATGTCTGATAAGACAAGGACATTCTCTGCTATATATGCTGCTGGAGCCATGGGACCCTCCATATGTACTCTTTGGTTGGTAGTTTAGTCCCTGGGAGCTCTGTGGGGTCTGGTTGGTTGATATTCTGCCTATGGGTCTGCAAACCCCTTCAGCTACTTCAGTACTTTCTCTAATTCCTCTATTGGGAACTATATGCTCAGTCCAATGGATGGCTGTAAGCATCTACCTCTGTATTTGTCAGGCTCTGGCAGAGCCTCTCAGGAGACAGGCTCCTGTCAGCAACCACTTCTTGGCATTCACAGTAGTGTCTACATTTGGTGATTGTATATGGGAAGGATCCCCATGGGGGGGCAGTATATGGGTGGCCTTTTCTTCAGTTTGTGCTTTACACTCTGTCTCCATATTTGCTCCTGTGAGTATTTTGTTCCCCCTTCTAAGAAGGACCAAAACATCCACACTTTGGTCTTCCTTCTTCTTGAGGTTTATGTGGTCTGTGAATTGTATCTAGGGAATTCTGAGCACTTCTTATCAATGTATCAGTGAGTGTATAACATGTGTGTTCTTTTGTGATTGGGTTACCTCACTCAGGATGATAATTTCTAGTTCCATCCATTTTGCCTGTGAATTTCATGAAATCATTGTTTTTAATAGCTGAGTGGTATTATACTGTGTAAATGCACTACATTCTCTGTATCCATTCCTCTGTTAACATCCATCTGGGTTTTTTCCAGGTTCTGGCTATTATAAATTTGTCTGCTGTAACCATAGTAGAGCATGTGCCCTTATTACATCTTAGAGCATCTTCTGGGTATATGCCCAGGAGTGGTATTAGTGGATCCTCAGGTAGTACTATGTCCAATTTTCAGAGGAACCACCAGTCTGATTTTCAGAGTGGTTGCACAAGCTTGCCATCCCACCAGCAATGGAGGAGTGTTCCTCTCTCTCCACAACCTCACCAGTACCTGCTGTCACCTGAGTTTTTGATCTTAGCCATTCTGACTGGTGTGAGATTGAATCTCAGGGTTGTTTTGATTTGCATTTTGCTGATGACTAAGAATGTTGACCAATTCTTTAGGTGCTTCTCAGCCATTGGGTATTCCTCCGTTGAGAATTCTTTGTTTAGCTCTGTACCCCATTTCTAAAATAGGGTTATTTTGTTCTCTGGAGTCTAACTTCTTGAGTTCTTTGTATACATTGGATATTAGCCCTCTATTGGATGTAGGATTGGTAAAGATTTGTTCCCACTCTGTTTAACATGAAGCAATGTTGGATTTTCTCAAATGCTTTCTCATCATTTAATGAGATGATCATGTAGTTGCTTCCTTCCTTCCTTCCTTCCTTCCTTCCTTCCTTCCTTCCTTCCTTTCTTCCTTTCTCTCTCTCTCTCTCTCTCTCTCTCTCTCTCTCTCTCTCTCTCTCTCTCTCTCCCTCTCTCCCTCTCTGTCTCTCTCTCTGTCTTTCTTTCTTTCTTTCTTTTTTGTTTCTTTATATAGAGGATTACATTGATGGATTTCCCTATATTGAACCATCCCTACATCCCTGGGGCGATGCCTACATGATTGTGATGAATGATTGTTTTGATGTGTTCTGAAAGGATAACTATAGCTTTTTTGAATATTACAGCACAATAAATTGAAAAAAACTTAAAAGTTCAATAAATTCCTAGATAAACATGATCTATAATAATTAAGCTGAGAGTATATAAATAACATAAATAGATCTATAATAAGCATTGAGATTGAAGAAATAGTAAAATGTCTCCAAACTAGGAAAAAAAAAAAAAAGAAAGGTCTGGAAGCATGCGGGGCCATGGGTGTAGGGAAGAGGAGAGAAGGAGAGAGCCCTTGTCCAGCCAGAGTTCCTGTTTTCTGGGCAGGCGGACCTAGGAGGACTACCAGATGCTTTCCATGTGGCCCTGGGTGTGCATCTGGCTGTGTAAAGCCACTGACCCCACAGGGCAGGGGGTGAACAAGGGGCAGCCCCTGGTACCAGGTTCTCAGTCTCTGGCATCCCACACTGGATATAGCAGAGGAACTGAGAAAAGAATAGGAGCCCTGGGACAGCACTAGGCTCTGGAGATAAGGGAAGAGGGCAGAGGGAGAGAGCTTCCCACACAGGCTTTAGTCCGGGCCTTGATGAACAGAGACAGTCTATAGCTTTAGAGCTTTATTGTAGGAAGGCAGGGGGAAAGAGGGGAGAGGGGAGAGGGGAGAGGGGAGAGGGGAGAGAAAGAGAGAGAGAGAGAGAGAGAGAGAGAGAGAGAGAGAGAGAGAGAGACCGGTCATGGCTAAGAGGAGAGAACAAGAGAGAAGGGGAAGAGAAAAAGAGAGTTAGAGAGTAAGAAAGGTGAAGACTTAGATAAAGAGATGTAAAAGCTTAGACAGAGAGAGTCAGAGAGAGGGAGCTTAGAGATCTAGGAGGGGCCTTTAGTGTGGTTGTTATCTCATTGTTGCTAGGTAACTGTGGGAAGGAGTCTAGCCAGAACGCCAGAAGCTTGGGACATTGTCTACATGACTACTAGCCACAAGCCTCTCCTGGGGGGCGCCGGGGGGGGGGGGCTTTGGGAGTGGTAACTTCGACTGGAGCCACGGGTCCAGGAGACATGAGGGAATGCTTTCTGTCCCATGTAGGTGAAAATTACCACCACCGGGTCCTACCGGGGTTCAAGACCTCAGCTCAACTGGAGACCAGGCTGTCTGTGCATAGCCCATTGCCCCACAGAAGCAGATGAAGTTAGTGTTGAAATCTTTCTGAGAATAAAATCATTACCCCTTAAACCATTGCATAAAATAGAGCACAATGGAACACTTTCAAACTCATTTCATGACTATAGTATCATCTTGCCATAAAAACTGGATAATGATACTACTAAAATGATATTATAAAATGTTCCTCAAAGGTATAGGTACCAAAAGTTATCAATAAAACCTTTGGAAACTGAATCTAAGTGCACAGCAATGGTATCATTAATTGAGTTCAAAGGGGCTTCTTAGCTTTAGAGTTGGAAAGATAGTTCCAACATGTATATCACATCAGTAAACTCAAGAACAGAAATCACAATCATTTCAGTAAAAGCAAAAACAATTACTACTGAATAAACAATAGAGAATTGTTTCTACTTCCTTCCTGCTTAATAGTATCTTTTTTTTAATTTGATTTTTTATTACGTATTTTCCTCAATTACATTTCCAATGCTATCCCAAAAGTCCCCCACACCCTCCCCCCAACTCCCCTACCCACCCATTCCCATTTTTTGGCCCTGGCATTCCCCTGTACTGGGGCATATAAAGTTTGCCTGACCAATGGGCATCTCTTTCCAGTGATGGCCGACTAGGCCATCTTTTGATGCATATGCAGCTTTAAGTTTCAGCTAGAACAGTAACATAGAAAAAAATTAGGAGGGATAAAAAGGAAAAAAAGATAGATTATATCTATTTGCAGATAATATGATGCTGCAATGAAACCATAAAGACTTCATCAGGTATCTTTAGATCCAATTAACACTTTTAACTAAATAACACATAAAACAATAGTTTGTCTTTACCTAATAATGAGTATGCAGATGAAGAAACCATCAAACTCCAATCATTGTAGATTTACCAGAACCCAGGAATGGATACAAAAACTTTTCCCTAAAGGAAGAAATTGATGTTGACACCAGACAACGCCCCATGCTCATAGATTGCTAGATTTGAATTTAGCAGAAGTGAGTTTAATATTAAAGTGATTTATATCATCAATGCAATCCTATCAAAATGTCAACACAATCTCTGCAGAACCACAAGAGAAGCAAAGAAGACCCCAGATAACCAAACCAATTCTGGACAAAGATAATAGTGTTGGTGGAATTACAATAAAGACTTCAAGGTATACTGTAAAACCATAGTAAAAGAAAAAAAAAAGTACAGTATTGATTAAAAAATATGTAAATCAATAAAATAGAATAACAACTTAGAATTAAACCCACAAAGCTAAAGCCATCTGAATCTTTAGAAAGATACTAAAAACATACATGGGAAAAAGTAATTTTTCAACAAAGGCTGTGGAAAAACTAGTTATACAGTTATTTTATATGTTGAAAGATGAAACTAAGTTTCTATTTTCCATTATGTGTACAAATCAACCGCAAATGGATGAAAGGTCTTAGTATCAAAGACCTTATATTCTGAAAGGCTTCAAGAAAAACTATTAACTTTTAAGTCAAAAATTTTTGGTATAACATTTTTTATGATATCTGAATGCAAAAATATAAATATTACATAAATATAAAAATGCTATTAGAAGGAAGAATTTAGTGCACACACACACACACGCGCACACACACACACACACACACACACAGAGAGAGAGAGAGAGAGAGAGAGAGAGAGAGAGAGAGAAAGAATATACCAACAGTTGGTATGGTATGTAAGATTCATGGTGGATATACCACACTGGGAAAAGGAACACTTTTCTGAATTTCTAAGTATATGCTATTTAGATAATTAGTTCCTATATATAATACAATAAAAATTTATATTCTATAGCTTACTTGATTACTGAAGACTAAGAAACCCTTAAAATCTCACAGATGTATTTCTTTATTAATTTATGAAAAATATCCAGAGTAGAAGAATAGGGTTCTTTTATGTTTACTAGTCACTTTTAATAAAAAAAGAGAGAGAGAAATTAACATCAAAATGAAATGCATCCCACTGACTATAGTACACTGGGTTAACTTCTCTTATTTGATGGTGGATCATGGTCATGTTTTTCAAAGTGTAAATGGGTTCAGAATTCTTCACAAATAACATTATTCACCA
This sequence comes from Mus musculus, assembly GCF_000001635.26. Lineage (NCBI taxonomy): Eukaryota > Metazoa > Chordata > Mammalia > Rodentia > Muridae > Mus > Mus musculus. The sequence goes on from NC_000076.6 coordinate 37,858,926, forward strand.
ATGAAGAGCTTATTCATTTACGCAACTTATGATTGTGGCAGTACAATTTAAAAATAATTTGACATATGTTTCCAAATTGAAACAAATTTAGAAGACAATAGCTTTAAGCAGTATTCATGTTTATGAAAAAATGTATCTTTGATACAACTTTATTAATTCCATCCTCACACAATCATGATTTCAGCTTCTTAAATTATAAATTATTTGGTTTGATAATTTCTAAAATCTTCACAGTAAATCAATTGTCAATTAATAATTTTATGGAATAAAAGAATAAAAGTGTTATACTTATACTTTAAAAATGATGCATACCCAGATAGTGAGACAAGGGTGATATACAGAGGGTCAGGAAATTAAACAGATGTGTAGCAATGGAGGATGGAGGACTGGGGGTAGCCACCAGAAAGTCCCAGATGCCAGGAAAGCAAGAGGCTCCCAGAACCCAACTGGGATGACATTAGCTGAAATATAGAACAAAGGAAAGGGAAAATCTATAGAGACCATATCCAGAATTTAGGTAAGGCCCCCAGGTGAGGGATGGGACCACCCACTCATCTCCAAAATTTTAACCCAGAATTTCTCCAGTATAAAGGAAATATGGGGACAAAATGTGGAGCAGAGATTGAAGGAAAGGCCATACAGAGACTTCCTCACCTGGGGATCCATCCCATGTACAGACACCAAACCCAGATACTATTACTCATGCCAAGAAGTGCTTGCTGACAGAAGCCTGATATAGCTGTCTCCTGAGAGGTTCTGCCAGAGTCTGACCAATATGGATGTGGATGCTTGCAGCTTACCATTTAACTGAGCATGGTGACTCCAACACAGGAGTTAGGGCAAGGACTGGAGGAGCTGAAGGGGTTCGCAATCCCATAAGAAGAACAACAATGTCAACCAACCAGACACCTCCCCCAACCCCAGAGCTCCCAGAGACTAAACCATCAATCAAAGAGTACATTTGGAGGGACCCATGGCTCCAGCTGTATATGTAGCAGAGGATGGCCTTTTCTGGCATTAATAGGAGCAGCAGCTCTTGAAGGCTCAATGCCCCAGTTTAGGGAAATGCCAGGATGGTGAGGTGGGAGTGCGTGGGTGCATGGGGAAAGCACCCTCATAGAAGCAGGAGAATAGGGAATGAGATAGGAAGTTTGCAGAGGGGAAACCAGGAAAGCAGATAACAGGTGAAATGTAAATAAGTTAAATATCAAATAAAAAATGTAAAAAAAAAAAAACAAAACAAATAATACAGTGTTAGATTCTGATAGCTCATCTTTTAGTCTTTCATCATTTATCTATCTCTATGCCTAGTTACCATCCACCATTGTTCTATCATCTATATAACATTTCATCAATATATTAGTCCATTAGTATTAAGAATATAAAACAAGCTGGGCATGGTGGCACACACCTTTAATCCCAGCACTTGGGAGGCAGAGGCAGGCAGATTTCTGAGTTCAAGGCCAGCTTGGTCTACAAAGTGAGTTCCAGGATAGCCAGGGCTACACAGAGAAACCCTGTCTCAAAAAACAAACAAACAAAAACAAACAAACAAAAAGAATATAAAACAAAGTTTACATGTACCAAGGACATAAACACAATTACATGAACACAAATTTAATTGTGTGAGCTAGAATAAAAATCTCAGTTTGAAGACTACAAACCATTTTTCCTCTGAACACAAATATAGTTTCTCCTCCTCTACAAGTACTTCACAGAGAAATCAAAAATCAAAATCGAGTACAAAATACAGAAACATGTTTTTTTATCACCTTCCCCATGGTGGCTCCTGCTCTACTTGAAAACTATGTCTGGACAGACTTATTTGTAAGAATTCCTTGAGGATCTTTTATGTTGAATAAAATGTATCATTTCTCTCCAAAAATTTAAATACATAGAAATAGAAGTCCAACATCACAAAGCAAACCTAGCCCTTGGTAGTGAGAACCCCTAACATGGAGGTCAAAGAATCCATCTCAATCCTTACATCCTTGCTTCCTTTCTGTTCATGAATTTAGCAATTGGCTCTAAGTGGTCTCCTGTCTGTAGCATTATATACCTCCCAGTGTGACATTAAAGTTGAAGCTGTTTTTCATAGCCAAATAACTGCTTGTGTGGGTGTGCCAGGCTTCTCCTACATGATTTATTCTCTGGTGATTTATGCTAGCTGTGGAGGAAGGGTCCTGTGCCTGCAAGCTGTGCATGTGGATCATGACCACATACTCTTCCCAGGTGAAAACAGACAGAGGAAAAGCAAACTCTTCCTGCAGGAGCAGCCCCACTCTGAAGGCCCCTCCACAGCTGCGAGACGGGCCACCTGGGCCACGGCCCCTTTCAATAGCTGGATATCCTGTTCAGTTTTGCTCCTGCAGAGCTGTCCAGGACAATCGCCTGGGAAGTGAATTGTTACTTTCCAGGGGTTTTAAGCTTGCCAAGATTAGTTAGGAAAACACAGTTTGGGGTTATACAAATTCCAAATATTCTGGCTCCCTTGTTGCCTGAAATTCGAGAGAAAGAAAAAGTATTTGTGGTGTTTGTGAGTTTACATGTGTTTTGAAGCAAGAGTTCCTGTATGAAAATATATAAATTATCAGATGTTTCTGTATGCAAGCCACCACATCCTTTAAAATGGAACAATTAAAATACAGGCACTCCCTGTGTGCCTCTAGGAATAACAAGCCAAAACTGTTCTTAGATATGACAAAGAAACGCTGACTGTGAAGGTCCAAAAGCATTGTTTAAACTTCACTGGATATACAATGGCTTCAAATTTTAGAAAATGTATTCATTTAAAATTGTCTTAATGATCTAGAAAGAAATAGAACTAATAATAAAAAGGGAGAGAGAGAGACAGAGACAGAGAGACAGAGAGAGACAGAGAGTGCTCTGTGACTAAGACCATTTACTATACAGTCAGGAGGACCTGTGTTTAGACTCCAGTACCCACATCACAAACCAGGCATCCTCCAAATCTCTGTGACTCCAATTCTAGCCCTAGCCCCTCAGGATCTTGCCAGAGAATGGTTTTGTGCACTGTGTATTCAAATGCTGAACACTGTGCCCAGAGATCTGGTTGCAATCCAAACATTGGTATCATTTGTATCTTTAGAGCATCTCCTGTCTCAATGCTGTGTAAAGATTGTTTTTCATCACCTCTGATTGGTTAATACATAGCTGATTCAGCCAATAGCTGGGCAGGAAAGAAGAGACAGGACTTTCAGGCCCAATGTGACGGGTCTCTGGTGGGGACCAGAGGGAGGGAGAGATTAGCCATGAGCAGAGTTCCAGTTCCTCACCATGAGGACACTGCCAGCAGGAACAACCAGAGCAAGACTAAAATGACAAATAAGTAGTGGGGCAAGTGGCTGGAAAGTATACCTGGCTGGCATAGTCAGATTAAAATATCTCAGAACCTGCCCATTTTAGTGCCTGGAGTTTTTAATATAAATACAAGGTCTCTATGTTATTTATTGGGGAGATAAAGGGCAAATAGAAAAGCACCCTCCCTCCAATTTACTTTACAGGATCTATGTCTGTCCTCCACATTCAGAGTTAAGTGCACCTACAAACATTTGTGTGGATACACTCATGTAGACACACAGACACATAGACACAAATAAATGGTTCCTTAATAGAACAGAGAAACAATTATAGAAGGGAAAGGCTGTTTGTGTCTTTCCTATGAAGTGAGCCCAACATTTCAAACAGACTCTACAGAGGGATACATTCAAGTGGACAACTGTGTTAGGAAGATCCTTAGACCCGACAACATCAAAATGTATTGCCTTGTCCTCATTTGAAATGGATAAACACGTAAATCTGTAATGCTGAGAGAATGAATGTGTCCAGTTTCTCTCCCCTTCAAATGTGTGCCTTCGCCTTTTGAATAAACATCCTTGTGGTTTCACAGCATGTTTTAAGGTGTGGAGCTTTCTCATTAAAATGCTGAAGTTTTTTGTCCACATTAAAGTAAGGAATATGCCTTTCCTTCTTGTACTATTTTTGGTATAGAGAATGGTCTACAATGAAAGAGTATAGATTAGCAAAGTGATTATCACTCTAAAGGAACTAAAGTTTCTTTCTCTATCTTGGAGGTGGTGAATTGTTCAGTTGACATGGATCTATTTGAAAAGATGACTTTAAATGATTATTCAGGTGTTAGACCTTGTAAATGTGATATTCAGCATTTCACCAAGCTTTATCTTGTTACTATTACCTTTCCTGGAATCTAGAGAGTGAGAGAGATGTCCTAATCAAAGAAACAGTCTGTTCTTATTCCAGGTTCCACCCATATGTGCTAATTCTGCTGGCATCCTCACAAAAATTAAATTCTCTGACATTTATGACAGACTTGTCATCACCTTTTAGATCAACTCTTATCTTTTTTGCTCATCCAAATCAGAATCAAAATGGCTACCATTTTAAGAGGTACACACAAACCAAATTCAAGAAGGAATCAAGAAGTAACTAAATACTGGGTTTAATTTAAAAGTGAGAATTTCCACCTATGATGTACATTCCATAACCTTCATTGGAATATTATAGTGTATTAATTCTAAGCAAAAATAATTTAAAGCTGAGTTAAAGGATGCAATAGTTAACCTTTCGTAGGGTCAAAGAGCAGAAATTCTGTTTATTCTCATCATCCTTCAGACATTTAGCATTGATATTATAGCTCTGGACTCCAATGTTGTTTGGACTGTACTAATTAAAATACAGAAGGCTAACAGTTATTAGTGCTCAGGACTCTGACATTTTAAATAAACTATTTAAGCATCTAAGAGATGAATTCCAAATATAACCTTTATGTGTCACTTTTCAAACTGTATCCAGACTATAAAGTTCATTTTGAATTGTGAAGCACTGTTTTCTATGGGTATGAATGTATGCAAGCACACATGCTTGAGTATGGATACATCAGACAATTGTTTCTTAAATTATCTCTCCATCATGTTCTCCAGTCTACTCCATACTGCATAAGTCTCTGCTATTGACTTGGTTTTTAAAATATGTGAATTTTGACATATGAGTCTTCAAATAATTTGGGTTAAAAATAAGTAAATTTATATTGTGATTTTTGTGCATTAATGTGGTTTCCCCTTTTCTGTCATTAGAGAGTAGTGTCTCCTGTGTCTACAGAAACAAAATAAACAGTGAGCTGTAGGTTTAAGCTATGCTTGGCTCTCACATTAGTATGTGTGTGTATGATTTATGTCCATGTATGAAAGTCATTGGTTATGCATTGTTGCTTTTAATGTTATAATCCATGCTAGCCTGACCTCTCTCAACCTCTTGTGGCTAGCTCCATTAGCCTCTAATTACTGCCTCAGTCTCACTTGGCGCCTATGTCTAGCTCTCTCGGTCCTTGCCTGGTGCTAGAAATGGCCATCTCACCCAGCTCCCCTGGCTGGTTTGCTAAGCCACGCAATACCCATCCCTTCTGAGAACACCTGGAGCTACCATTTGTATTCCACTGACCGACTGCTCCTCTGAATGCCAATGGCCACCAATGACTGACCTCTCTCTTGCTCATCTGAATTGTCACGAGTGGAAAATACCAAACAATTTTAATGTTTTAAAATCAGACACAACCGCTAGGCTCAGAATCGATTGTCCTAAGCTCATCAGCTATTCTATATTAGAACTCATCCAGTGGTGGAGGTCGCCACTGGATCTAATGGTCCCCAGGCCAACATGGTGTTCATCTTATCCACCCACAGCCTGGCCTAAAAGCCCTTTCTCAATCTTGTCTCCTCGTCTTCCTCCTGGAACCTGGGAAACCTGCCTCTGCATCTTAGCCCAACGATTAGCTTCAGCTGTCTTTATTTACCCAATCAAACAATTAGGGAATCTCCCCCTGCAATGTATATTAAATTTCACAGGAAGAATTTTGATTGTTTAAAAATACTCATTTTTTAAAAAAGATTTTCAGATAGAGAGAATTGGTTCAAGTATAGTAATATTAGGGCCTATGAATGGCTCAGGTCAAAACAAGAGCCTGGATTCCCAGAAGCTATATAAGAATGGAAATAGCGAATCAAATCTACTAAGTTGTCCTTTGACCTCCACATGTTCACTGTAGCGTGTGCAACTCCCACAGGCACCAAATTAAGAATAACCACATAAACAGTAGTGCTACACTGAGCACTAATGTGTTCCTGTGTGAGTAATCAAGTCTTTGACACCAGTCTTCTGTAATGTTCCATCACATAGACCAGACTGCCAGTTTCTAACCTCTAGCTAGTAACTCCAGTTTTGACCAAAAAGAAAAAATAAAATCAAAAACAAAAATAAAACAAAACAAAATATATGTATCCTATAAAACTATAATAAAAGAAATAAAATAATGGAATATTTCTGTTTGTTAATTGAATGATTATTCTCAATGAATATTCTTAAACAAACAAAAGTATATACTATTGGGTTACTGAAATTATACTATTTCTGGGCTGTCTATGATGTATGAGGCAGGAGGCAGGGAATACTTAATGTGTACATGTGATGATGAGCATGTAGTAACAAAAGATAGACGATTTAAATAGCATCTTATATAATGTTTTTAAACATTTTCACATTTAAGAGCATATGTTGCATATTTCTCATATATTTATATTACATAGAAAGTATTACACAAACACTAAACATATTCATTCATGATATAACACAGATAAAGTTCTACAAGTTATTGTTATGACATATTTTTGATTTTGCATTTTGTGGAATGAAGATTTACAGTCTAATAATAATATATATTCCAATCACAGAAGTGGATGCTCACAGTCAGCTATTGGATGGATCACAGGGCTCCCAATGGAGGAGCTAGAGAAAGTACCCAAGGAGCTAAAGGGATCTACAACCCTATAGGTGGAACAGCATTATGAACTAACCAGTGCCCCGGAGCTCTTGACTCTAGCTGCATATGTATCAAAAGATGGCCTAGTCTGCCATCACTGGAAAGAGAGGCCCATTGGACTTGCAAACTTTATATGCCCCAGTACAGGGGAACGCCAGGGCCAAAAAATGGGAATGGGTGGGTAGGGAAGTGGGGGGGGGGGAGAGTACGGGGGACTTTTGGGATAGCATTGGAAATGTAATTGAGGAAAATATGTAATAAAAAATATTGAAAAAAATATATTCCTCTTAATCAAATTTCTATTCTTATTACAAAATGGCTTAAAGACAAAGTTTTATTTTTGTTCACAATTGTTTAATGTTAATTTTATGGTCAATCGCGTCCATTGTTCTTAAAACTGTGGCAAAGCAGGGAGAGTACAACAAAAGGATATAGTAAAGAAGGCTGTTTACCTCCTAGAAGCCAGCAAGCAGGGACAGGGAGGAGGAGCAGAAAGGACAGATCCAGGAGGAAAGAACAAGGACAGAGACTAGAGGGAGGAGAGAGAGGGAGGTCAAGGGGAAGGAGGAAGGAGAAGAAGAAGAAGAGGAAGAAGGATAGGGACAGGAGGAAGGACAGATATTCCCTTCAGAGATACCTTTTGAAGCCATACCATAGCACTCCCTCTGCTTTGTCCTGTTAAGCTCTACTTCTGGGCAATCCCAATTGATTTATGAAATAACTCCTCAATGGACAGAACTAAATCAACAATTGTGACACATTAGGAGTCTTCAAGACACAATCAGGCAGGCCTCCAAGCCTTCTGTCTCCATGGACTTTGCTGAAATAAGAACCACCCTTTAGAGTCTGTATCTAAGTCATAATTGTATATTTTTATGTTAGTAATACATATATATTATTTATAGATAGGTTAGAAAAGTTGCTGGCATAGTGAATTCTGCATAATTAAAAGATAAAACTTTTAAATAATTATGAAGACTATTACCAGATAAATTCTATGAAAACAGGCTCTTTTAAGGTGAAAGTTAAACATTTCGAATGCAAATTAAGACATAATTATTGATAAATTGAAATCTCCCATTATATTAAGACATAATGGCATTTTCTATGTTACAGAAATATATGAAATCAAATTACAACATTGGTGTGGAATTTTGGTTATGGTTCAAATATTCCAGATGTAAAAAAGAAAATCTGTCAAATTGAGGCAAAAATACAAATCATTAATTTGCAAACATATCCCTGAAACACTGGAAAGGATTTTGATGTCATGCCTGCATGTTAATTACAGAGTTGCTACAAGTAACACCTCCTATTATTTACTATGTATTAATACATTTCAATAAAATAACAGTTGTTTAAATGTAGATAGTTTTAAAGTAATTGAAAATTTTGTTTAGCTCTCCTGTGCCTAAGGTTCACCTTTCAGTAGATATTCTGTTTTATACACAAGAGAGTTAAGAACCAGAGAAGTTTAAGTTGTCTGTACACTATCCATAGCTGTTGAATTCTACAGCATGGGTTGGCCAGTTCCCTAAAGTAAACAATTGGATATTAATTAAATAAGAAGGAGATACACATTCTTTTCTTAATTCACTTTACATCCTGCCCACTGCCACTCTCTAGATCACATCCTCCTCCTCTTCTGCTCTGCATGGATGGCTACCGTCTGGGTATCCCCCAACCCTGCAGGACTAGCCACATCTTCTCCCACTGAGGCCAGACAAGGCAGACCCGCTAGAAGAATATTTCCCATATACACCTTTGAGTATAGGCCCTGCTCCAGTTGTTCAGGACCAACATGATGACCAAGCTGCACATCTGTGACACGCAGCCTGTGTATGTTTTTTGGTTGGTGGTTCAGATGTCAGAACCCCAAGTTACCAGGTTAGTTGACTCTACTGTTCTTCCAGTGGTGTTCTTATCCACTTTGGGGCCCAAAATCCTTTCCCCTGCTCTTCTGTAAGAGTCAGTATGGAAGAACAACAATATCAACAACAATAAAACCCCCACCCCCACCCTGAACCTACCAAAGAGTACACATGGAGGGTCCCATTGCACCAGCCGCATATATAGCAGAGGATGGTTGGATATCAATAGGAGGAAAGATGCTTGGTTCTGTGAAGACTCAATGCCTCAGTGTAGGGGAATGCCAGGGTGAGGAGGTAAGAGTGGGTGGTTGGGTGGGGGAGCATCCTCATAGAAGCAGGGGGAGGGATAGGGGGTTTGAGGAGGGGAAACCATGAAAGGAAATAACATTTGAAATGTAAATAATATATCTGGGGGGAAAAAGGAATATTAAAAAAAAAGTCAGTCTCTGAATTTGAGTCAGCTGCTTCATGGAGGCTCTCAGAGGACAGCCATGCTAGATTCCATTTGCAAGCACAACACACTAACATTAAGAGTGACAGGAATTGGTGCTTGCCCATTGGATGGGTCTCAGGTTGGACTAGTTAATGTTTTGCCATTCCTTCATTCGCTGCTCTAACACTTATTCCTGAATTTCTCGTAGACAGAGTAAATTTTGGGTGGAAGATTTTGTGGATGGGTTGGTATTCCTATCACTCCACTCGATTTTCCTAGATATAGGAGGTGGCATCTTCAGGTTCCATATCCTTAATGCTGTGTGTCATACTTAAGGTCACCTCCACTTATTCTTGGGTGCCTCCCTTATCCTAGGTCTCTGTCACATCATGGAGATCCCCCCTCCCCTGGTACCACCCCATTAGTTTCAGATTTCCATTCTCTCTCATGACTATATAGCCATGTCTTCTGTCTACCCACACCTGATCCTGGACCCCCATCCACCCATTCCTCTCCCAATCCCATCTCCCACCAAGTTTGCTCTATCTACATGCCTTTTAATAACTACTTTATTCCCTCTTCTGAGTGAGATTCAAGCATCCTTGCTTGTGCCTTCCTTCTTGGTTAGCTCTTTTGGGTCTGTGGAGTGTCACATGAGTATCCTTTTTTTATGGTTAATATACACTTATAAGTAAATTAACACCATGAATGCCCTTTTGGAACTGGGTTTCCTATGAACATAGCTGAACAAGTATTTTGTAGAATGGTTGAGGATCTTTTGGCTATATGCCCAGAAGTGGTATATCTGGGTCTTGAAGTAGAACTATTTTCAGTCTTATAAGAAAATGCCAAATTGATTTCCAAAGTGGTCGTACAATGTTGCACCCCCACCAACAATGGAGGAGTGAGTGTTCTTGCTCTACATCTTCACCAGCATGTGCTATCCATTGAGATTTTTATTTTAGTCATTCTGACTGTTGTAAGATGACATATCACAGTTGTTTTGATTTGCATTTCTCTGATAATTAAGGACGTTGAACATTTCTTTAAGTGCTTCTCAGCCATTTGAGATTCCTCTCTTGAGAATTCTCTGTTTAGCTGTGTTCCATTTTTTAATTGGGTTATTTGAGTTGTTAGTGTATAACTTCTTGAAATCTTTATATATTTTGGTTATTAGCCTTATGTCAGAAGTAAGTTTAATGAAGATCTTTTCTGAATCTGTAAGCTGTTGTTTTGTCCTATTGACAGGTCCCATTCATCACTTCTTGATCTTGGAGCCTGAACCATTGGTATTCTGTTCAGGAAATTATCTCCTGAACCAACATATTCAAAGCTATTTCCTACTTTCTCTTCTATTTTGGTTCAGTTTTATGTTGAGAACCTTAAATCACTTTGATTTGAGTTTTGTGCTGGGCAATAAAAATTAATGTATTTTTATTCTTTTATATTTAGGCATCTAGTTAGACCAGCACAATTTGTAGAAGTTGTTTTATTTTTTTTTTCATTGTATGGTTTTTGGATTTTTTGTCAAAAATCAAGTGCCCATAGGTATGTGGGCTTATTTCTGGGTATTCTATTTGAATCAATTGATCAACATGTCTGCTTCTATACCAATATCATGCAGGCTTTTGTTTGGTTGGTTATCTATCACTATTTCTCTGTAGTATAGTTTAAGGATAGGGATGGTGACACTGCCCAAAGTTATTGTTCAGGCTTGTTTTGATAATCCATGGCTTTTGTTTTTCCATTTGAAGTTGAGAACTGCCCTTTCAAATTCTATGAAAATTGTGTTGGCATTTTGATGGGGGTTGCATTGAATTTGTAGATTTTTTTTTTTGGTAAGGTGGTTATCTTCTGATAACTTCTTTAATTTCTTTCATCAGGGATTTGGATTTCTTGTTTTACAAAACTTTTACTTGGTTGGTTAAAGTTACACTAACATATTTTATATTATTTGTGGCGATTATAAAAGCTAATTTCTGTCTCAGCTCATTTATCATTTATAAAAAGGAGGACTATTGATTTCTTTGAATTAACTTCGTATACAGCCATTTTTAAAGTTATTTTTCAGCTGCAGGAGTTCTCTGGTAGCATTTTGAGGGTTGATTATGTATACTATCATTTCATCCTCAAATACAGATACTTTACTTATTCCTTTCCAATTTGCATCTCCTTGATCTCCTTTAGTTGTCTTATTCCTCTGAATATAACTTCTAGTACTATAATGAATGGATAGAGAGAATGGGCAGCCTTTTATTGTTCCTGATTTTTGTGGAACTGATTTAAATTTCTCTCCATTTAGTTTGATATTGGCTATTGGATTGCTCTATACTACACTGATTATGTTTAGGTATATGCCTTATATTCCTGATCTCTCCAAGACTTTTAACATGAAGGGGTGTTAGATTTTTCAAGGATATTCCAGCATCTAATGAGATAATCATGAGATTTTTTTCGGTTTGTTTAAATGATGGATTTCATTGATAGATTTTTGTATAGTGAACCATTCCTTCATTCCTTGGTTGATCATGTTGGATGATGCTTTTGATATGTTCCTAGATTTAGTTTGTGAGTATTTTATGGAGTATGTTTACATCAATGTTCAAAAGAGAACGTTGTCTAAAGTTCTCTTTTATTATTGCGTCTTTGTGTGATTTAGGCATCAGGGTGTCTGTGGCTTCATAGAATGAGTTTGGCAGTGTTCCTTCTGTTTCTATTTTGTGGAATAGTTTGAGGAGTGTTGGTAATATCTCTTCTTTGAATGTCTGGTCGAATTCTGCACTAAAACCATCTAGCCATGGATCCTTTTAATTCGGAGAGTTTTGATGACTGTTTCTATTCTTTAAGGGTTATAGGGTTGTTTAAGGAGTTCACCTAATCTTTATTTAACTTTGGTAATTAGTATTTGTCTAGAAAATCCTTCATTTCATTTACAATTTTTTGGATATAGGCTTTTGAAGTAAGACCTAATAATCTTTGAATTTCTTCAGTGTCTGTTGTTATTTCTCCCTTTCCATTTCTGATTTTGTTTATTTGGATACTGTCTCTCTGTTTTTTTTTGTTTGTTTGTTTGTTTGTTTTTTTAGTTTGTCTAGGGGTTTGTGTATCTTATTGATTTTCTTAGTTTCTTTTGTTCTTTTTTTGAGAGGATATTCTTATTAGATTCTTTTCTTTATATACATTTCAAATTTCAAATGCTATTCCAAAAGTTCTCTATACCCTTCCCCAGCCCTGCTCCCCTACCCATCCACTCCCGCTTCTTGGCCCTGGCATAATTTCTTTAGGGAGACACTTAGTGATATGAACTTTTCTCTTAGCACCGCCTTACGTGTGTCCCATAAGTTTGGGGATATTGTGCCTTCATTCCCATTGAACTCTAGAACATATTTAATTTCTTTATTTTTTCCTGACACAGCGATCATTGAGTAGAGAGTTGTTCAATGTCCATGATTGTGTGAGCTTTCTGCTTTTTTCTGTTGTTGTTGAAGTCCAGCTTTAATCCATGGTACTCTGATACAATACAAGGTGATACTTCAATAGATTCTTCAATTTTCTAATATCTGTTGAGCCTTGCATTGTGACACACTATATGGTCAATTCTGGAGAAGGATTTTTGAGGTGCTGAGAAGAAGCTGTATTCTTTTGTGTTTGGGTGAAATATATTTTAGATGTCTGCTAGGTCCATCTGATTCATAATCTCTGAATGTTTCATTACTTCTCTGTTTAGTTTTTGTCTGGATGACCAGTAAATTAGTGGGAGTGGGGTGGTGAAGTCTCCCATCCTTAATGTATATGGCTTGATGTACAATTTAAGACTTTTGTTTTTCTTTTGTTTCAGTGTTTTGTTGTTGTTGTTTTTCTTGAGACAGGGTTTTTCTGTGTAGCCATGGCTGTCCTGGAACTCACTCTGTAGACCAGGCTGACCTCGAACTCAGAAATCTGCCTGCCTCTGCCTCCCAAGTGCTTGGATTGAAGATGTGCGCCATCACTGCATGGCTTTTGGTTTTTGTGTTGTTGTTGTTGTTGTTGTTTTTGGTGGGTTTTTTTTTTTTTTTGCAATTTAAGAGTTAACAATGTTTCATTTACTAATGTTTGTGCGTAAGAGTACTCAGGGAGCAGGGAAGATGAGTGGAGGAACAGAAGCTAACCTGTACAGTACTGGACTAGAATAACTGATGAAGGTGAGCAGAGAAATGTGGATGGAATTGATGTCTAGCTGGGATAGCAAGATGCTCAGAGCAGCTTGGTGTGTCCCAGAGGACTCAGAGAGCAGAGAAGATGAGCGGGGAAATAGAAGCTAACATGTATGTTTCAGTATGTGTAGGTCTGATTAGGGTGGACAGAGGTGGGAGAAGAATGGAATTCCAGAGAGGATATGGATGCTGCTTAGAGCAGCTTGGCCTACCAGAGAGGACTCAGTAAGCATGAAAGGACAAGGTACATATTCTTACACAAAAGGGGGATATATTAATTAAGTCAGCTATTAAACATTATTTAATCTCTACATATTGTAGATCAATATTTCAGGTAGGAATAAATTCCAAGAAGATAATTATGACATTGTTTTTATAGCTTGCTCTTGCTGGTGAACTCCTGTCTCAGCCATTGATTTGGTCTTTGAAAATTGGGGTTTAGGGTTTTGAATAAAGTCAGATAGTTTCAGAAAGCTAAAGCAATGGTCACAGTGAGTTTGTCTTTATAGAAGAAACTGTTTTTAAAATTTTCCTTGACATAAAATTGCTGTATGATTTTTCTAGTTAAATATTTGTTGGATCTGTTATTCTAAGCATTATTGTTATTTAAACAATGAACACCTTTTTAAAAAGTGTGTAAAATATTAAATTAGATGCATTTGATCGAAAGGAAATACAAGGCAAACATCAGGATGGGAGTATTTTTTTATATGAATGGAAATGATCACCCAGGTTTTCCAGTTTGATTTCTCATTAAATTTCTGACATTTTTGCACACTGTGTCCCAATTCTCCGACATTCTCCTGAATGAAAAATGATAGAGCACACTTAATGATTTGATTATAGCCTAGAATTATATCTGATCTGTCAAGATAAATGTTAACACTGATAGAGTGTTTATGGATTTGCAGGCAGTATTTAATTTTTAGAAAGAAATGTTTTATCAAAATTATTAATCATTTATTATTGCCAACTTAGCTGTGTGGCAGGTTTCATTACACAGCAGTAAAAGAGGTTGCATATAAACTCTTTGCAGACTGTCACACAACACCCAAAGCATTATGAAGAGGAAGAGTTTTGATCTAGTTTCCACAAAGATTCATACCATCCTTAGTTTTATACAATGAAAATTTTTTTTAACCTGGAGAGAAAGGAATTTGCAAATATATCTACACTGCTAAAAAATGAACTTCAAGGGGACTACATGTTTCAGAGATGCATTTGTTAATATATTTTGTATTTGCTGTTTGAATTAAGATACAACATATTGGTATTTTGGGCATATTTTTGAAAACTATAAGACTACTACAGAAAAATGTAGTCCAGTGGTAGAGTGACTGACATGGATGAGGAGCTAGGATCAATCACTCAGAGCATTATAAAAAATATCTGGACATAGACAGGTAGGAAGGAGAGTGGGAGAGTCAGTTGTTTTCAGTTGTGTGGTGGAAGAAGAAGACATGAAGTTGAGAGAGATGGTGGAGGGGTCCAGGAAGACTTGAAGTGGGTGAATGTTGTCTAAAATGTATTTGTGTATGAAATTACCAAAGAATAAATACAAATTAAATTAACAAAAACTAATTGATAAGATAAGTTCTACAGTGACCTTCTGTCCCAATAAGACATTTCACTAGTGAGGAATAGCATGTCACTTAAAATGTGAAAAGGCCAACTTTGAAAATCTAATATTGAATTAGTTCAATTACAGCTCATCTTTCTTCATGCTAGTTGACGTCTGGCTTTTTATCTGGAAATTGGAGAGTTGTCAGCAGTCTTGAACTATAAGAAGACTAAGATAAGAAGACTTATCACAGTTAGCTGCTCTGAGCTGAAAACTATCAAATACAGACAAGGCATCCTTATCAAGCTAAAAGAGGAAACCTTTGAGTTCATGTGAGTTTACTGAACTATACCGCTATGGCAGGTAAAAACAGATGGTTTTATTCTGTCATTTTTCTTGAAATAAAATTATTACATGTTAATCAGGAGCACCAGAGAATAATTTGAGAAACAACTTCAGTATAATAAAAATTAAACTGTACTCTGTGTGTGTGTGTGTGTGTGTGTGTGTGTGTGTGTGTGTTTGTGTGTGTGTGTGTGTGTGTGTGTAAATCTAAATTTACTTTCAGGGAATAGTTTATGCATTTGGAAGGTTGGGTTGATAAATGAAATCTTATAAATTAAAGTCAGCTCTTACCACTCAGTAGCACAAAGGCTTGTGACATGTACATGTGATTGTAACTCAGGCCTTAGTTGAAGTCTGCAAGGATAGCATGTTGATTAAATCTAAAAAGATGGTCCTGCTGGGCAGTGGTGGCACACGTCTTTAATCCCAGCACCTGGGAGGCAGAGGCAGGCAGATTTCTGAATTTGAGGCCTGCCTAGTCTACAAAGTGAGTTCTAGGACAGCCAGGGCTATACAGAGGAAAAACAACAAAACAAAACAAAACAAAACAAAACAAAACAGTCCAACAAAAGAGTATATGTTGATACTTGAACAAGTATATACTGATAATTTTTCTTAAATTGTCTACTATATAACATGAGGAAAATATAATGGTAGAAAATAGATTTATATTGACTATGTACTTGGATTAAACTTTTTCCAAATCAAGATCAAACTGTGTGATCTGAAGTCTCTCCTTTGAAGAAAAAGGCTTCCCAGGCTTGTTCCCAAGCATGTTTTGCTGCCAGAAAGGAATTGAAGAGCCAGAATTAGCAGTGCAAATGTTTTCATTATTGTAAGTGGTTTAGGAATATTTGTTTTTGATAATAGCCTAATTGTACTGAAAAGTGCGAGTACACACACTAAATAGCAAATAAGACACAGATTTAAGAGTGAGATTGGGAGAATGAGAAAACTACTCTTTAGTATAAAATGAAACTTTCAAAGAATTGCCCATTCTAAATATGATTTTAGCCTAGTTAGCATCCTTTTGTGCAATGAGATCCTATTATCAAGAGTGATCACATATTATCTAACTATGGTTTCAAGTCATTCCATGAGTGTCCAGAAAAATCTTCAATTTCCCCTTTGTTGATCTGACTTCTAACAACTCATTCGCTCCGTTATTCACCATGACTTATTTTCTGTTTGTTACTCTTATTATCTATATGTTTCCTTTATTAATTGGTTTTTCTCTCCAGGACTTGCTTAGAATCTTTTGTTCATGCCCCTATAGCACTGTCTATGAGCTCTTCAGGGTTTCTATTTCGATTTTAGAATTTGCCTTATCCTCTCTACCAACACTGCCAATTTGTTCGCTAAGAATCTTACCTTTTCTCCTACCAACTACTTCAATACTCTGCTCACCACTTGTAGGATTAGAGTTTTCTCTAAACCTACTTTATTTAGGGTTCTTGAATGCTTTCAACCTCCCTTCTAGCCCACTGACGAGAGGTAGAGGAAAAGAAGGTTTATAGGGAAAAGGAATTGTAAACTCATTTAATAGTAGTTCTCTGGGACAATTCCACTCTTCATTGTCAGGATACCAGCAGTCCAGTTCAATAGCAAACACCAAATACAAATCAGTAGTGGGGGCATGATACAATAGAAACCAAAGACTCAGCTGGATCGGCACAATTCAGCAGAAGAGGCCAGAATCAGCTAGGATACAATGAGATTTTTTTTTGTTGCATTTTTCTTTATGGTGAAGGCCAGTGAAGAAGGGAGACGAGTGAAGCATTGTATGACCAGTGAGGATCAAGGAAGCACTGCAAGGCCAGGGAAGCACTGCACTGCTTGTGGGGTTCCATGATGTTTTTGCAAACATCATGAGCCCTCTCAAGTGTCTACTGCAGCAAAATATCACACGCCCTCTCAGGGGTCTGCTTCAGCAAAATACCCTCTCATATGCCTGTTTCAGCAAAACATTCTTTCATATGAAAGCTTCCAGAGAAATGCCATATGATATAACTGAGTTTCCAAAGAAACCAGACATTTCCACTTCCACCTGTCTTGTTACCAAATTCATCATCAACTGACGATCAATACACTGTAATTTTGCAGAGTAAGCATACAAAACTTATCTTAGCTCTTTCCATAAACACAGTAAAATATGTCCTTCGGCAATGTGGGGCCCCCAAAAAACTATATGCCTGTTGGAATATACTACAAATCCTCTGCATAATAAGCCAGTTCCTTCATGATTTCTTTCCCTTCTTGCATTGCCTCCTACCATTCTTCCAACAATGCATTCCATGATCACCTGATTTAGGGGCAAACCCACTGGTGAGGTATAGAAGTGACTGTTAGGAATTGACATCTGGTTAAAGGAAAAGAATCACTGGAGGTGTGCCTCCACCCCCTGGCTGCTTCTGATCTTTGTTTCCTGTCTGGAACAAGGAAAGAATAGGAGTCAGGTCCCAGGATGTCTTCATGGAATTAACAAAATTGCGACAGGAACTAAGTAAGACCCAAAATGTAGACTCCAGAATTACGCAAGATTCTCCAGCACAAGTGTCTATGGTTTAAATATATCCCCTATATTCATGTGCTAAAGACTTAATGTCCCATTATAACTATTTTAAAAGAGGGGACCTCAAAAGATGTAATTTGTTTTGAGGGACAGGATCTTCATGAATAAAATATTATTCCCAGACATGAGTAAGTTATCAGAGGACAGAGTGTTATAAAAGCTCTCCTATCTAATGATGGAAGCATTAATTGTATTTGCTTACTCGCTTTTGCCTCCTACCTTATTGTGATAGAATGAAGCTTCTTTCCATATGACTCTGCTCTGAGCTTGGCCTACAACCTTTAGAAGTATGAGTACGATTAACTCTTTTCTTCATAATTCACCCACCCTCTGCTGTTCTGTATACCTAGAGAAAACGGATAAAAAACAGAAGTGTACCTTATGTCAACAGAAATCTCTTGACAAATTATCACAGAAGTCCCAATGGGCTTGCCTACATCTTTTGGAGGCATTTTTTTTTCAGTTGGGGCTCCCTCCATTCTGGTCCCTCTAACTTGGATGAGGTTGACATAAAACTAGCCAGGATGGTCTATGTTACCAAAGATACAGAAATTACTTTAAATATTTCAGGTTTAAAAATTCTTCACCAAAAGGAATGGCAGAATTAGTCATTC
Source organism: Mus musculus (assembly GCF_000001635.26). NCBI lineage: Eukaryota > Metazoa > Chordata > Mammalia > Rodentia > Muridae > Mus > Mus musculus. The sequence continues at coordinate 37,877,368 of NC_000076.6, forward strand.
ACAGGTAAAAGCACTTAAAAATTGTAACAATTTAAACACACAGACAAAGTTATACAAACTACACTTAACAGTAAAGTTTTCAGAGCCGTTGACATTATAGAAAACCTCTATATATAATTTTTAGGCTTTTCCTTCGTATGTATACATATATTAAAAGGTACTTTGTCTTTGTAACTCCTTCCATGGGTATTTTATTCCCTCTTATATAAAGGATTGAAGTCTCCACGCGTTGGTCTTCCTTCTTCTTGAGTTTCATGTGGTTTGTGAATTGTATCTTTGCTGTTCCAAGCTTCTGGGCTAATATCCACTTATCAGTGAATGCATATGTGTTCTTTTGTAATTGAGTTACCTCATTCAGGATGATGTTTTCTAGTTCCATCCATTTGCCTAAGAATTTCATAAATTCATTGTTTTCAGTAACTGAGTAGTACTCTATTGTGTGAATGTATCACATTTTATGTGTCCATTTCTGTTGATGGACATCTGGTTCTTTCCAGCTGCTGGCTATTATACATAAGGCTGCTATGAATATAGCATATGTCCTTATTACATGTCGGAGCATTTTCTGGGTATATGCCCACAAGTGGTATTAGTTGGTCCTTAGGTAGTACTATGTGCAATTTTCTGAGGAACCGCAAAACTGATTTCTAGAGTGGTTGTACCAGCTTGCAATTCCACCAGCAATTTTTTTTTTAGTTTGTTTATATAGTCAATTACATTGGTGAATTTCCCTATATTGAATCATCCCTGCATTCATGGGATGAAGCCTACTTGATCATGATGGATGATCATTTTGATGTGTTCTTGGATTTGGTTTGCAAGAAATTTATTAAGTATTTTTGCATTGATATTCATAATGGAAATGGGTCTAATGTTTTCTTTCTTTGTTGGGTCTTTGTGTGGTTTAGGTATCAGAGTAATTGTGGCTTCATAGAACGAATTGGTTAGAATTCCTTCTGTTTCTATTTTGTGGAATAGCTTGAGGAGTATTGATATTAAGTCTTCTTTGAAGGTCTGATAGAACTCTGCACAAAACCCATCTTGTCCTCGGCTATTTTTGGATGGGTGTCTAATAATAACCCTTTCTATTTCTTTAGAAGATATGGGACTGTTTAGGTCATTTATCTGATCCTGATTTATTTTGGGACATGGTATCTGTCTAGAAAATTCTCTATTTCATCCAGATTTTCCAGTTTTGTTGACTATAGGTTTCTGTAGTAAGATCTAGTGATTTTTCTTTGTGTAGTTTTGCTGTTGTTGTTTAGGGTTTTCTGTTGTTTTTCATTGTTGTTTTTGTTGTTTTTTCTATTTGGTTGACTTCACCCCTTAGTTTGATTATTTCCTGCCTTCTATTCCTCCTGGGTGAATTTGCTTCTTTTTGTTCTAGAGCTTTTAGATATGCTGTCAAGCTGCTAGTGTATGCTCTCTTCAGACGTTTTTTGGAGGCACTTACAACTGTTAGCTTTCCTCTTAGGGCTGCTTTCATTGTGTCCCATAAGTTTGGGTATCTTGTGGATTCATTTTCATTAAACTCTAAAACAATTTTAATGTCTTTCTTTATTTCTTCCTTGGCCAAGTAATCAATGAGTAGAGTGTTGTTCAGCTTCCACATGTGTGTGGGCTTTCTATTGTTTCTGTTGTCATTGAAGACCAGCCTTAGACCGTAGGGATCTTATGTATGGGATTCTTTCAATCTTCTTGTATCTATTGAGGCCTGTTTTATGACCGATTATATGGTCAGTTTTGGAGAAGGTACTATGAGGTGCTGAGAAGAAGGTATGTTCTTTTGTTTTAGGATTAAAATGTCCTACAGATATCTGTTAAACACATTTAATTTATAACTTCTGTTAGATTCATTGTGTCTTTGTTTAGTTTCTGTTTCCATGATCCATCCATTGATGAGAGTGGGGTGTTGAAGTTTCCCACTGTTAATGTGTGAGGTGCAATGTGTGCTTTGAGTGTTAGCAAACTTTTTTTTTTTTAATGAATGTGGGTGCCCTTGCATTAGGAGCATAGATATTCAGAATAGAGAGTTTTTCTTTGTAGTTTTTTCCTTTGATTAGTATGATGTGTCCTTCCTTATATTTTTGATAATTTTAGGATCAAAGTCAATTTTATTCAATATTAGAATTCACTATGCCAGCTTGTTTTTTGGGACTGCTTGCTTGGAGAATTGTTTTCCAGTCTTTAACATTGTTTTCCATGTCTTTTTCACTGAGGGGAGTTTCCTTTATGCAGTAGAACGTTGGGTCCTGTTTATGTAACCAGTCTGTTAGTCTACGTCTTTTTATTGGGAAATTGAGTTTGTTGACACTAAGAGATATTAAGGACAAAAATTGTTGCTTCTAATTATTTTTGTTTTTAGAAGTGGAATTATGTTTTTTGTGGTTATCTTCTTTTTGGTTTGTTAAAAGATTATTTTCTTGCTTTTTCTAGGGTATAGTTTCCCTCCTTGATTTAGAGTTTTCAATTTATTATCCTTTGAAGGGCTGGATTTGTGGAGAGATATTGTGTAATTTTTTTTTTGTCATGGAATATCTTTGTTTCTACATCTATGGTTATTGAAAGTTTTGCTGGCTATAGGAGCCTGGGTTGGCAGTTGTGTTCACTTTGGGTCTGTATGACATCTTTCCAGGATCTTCTAGCTTTCAAAATTTCTGGCAAGTCTGGTGTAATTCTGATAGGTCTGTCTTTGTATGTTACTTGACTTCTTTCTCTTATTGCTTTTTAATATTCTTTCTTTGTTTTGTGCATTTGGTGTTTTGACTATTATGTAAAAGGAGGAATTTAATTTCTGATCCAATATATTGGTGTACTGTAGGCTTCTTGTATGTTCATGGGCATTCTCTTTCTTTAGGTTAGGGAAGTTTTTTTTTTCTATAATTTTGTTGAAGCTATTTATTTGATTGTTTTGTCAATGTTTTCTATAGAATATTCTGCATCAGATATTCTTTTTTCTATTTATTGTATTTGGTTTTGATGCTTGTATCTATGGCTCCTGATCTCTTTCCTAAGTATTCTAACTCCAGAGTTGTCTCCCTTTGTGATTTCTTTATTATCTCTACTTCCATTTTTAGATCCTGGTTGGTTTTGTTCAATTCCTTCACCTGTTTGATTATGTTTTCCTGTAATTCTTTAAGGGATTTTGTGTTTTCTTTTTAAGAGCTTCCACCTTTTAACCTGTGTTCTCCTGTATTTATTTAAATGAGTTATTTATGTTCTTTTTAAAATCCTCCATCAGCATCATGAGATATGATTTTACATCTACATCTTGCTTTTCTGGTGTGTTAGGGAATCCACGACTTGCTTTAGTAGGCAAACTGAGTTCTGATGTTGCCAAGTAGTCTTGGTTTCTGTTGGTAAGTTTCTTGTGTTTGCCTTTTGCTATCTGGTTATCTCTGGTGGTAGATGGTCTTTCTGTCTCTGACTGAAGATTTTTCCTCCTGTGGGTCTGTAAGCCTGTGTCAGCACTCCTGGAAGACCAGCTCTTTCCTGGTGGTACTTGTGTAGAGAGGGCTCTGGAACAGTCCAACCTCGGGGTGCAGATGGCGACTGAAAGGATTCTGTCCCAGATGCTTCTCTGATCTTGTGCCCTGTGAGGATCCTGGCAGGCCCAGCCCCACACAGTTATTGTAGAGAAAGTGACTATCTCACCTCTGATCCGGGAAATGAAAACACTCCTGTGAGAATAGGTCTCTCCTGGCAGAACCAGTGCACTGTGGGCTGTGGAACAGCTTCAGCTCGCAGGTGCAGATGGCAGACCGGCTTAGTTATTCTTTCTGTGGAGTATTTTTATACTATTTAAAATCTGAGTCAAAGAAACCATTCTAAAGACTTCTTTATTGTGTTGTTAGCACAGAAAATTACAAATAATTACATAATAAGATTCTGGCTTCTAATGTTCAAAAGATCATTCAGTAAATGTTAGTGAAACATTGAGAGTGACAGAAATCTAGATATTGTTTTGCTACCCGGGTCTAAAATTTAGTGATAGAATTCTTAAATATTGAGTGAGTTATTCACAAGCTACTCTTTTAAATTTTTCATTCTTCAGTCTTTATTCATAGAAGTAAAAATAAAGGCTGTGTGAATTAGATTAGATTTAGATGTTTATGGATGTTTGCTTGAATGTTGTATTGAGAATTCTGGAATTTTGTAATTAAAAAAAACTACAGAAATATTATAATATGTTTTTGCTTTAATCTCAGGTGTGAGGATATGGGGTTGCTTTGCAGCACCTGACTATAACTTGTCCTGCGCTCTAGCATGGTTTTTCCAGCTGCAGATAATTTCTGCAATTGTATGATATTTGGAATTCTGAGAATTTTTTTCAGAGGGTATGGAAGCACTATAGCCCTGATTGGTGAGGCTGATTGTTGTTTAGGCGAGTTGTTTGTCATTTGTTAGTAGTCATGCTCAAAGAAGAAACAAGAAGAAAAACAATTAGATTCTGAGATCTCTATCCCTCTCTTTCCACTCTGTCCTTCTTTCTCTCCTATCTAGTGATGGGAGGTGAAACCAAGGAGATAAATGGTGGGAAAAAGAAGAAGCCACAAAGTAGCAAAGACTAGCTGCAGTACTGTCTGTGTACCACTTGCATGCCTGGTGCCGCCAGACCCAAAGAAAGTTTGAAGTCCCCTGGGATGGAATTTCAGATGATTGTGAGCCACCATGTGAGTGATGGGACCTTTATACAGGTCCTCTCCAACAAAAATATGTGTTCTTTTACACCGGGTCATCTCTCCAGCCTCCACTGACATACTTGCCAGTGTTGTTTATACTCATAGATGCTGATGAACAGGCATTTTTGCCAAGCTAGCATTTTTTTTTTCTGACAAAAGTCCCCACCCCCATAACCTCAGGATATTCTAAGCATGATCCCAGTTAGAAATTACATGGTTCCAAGAATGTATTTATTTACTTTTAATCCACATGAAAACACTTCAAGTAGTTCTCTTCAGTTTTCTCCAACATTTTGATGACCACCTCAACTCAGGAGATGAACCTCACCAAGAACCTTTCCAAAGACATAGCTTATTTCCTTTAAATTTGTGAACTCCTTGTCCATATATACAAATATATAAAATAATCAATACATGTTTACCACACTGAATATTCATGTGAATGTCATAGTTGATACATAAGAAATTAAAACATTTCGATAAAAGTACATGCCTATGATAGAATATTAATATTAGAAAATTTTAAAATATAAGTTTCTTTATATGTTTTCTAAATATCTAAGATTACATATATGCATGTGTTTGTATATGTAATTATGTGGGTTAATACATGTCTAATGGACAGTTGCTAAATTATCCTGCAGCTTAATTTACATTTTGTATGTTTTTCCAATCACTATACAAAGCAACGTGTCACTGCAATGATTTCAAAGGGACTTACAACTTATATTTTTTCCTATTAGGATAAAAATTCTAAATAAAATTTCTAATAAATATGTGTTAGAATCAAAATATAAACTTAAATTTATTAATATATGGAATATATAAATTTCAATGTTTGCAGGGATATTTAGGATTGCCATAATGAAATATACCTATAATGAATAGACAAACTCCTCAATATTCAGACTAACTCCCTAAAAATCTTTAATGAAGATCTCCCAACATGAGTGTACAACTTTCTCATTTATCTTACAAAGCCTCTCTGGATAATATCAAAACAAATTGCATGTATTGTTTTGTGAAATCTGGAACACTGGAAATAAATTGGAGAAGATCAGCATTCTGTCCTGTCTTGGGATTTGTCAGACTTATTTTACAGCACAGAACATTCAGTTTCATAGCCTCAGAGCTGTTTCATGACCTCAAATGTTTTAAAGATTCATATCCAAGAAATATTAGGTGACTCTACCCAACAAGTTTATGCTTAGATATCAAATAATCTCCAACACATTAATAACCATAGTCTCTTTTGAGCAGCTGAAAAATACATGATTATGTTTCAGGAAAATTTATTCCACTGTTTATGAATTCTTACAATAAAGTCATAGTGTTATTGTTAGTTATTACTCACTTTTTTTGCATTCCCAGAAGAAACATCTTTTCTGAGACTTCAAAGTCTCAGTATTTTGTGTGATATCACAACAAACAAGTAGCCAGTGAAAATGTTTTGCTTCTGCACCTCTACCGGTCAGTAATTAGCCTTCAATACTAATAACATGTATTTTTACTGTATTTTCATTGGATTGAATTTTGTGGTGGTATTGTAAATATAACATGAAAGTATATCGAAAGTAAGCACTACAATTTCCTTCCTGCTCCCAAACATATAGGCATATATTTCTGCATTATCTTAGTCTCCTGCCACCCTTTCCTCTCCTAACATGTCTACCTGAACCCTGTATTTCACCTCCCAAGCTCTATATCAATCTTGCTTCCTCTCCTGTGCATCCATATATTTATCTAAAGAATATTGTCTGTAAAATTTTCCTAGCTTAAAGTAGCATATGTAGAGTCCCACATTTGCTATCCCTCTTTATTTTGTTGCTATTTAGACATCAACCAGCTAAAACAGAGACCCTACTCTCATTTCCAGCCTCTTCATTAAGCATTTTTCTACTTTCTTCTATGATGTCTTTGTAGCTTGCAAAGTGCAATCAGTGACTATATTCCTTTTCTTGTTCATGAGCTCTTTGGAAAGCCATTCAGTTTAGGTTCTTTATCTAATTCATACTCAACCTTTCTTTTCTTTTCTCTTCTTTTCTTTTCTTTTCTTTTCTTTTCTTTTCTTTTCTCTTCTCTTCTCTTCTCTTCTCTTCTCTTCTCTTCTCTTCTCTTCTCTTCTCTTCTCTTCTCTTCTCTTCTCCTCTCCTCTCCTCTCCTCTCCTCTCCTCTCCTCTCCTCTCCTCTCCTCTCCTCTCCTCTCCTCTCCTTTCCTTTCCTTTTCTTTCCTGTTTTGTTTTGTTTTGTTGGTTTTTGTTTGTTTGTTTTGTTTTGTTGGTTTTTGTTTGTTTGTTTTCTTTTGTTGGTTTTTGTTTGTTTGTTTTGTTTTGTTTTGTTTGTTTCTTTTTGTTTTTCGAGACAGGATTTCTCTGTGTAGCCCTGGCTATCCTGGAACTCACTCTGTAGACCAGGCTGGCCTCGAACTCAGAAATTTGCCTGTCTCTGCCTCCCAAGTGCTGGGATTAAAGGTGTGTGCCACCATGCCCAGCTATACTCAATCTTTCTTATGTGAGATTAGCCTCACTCTTTCCAATTTTCCTTATATACTCTTCCATCTACCTGGAGCATTTGTTCTTGAGTGTTCATTTTTTCTGAGCCTGTAGCATCTGCTGTTACTGTGTAAAATGATAACAAAAATACATTAGCTATTCATATTACAGGGGTATATTTTGAAATGCTCAGGACATGCTAGAGACTGCATTGCTAAGAGGAGCACTGTCAGAGACCATCCCGTGAGAAAGTGAGCCCTTCACAATCTCCCTAGCAGGCCAAATGGCCTTGTACTGAGAGCTGGTTGTCACCCCCCTTTCCTCCCTGTTCCTTTCCTGGCACCTGAGGCTGTAAAAGCTAAATTATAGTCCCCTCTTCCCTATCTCTTCCTGAGTTCCCATGCCATCCAAGGACATGAGTTACGCCTGAGCACAGCCTGACCCCCAAGGCTGTCAAGGAGGATCGATGTTCCAGAGATAAGATCCAGAGTGCCCACTGCCTGGCGCCTGACTTCGGCCCCCATGTCAACAGATGCCCACTTCTTTGTTCTTTGTATAATTCTCCCTCGACCCCTCCCATATTCCCCGCGATGTATGCTTTAAAAAGAAGGCACCTCAGCCTAATAAACGAGACCTTGATAGGTTCAATCTACTTGGTCCTCCGACTCTCTTTCTTTTATTCCCATTTCCTTCCAGGTTGCGGTCCCCCTCGCACCCACGAATAACTGAATCCCGCGGGACGGGATAGAGCACCATGTGGAAAGCACTGTCAACTTCTAAAAGATGATTGTTGTTAATTAAAATTGCCCTAGTTTATTGTAGTTTCTTTGGAATTTTGCTAATGCTCTTGATTTGAGATAGGGTTATGGTACATAGTTTTTGACTCTCTGGAATTTTGAAGCCCAGACTGCCCTTGAATTTATAGGCTCAATTCTCTTGCCTCTGCCTCTCTAGTGCTCAGATTACAGGCATGTGCCACCACATTTAGCTTTGTTTCTTACATGTCCACTTTACTCTGTTTTATATTGTTAAATTAATAACAGGACTCTTTTTATTAGATATTTTTTTCATTTACATTTCAAATGCTATCCTGAAAGTCTCCTATACCCTCCCCTGGCCCTGCTCCCTAACCCATCCACACCTGCTTCCTGGCCCTGGCATTGCCCTGTACTGGGGCATATGATCTTTGCAAGATCAAGGGCCTCTCCTCCCACTGATGGCCAACTAGGCCATCCTCTGCTACATATGCAACTAGAGACACAGTTCTGGGGGATACTCATTAGTTCATATTGCTGTTTCTCCTATAGGGTAGAAGACCCCTTTAGCTCCTTGGGTACTTTCACTAGCTCTTTCATTAGGGGCTCTGTGTTCCATCTAATAGATGACTGTGAGCATCCACTTCTGTATTTGACAGGCACTGACATAGCCTCACAAGAGATAGCTATATCAGGGTCATGTCAGCAAAATATTTCTGGCATATGCAATAGTGTCTGAGTTTGGTGGTTGTATATGGGATGGATCCCCGGGTGGGGCAGTCTCTGGATGGTCCTTCCTGCTGTCTCAGCTCCAAATTTCGTCTCTGTAACTCTTTCCATGGATATTTTGTTCCCCATTCTAAGAAATAATAGAGTGTCCTTACTTTGGTCTTCCTTCTTCTTGAGTTTCATGTGGTTTGCATATTGTCTCTTGGGTATTCTAAGTTTCTGGGCTAATATCTGCTTATCAGTGAGTGCATATCATATGTGTTCTTCTGTGATTGGGTTACCTCACTCAGGATAATATCCTTCAGATACACCCATTTACCTAGGAATTTCATAAATTAATTGTTTGTAATTGCTGAGTAGTACTTAGTTGTGTAAATGTACATTTTCTGTATCCATTCCTCTGTTGATGGACATCTGGGTTCTTTCCAGCATCTGGCTATTATAAATAAGGCTGCTATGAACATAGTGTAGCATCTGTCTGTAGTACAAGTTGGAACATCTTCTGTGTATATTCCCAGGGGAGGTATAGCTGGATCGTCCAGTAGTACTATGTCCAATTTTCTGAAGAACTGCCAGACTGATTTTCAGAGTGGTTGTTCCAGCTTGCAATCCCACCAGCAATGGAGGAGTGTTCCTCTTTCTCCAAATCCTCACCAACATGTGCAGTAGCTTGAGGTTTTGATCTTAGGCATTCTGATTCGAGTAAACTGGAATCTCAGGGTTGATTGGACTTACATTTCCCTGATTATTAAGGACTTTGGACATTTCTTAAAGTGCTTCTCAACCAATTGAGATTCCTCTGTTGTGAATTCTTTGTTTACATCAAAACCCCATTTCATTTGATAAGCCTCAATATTCTAATCATCTCTTTATTTTATTTATAGGAAATTTAAATTTTTCACTAAATAAACTTTAATATAATATAAAATATAATCTCTATTTTACTTTTGTTTTTAAAAGATATTATCTCTGTTAATCAAATCCTTAAAAACATCAATAGTTTTACTAGCCTTTGTATAGGTCAGTATACTTAGGCTTCTGGAGGTTGACAGGGTTGCCCAAGATTACAAACCAGCAAATGGTAAAAAAAAAAAAAAATGGTTTGAAAGACTCTGGGCCATGTATGTAGGTTTCTATGAATTCCCTATGGTCTTTTGTTAATGTCTTAGTTTGGATTTTATTGCTGTGAAGAGACAATGTGACCAAGGCAATTCTTACAAAGGAAAATATTTTAATAGGGATGGCTTATATTTCCAGAGGTTTACTCTGTTATCATCATTGTGAGAAGCATGGCAGAGTATAGGAAGACACGATGCTGGAGGACCTGAAAATTCTACATCTTGATCCACCAGGCAGCAAAAGGGAACTATGTGCCACCCTCGACACATCTTGAGCATAAAGGACCACAGAGACCACCCCTAAAGTGGTATATTTCCTCCAACAGGGCCACACACATTCCAAAAAGGTCATACCTCCTAATAATGCCACTTTTTATCAGCCCATCATTTAAACACATGAGTATAAGGGGGCCATATCTCTTCAAATCACCATTAGTATCAATTACAAGTTAATCAAGTACTGATTCATGTCTATGTATTATTTCTTTAAAGAAGTAATAAAATGATCTGCTTCTTAATATTTTTTTCTATTTATTTTGTTTATAAAATAAGTAATAATTCCCTTCTTAGGATTAAGACAAAATAGAACATTAAAAGTAAAAACAAGTGGCTGGAAAGATAGCCCAATGATTGAGAACACTGACTGATTTCACAAATGACCTGGGTTTGCTTCATAATGAGTTGGACAATATGCTTATAAAATTGAAAAATAAATTATATCATTTTCAAATATTTAAGAGGCTACTTCTTAAAATCTCAGTCATTTTTCTGTCCTCGGTGTATTTTCTACATGTGGTGATGACCTTTCCCCATTGGCCTTAAGAGACTGTTGTTATTGCCATTTGTTTCATGTGTTGGAACAAACTACATGCTTTTTTTTGCCACAGGCAGAGGAACAGAATCTCCCCATCCAGAGGGTTTTGAGATGTCAGAAGTTCCTGAGAGTTATTATGTGACAAGACTGATCTCTAGCAGAAGCAGGCAATGAAATTCCTTCCTGGCGCCTGCTGCAGTGAATTTCAAGAATGGTAACAGACTTAGTTTAGGGCTTTAAAACTATCAGTCTGAGATCAGTAGCCCAGTCTGGTTGGCTCTGTATTCCAAATTCCAGCTGTTAGATCTTGGTTCTGAGAGAAGATCACTCTGTCTTGGCTAGGAACTTTGAAGATGAACCTAGTAAAGACCATGTGCTATAACATTTTTATCCACAAACTAAACCCAAAACACAAATCACTCTATTGAACTTCAGGCTTTTCTTTTTGATGAGGAATTCAAGGTTGACAGAAGGCTATCTGTAGTTTGAGTATGAGTTCCCAAGCAAAATATTTGAGCAATTGCATGACTAGTAATGTGGTTTGGGGCTTCTATTTCAAAATCTTTGCAGCCCATTAATTGATGCCATGAAAAGAATCTTCATTGAGGGGTTCATGCTCATTTTATGTATTAGACTATAGAGTTGATGTATTTGTTGTTACTACACAAAGAGAAAATCAAAGAGAAAAATCAAAAGGACAGAGTGAGTCACAGACAGGCCTAGAATCTGAAATCTTCAACTTAATATTATTCCCTCTTTAGGATTTTCAGGGTTATCTATGAGGCAATTTAGCAGTTGGTTGTTAACTTTCTTTTAGAGAGAAAGGTAAACTTTCAGCTCCACTTGCATTTCCCCATGAAAGAAACTTAACTAAATACTCATCAGCAAGAGGAATGGCTTCAAGTTGGGTACTGTTGGGAACATTCCACACGAATACTGTGTTTATCAGCCCCAGTGGACTTCAACTATGCTCTTAATTTTTTTCTAAAGTATATTTAAGTGGCTGTATGTCATACTTAACAAAAGTTGAATTATTAATAGCCATAGGACACTTGTTTCATCCTTTATTTGTATTTGTGCATTTAGATCTTATAATTGAGTTATGTATTAACTAATTTTCACTATGCCTATTTTATTGGTGAAAAAACTGAGCTCAGCATGAAGTTGAGTAATTTTTGCAGACTCTCACAGCAAAAATGTAGAATAGTTAAAAGGCAACTTTGATGTTAGCATAAGAATGAAAGAAAACAATGGATGGGAAGCCAGATTTTGTTTTTAAAGTTGTATTATGTTTATTACGTGTGTGTTTGTGTGTGTGTGTGTGTGTGTGTGTGTGTGCGCGCATGTGCGTGTGCGTGTGTGTGTGCGTGTGTGTGTGTGTGTGTGTGTGTGTGTGTGTGTGTGTGTGTGTGAGACAGAGAGAGAGAAAGAGAGAGACAGAGAGAGCGCTTGATTGATGAAAGTCTAATCATCATGCTTGGTAGAAAGCACCTTTCCATGCTGAGCCATATCATTGATCTAGAAGGTAATGTTTTAATTGTGAAACTCATTCAGTCTTTGAACTTCCCTAGTACTTGTGTGGAATGCTTATTCACAATGCAAATATTTGAAATAATAAGGCCACACCCTTGGTAACATTGTTCTTCATATTATTATGGCTTAATTTTTTGTGACTGATAAGAACTTTTGGTAAGTCAACTCTGGTATTACTAGTCTTGGAAAGCATTATAGATAGTACATAAAGTTAGATATAGAAACCCCAAATCTCTGATTCTTCCATGCCACCAAGAAAGTGAAGTATTAGTTAATCACTAAGAAATATGATGTGTTCTTCTATCCCTTCTACCCCTTCTGCCTGATGCTGACTGCTGGAGCAGACTCTTAGTTGGTTTGCTTCCATAAAGGCTCTATATCCATATCCTAGAGAACCTGCTGCACTCAGCTCAGTTGGACCCACTGCACTCAGAGTAGTGGAGACATTGAGGACCTTCTGAACTCAGAGCAGTTGAGGTTTGGCTGCACTCAGTATAGTTGAACAATAGCTTGACTGCTCCGCTGAAGACCCAACAATCTGAAGGCCTCCCAGGAGATCTACTGAAGTCAGGGCAACAGATCAGCAACTTCTCTGCCCCCATAAAGAGCTCCTAGTTCTTAGGCCTCACAGATGGTCTGATACAGCCAGGACAGCAAGCCTACGAGGAGACCTGAAGCAACCAAGGGACAAAAGAGCAGACTCTATATAGTCACCGAGATCAACAAACACCAGGGATTTCCAGATGGCAAAAGACCATAAGCAACTGAAGCAAAAATATGTGGGCATCATCAGAAGTCAGTTCTCTTCTCCCACCATAGCAAGCCCTGAATACACCAACATACCTGAAAATCAGGAATCTTTCCTAAAATCCTATCCTATGAAAATAATAGAGTACTTTAAGAAGGCTATCATTAGCTCACCGAAAGAAATACAGGAAAACACAGGAGAAAACAGGAGAAGGAATTGAATAAAGTGATCCAAGACCTAAAAGTGGAAGTAGAAACAATAAAGAAAATACAAATGGAGGTAAACCTAGAAATGGGAAACCTAAGAAAGAGACAGGAATTACAGATGTAAGCATTACCAACAGAATACAAGAGACAGAAGAGAGAATCTGAGGTATAGAAGATATGGTAGAAGAGATTGATACAACTGTCAAAATAAAAAAAAATCAAAATATAAAGAACTCCTAACCCAAAGCTTCCAGGAAATAAAGAACATAATGAAAAGACTAAATCTAAGAATAATTAGAATAGAGGAGAATGAAGATTCCCAGATCAAAGGACCTAAAAATGTCTTCAACAAAATCATAGAAGTAAATTTCCCCAACATACAGAAAGAGATGGACATAAAGGTACAAGAAACATATAGAACACCAAATAAATGGGACCAGAAAAGAAAATCTTCTTATCACAAAATTATCAAAACAGAAGCAAATACACCCAAAATGAGTAGATGGTAGCAAATAGTCAAACTCACGGCTCCAAGTCAGGACTAGAAATGATGGAGGGTGATGAGTACAGTGTTTGTTTTCACTATTTGCAGATGATATGATAGTATAACCCCCCCCCCCAATTCTACCAGAGAACTTCTCCAGCTGATAAACAACTTCAGCAAAGTGGCCGAGTATAAAATTAACTCAAATAAATCAGTACATTTATATTATACAAATGATAAAGCAGATGAGAAAAAAAATTAGGAAAACAACTCCCTTCACAATAGTCACCAAAATATCTTGGAGTAACTCTAACCAAACAAGTGAAAGACCTGTATGACAATAATTTCAAGTCTCTCAAGAAAGACTTTGAAGATCTCAGAAAATAGAGAGATCTCCGATGCTCATGCACTGGCAGACTTAGTATAGTAAAAATGACCACCTTACCAAAGGCAATCTACAGAGTCAGTATAATGCCCATCAAAATCCTAACATAATTCTTCAAAGACATGGAAAGAGTAATTCTCAAATTTCTCTGGAAAGGCAAAAAACCCAGAATAATGAAAACAAATTTTAACAATAAAAGAATGGCTGGGGGAAATCACCATCCCTAACCTCAAGCTTTACTACAATAGTAATAAAAACTGCATGGTGTTGGTACAAAGACAGACACATTGATCCAGGGAACAGAATTGAAGGCACGGAAATAAAACCACACACTTACAGCCACTTTTGCTTTTTGACAAAGACACCAATGATATACAATGGAAAAAAAAAAGGAAGCATCTTCAGTCAATGATGCTGGTCTAACTGACTGTCTGTATGTATGTAGAAAAATGAAAATAGAATCGTATTTGTCATCTTGCTCAAAGTTCAAGTCCAAGTGGATCAAGGACCTCAACATAAAACCAGATACACTGAATTTAATGAAAGAGAAAGTAGGAAAGAGCTTTAAATTCATTGGCACAGGGGGAAATTTCCTAAACAGAATTCCAATGGCTCATACTCTAAGATCAAGAACTGATAAATGGGACCTCCTGAAACCGGAAAGCTTCTGTAAGGCAAAGGACAAATAAACAACCTACAGATAGGGAATATATCTTCACTAACCCCACATCTGATAGATGGCTAATATCTGAAATATACAAAGAACTCAAGGAGGTAAACACATACACACACACACACACACACACACACACACACACACACACAACAACAACAACAACAACAACAACAACAACAACAACAAACAATGCAATCAAAGAATGAAGGATAGAAGTAAACCGAGAATTCACAACAGAGAAATCTTGAATGGTTGAGAAGCCCCTAAAAAACTGTTCAAAGTCCTTAGTGATCAGAGAAATGCAAGTCAAAACAACCGAGAGATTCCATCCCACACCTGACATTCTGACTGGTGAGTCAGAATGGCTAAGATCAAAACCTCAGGTGACAAAACATGTTGATAAGGATGTGGAGAAAGAGGAACAGTCCTTCATTGCTGGTGGAATTGCAAACTGGTACAACCACTCTGGAAATCAACCTGGAGGTTCCTCAGCAAATGGAAAATGGATCTACCTGAAGACCCAGCAGTACCACTCTTGGGAATATACCCTATCCTGCCACAGGGGGATGTGTTTGATTATATTCATAGCAGCCTTTTGTGATAGCCAGAAGCTGGAAACAACTCAGATATCCCTGGACAGAAGAATGAATACAGAAAATGTAATTCATTTCCACAATGGAATGCCACTCAGCTCTTAAGAACGAGGATATCCTGAGTTTTGCAGGCACATGTATAGAACTAGAAAATGGGGTAACTGAGACCCAAAAGTTCATGCATGGTATATAGTCACAAATAAGTAGATATTAGAAGAAAAAAAAAAAGGACAGAATACCCAAGATACTGTCCACAGAAGTCAAAAAGGTCATCAAGTTTCACTTGGGAGGGAGAAGAAAGCAAATACAAAGGGGAGGGAGGGAAGGACATTGGGAGGGCAAATGGATGGGGGCTGGGTGTGGAGAAGAGGGGAACCTGATCTGGCATTGGGTGAGGGAAAGAACTGAAGCCCTGAGAGCCAGCAAAATGAATGAATACAGTTAACTTCAGCAGCTAGAAGGTTGGGGGACTCTCCAGAGTGCTCCAGAGACCTTGGAGGTGAGAGACTGTCAGGGCTCTAAGGGAGGGGCCTTAGATGAAATGCATGACAGTAAGGAGAGGGAACTTAAAGAGCCCACCTCCAGCAGAAAGTCAGGGCATCAAGTGAGGGAGGGTGCTGCCATCCCACAATCAAAGCTCAGACCCATAATTGTTCCTGTCTGAAAGAACTACAGGGATGGAAATGAAGAGGTGCCTGAGGAAAGGAGGTCCAGTGACAGACCCAAAGTGGGATCCAGCTCAAGGGGAGGTCCCAAGGCCTGTCACTATCACTGAGGCTATGGAGTGCTCACAAAATGGGACTTACAATGACCTCCTTAAGAAATACCCAATTACCCAATAGTAAAAATAATTTACTATTATTAGTAAATAAATTAGTATTTATTCACTAATAAAGAAAGTAATAGCACTAACTTTTGAAACCTGTTTGAAACATTTAAGAATTACATGAAGCTGAAAGAGTCAGATACAGTTATTTGCACCCAACCAATGGACAGAAGCTGCTGACCCCTGTTGTTGAATTAGGGAAAAGTTGGAAGAAGGTGAAAAGGAGAGTGACCCTGTAGAAGCGCCAGCAGTCTCGATTAATCTGGATCCCAGTATTTCAAACACTGGACCTCCAGACAAATAGCATACACCAGCTGATATGAGATCCCAACACATATACAGCAGAAGACTGCCAGGTCTGGGTTCAGTCAGAGAAGATGCACCTAACCTTCAAGAGACTGGAGGCCCCAGGGAGTTTAAAGGTCTTGTGGGGTGGGGGGTAGGAACATCCTCGTGGACACGGGACAGAGGTATGGGATGTGGAACAGTTGGAGGGTAGACCGAGAGGGTAATAAAATCTGGAGTGTAAATAAATAAATAAATAAATAGATGAATAAATAGATAAACGATTTTAAAAAAAGAAAGGGCAGTGAATTGACCTGGAAATAGAAGTCCTCTTTGGTGATCATGAGTTTTTGTCACTTTTATGAACTGACGTGAAAGTTAAATTATTTTCACTTTTCTTCTTTTGATGAAAATGAGAATATAAAATGTATCAACTTCCTAAGGTTATTTTAGATAGTATATATGAATGACTTAGAAAGTAATAGCACTAACTTTTGAAACCTGTTTGAAACATTTAAGAAACAGTGGGAATCATGATTTATGCTAAAAATGAATCAAAACTTAAGAGAATAGAGTAGAAAGATAAAGGCTACATGAAAGATCAACTCTGGCAGACACTTATACCAGAAAGAGAGATGTATATGTATACATACACTTTTAAATATTCACAGACATAAAGCTCAATTTGGCAGACACTAAGTATCATCATAAGGAATCTGACCCTGGCATGTTGGTCTCCTGTAATCTTAGCACTTGGGAGGTGGAGTTAGAAAGATACAGAACTAAGGCCATTCTAATCTGTCTTATTTTGAGCTTAGCTCAGGCTATAAGAGAACATCTTTCTTAAGAAGAGGACAGGTAAGTTCTCCTGCAATGTGCTCTCACACTGTGCTCAAACCCTCAAGTTTTATCCTGTGACGTTCTCAGGATATGTCGATCCCCATCAGTCTGTACCAAGTATTTGAGAGAATCTCGTTCTCTTTCTTTCATTTAATAAGGAAACATGTTCTATATTTATTCTGTTCACAGATAATTAACACTAAACCATTGCAATCATCTTAATTTTCCAAATATGGTAATTATTTTCAAAAATATTCCTTCATAAATCATTTGTAATGAAATCTATGTTCTGTTCAGACAACTGAACTCACAACTGTTTAGTACTTAAGACTCATATAAATCAACTTTATTTTTTTTCTGAGTCAGGTTCTCTTTCATGCAAAGAGAAATAGATTCAAATTAATGCATGTGATAATGTTTCTGGGGATATCAACTTGTTTTTATAAGTAATGCTCAAATGTGAATGTACACAAGCCATATGGCTTGCATTCAGCTAAAATAGCCACACACCAGAAGCTTAATGATAAGTTGCTTGGAAAATGTTTGGAATGTGTAAGATTACCTTTAATGATCCAGTTTTATGGTTTCAACTAAAAAGCCACAATTGGAAAATATCTAAACACAGCAGGAATGGCATTTCAGTGTAGCCTATGTGCCCACAAAGGACTCAGCTTGAAACCTGTCATTGAGAGAAAGGATATCACATTCCAGGATTCTGTGTGGTTTTAATATTTTTGATAAACATGGAAGTCACAATGTTAGTGACTTAATATTGGAAAGAATTAGTAAAAGTATTCATTCATCAATTTAGTTTATCATTTATAGTAAATAATTAGTGTGCATATTATAATTAACTTCAAATATGAATGGAATGAATGATATAATGAATGTTTTTACTAATTCTCTCTAACACTAAGACTCTAACATGTGTGTGGGTGGTTATGAAGATTTCAAAATTCCATTTTCTACTTTGGAAAACTTTCAGATTAAAAAGAAAACTAAGCATGTAGCAAATGTCTTTAAAACTTGAGACAAGTTCTATCTCTGCCAACCAGCACTGAGACGCTTCTGTGCTTGGCAGCCCCCTCTTGGACAGCCTTCTTTAGTGTGATGTACTTCTCTGATTCTGGGAGTTAGTTCACTCTGCATGGGAAAGTTTTCACTATCAGGGTATAGTACATAAGTGCAACATAACCAAGGAAGAAGGTAAAGATATTATCATTCTCCCTTTTGGGGGAAAAAAGACTTCTGTGTGACTCACAGTGTCGTGTTTTATAAAAAAGAGAACCAAGATATGTTTTGTAGAGCAGGATATGGTGAGGTGGGTGTAGAAGAGAGTTTATTTGGGGGAATGGGAAGAGGAGTTGAAAAGAGAATAGAGGCAGAGAGACGGGGGAGAGAAAGGGAGAAAGGGGTTAGGGAGAAAAGAGAGTCAGAGAATGATAAGGGGCAGAGAGCATAAGAGAGGAAGAAAGAGATGCCAAGCAGCCCCCTTTATAGCAAGATTGGCAATAAGTTTTCAATGTGAGGCTTCAGCTTTCATATGAGAGTTCACTTTATTTCAGCCTCTTCTTTACTGATTTCCTCCCTCTGCCCTCTCTTTCTTGGCATGTAAACATTTTCAGTAAGATCCCTCCCCCCAAAAAATTATCTGCAAAAGAACCTAAGACATTCAGCCTCAAATAGTTTTATTTTGAAGTTGATAGAAATTCACTAATTGATGAAAAGGAGAATAGGTTAGGGTCAGAAGGCCTGGTTCCTAGGTTAACTCCATTTTATCTGTGCCAGTTACTTCTGTGAACACTGTTTTCCTTTGAGATATGAGGAAGATAACTCTTTGGCATGCTGCAGTGTAAGAAAGCAAGCATTTGGAAGTTCTTTAAGAAATGAACTGATCTATATAATATGATTACCTTCCTAAATCATTTTATCATCAAAACCAATTGCGAAGTCTGTGACATTTCATTATGAATGCACCATTAAATTTGACAAAGTGAGAAATTATTTTAAGATAAATTGAGATTAGCTATGATGTGGTCACCACTGGCTGGTCTTTAGCATGTTTATTTGTATAACTTGGGCTTTCCCTTTGCCACCTTTTTGCTATCAGGATTCTGAATAAATGTGTGGATTTGACCTCCTCCCAGGCAAGGGGCATGGTCATTTTTTATGTCCACAAACCATACTTTTGTTCTTCTTCCAATGGTGATGAAGTATTTTGTAAACTGATGCAAACACTTGAAAACATATTGAAAAATAAAAATTAAGTAAATAATATCACTTATCTTACTTGTGATGTTGTAATAATAATCCAAGGCACTATTTATATGGTCTGTTTTCCTAGATGATCAGTGTCAAGACTGATTCCAATTTCTCACAGTCAGTACTCATCTAGAGGAAAATCTAACTACCTATTACACCTGATTAGGATAAAACTAAAAGGCTACTAAATAGGATTTTGTAAAGCAATATATTATAACCCACATATTGAGGACTCAATATAAGTATAGGCGTTTCTCTGCAGGTTACAATTTGATTTGCACAAATGTACTGTAACACCTCCCTCCCCCAACAAACACACTGTCTAAGTTAGGGTTTCACTGCTGTGAAGACACCATGACCATGGCAATTCTTTTAAAGGAAAGCGTTTAATTGGTGCTGAATTACGGAAGTTTAGTCACCGTGGGAAACATGATGGTTTACAAGCAAATAGGGTTCTGGAGATGTAAATCAATGGAAAATTATCAACATATATGCTCATGTGGTTACAGCTACCTGACTTGTGGCAGATAACAAAACTATACACTAGAGAACAGATAAACTCTTATATAAACAGTACTAGGAGAACAAGGTTTCCTCATATGTTGCCCTTAGCTCACAAAGAACAGCTTATGCTTTATCTTTTCTTTCCCTAGCCCTTAACTTCCTTCTCTTTCTCTTCCTCCATTGCCTTCTCCTTCTCCTACATTTCAGCTCCATTTACAATCAACAATAGCAACAGGAGGCAAAACTAAACCCAAGAGTTTCACTACTCTGTCTCCCCCCTAGATCCCCATGCTAGGTGGTTCTTTTTGCCTCAGTCTTTTATAGTTTTTCTTGGATTGTTAATATGTATAGTCGAGATTTAAGTAGCATGTTAGCACTGGAAACAGGAAAAAAATACATCCACTCGATTTTTTAAAAGAAATGTAGTTCTGAAGGAATTTGATATTTATAAACTATTAAAGAATTTGGAACTCTTAATGAAAAAGCAAATAGCCATTCAACATTCTCCTAGACAACAAATATGTCACATAACCTCTAATTAACTAATAAAATAACATCAGAAACTCAGAAATATCTAGTTTACCCTGATTTGAAAACAGTGCTGTTTACAGCAAACCAGTAGCCAACATCAAAGTAAATAGAGAGAAACTTGAAGCAATCACACTAAAATCAGGGACTAGACAAGGCTGCCCACCCTTTTCCTATATATTCAAAATAGTATTTGAAGTTCTAGATAGAGCTTGAAAGCCCACCCAGGGCTGAGTGGAAAGTGTATCGCAGATCTCCCACACCTCACCGACCAGAGAATAGGTAAAACTCTGGTGGGGTGTGCGTCTCTCCTCCCCATCTTCCCCAGGGTCCCCCTTTTTAGTTCCCAACACCTGAACTCTTAAAATTTATTCAATTATTTCCTTATGTCTCCCTGAACACGTTTATAATTGTTTCTTAAATTCTGTTTCTTGTGTTCTGTGTGTTTTTCTTACTGATGACCATTACTATGGGACCATAGCTTTTTTTTTTTTCATTTTTTTATTAGATATTTTCTTTATTTACATTTCAAATGCTATCCCCAAAGTACCCCATACCCTCCCTCCCACCCCCTACCCACCCACTCCCACTTCTTGGCCCTGGCATTCCCCTGTACTGAGGCATAATAAAGTTTGCAAGACCAAGGGGCCTTTCTTCCCAATAAAGACTAGGTCATCTTCTGCTACATATGCAGCTAGAGACACGAACTCTGGGGATACTGGTTAGTTCATATTGTTGTTCCACTGTTGTTGCAAACCCCTTAGGTCTTATGTACTTTCTCTAGTTCCTCCATTGGGGGCCCTGTGTTCCATCCTATAGATGACTGTGAGCTTCAGCTTCTGTATTTGTCAGGCACTGGCATAGCCTCACTCGAGACAGCTATATCAGGGTCCTTTCAGCAAAATCTTGCTGGCATATGCCTCAGGGACAGGCCCCGTCGGGCTCGAGACATCCGGGCATCTTCTCCGCCAGAGGAGAGGTGGCCGCCAGAGAGGGCTCTGACTCCCGGAGCAGGTGAGAGAGCCTGAAGGGACTATAGCTTTTTGGAGAGGCCAAATCATTTTGTGTTTTCCATATTGCTTGTAGTTTTGCAAAGCGACCTGGGCATCTATATTTAAGCCATTGGTTATGTCTTTAGATGTAGACTTTTAGAAATCTTATCTCTCCCTTTTGCTGGGTTTGGTGGTTTGTTAGCATCACTTGCCTGGTTTGGGATAATCAGCAACATATTTGAAGCTTAGTTTTAGCCACATAGTGCTTATTCATGAGTGGGGTAGTGAGATTAATCTATTCAGCTACAGAAAGGCATGGGTCAGACCTCACCAATGTGAGCTTTTGTCTGTTAACTTTGCTTCTGTCTTTTTGTTGTTTCTGTTGTTCCTTGAGTTGTTTTGTTTTGTTTTGTTTGATTGTTTGTTTTAAAGAAAGAGATGAAAAATTTAAAGAACATAAAGTGAGACAAGGATTCAAGGAGGAAAACATGATCAAAATATATTGTGTGAAAAATTTAATAAAAATGATAAAAAGTAAACTGACTCTGTAATTTAGCTTCTATAAGAACTTTCTATAACAACTTCTAAAAGCCATATATTTGCCATAAGGTATGATATGAAACTTTAGCCAGGTTCATTATTTTTACTCTGCAGCTTTTGCTATTCTTAAGTTGTTATGTGTTCCTAACATTACTGCCAGCCTTCAAAGAACAAACATGCTTCTTTTTAAAGTAAGAGAAGCTACTTAATGTTGACAGTGGCTCAGAATGTGTGGTTTTCCCTGAAAGCGAATACATATTATTTTTATAACAACTGTCTCACCAGCTGGACTTTTAAGTTGAAACTAGAGTTATTTAAGTCCCTCACATAAGAAAAATATAAGTGAAGAAACACAGGCATTAACTATCAGTCAAGATTCCAAAAATTATTTGGTTGGCTGGAAATAGGAGGCATGAGGGATATGATGGGATGTTTTTGTTATATAAATCTCATTTTATGATTGTATGCATGTATAATCTATTTAAATAAATGACTAAATAAATAAATGTATGGATAATTTGTAAAACACACATGGTTCAATAACATTTTTAATGCCTTAGGTCAAAAAATATTTTTTGCTTCATATTATTTTTCTGTTTCAGGAAGTATTTGTATATAAAAATATTTTATCTGAAAATTTTTAAAGAAAACAAAACAATGTTCCTCACTATTGATGATTTATTACCTACTGTGCTTACCATTAGTTTGAAGTGCTCTGGAATTTGCAAGCTGTTGTATGGGTGCCAAAGTGCTTCATTGGTCGTTACTGATCTGTACCATGAGTAAGTCATAAATGCTGAATTTGACTTACTGGCTCCTGTGAGAGTAATAGAGACCAGCATCCTTGTTGGGTCATGCATAAGAGGGTACTGTAAACAACATATCAAGAGCATAGGGGGTTGTTATCATTTTAGTTTCAAGTGGGCAGAAGTATGATCATTATAATCATAGCCAATAATGTCTAAAAGTGAGCACCATGAAAATCAAGTTTAAATTAGCACTGGTTTTCAAAAGAACAATACATAAATTGTTGGTTTTGAATATTGTAAGAGCAGTGGAAGCCAAACTCCCTCTGTTCACTTGTGAAGATTAAATCTAAGGTGCATGTGTAGTCAATGAAACCAGAGAGATAAGACTACACCCATTACCATTCTGCCAATGTTTCATTGGTGCAGTAGTTTTCCAAAACCTCAATTTCATGAGTTACTCATTAGCTTTATATTTTACATTGCAATATACAATTATTGAAATGGATATTAAGATACTGTGTGCATGTTTCAAAGGCAGAAGCTGTGTTCTATCTGCCAGTAATAGTGCACAGGGATTTACATTTCGCTTACAAAGACCAAGTCCCACATCTTTATGCATAATGCTCTTAAAATATCAGTACCCCAAGAGTAAGATCTGGTAGGTATACTTTTGCTTGAAGTTCACAGATCTTAGGAAAATGCTACTGGTGGTTGAAAATTGGCTCTCAATAAGTTAGAATCACTGAAAAAAATGCTAAATCGAAATCACTCAATTCTTAGCTTATTAATTAAAACTCCAAAATAGCACCACATGAATTTTCTTAAGCTACTAAACTCTACCACTTTTCATAACAACAGTGACAACACTGAAAAGGGTGCAAAATGTTCTATATCAGAATTCCTCCTTAGGAAATACTGTGTTTAGTATAAATGATTCAGATAAACAAACAAACAAACAAATAAAGTTAGCTGCAAACAAATAGATAGATTGATGATAGATAGATAGATAGATAGATAGATAGATAGATAGATAGATAGATAGATATTAGTTAACTGTGTCCTGAGAAATATATAGTTATTCTCAAGAAGAAATGAAAATTAGATCATAATATAGTAAAAGGCAAAGGAAGGCAAGTGAGTAAAAAAGAGTCTTCAAATAAGGACTGGAAGTGAGGGAGGGAATGAGGAAAGTGTTCATTTTCAGTAGAAGGTAAGGGTTACAAATGGATTATATAGGCTAGAATTAGAAGAAATCTATTTATAGAGAAAGTGGCATGGGAGCAGTATTTGTTTAAGAAACTATGATCTGGGTATGTGCTGATAGAAGAAGAATGTGGTATCCTTGAATTATGCAAAATGATCATAGGATATTCCAGGAATGGTAATGTATTTGTGGAAGCCAGTATGCAGAAAGTCATGGGTCTTATGCCTAGCCTAATGATATGAAAAGAAACAGGCCTTCAATTGAAAGGAAAAGGCCACCTTAATTCATGCTTAGATTTTTGACTTGTGAAGGCTTATGACTACATAGTTTCCAGACTGCCTACATCATGACTCTATATAAGTGTATCCTTTACACTTCTCATTTGCTGGTCCTTTGTTGAGAGCAATAAGAATTATATAAACTTAACATATATTGTTGCTCTTATTTTGTTTTATTTTGATTTGTAAATAGATTTCACTGAAAGAATTCAGATAAGACATATCCAGTTGGAAGAGGAATGACTAGAATATACTCTTAGTTCTTCTGAATGATGAAAGATGAACCCAGCAGGTCTGCATAAAGTAGGGCTGGAGACAACTGTGAAAGTCAGCCAGAGTTGTAATATCAACAGAGAATAGTTGCCTTTATATATAAGAAATGTAGACAAAAAAAGAAGGTAAGCAAACAAGGGTGACAAAATGAGATGTTAACGATATTGATAGAAAAAATGTTCGTGAAAATGTCATTAGGGATATAATGACTGAATTAATATTTTGACAAAATGAAAACATTAGTAAATTTTCATACAGGTGCATTAAAGTTTTCATTAATGATGGAATTTAGGTGAAATGGGTAATCAATGTTGTGATATTGACTAATAGGACAGCAAAGGGATTATAGCAAGATATGGTGATACAATGAAGTTGAGAGGGCCAATGGATAAGTTAAAAAATTATAAGGAAGAGAACATGTTACATTCAGTAAACATAAGAATTATGCAATAGAAGGCAATCAATTTTTCATGAGTTAAGAACTGTAGTATAAGCTACTGTAAAAAATTAGAAAACCTGTTTTCCGGAGATGTTAAGTATAAGGATAAACAATATTTTTCATTCTTTAAGTTTACATCTGGTTAATCTTTAGAGATAAGTTCACTCGTGGGACTGGAAGTACAGTTCCACTGTTAAAAACATTTATTATTGTTGCAGAAGACCTGTGTTCAATTCCCAGCACCCACATTGTGGCTCTCCTATGACTATAACTCAAGTTCCAAGGTATTCAACATTTTATGACCTCCATGGGTCCAGGCAGTCACATGGTACATATACTTGCATACTAGAAAAACATACATAAACATAAAAGAAAAAGTAAATAAGTCTTAAAAAAACAAAATATGATCATTCTCTTGAATGTTAAATGGCCTCTTTGAACTCTATTTTAAATATGAAAATAAAAAGATTCTATTTTTTATGTAATTTTGAGATTATTATCTATATCCTAATAAGTGTTGTTTTGTATAGATACATATTCATATGTAAAATATAGTTTTGTCAAAAATATATATTCAAATAAGCTTGCTTTTCATTATAGGACCTTTCTTTATGATAAAGTTTCTAAAATAAAAATTGGATAGAAATAGAAAAACAAGATACTCTAACTATAAAAGAACATATTAGGATGGGATGGAAATTTTTTTTTATTGAGAAAGTTTTGAGACTTCAATTTGTCCATATAGAACACAGTACTCATAAATCACATGAGTACAAATGTTCAGTACAAATAACTTCAACAAAGGAGTAGGCATTAAGTGACTACACAAATGTGGAGTGGTCAGGGTAAGTCTATTACTTTCATAGATGTAGATAAAGGGGTAACATTTAAGGAAGGGGGAAGATGTTTTCAGCTAGATCTTTGCTAAGTTTGTCTGAAAAGTGAGTTGTTCAGAAAGACTTAGGGTAGAGTCAGTCAATGACATGGGTGGTTATCATTGGCCCTGGATAACCAGTGTTTCTCAGATGATAGTAGGGGAACAACATAAACCTGAATCAATATGATTATGAAAAATGCAAATACCCAACTTTCCTGTAGGTCTACATAATCAGAATCTGTACAGGAGCAGCTGTGACATCTACATAGCTATTAAGCCCACTAAGGCTCTGTAAATGACTATCTCATTTATGCCAATAGGTAGAGTACCCCAGAATAGAAGGTAGGTCTATTTCCCTGAAGAAAATGATTCTGTCATTTCCATATGTATGATACAGATATGTTTCATGGAATTTTTATATAATCCATAATATTATTGGAATGTTTTAAACATTTTTTGAAGAGGATAGATATACACTATCTACCAAGAGTCAAACATGTTCACATTTTAATCTAGTACTAATTTTGAGGAATTTGTTTTTTAATGATAACAAAGCATAAAAGAAGATGTTATCAACAGAAATATCTACTGAAATGTATTTCTAATAGAAAATGACAGAAAAATGACAGGGAATATGTAAACAATAAAGAAGAAGGTAGATCTCTGTATGTTTGAAAGTTATAATGATGTTAAACACAATTTCATAACATGACTTAAATGCTAGAACAGCGCTAAAATTATTCCATTGTGGCTAAAACTATGAGAATTGTTCATTAACTACCTACAAAATGTAAAGAAAATAAAAATGTGATTGGTTTGGTTTGGTAAAGTGGCATGTTATGAATGGTTTTATAAACATATCAGTTGATTGCACTAGAATGTTATTCATATTACCAACAATTATAATTTATAAATCAATGTTGTCTCATTGAGCCAATTCAAATCACCATAAAGGTATGACGTAGTTAATGAAGATCTAATTTCCTTAAGTAAAATATTGTGAGTATGCTTAAGAGAAGCCGTTTATGAAGAAAACAAGGGTACTGAAAATAATTGAGGTCAACAATGTTTCTAAGAAAATATTGCATTTTTACTTTAACATGAATACTAGACAAAAATTATATTATTCTGTCAGATTTTTATCTCTAGTCTTTATCTTCCTCTCCACCCTCCCCATCTCTGTTAAGACAGAAATGACAGAACAGTATAGGAATGTTCTTGAGATATATTCACTAAAGATTCTACCTGTGTTATGACATGACAATATTGAAAAGGTATATATATATATATATATATATATATATATATATATATATATATATATACATATATATATATATATACTTTTCAATGACTATATATATATATATATATATATATATATATGTATATATATATTCATTTAGCACAACTGCACATGTATGACCAGAAAATAATTCAATCATGGTGCCCAATAAATTTATGGAATTAAATGGAAGAATGCCACTTTTTGATAGTGACAGATATCACTGGAAGAGTGGATCTTGGAGAGATGGAAGATGTCAGGGAGAGAGGGAAGAGTGAACAGAAGAGAAGTTATAGTTGGGATGTAATATATGAGAGTATAATAAATAAAAAAATAAAAATAAAATAGAAGAATAAACTAGAGGCCAAATCAATGTTCTAAATAATGATTTCATCTTGGAGAGTCCAACCATGAACAGATGTCCGTAGTTGTGTTAACTTGTGTCACATAAATAAGCTCCTCCTTCTTTCCCTAATCCCCTCAAACTCTTGTTGTCAGTTTTCCTTATGAGCGCAATGCTGGCTGGAATTGGTGGGATCTTACAGCAGTTTTAACTTTTGACCAATGTGTAGGCATTTTGAACAATTTTTAGAGTGCCTATTTGCCATTTATAGTTTTTCTTTTGAAAACTGTTCATTTCATTGGCCCAATTGTAGATTGAAGTTTTCTTTCTTTCGTATTTAATTTATATAGTTCTTTTTCATTATGTATATTAGCTCCCTGTCTGGGTAGGTGGATAAAGAACTTTTTCATTCCTATGGTTGTTTGCCCTATAGATAGTTTCTTTTGCTAGGCAAAACATTTTTGAATTTCATATAGCCCCATCTCTTAATGCCAAATGCTCATTTCTATACTACTAAAATTCTGTTCAGAAACTTGTTGCCTATCCTAGAGTCTGGAAGAGTATTTCTCTGCATATTTATTCTTGGAGTTTTAGTATTTAGGGTTTTAATTTAACAACGTTGATTGGCTTCAAACTGAATTTTTTGTGTAAAAAGAAATATATGAACCAGGTTTCATTCTTTAGGTGGACATCCAGTTTGCCTGCATCATTTGTTTCATGAATTTTTCCACTATATGATTTACTAATTAAAAATAGTGTGGCCATAGCTTTGTTGGTTTCCTATAGAGTCTTCGATACTGTGACATTGGGCTATTTTCATGTCAATGGTAAGCTGTCTTTGTTGGCATTGTCCTGTAATATAAATTGAGGTTCACTGGTATGATGTCTACCACTGTCTCCTTAATACTAAGGGGTACTTTATGTTTAATTCTAAATGAATCAAAAATCTTAAGGTTGAGTTACCATATGACCAAGCTACTCTACTGCTAGACATGTACCCAGACAGCCCCATAGCCTATCATAAAGATATTTGCATACCCATATTCATTGCTGCTTTATATGATGGCATGGTAATAGAATCAACCCAGGTGCCTACAACAGATGATTGGATAATGAAAGTGTAGTATATACTTATACATGTGAACATTACTTAGCTATATAATATGAGAATATAAAAATAGATGAACTGTGAAAGCAAAATATTAAGTGAGGTGGCCCAAACTCAGAAACAAACAAACAAGCATGCAAACAAATCAACACCCAGCATCTTCTTCTTCATATGCTAATCTTAGCCTAAAAAGTATACATGTATATAAAAGCATGTATAAATGTTGATATAGTATACAATAGAAAGGTCACCAAGAAAGGTTAATAGTATACTATGAGAAAGAACGCATGAGTCATGAAAGACTCATTCCTAATTCCAACACTGCAATAGTAGTTTTCCTTTGTGTAAGTATGTGTGGAAAATAATTGAATAAACTATAAAAACCTATGCTAAGCTTCATTACTTCAAACTGGTCATCCCACAGAGTTTAGAACTGGGCAACTGTTCATTAGAGTGGTTACTTTAAAATGTTTGTTTTTATTTGTGCTACCACAATAAGCACTGATTTTATTTAATAAAACATACATCAGAGGAAAACTGAAAACAAACAAACAAAAAATAAGTGTTTAATGTCTGCTTTACTCATAAGTGCTTATGTTCATTTGAAGAATTTGGTTTGTACCCTGCTCACATTACAACACAGTAGTGAATATTGGATCAAACCAAACTTTTCTTACCTTAACCTTTTACAATAGCCACTATTGTCTGCTTAGAAAACACAGCTAAGGTCTATTATTGTGTAATTATCTTATTTCAGTTTGGAAAATCTAAGAAATATTCATAAGTGAACATGTAGCCAAGAAAGAAGCTTGCACAGCTGACAGAAATATACAGGAAGTTTGTGTTGCTGACAGTGATGATCTCATCTTTAAGGTAGTTAATGAGAATGGATGTTAAGAAAGGGAAAGAAAAAATGGACAGTAACATGCTAGGAGAAAAAATTCCATGAGATTTAGTGACGATTATAGGGAATAGGCACAAAAGACGTATGAGCGGTGAAGAATTTGTTCTGTGCTTTACATTGGAAAGGTTTGTTCATTTTGAATGTTTGTGAAGCAGATCAAATAGGAGAACAGATTCTAGAGCAGCCAGTGAACTGATACACTGACTCCCATAAGAAGGTTAGGCACCCTAGGGCACAGTGGGAAGGTGTGGCTTCAATGGAATAATTAATCTTCCAACATGAACACAAATGAGATAAGCATAATTTGGTCCAGTTGACCAGACTGAAAATGTTAAGTGAGAAATCATGCAAGATATGGAAATAAGGATGGATGAATTTAGATCATGAAGACAACAGGAAAGCTTTGGGAATTGAAGAAGAGGTAGAGGGCAGGAAAAGAACTTAGCAAACTGAAACGCCAATATTTGGAATATTGAATTGTAATAAAATGGATGGTTTTCTAAATAATCCAGTGCCAAATAGTTATAATAAGTAAAACAGTCCATTGCACAAAGAGATAGATAGATTGCACCATAGGACAAAGAGAGATATCCAAGATCAACAAGTCCCCAGAAAGAAATGGTTTAGATGACTCACTGTAAGATGTTTAAGTTGAATAAAAGTAATTGATTAGATTAAGGTGCAAACCACTTCTGATCCTGCAGTTTTCAGGCAAGATAGCTAACCACCAGCATCACCAACTTATGCAAATGAAAAGAATAGCATTTTGTGTGTGAAAGAATTAGGAAATTCAGTATGAATCTGGTGGAAATTGTGCTAGTGCTATACATCATAAATGAAAATGTGCCCTTCTTTCTATTATTTTTGGAGCAAAAATATGTGTTCTCTATTTAGAAAATAAACATGTGCAAAGATGTAAGAAAGATGCCAGGTGCCCATGGCAACATCTTCTTTTAAAGGAAAAGCATTCTGAGAGATGTAGAGTACTGCTAATTTCAATTCCAGTTATTTCAAACCCAAAACAAATAAGGTAACTTCTCAACTGGCCCTATGGAACATGAGAATGCTTCAGGCTTGTTGGAATTAAGGAGCCATATGGAACTTGTAGTGAGCTTCTAACTGAGACAGATGGCTACAGAATGGAGCCAGCCTTGAGGCTGTGTAAACACCCCAGTGACCGTGAGTAGCCAATTAAGAATTGAGACAAGAGGGAAATGTCATTTCAATTCCTGTGGAAAAAAATATCTATCTGCTATACTCATCCTTGTTGCCTTTAAAAACTCATCTACATGGTCCATGGCTCTAAACTGGAGTCTGTGAAAATTTCTTCCAAACCACCCAAAGTAAGCATCCGAATTCCTGTTCTTTTCTAAGGACCACAGGGATTCAGGTTTCTGCTTCCACGGGGTGGGGGTGGGGTGGGGAATCTAGCACGTTATTAGCTCCGGTGTTGTTTTCAGTAAACCCGCAGTGAATCCTTTACCTCCTAGAATAACTATATCTCCAAGATACATTTATACTTCAGATAAACTCTAAATACTTGCCTCCTACTAATCACTCCATAATTCTGATGATAACAAAGGGAAAGCCATGGTTTCATAGGTCATGAAAAAGACTGGTTAGTGGAAAAGTAGCACAGGGTGCATTCTAAGAGAAGTGATGCACTCTGATCACAGCTGAAAATCGACTGTCTACTCACACCTGTCAGCCTCTTTCTCAAGGAAGGGCTGGCTGGTTTTGCCATCTCAAAATGAACAAAGATGACTACAGAGATGAGAAAGAAAAATGAACATATGAACATAGGATATAACACACTCATGCCAAAGCAAAGGTAAATTAAACTAATTTTCAAAAGCATCATTTAATCAAAAATTGGAAAAAGTAGTGAAGGCTAGAACAAAAATATATAGCACAGAATATGCAGGGAACCAGATAAATTACCTTCAAGTGGGGATAACATGAAGAATTTTAAAGGCAGTCTTAGATATTTGACCTTGAAGACTGGTGCTTTAAAGAGCTACTCCTTCTCTAGTTTTTGTGGACTGTATCGTGGGTATTCTGTACATTTCTTTTCTTCTTGTTTGTTTGTTTGTTTGTTTATGGCTAATATCCACTTATTTAGTGACTACATTCCATGCATGTTCTTTTGGGTCTGAGTTACCTCACTCAGGATGATATTTTCTAGTTCCATCTATTTTGCTTTCAAAACACAGGATGTACTCTTTCTTAATAGCTGAGTAGTATTCCACTGTGGAAATGAGCCCCATTTTCTGTATCTATTCTTCTGACCTGGGACATCTGGGTTGTTTCCAGCTTCTGGCTATCACAAACAAGGCTGCTATGAACATAGTGGAACATGTGCCCCCATGGCACTGTAAGGCATCTTTTCGGTATATTCCCAAGAGTGGTCCTGCTGGACCTTCAGGTAGATCCATTTCCAATTTTCTGAGGAACCTCCATAGTAATTTCCAGAGTGGTTGTACCAGTTTGCAATCCTACCAACAATGAAGGAGTGTTTCTCTTTTTCCACATCCTCACCAACATGTGCAGTAGCCTGAGGTTTTGATCTTAGGCATTCTGATTCATGTAAAGTAGAATCTCAGGGTCGTTTGGATTTACATTTCCCTGATTAATAAGGACTTTGAGCATTTCTTTAAGTGCTTCTCAGCCAATTGAGATTCCTCTGTTGTGAATTCTTGGTTTAGGTCTATACCCCATTTTTTGACTGGGTTGTTTGGCTTTTTGGTGTTTAACGTCTTGAGTTCTTCATATATTTTGGATATTATCCCTCTATTGAATGTGGGAATAGTGTAGTTTTACTCCCCAATCTGAAGGTTGGTGATTTGTCTTATCGACTATGTCCTTTGCCTTACAGAAGCTTTCCAGTTGCATGAGATCCCATTTATCAGTTATTGATTTTAGATCATGAGCCATTGGAGTTCTGTTTAGGAAATTTCCCCCTGTGCCAATGAATTCAAGGCTCTTTCCCACTTTCTATTAGATTCAGTGTATCGGGTTTTATGTTGAGGTCTTTGATCCACTTGGACTTGAGCTTTGTACAGGGTGACAAATATGGGTCTATTTTCAATTTTCTGCATACAGACAGCCAGTTAGACCAGCATCATTGATTGAAGATGCTTTCTTTTTTCCATTGTATATTGTTGGTGTCTTTGTCAAAGATCAAAAGTTTCTCTAAGTCTGTGGTTTTATTTCTGTGTTTTCAATTCTGTTCCCTTGATCAATGTGTCTGTCTCTGTACCAATACCATGCAGTTTTTTTATCACTATTTCTCTGTAGTAAAGCTTGGTTATTCCCCCAACTGTTCTTTTATTGTTAAGAATTATTTTTGCTATTCTGTTTTTTTTTCCCCCTTTCCAGAGGAATTTGAAAATTGCTCTTTCCATGTCTTTGAAGAATTGTGTTGGGATTTTCATAGGGATTGCATTGAATTTATAGATTGCCTTTGGTAGGATGGCCATTTTTACTTTGTTAATTCTGCCAATCCATGAGCATGGGAGATCTCTCCAGTTTCTGAGTTCATCTTTGACTTTTTTTCTTGAGAGACTTGAAGTTATTTTCATACAGGCCTTTAACTTCTGTATTAGAATTATCCCAAGATATTTTATATTATTTGTGACTATTGTGAAGGGAATTGTTTCCCTAATTTTTTTTTCTCAGCCTGTTTTATCCTTTGTATAATGGAAGGCAACTGATTTATTTTAGTTAATTTTATATCCGGTCACTTTGCTGAAGTTGTTTATCAGCTGGAGAAGTTCTCTGGTCAAAATTTTGGGGTTGCTTATGTGTACTATCATATCATTTGCAAATAGTGATACTTTTATTTCTTCTTTAACAATTTGTATCCCCTTGATCTCTTTTGGAGGTGTTATTGTTTTAGCTAGCACTTTGAATACTACAAGGAATAGATATGGTGAGAGTGGGCATCCTTGTCTTGTCCCTGATTTTAGTGGGATTGCTTCATGTATTTCTACATTTAATTTTGAAATTGGCTATTGGTTTGCAGTAAGTTGATTTTATTATGTTTAGGTATAGCCTTGACTTCCTGATATCTCTAATACTTTTAACATGAAGGGGTGTTGTACTTTGTCAAATTCTTTCTCTGCATCTAAAATGATGATCATGTGATATTTTTACTTTGAGTTTATTTATACAGTGGGTTTTGTTAATGGATTTTTGTCTGTTAAATCAACCTTGCAACCTTGCATAAAGCCTATCTGAGTGTGATGTATGATGGTTTTGATGTGTTCTTGGATTCAGGTTGCAAGAATTTTATTGAGTATTTTTGCATTGGTATTCATAAGTAAGACTTGTCTGAATTTCTCTCTTTCGGTTGTGTTCTTGTGTGGTTTAGGTATCACAGTAATTGTGTCTTCATAGAACACGTTAGGTAATGTTCCTTCGGTTTCTATTTTATGTACTATTTGGAGGAAAATTGGTATTAGGTCTTCTTTGAAGGTCTGGTAGTATGATGCACTAAATTCATCTGGCCCTGGGCTTTTTTGATTGGAAGGTTTTTAATGATTTCTATTTCATTGTGTGATATGGGCCTGTTTTGATAGTTTATCTGCTCTTAATTTAACTTTGGTATTTGATATCTGTCTAGAAAACCATCCATTTCATCTAGGTTTTTTTCTATTTTGTTGAGTATAGGCTTTTATAGTAGGATATGTTCTTTTTTTTTTTTAATTTCTTTCATTTCTATTGTTATGTCTCCCTTTTCATTTCTGATTTCATTAGTTTTGATACTGCTTCTTAGCTTTTTAGTTAGTTTGGTTAGGGGTTTATGTATCTTAATTGATACTTTCAAAGAACCAGTTTTTGGTTTTATTGATTCTTTGTATTTTTCTCTTTGTTTCTATGTGGTTGATTTAGGCTCTCAGTTTGACTATTTCCTGCCTTCTATTCCTCCTGGTTGAGTTTGCTTCTTTTTGTTCTAGAGCTCTCAGGTGTGCTGTTAAGTTGTTAGTGTAAAATCTCTCCAGTGTCTTTACTAGGGCAGTTAACACTATGAACTTTCCTCTTAGTTCTGCTTTCATTGTGTTGCACAAGTTTGGGTATGATGACTCAACATTTTCATTAAATTGCTGAAAGTCTTTAATTGCTTTCTTTATTTATTCACTGACCAAGTTATCATTCAGTAAACAGTTGTTCAGTTTTAACATGTATGTGAGTTTTCCATAGTTTTTTCTTTTATTGAAGACCAGCCTTAGGCCATGGTAATCTAATAGGATGCATGATATTATTTCAAATATCTTGTATCTGTTGAGGGTTGTTTTGTGAACAATTATATGGCTTATTTTGGAGAAGGTACCATGAGCTGCTGAGAAGAAGGTGTATTATTTTAGGGTGAAATGGTCTGTAGATATCTGTTAAATCTATTTTGTTGATAATATCTGTTAGTTTCACTGTATATCTGTTTATTTTCTGTTTATATGACCTGTCCATTAGTGAGAGTGGGGTGTTGAAATCTTCCACTATTACTGTGTTGGTTCAATGTGTGTTTTGAGTTTAGTAAAGTTTCTTTTATGAATTTGAGTGCTCACGCAATTGAGGCATAGATGTTCAAAATTGAGACTTTCTCTTCCAAGATTTTTCCCTTGATGAATATGAAAGTATCTATATTCATCATGATTAATAACATTTGCTTGAAAATCTATTTTATTGGATATTAGGATGGCAACTCCAGCTCATTTCCTAGGACCATATGCTTGGTAGACCTTTTTCCATCCTTTTTCTCTGAGATAGTACCTGTCTGTGGTGTTGATGTGCATTCTTTGTATGCAGCAAAATGCTGTCTCTTGTTTGTGTATCCAGTCTGTTATCTTATGTCTTTCTGTAGGTGAGTTAAGTCCATTTATAATGAGACATATTAAGGAGAGATGACTGTTGGTTCCTGATATATTTGTTTATATAGGTGGTTTTATGTCCTTGTGGCTCTCTGCTTTTGACTTCATTGTAAGATGTTTAATATCTTGTCCTTTCTTTGGTGCTAGTATCTTCCTTGTGTTGGGGATTTCCTTCCAGAATCCTCTGTCGGGCTAGATTGGTAGATAGTACTGTTTGCATTTGGTTTTGTCCTGAAATATTTTGGTTTCTCCATGTACATTGATTGAGAGTTTTGCCTGGACTAGCACTTGTGTTCTATTAGAGTTTTCATGACCTCTGACCAGTCTCTTCTGGCTTTCATAGTCTCTGTTGAGAAGTCTGGTGCAATTCTGGTAAGTTTACCTTTGTATGTTACTTGACCTTTATCCCTTGTAGCTTTTACTAATTTTTCTTTGTTCTGTGCATTTAGTGTTTTGATAATTATGGGATGAGAAGATTTTCTTTTCTGATCCTATTTATTTGATATTCTATATGCTTCTTGTACCTTTATGTCCATCTCTTTCTTTAGGTTGGGAGGTTTTCTTCTATGATTTTGTTGAAGACATTTTCAGTTCCTTTGGTCTGGTAATCTTTGTTCTCCTCTATTCCGATTATTCTTAGATTTGGTCTTTTCATTGTGTCGTAATTTTCTTGGATGCTTTGGGTTATGAGTTATTTAGGTTTTGAATTTTCTTTGACAGTGTGTCAATCTCTTCTACTGTATCTTCTAGACCCGAGATTCTTCTATCCCTTGTATTCTATTGGTGATAATTACATCTGTAATTCCTGACCCCTTTTCTAGGTTTTCCATTTTCAGGTTTGCCTCCATTTGTGTTTTCTTTATTGTTTCTACTTCCATTTTAGATCGTTCGCCTCTTCATTCAATTCCTTCACCTGTTTGAGTATGTTTTCTGTATTTCTTTAAGGAATTTATTTGCTTCCTCTTTAAGGGCTTCTATCTGTTTATCTGTGTTTTCCTGTTTTTCTTTAAGTGACTTACTTGTCCTCAAAGGACTCTATTTTCTTCATGAGATAGAATTTTAGGTCAGCTTTCCAATTTTCAGGTGTGTTGGTATATTCAGAGCTTTCTTTGGTGGGAGAACTGGGTTTTGATGATGACCACATATATTAGCTTCTGTTCCTTAAGGTCTTATGCTTGACTCTGACCATCTGGTTATCCCTGGTGTTTATTGGTCTGGGTTACTTTGTCTGGAGTCTGCCTCTTTTGTCCCTGGGTTAGTTCTGTTTTCCCGTTTGGCCTGTGGCCTTGCCTTTAGCAGACCACCTATCTGGCATTCCAACTGGGGTCTCTTTAGACAGGCAGAGATGCTGCTGATCTGTTTCCCTGGCTGTACTGGATCTCCTAGGAGGTCTCTAGACTATTGGGTCTTCAGACAAGCAGTCAAGTTATTATTCTGTGTGAAGTTGTTCTCTAGGGTGGGGGTGGGTTGAGGGTCGGGGTAGGGGTGGGGTTATGGACTGTGGTTTCTTTTGCCCTGTGTGCAGCAGAACTCCAGGGAAGCTTTCATTCTGTAGGGTCAGTTGCCCTGCATTCCACAAAGCCCCTGGAAAGTCGTCAGACTGTGGTGTCCGTGGCCCAGTTGCCCTGTATACAGAGGAGCTCCTGTGATGCATTCAAGATGTGTTGTCTTCAGGGGAGCAGACAAGCTGGTGAGCAGTTTCTCTGTTGCCTTGTGTGCAAGAGATCTCCTGGGATGCCTCAGATGTAGGTTTGCCTGACTGCATTGAATGCATCAGATCTGGGATGGCTCAGTCATGGGAGCAGACTGACTAGCAGCTTGTCCCCGTAGAAAGAACAGGGCAGAAGCTTCATTGTATTCAGCAAGTGAGGATTTTGTGGAGTGGTACTTTTGGAGTCCACTGGTCTCTTAGAGGCAGCTCTGGGACTTGGGGAATGTGTCTTACCAGCTGCTCTGAGTGAAGAGGATCTTCTTAGGTCAATTCACTTTCAAATTCACTCAAAGCTAAGATATTTATGGTCAATGAGTTATGTAGGCAACATTACTAAGATCTGTAAATTTCTATTCACTAATACATTTTTATTCAACTTTATAAAATGAGGGAAAAAGCTATAATATGTTTTCATTCTTTTTTTCTTAAGTGCCTGAAGATTCTTATTTCCTTTCTGTTTTAAGAAATTTTGTTAGCAATCTTTTAAACCAGGTCTTCTGCTGTTTCCCTTCTATTGAAAACAGCAGCTCCCATCATAATTCTGCAGGATATGGAATTTTGGCTTGTCAGATCTGTCAGCATTTAAAAATAGTGCCACTTCCTTCTCACTGTCTGCGGAGGGAGGTTTGGTCTCAGTGGCTTATCGTTTCCCTTCCAGGCAGATTTTAAAAGTTCATTTTTTTGTCATTGGTTTTCAGAAGTTGAATATATTTATTGATAGGAATTTTTTTGTTCTTGTTTTTGCTCAGTTTTAATATCTTCAAGGTTTTCTGAGCATCTTGAACTTTCAGGATTCTTTTTCAAATTTGAGGGATTGTCAGATATTCAATCATCATTTTTTCAAGTAGCTTTTCACTCCTGTTTCCTTTTCCCATTTTGCTGAATTTTCAATGATATAATATTTATGCTTTTAATGTAATCCTCTGCATTCGTTGGCTGTTTGTGCCTTTTTATATATTTTTTTCTACTTAAGGAGGTTGAGAAATTTTGACCTTTTCCTCATCAAATTTACTCATAGTTACTTCTGTTGCTGCTAATTTGCTATTAACCCCATGAATTCATTCATTCATTCATTCATTCATTCTTTTTAGACATGATGTCACATAACCCAGACTGCCTAAAGATGGATCTTGGCCTTCTCAACTTTCTGCCTCTACCTCCCAACTACCTGACATCAAGCTGTTTATTCATTCCATTTAAAAAATATTAAGACTTATTTTA
The DNA here is from genome assembly GCF_000001635.26 of Mus musculus. Lineage (NCBI taxonomy): Eukaryota > Metazoa > Chordata > Mammalia > Rodentia > Muridae > Mus > Mus musculus. Next base: position 37,915,619 of record NC_000076.6, read on the forward strand.
ATTAAAAAATTATTTAATAGGAGTTGAGACTCTCCATTAGGTTTCTGATGTTATCACCTTGTTGTCACCTCAATGAGAATGGAGTTCATCTAAGGAATGCTTCTATACACCCTGTTGAAGTATTTCCTGGAAGAAGTAACAGAGGTGTGAAGATATTCTATCAATGAATTTTTATTGTATATAGTTTATTGGTATAAGAGAAAGATTCTCTTATATATGGATACATCACCTGTCAATTAATAAACCTTTGGCCTATAAGAAAGGGTAAATAGAAGGTGAGATATCTGGTGAGCAAAAAAGATGTTGTCCTAGATCTAGACTGGAGGAGATTTTCCCAGGAACATGGAGGAAGACAGAGCGTGTGAACTGTACAAAGGTAACCAGCCTTGTGATAAAACTTAGATTAAAGTAAATGGAATATTGGTTATGATATAATCTGGAAACTAACCACAGCTTATTGCAAAGGTATTTGTAAATATATTTTGAGTCTGAGTTGTTATTCTGGAAGCTATGGTTCATGGGGAGAAACTTGGCAACAAGAAATGGAAGCATGATTCAATAACGTCACAAATATAACAAAATCCAAGGTAAGGCAAGGCTCCTTCTTGCTGCCTGCTTTTCACCCATTGCTGGTACACACATGTACTCTTCTGCTATTGCTGATGCTGCAGGCTTTACTGGAATTAGGATTCAGGTTCTTTAACGTTTTAGCATTGATTGAAACATGAACAGCTCTCCAGGAATCCTTCCATTCTTCAGTGCCATTTTGAGACTGCTGAGGAATCTGGTCTGGTGCTAAATTCTTGGCCTCTTCATTATGCAGACAAACACGGTTGAACTACACAGCCCATATTGTATTACCCAATTGTAATCCCTTTTGTAATAAATCTTATTCTATTGGTTCTGTTTCTCTAGAGAACCCTGACTAATACAATTTCCAATAGCATCAACCTGCCCACACAAGAAAGAAATGACAGTTAGTATTTGCCATACTCTGCTCTTACAGAAGATAAATATACTGTGACTTTTGAAAAAGTGGGGATTTTTATTACCATTTGATCATATTTTTTTTTTGTTTTTGTTTTGGTTTTGGTTTTGGTTTTTCGAGACAGGGTTTCTCTGTATAGCCCTGGCTGTCCTGGAACTCACTTTGTAGACCAGGCTGGCCTTAACTCAGAAATCCACCTGCCTCTGCCTTCCAAGTGCACTACCACACCTGGCAACATTTGATCTTTTACTGACATATAATGTCACTTATTCTGAGTGTATGTATTCTCTTATAATACTTGAAGATAATAGAGCAGAAAAATATATTTATAAAAAAATCATAAGGAATTTGTAGTAACATAAGGAAGAGAAGTTAACTTTATGTGATAGAGTGAAGGGGAAAAATATCTCAGGGTAAAAAGGGAATAGACTCTGTTCTATAAAAGGAATAAGAAGAAAATCTTCAGAGAGTCACTCAGGGAATGAGAGAATAGGAAATGACCTGGAAACATAGTCCAGAGACAGGAAGAAACCCAAGCTAGCACTGTCCTGGCATATGCTGATGGGAAGCTGAAACCCCCAAATGTAAACTAGTTGCCCTGAAAGATAGACTGGGCATCCTACTAAGGGGATAACCCACAGCTCTTTCAATCCTCAAGTCTCTTTTGGAGCTTACTGAGACTGTAATCTCTCCTTCTAGACAGGTTGGCAGAAGAGTTTGGTGTGCTAAGGAGGTTTAGGACAGTTCCATCTAGAGAGGTAACATAGTACTTAAAACTGTGCTGCTCTGGGCTTAGCGATAGAGGCAGAGAGCCTATATTTACCTACAGCAACTACAGATTGTGGGACAGCCCTTGGTATAAATGTGGAGAACAGAATGCATTTACCCTGACAAGCCCAAAGGTCTAGACCAGCAGCAAGGGACTGTTTTGAGGCAGAAGAATGGACTGTTTTCAGGCAGAAGAAAGGGTTGCCTAGCCTTGTTGTTTTGAAGCAGATGAACTAAGAATAACTCTGGAGTTTGCTAAACCCCAGCCAAGGTCATAAGCACCTCTCTTCTCTGACATTGGAAATTGCATCATCTAACTTCAAAGCAAGAGGGGATTTTTTTTTTACTCCTATAGCCACATCTCTGAAGCAGAGAAATAAATCCTTAGTGGGTGTTGAAATGACAAAGACAGGTCCAAAGCATAGATCCAAGTGCTGTGTCCTGAACTTCAGGTATGCTTGGGAGATGCCATTCAGTAAGCCTGTTAGCCAATATGGATTCTGAAAGCTGGTCAATCCACATATTACAGAGCTAGTAAAGATCTCCGAAGTATGTTTATCAGCCTCTATTTTCATAGACTCAGAGCAGACTTGCCCTCCAAATATCCGTTATCACCTTATTATTATTATTATTATTATTCTTTGGTCCTAGTGTTTCCTTTCATTTCACTTATTTTTATTTTACTTTTATTATATTTTTACTTTTTATTTGAAGAACAGTCCCACAGTGTGGCTGAGCTATCCTAGGAATTTCAGTGATCTTTTAATTAATGACACACAAATGCCAGGGTTATAGGTATGCACCCATACATGACTTATAGTTATTCAATAAAGCTAATTCATCCTCTTCAATAACTTCATGTAAACCTTCCCCTCTCCCCTCACCAGGCAATTTTCTTTTGTTTTCTTATTTTTGATCCCCTGTTTCCTGTTGTTGCCTTTTCTTCACATTGCTCTAATCACAATGTTTTGACTTTATCTCACTGTTTTTAAAACTCTTCAGTTTTTCTTTTCTTTTCTTTCTGATACTATTGACTAGATTTTAGTTATAAATTTTTATTATTAGACAATCCTCTCTCTCTTAAATTTCAGCTTTTAAGATTATTGTCTTTGTGCTTTTCTCTTTACTACCACTTTTGATATATATGTAAGAATCAAAATATTTAAACTGTTACTTCTAAATCTTGTATGGCTTGCTGTTGCAGTTAAAACCATTTTTCCTGTTTATTTTGTGAGGATCAAGCCCTGAAAAGTAAACTGTACACAAAGAATATTCCCCAAATAAAAGAAGTCACCATATGCAAACCAATAAGAGCACAAATTATAACAAAAACACTAGAAGCATAAAAACTGAGGAAGTATAACTGCTCCAAATAACAATTACTAAACCAGCATGAATTCAAAGACACAGGTTGGTTAAATGTCAGATAATAAATATTAATTATCAGTGACTTTAAAAAGCTATAAGCAGATGAATCAAATGAAGAAATATAGATAGATAGATAGATAGATAGATAGATAGATAGATAGATAGACATAAATAGACAGACAGACAGAGAGACAGGGCCAAAGAAAGAAAGCTATCAATGCAGCGGATAAAGTTAAGTGAACAGATTTTAGGGCAGATCTATTTTCAGATTTTTTTAGGTACCTTCATCCTGATTTCTTTTTTTTTCCATTTTTTATTAGGTATTTAGCTCATTTACATTTCCAATGCTATACCAAAAGTCTCCCATACCCACCCACCCCCACTCCCCTACCCACCCACCCCTGGGCATACACTGAAGGACTTTGCATCCTACTCCAGAGATATTTTGTCATTTGTGTCCACTGCTTAATTCATAATAGTCAGAAACTGGAGACAGCCTAGACTCCCATCAACTGAGAAATGGATCATGAAAACCTAGTATATTTATATGATGGAATATTATTCATCTATTAATAAAATTTGAATTATAAAAAAAAAGTTAAGTGAACAGATGACTAAATAAGCAAATAGGAGAGAAATGTAGCAAGGAAACTGAGAATTTGAAAAGAATCACATAGAAATACAAGAGACGAGAAAAATAACAAAACAGTAGCACATCACAGTGAAAGAAGAAGCAGTTTCTTCAAGCAAGCAAAGAAGAAAATGTTTTCTGTAGTGTGCAAATCGTGAACAGATCAATAAAATGAAGCTGATTTCAGTTGTACACGAGGACCTCATAGGAAAAGCCTTGCCAGTCATTTTCGCATTATTTTCTTCGGTTCTTTCTTGCCTTTTCCTTTTCTTTCTCTCTCTGCCTTCCCACTTCTGCATTCCCACTTTGCTTCTTCTTTTTCTCTTTTTCTTCTTTTTTTCTGAATAGGAAACTATAATTTTTTATTATTATTTAATTTATTTACATTCCAAATGTTGCACTCCATCCTGGTCCCCTCTCCAAGAGTTCTTCATCCCATCCTCCCTCCTCTTTGCCTCTTAAAATGCGCTCTCACCTCCCCTCCATCCTCCCTTACTCCCTCTGCCATAAAATGTTTAAAGTAATAAATTTACTTAAGACTATTCATGCTTTTAAACTGAATTTAATTTTCACAACAAATATGAGAGCATTCAGTGGTATTTTATGATTAAGTAAATGATTTCTCCTTGTTTAAACTACTTTAGAAGAGAATCAAGTAGCTTCCATATTAAGTTAACATTCAAAACATTAAAGGGTCTACTTTATACCCAATATATTGTGAGTTTGAAAATAAATACTAAACTATGTTTAGGTAGAATGTAATTAGGGCACAAATAGGGTGAATCAGATGTTTCTCAACAACTTTGTTAATGCTGACACATGGAATTGATTCTGTGACAAGCAAACCTAAGTACAAAGCTGTTGGTACCATAGATATATTTATATCTAATAATGCCCTGATGTATGGAGATGAATATGTTTGGCAAAATATGAAAATAATATTTTGAGTTAATAGGTAAGAATTATATTTGTGAGTCCTCTCTTGAACTAGTCATGCTTCTGTAAATCTCCTTTTCATTTTATTTGTGGACCACGGTTAGGCATTTGGGAAAAATGGTAATTTTTCAACATCAAAAGCACTATTAATGGGCCCAGGGAATGGTTTGGTTAGTAAAATTCTTGTCACGCAAACATGAGGACCTGAGTTGCATCCAAGCATCTGGGCATTTATGTTTTTGTTTTTCTTTTGTTCTGATTTAAAGCTAGGCATGGTGATACTTGCTTTTAATCCCAGATCAGACAAAAAGGCAAAAATCAGATGCCATGGGGACTACAGATCAGTCTTCCTAGGCAAATGTGTGAGTCCCAGGTCCTAGTGAGAGACCCTGTAGCAAAAATAAGGCAAATGGGTCCTGAGGGAGGACATCTGAGTTTGCCCTCTGGCATACAATGTGTACATTTCTCCATACACATACACATATGAAAAACAAAGTTGTTAAAACAAGAACATTTTAACATTCTGAAATTGAATTCAAACCAGAGGGATGATAATGCTTACCACATGTGCTCAATGAAACTTCACTCAGTCATCAAATCTACATAGTAGAACTTTATTCTACTTTAAGAAATATCAGTCTTCTATGAAATTCATCTCTTATGTGCTCAAAATAGTGTTAACTAGTTTTGTTTTGTTTTAAATTTTACTTTGTATGGATTTCTTAGCTATGGATAATTCAGAAAGTATTTTCTGCAGTATAGATTTTATTTTAAAAGAACACAAAACTCCCTGCCTCTCTTTAGTGGAGATGGTCCTCAGTGAGGCTTTACAGCAATTTGTTGAAAATAGAAGTTAACAGGATCTATGTTTTTAAAGTGGCAAAAATGCTCTGGTTATTGCTCAAGATTCTATAGTACGGCCCACCAACCATTCCACCCAGCACATCACTGAAGAAATATGTTGATTTCTGTGACCCAGAATCCAAAACAGAAACCTCCAGAGCAAGTTTGCACACTTATCTGCCATCTACCCCACTTACCACCTCATTTTATCTGAACAGAAATGAATAAAGCTGGATAGGAAACAGTGATAGAAGCCACAGAAAGTACATAAATTTAAGGAAACATAGCAGTATGTTAATGAACAAAAATAGGACCAAAAAAAAAAAATCAAGGATGAAATTGTAAAATTCCTAGAAAAAAATGACAATGAAAACCGAACATATCAAAACCTATGGGGCACAATGAAGGCATTCCTGAGGAAACTGTGTGTGGGGGTGGGTGAGTATGTGTGTGTTAGAAAGATCTTATATTAAAGACTTAATCATACACTTGAAGACTTTGGAATAAAAGGCAAGAACAGCACACACAAAAAAGATAATCAAAGAAGAGATAATCAAAATCATTCTTGAAATCAATAAAATGGAAAATTTTAAAATGAAAAATGAATTGGTTCTTCAAAAAGATTGATAAGAATGACTAAACCATAGTCTGCATAACTAACCTTTAGCCAATTTCATGGAAAGAAAGGGGAGATGTAAATTAATAAGCAGTGCCAAAGGGGAACCTATCACAACAGATATCGAAGAACATGAGAGAATGGTAAGGATATAATTAGATATTCTATGTTTCTATAAGGTGGAGAATAAAACGGGTGAATTTTTAGGTATATATAATCTACCAAAAATATGTCAACAGGAAACAATAATTCAAGTAGCTGGATAACAACTACTGGTTAGGATTAGTGATTAAAAACCTCCCAAATAAAAATAGTTCAAGGCCAGATAGGTGCAAAATAAAATTCCATCAGACAGCTTTCAAAGAACTAACAGGAATACTCTTCAAATTATTTCATAAGCCAGAAAAATGAAGAAACATTTTCAATTTTGTTTTGTGAAGTCAGTTGTGGAATCCCAAACAGACAAAGATACAAACAAAAAAAAAAAAAAAAAAAAAGTAAATGATGGGCCAATCTCTATGATGACCACAGATCAGAAAGTTCCCAATAAATAATTTCAAATAGAATCCAAAAGAAAGTAAAAAGGATTATCCACCATGACTAAGCTGACTTCATCGCAGAGATTAGGGGATAATTCAATATATGTGAATAAGTAATGAGTGTATAAACAGTATCAGTGACAAAAACCACATGATGATCATCTCATTAGATGCAGAAATGATCATTGACACAAAAACTGTATCAGTTCAAGATAAAATTCTAGATGAATTTGCAAATTGCTCTTTGTAATTCATCTGGAATAACAAAAAACATAGGATAGCGAAAATTATTCTCTACAGTCAAAGAAATTCTGGTGGAATTACCATCCCTGACCTCAAGCTGTACTACAAAGCAATTGTGATAAAAACTGCATTATATTGGTACAGTTACAGGCAGGTAGATCAATGGAATAGAATTGAAGATCAAGAAATGAACCCACATACTTGATTGTTGATTTGTTGATTTGTTTCAACAAATGGTGTTGGCTCAACTGGTGGTTAACATATAGAAGAATGCAAATCAATCCATTCTTTTCTCCTTGTACAAATCTCAAGTCTAAGTGGTTCAAGGACCTCCACATAAAACCAGATACACTTAAACTAATAGAAAAGAAAGTGGGGAAGAACCTCAAACACATGGACATAAGATCAAGAATTGACAAATTGGATGTCATAAAATTACAAAGCTTCTGTAAGGTAATGGATACTGTCAATATGACAAAATGGCAATCAACAGATTGTGAAAAGATCTTTACCAATCCTACATCCTATAGAGGGCTAAGATCCAATATATACAACAAACTCAAGCAGTTAGACTCTAGAGAACAAAACATCCCTATATAAAAATGGGGTACAAAGCTAAACAAAGAATTGCCAACTGAGGAATACCGAATGGCTGTGAGAAGCATCCAAGGAAATGTTCAACATTCTTAGTCATCAGGGAAATGCAAATCAAAACAACCCTAAGATTCCACTTCAGACCAGTCAGAATGGCTAAGATCAAAAAATCAGGTGACAGCAGATGCTGATGAGGTATTGGAAAAATAGGAACATTCCTCCATTGCTGGTGGGATCACAAGCTGGTACAACCACTCTGGAAATCAATCTGGAGGTTCCTCAGAAAATTGGACATAGAAATACCTAGGACCCAGCAATAACACTCTTGGACTGTGGGAAGCCGCCCTCACATTTGCCATTATAAGATGGCACTGACAGCTGTGTTCTAAGTGGTAAACATAATCTGCACACGTGCAGGGGCAGTTTTCCCGCCATGTGTTCTGCCTTTCTCGTGATGACAACTGAGCCGATGGGCTGCAGCCAATCAGGGAGTAATACGTCCTAGGCGGAGGATAATTCTCCTTAAAAGGGACGGGGTTTTGCCATTCTTTCTCTCTCTCTTGTTCTTGCTTTTTCTCTCTCTTGCTCTCTTGCTTTCTTGTTCTTTTTCTTGCTCTCTTGCTCTCTTGCGCTCTTGCACTCTTGCTCCTGAAGATGTAAGCAATAAAGTTATTGCCGCAGAAGATTCCGGTTTGCTGCGTTCTTCCTAGCCGGCCGAGAACTCATGTAAGACTGGACATATATACCAGTAGATGCCCCAACATGTAATAAGGACACATGCTCCACTATGTTCATAGCAGCCTTATTTATAATAGCCAGAAGCTGGAAAGAACCAGATTTCCCTCAATACAGGATAATAAATGGGTATTGAAAATGTGGTACATTACACAATGGAATACCACTCAGAAATTAAAAGCAATGAACTTTTGAAATTCTTTGGCAAATGGATGGAACTAGAAAATATCATCCTGGGTGAGGTAACACAATCACAAAAGAACACACATGATATGCACTCACTGATAAATGGATATTAATACAGAAGCTCAGAATACCAAAGGTACAATTCACAAACCACATAAAACTCAAGAAGGAAGACCAAAGTTTGGATACTTCAATCCTTAGAAGAAGGAGCAAAATACTCATGTAAGGAGTTACAGAGACAAAGTGTGGAGCAGAGAATGAAGGAATGACCATCCAGAAACTGCCCCATCTGGGGATCCATCCCATATACAATCACCAAACCCAGACACTTTTGTGGATCCCACCAAGTGCTTGCTGACAGGAGCCTTACATAGCTGTTTCCTGAGAGCCTGACAAATACAGAAGTGGATTCTCACAGCCATCCATTGGACTGAGCACAGGTTCCCCAATGAAAGAGCTAGAGAAAGGACCAAACGAGCTGAATGGGTTTGCAGCCTCATAGGAGGAACAATATGAACTAACCAGCACCCCCCGAGCTCCCAGGGACTAAACCACCAACCAAAGAGTACACATGTTTGGACTCATGGCTCCAGCTGCATATGTAGGAGAGGATGGCCTAGTCAGTCATCAATGGGAGGAGTGGCCATTGGTCCTTTGAAGGCTCTATGTTCCAGTGTAGGGAACTGCCAGGGCCAGGAGGGGAAACCAAGAAAGGGGAAAACATCTGAAATGTAAATAAAGAAAATAATTTTTCAAAAAGATAAAATTCCTGGAAAATCAAAAGGGAAAATATCTCAACACAATAAAGACAATTTGCAGCAAGTTCACAGCAAGCATTTTCTTAAACAGAAAGCAATCTAAGACATTTATATTAAAAGAAAAAAACAAGTCAAGAATGTCCAGTCTCTTGATTCCTGTTTACCTGAAGTCTTAGCTAGAGTAACAAGATAATATTGAAAGAAATGCAAATAGGAAAGAAGTCAAATACTTTATTTATGGGTGATATGTTTGTATACGTAAAAGATTTTAGAGAGTCCACAAGAATACTCCTGTAGGAGCATATATTGGGGTAGCTAAGAATTCTAAAAATGAGCTTCAATGCTGTTTGCATTGGCAAAGACAAGGGCTTACTAAATTGCTAAAAACTATCATAAAATAATTAAAACTAATTTTCTCACATAAAAATAGCCTCTACCTCTAGACTTGGCAACCACAAGTGCTGTTTCCAGCGAACAGCATAGGACTTGCTATGTTAAAAAAAAATGTATTTGCTGTCTGGTTCATTTGATAAAAATGTGCTCTGCACCTCAAAGCTCTAGAACAAAAGGAAGCAAATTCACACAAGAGGAGTAGATGGCAGAAAATGATCAAACTCAGAGGCGAAATCAACCAAGTGGAAACAAGAAGAACTATTCAAAGAATCAACCTCAAAGAACAAGGAGCTGGTTCTTTGAGAAAATCAACAAGATAGACAAACCTTTAGCCAGACTCACTAGAGGGCACAGGGAAAGCATTCTAATTAGCAAAATCAGAAATGAAAAGGGAGACATAACAACAGATCCTGAAAAAATCCAAAACACCATCAGATCCTTCTACAAAAGGCTATACTCAACAAAACTGGAGAACCTGGATGAAATGGAGATGTTTCTAGACAGATACCAGGTACCAAAGTTGAATCAAGATTAGGTTAATGATCTAAACAGCCCTATATCCCCCAAAGAAATAGAAGCAGTCATTAATAGTCTCCCAACTAAAAAAAATAAAAAAAATAAAAATAAAAAGCCCAGGACCAGATGGGTTTAGTGCAGAGTTCTATCAGACCTTCAAAGAAGATCTAATCCCAGTTCTTCACAAACTACTCAACAAATTAGAAACAGAAGGTACTCTAACAAACTCATTCTATGAAGCCACAATTACTCTGATACCTAAACCACAAAAGACCCAACAAAGATAGAGAACTTCAGACCTATTTCCCTTATGAATATTGATGTAAAAATCCTCAAAATTTCTCGCTAACCGAATCCAAGAACACAGCAAAACAATCATCCATGCTGCCCAAGTAGGTTTCATTTCAGGGATGCAGGGATATTTCAATATATGGAAATCCATCAACATAATCCAGTATATAAATAAACTCAAAGACAAAAACCACATGATCATCTCATTAGATGCTGAGAAAGCATTTGACAAAATCCAACACCCATTCATGATAAAAGTCTTGGAAAGATCAGGAATTCAAGGCCCATACCTAAACATGATAAAAGCAATCTACAGCAAACCAGTAGCCAACATCAAAGTAAATTGTGAGTAGCTAGAAGCAATCCCACTAAAATCAGGGAATAGACAATGCTGTCCACTCTCTCCCTACCTATTCAACATTGTAATTGAAGTCCTAGCCAGAGCGATTAGACAACAAAAAGAGATCAAGGGGATACAAATTGGAAAGGAAGAAGTCAAAATATCACTTTTTGCAGATGACATGATAGTATATATAAGTGACCCTAAAAATTCCACCAGAGAACTCCTAAGCCTGATAAACAGCTTCAATGAAGTAGCTGGATATAAAATTAACTCAAACAAGTCAATGGCATTTCTGTACACAAAGGATAAACAGGCTGAGAAAGAAATTAGGGAAACAACACCCTTCTCAATAGTCACAAGTAATATAAAATACCTTGGTGTGACTCTAACTAAGGAAGTGGAAGATCTGTATGATAACAACTTCATGTCTCTGAAGAAAGAAATTAAAGAAGATCTCAGAAGATGGGAAGATCTCCCATGCTCATGGATTGGCAGGATCACTATAGCAAAAATGGCTATCTTGCCAAAAGCAATCTACAGATTCAATGCAATCCCCATCAAAATTCCAACTCAATTCTTCAACGAATTAGAAAGGGCAATCGGCAGATTCATCTGGAATAACAAAAAACCTAGGATAGCAAAAACTCTTCTCAAGGATAAAAGAACCTCTGGTGGAATCACCATGCCCGACCTAAAGCTGGACTACAGAGCAATTGTGATAAAAACTGCATGGTACTGGTATAGTGACAGACAAGTAGACCAATGGAACAGAATTGAAGACCCAGAGATGAACCAATGGAACAGAATTGAAGACCCAGAGATGAACCCACACACCTATGGTCACTTGATCTTTGACAAGGGAGCTAAAACCATCCAGTGGAAAAAAAGACAGCATTTTCAACAAATGGTGCTGGCACAACTGGTTGTTATCATGTAGAAGATTTCAAATTGATCCATTTCTATCTCCTTGTACTAAGGTCAAATCTAAGTGGATTAAGGAACTCCACATAAAACCAGAGACACTGAAACTTATAGAGGAGAAAGTAGGAAAAAGCCTCGAAGATATGGGTACAGGGGGAAAATTCCTGAGTAGAACAGCAGTGGCTTGTGCTGTAAGATCGAGAATTGATAAATGGGACCTAATAAAATTGCAAAGCTTCTGCAAGGCAAATGACACCGTCAATAAGACAAAAAGACCAAAAACAGATTGGGAAAGGATCTTTACCTATCCCAAATCGGATAGGGGATTAATATCCAATATATATAAAGAACTCAAGAAGGTGGACTCTATAAAATCACATAACCCCATTAAAAAATGGGGCTCATAACTGAACAAAGAATTCTCACCTGAGGAATACCGAATGGCAGAGAAGCACCTGAAAAAAATGTTCAACATCCTTATACATCAGGGAAATGCAAATCAAAACAACCCTGAGATTCCACCTCACACCAGTCAGAATGGCTAAGATGAAAAATTCAGGTGACAGCAGATACTGGTGAGGAAGCTGAGAAAGAGGAACACTCCTCCATTGTTGGTGGGATTGCAAGCTTGTACAACCACTGTGGAAATCAGTCTGGCGGTTCCTCAGAAAATTGGACATAGTACTACAGGAGGATCCAGCAACACCTCTCCTGGGCATATATCCAGAAGATGTTTCAACCGGTAAGAAGGACACATGCTCCACTATGTTCATAGCAGCCTTATTTATAATAGCCAGAAGCTGGAAAAAACCCAGTTTTTCTCAACAGAGGAATGGATTCAGAAAATGTGGTACATTTACACAATGGAGTACTACTCAGCTATTAAAAAGAATAAATTTATGAAATTCCTAGGCAAATGGATGGACCTGGAGGGCATCATCCTGAGTGAGGTAACCCAATCACAAAGGAACTCACACAATATGTACTCACTGATAAGTGGATATTAACCAAGAAACTTAGGCTACCCAAGATATAAGATACAATTTCCTAAACGCATGAAACTCAAGAATAACGAAGACCAAAGTGTGGACACTTTGCCCCTTCATAGAACTGGGAACAAAACACCCATGGAAGGAGTTACAGAGACATAATTTGGAGCTTGACAAAAGGATGGACCATCTAGTGATTGCCATATCCAGGGATCCATCCCATAATCAGCTTCCAAACGCTGACACCATTGCATACACTAGCAAGATTTTGCTGAAAGGACCCAGATATAGCTGTCTCTTGTGAGACTATGCCAGGGCCTAGCAAACACAGAAGTGGATGCTCACAGTCAGCTATTGAATGGACCACAGGGCCCCTAATGGAGAAACTAGAGAAAGCATCCAAGGAACTAAAGGGAACTGCAACCCTATAGGTGGAACAACATTATCAACTAACCAGTACCCCGAAGCTCTTGACTCTAGCTGCATATGTATCAAAAGATGGCCTAGTCAGTCATCACTGCAAAGAGAGGCCCATTGGACTTGCAAACTTTATATGTCCCAGTACAGGGGAACGCCAGGGCCAAAAAGGGGGAGTGGGTGGGTAGAGGAGTGGGGGTATGGGGAACTTTTGTGATAGCATTGGAAATGTAAATGAGGAAAATACCTAATAAAAAAAATTTTTAAATGTGCTCTGTATTTGAGGTTCTAGGTGTCAGGGGACTAAAGTCATAAAATGCTGATTCATAGAGCGATCCAAAGGGACCATGGGTAAAGGATTATAAGAATATTCAACTTCTAAGGAGGTAGCTTATAGAAACAAAAGACTGGGTTTTTGTGTGCAAGAGTGAGTTATTTTCATATAAGCAAACTCCAGCAAGAGAGAGCTATCTAGAACATAACACAGAACTGTCAGCTTACATCCATCCCTCACTCTGAGTTACTCATCTGTGCTCACTTTCACCCCTTCCTCAGGACCCCTGAATGAGCTGAAGTTGGTCCTCAGCAATTTGGTACAACTGGAAGCCTCATCACCACTAGTGCACTTTTACAGTGCTGGAACGTGTTATGAATGCTACCCCAGGAGAAATGCAATCAACAGCACTATCTATCTGCTAATCCTGTGAACTAAAATAATGACTGGCATAGTAAGACATGCCCAGTGGTATAATAGAACTAAACATCATGGAAGTAACAAACTACCTTCTGGTTGGATTTAAGACCCACTCCAGAAATTGAAAACCATACCTGTTGCTATTATTGAAGTAGCATTGGAATAATTTTATGGTTGGAGGTCACCATAAGAGAACTATATTCAAGTGTCAAAGCACTAGGAAGGTTGAGAACCACTTATCTATAACCATAGACAAATGTATCTCTCAAACTTCATCAGAGAAGCTTCCATTGGCAGTACATGGTGATTAACATGGAGACTCATCACTAATCAACATATAGAGAATTAGAGACTAAAGAGTACTCAGCTCTAAATGGACATCTAGAGTGTACTCTTCAAACTCAGGATTTTCTAAAGAAAAGGGATTATATAAATTATAAGAGCTATAGGTAGCAGTTGACTATAAGGAAATAGAATCTTCCTGACACAGCAGAGCAGTTGCACATATGAACTCATAGAAATTGTGGCAGAATGCATATACCTACATAAGCTCAAACCAGAACAAATTTTTCTGACTGCAAAAGTGGACTTGAAACAACACCCACACATTTATAGTTATGCTTATATGTAGAAGGCACTGAAATGTTCCTACACTGAAATGCAAGCATATCAAATATATGAAAATATATCAATGAATGTATGAATGAATGTTCATTCCCATATATTTGAGTGAATAATGACATGAGCACAGATCACCTGGGACATTGTACTGGCTAGTTTTGCGTCAACTTGATACAGCTGGAGTTATCACAGAGAAAGGAACCTCAGTTAAGGAAATGCCTCCATGAGATCCAACTGTAAGGCATTTTTTCAATTAGTGATCAAGGGGAAAAGGCCCCTTGTAGGTGGAACCATCTCTGGACTGGTAGTCTTGGTTCTATAAGAGAGCAGGCTGAACAAGCCAGGGGAAGCAAGCCAGTAAGTAACATCCCTCCATGGCCTCTGCATCAGCTCCTGCTTTCTGAACTGCTTGAGTTCCAGTCCTGACTTCCTTTGGTGATGAACAGCAATGTGGAAGTATAAGCCGAATAAACCCTTTCCTCCCCAACTTGTTTCTTGGTAATGATGTTTGTGCAGGAATAGAAACCCTGACTAAGACAAATTGGTACCAGCATAGTGGGGTATTCCTGTGACAACCTGACCTTATTTTGGGGAGGACTGTGGAAGGACTTTGGAATTTTGGGCTAGAAGAAGAACTCTGTGGAATGTTGTGTAGGAGATAATGTTGAGAACAGTGCAGAAGATGGAGGCCTGGCTTGTGAAATTTAAGAGGGAAAATTAAAGACTCTTCAGGGCCATTGCTATTTTGGATTGTGAAGATTCTGTGGTCCTGGTTAGCTAGGGCTGAAGAATCAGCTGTGATTTACAAGATACCAGAACTACTAAAGAAAGACCTTGGCATTACTGGGACTATTGATGATGATTAACTGGAGCTAAGAAATTAGCGGTGATTAAGAAGAGACCAGCATCATTTAGATGACATCTTCTGGGAAGTGTTTTCTGAGAGCACAGAGGCTGTGTTCCAGAGATAGCCAAGGTTGTACTCCTGCTGCAGTGGGACTTGGTAATGTGTAAGAGTCATCCAGGTTGTACTGGTTTTGAAGGCATGAAGGGGTCATGCAGAGCAGCTGAGGCTCAGCACTGTGAGAGGCCATGGAAGGCCATTGGTGAAGGTGCAGCCTCAGTTGCAATTGATGGCCCAGGACTGAAGCGGTCATGCAGTGTTTCAGAGATGCCAGTACCATGAGATGACCACCAAGAGCAGCAGTGGAGTACAGGCATCTGGAGCCTGGAGGATGACATGTGTGCTACAAAGGGCATGGCTGGAGAAGTGTCTCAAGCCCTTGGAGGAGCCCAGAAGTTCGTGAGTTGGATCCCAGACATTGGACAGTTGGAGTTTAATTTTTGCTTTTGATTGTGACTGTGCCCTGATATTTTTCCCTCTTGAAGGAAGAAAATATTTTAGTGGATCCCACAGTTAAGAGACTTTTAATTGTAAAAGACTTTGGATTTTAAAGAATATTGGACATTTTAAAGGGATTGACTTTTAATATGTAAAGACTGTGGGACTTTTAAAGTTGTTTAGATCTTGGGGATGAATAAAAAATTAAGGGGTGAGGCTTACTAGTGATGTGTTTGTGTGTCAAGTTGACAAGGGGTCAATTGTACTGGCTATTTTTGTGTCACCTTGACACAGCTGGGGTTATCACAGAGAAAGGAACTTCAGTTGAGGAAATGCCTCCATGAGATCCAACTGTAAGGCATTTTCTCAATTAGTGATCAAGGGGGAAAGGCCCCTTGTGGGTGGGACAATCTCTGGGCTGGTAGTCTTGGTTCTATAAGAGAGCAGGCTGAGCATGGCAGTAAGGAACATCCCTCCATGGCCTCTGCATCAGCTC
Organism: Mus musculus; assembly: GCF_000001635.26. NCBI lineage: Eukaryota > Metazoa > Chordata > Mammalia > Rodentia > Muridae > Mus > Mus musculus. The sequence continues at coordinate 37,931,847 of NC_000076.6, forward strand.
CTGCTTCCTGACCTGCTTGAGTTCCAGTCCTGACTTCCTTGGTGATGTATAGCAGTATGGAAGTGTAAGCCGAATAAACCCTTTCCTCCCCAACTTGTTTCTTGGTTATGATGTTTGTGCAGGAATAGAAACCCTGACTAAGACAGACATGTACAAAGTACGTGTTGTCATAGAACCAGGAACACAAAGACAGGGAGATCCTGTAGCTTGCTGCAGGATTGTCTGAACTAGTGAGCTCACTATGTGAATTCAGTTTTAAGACCCTGTTTCAAATAAGGTGTAGAGTGTTGAAAGAAGACACATGAAGTGACTTCTGGTCTCCACAAGCACTGACAACAACATTTTTGGCACACTCCACAAATAAAAATAAACATCAGTTGATAAAATATAGAGATAAGGAAACTTACATTTGTAATTATAGATGCTTATTAATTTCTTGCAATGTGGATAATTAAAACTAATTGTCAGTGAGAGGCCCCAGACAGCTCTTTATAATTAGGATGAAAATCAAAGGAAAGGTTTCTTTCCTTTTTTTGCATCTTTGGCTGTGTATTAGCTGCTTTAGGGGCAACAACAGAGCATATGACTACACTCACAGTAGCCTTGTACATCACTGAGAGAAGTGACTAACATTCAAGTAATGTAGATTCAGTGTACTGACAGGGAGATGAGAATATGGAATTATTATGCTTTATTTATGGAACACACACATAAAGCTTACTATCTTGAAATTGAAAACTAAGATATCTATGGGCTGCAAGGACCTTGCGTTATGGACGCCTGGTTCTCTATATTCAGGACATAACTTCTAGAGCCAGGGAAAATTAATAATGATGGTTGGTTTGAGCTTCTCTGAAACTATCAGAAAACACTGAGGCCAGAAGGGAATGGGTATTCTGGGTTCAAATCTACTATTTTTTCCCCCATGTGCTATGATTGCTTGGTCAGCTCTTGCCTTTGTTTGCAGTCTTTTAGACAAAGGAAGTAAAATATTTGCCAAGAATTTATACTTGATAATTTGGCCTGAGGATGTCTCTCTCAGGTAGAACTGTCTAGTATCCATAAGGCCCTGGGTTTGATCATTCATACCACCAAATCCATCATTGCAAGAACAACACCACTGCCCTAGCACAGCACAAATATAAAAACAGAGATACAGGAATTTAGTTCCTCAATTGCAGGTAAATCTATCTTTATATTTAAGTTTGAGTTACTATAAAATTGGTCTTTAATGCTTCCTGAAATACGACTAAACATGATAGTAATAAGAAAGTTATTTAATAGGCATACTATGAACAAGGTTTATGATTGATAGCTTGGAAAAAATACGAATTCTTCATGTCTTTGAAAATAGTGAAATTCAATTGAAATATGATAAATCGCTATATTTTAAAACTGTGCTCTCTACCCTATCCACATTCCATCAATACTTTCCCAATTCCAAAGCCAGTCACTCCTCACAACATATCTCATTTTTACTTAATTTTGATCTTTTGAAAAATTGACAATATTTCCTGTTTGGATTTATTTATTTATTATTGTTAATATAATTTCTCTGTGCACTCATGTATAGATTTTTATGGATCACTTCCAAGAGATCTTCATTCTCTTTTACGAATGACATTGATGAATGAATGGTACATATTTTTTTTATCTACATAATAGATTCTCATCTTTCCTCCAAATTTTTAATAGCATTGTTCATTCACACAGGCAATGTACATATTTCAATATAGCAAATTTCAGTTGCTACATATTTGTCCTGTTTTGGTACTGCCAATCACTTGTTTAAACTTTATTGTGGGTATGAAATGGTATCTCATTAAGATTTTAATTAGCATTCCTCTAATTGCTGATGCTGTTGAACATCTAAACAAAGGATTATTCTCAAATCTTCCTGGTTGTTATATGGAGGGCTATAATACATTTCAAATTAGCTTTTATAAATACTATAAGATGGAGGTCAAGGAGGTTTTTAATTGCTTTGAAATGGATGCTTATTCTGTTGCCTCACCATATTTCTTGGAGAACAGTAAATCTTGCTCCCTCAGCGAATGTTTCACTGATGCTCTTGTTGGTTTGCATGCAAATCTTACATTTTCTTAATTTCTATGGCTTCATTCCTCTTTTTATAATCTGGTAGTATGATTCCTTCATATTTATTTTTTATTAATTAATATCTTATTTATTTACAGACCAAATGCTGCCCCTACCAGGTCTCCTCTTGGAGAGTTCTTCCCCCAATTTAGCCTCCTGTTGCCTCTGAAAGGGTGCCTCCTCTGGGTATCCCCCAACCCTGGGGCATCATATTCTCTCCCACTTGAAGCCACACAAGACAGCACTCTGCTACATGTGTCCCAGGGACATCTGACCAACCTGTGTATGTTCGCTGGTTGGTGACTCAGTCTCTGGGAGCTCCCAGGAGACCAGGTTAGTTGACACTGTTGGTATTCCTATGAGATTGCCATCACCTTCAGTTCCTTTAATCTTCCCCTAACTCTTTCATAGGGCTCACCAACCTCACTTCATTGCTTGGCTGTGAGTATCTGCATCTGTCTAAGTCAGGTGCTGGGAGAGCCTCTCAGAGGACAGCCATACTAGGCTCCTGTCTGCAAGCACAACATAGTATCAGTAATAATGTCAGGGATTGGTGCCTACCTATGGAAGTTGGGCCAGTCACTGGTCAGTCATTCCTTCAGTCACTCCTTCATTTTTGTCCCAGCATTTCTTTTAGACAGAAGCAATTTGGGGTTGAATATTTTCTAGGTGTACCCATTCCTCCACTAGGGGTCCAGTCTGACTACTGGAGGTGGTCTCTTCAGGTTTCATATCCCTATTTGTGAACCTTTCAGCTAAAATCATCCACTTTGAGAACTGGGAGTATCCTCCATCCTGGATCTCTAGGACTTTCTAGAGGTTCCCCCAACCCCCACTCCCAACATATTTCAATTCATTTTCCTGGCCCTCTAAGCCTCTCTCCTGCCCCTCCCCTACCTGATTCTGCCACTTTCCCTGTCTCCCTCCCTTTTTCCACCCAGATCTCTCCCTCCCATGATTATTTTGTCCCAACTTCTACGTGGGGTTTAAGCATCATTGCTTGGGCCTTCCTTCTTGTTTAACTTCCTAAGGTCTATGGGGGTGTATCATGGGTATTTTGTACTTTATGGCTAATATCCACTTATCAGAGAGTACATACCATGCATGTCATGGGTCTGAGTTACCACACTCAGGATGATATTTTCTAGTTCCATCCATTTTCATGCAAAATTCATGATGTCATTGTTTTTAATAGTTGAATATTATTATTCCATTGTGTAAATGAACCATCTTTTCTGTATCCTAGTATTTATAATTTCTATATCCTGACTAAGTATGTTTCTTGTTTATGCTATTAATAAAAGGCTGGTTTGATATTGGAAATACAGGTTTTAAATACAGAAACTGACTCGAGCCCCGGGCTACCTTGCCAGCAGAGTCTTGCCCAACACCCGCAAGGGCCCACACAGGACTCCCCACGGGACCCTAAGACCTCTGGTGAGTGGACCACAGTGCCTGCCCCAATCCAATCGCGCGGAACTTGAGACTGCGGTACATAGGGAAGCAGGCTACCCGGGCCTGATCTGGGGCACAAGTCCCTTCCGCTCGACTCGAGACTCGAGCCCCGGGCTACCTTGCCAGCAGAGTCTTGCCCAACACCCGCAAGGGTCCACATGGGACTCCCCACGGGACCCTAAGACCTCTGGTGAGTGGATCACAGTGCCTGCCCCAATCCAATCGCGCGGAACCTGAGACTGCGGTACATAGGGAAGCAGGCTACCCGGGCTTGATCTGGGGCACAAACCCCTTCCACTCCACTCGAGCCCTGGGCTACCTTGCCAGCGGAGTCGCCTGACACCCGCAAGGGCCCACACAGGACTCCACATGAGATCCTAAGACCTCTAGTGAGTGGAACACAACTTCTGCCAGGAGTCTGGCTCGAACACCAGATATCTGGGTACCTGCCCTGCAAGAAGAGAGTTGCCTGCAGAGAATACTCTGCCCACTGAAACTAAGGAGAGTGCTACCCTCCAGGTCTGCTTATAGAGGCTAACAGAGTCACCTGAAGAACAAGCTCTTAACAGTGACAACTAAAACAGCTAGCTTCAGAGATTACCAGATGGCGAAAGGCAAACGTAAGAATCCTACTAACAGAAATCAAGACCACTCACCATCATCAGAACGCAGCACTCCCACCCCACCTAGTCCTGGGCACCCCAACACAACCGAAAATCTAGAACCAGATTTAAAACCATTTCTCATGATGATGATAGAGGACATCAAGAAGGACTTTCATAAGTCACTTAAAGATTTACAGGAGAGCACTGCTAAAGAGTTACAGGCTCTTAAAGAAAAGCAGGAAAACACAGCCAAACAGGTGATGGAAATGAACAAAACCATACTAGAACTAAAAGGGGAAGTAGACACAATAAAGAAAACCCAAAGCGAGGCAACGCTGGAGATAGAAACCCTAGGAAAGAGATCTGGAACCATAGATGCGAGCATCAGCAACAGAATACAAGAAATGGAAGAGAGAATCTCAGGTGCAGAAGATTCCATAGAGAACATCGACACAACAGTCAAAGAAAATACAAAATGCAAAAGGATCCTAACTCAAAACATCCAGGTAATCCAGGACACAATGAGAAGACCAAACCTACGGATAATAGGAATTGATGAGAATGAAGATTTTCAACTTAAAGGGCCAGCTAATATCTTCAACAAAATAATAGAAGAAAACTTCCCAAACATAAAAAAAGTGATGCCCATGATCATACAAGAAGCATACAGAACTCCAAATAGACTGGACCAGAAAAGAAATTCCTCCCGACACATAATAATCAGAACAACAAATGCACTAAATAAAGATAGAATATTAAAAGCAGTAAGGGAGAAAGGTCAAGTAACATATAAAGGAAGGCCTATCAGAATTACACCAGACTTTTCACCAGAGACTATGAAAGCCAGAAGAGCCTGGACAGATGTTATACAGACACTAAGAGAACACAAATGCCAGCCCAGGCTACTATACCCGGCCAAACTCTCAATTACCATAGATGGAGAAACCAAAGTATTCCACGACAAAACCAAGTTCACACAATATCTTTCCACGAATCCAGCCCTTCAAAGGATAATAACAGAAAAGAAGCAATACAAGGACGGAAATCACGCCCTAGAACAACCAAGAAAGTAATCATTCAACAAACCAAAAAGAAGACAGCCACAAGAACAGAATGCCAACTCTAACAACAAAAATAAAGGGGAGCAACAATTACTTTTCCTTAATATCTCTTAATATCAATGGACTCAATTCCCCAATAAAAAGACATAGACTAACAGACTGGCTACACAAACAGGACCCAACATTCTGCTGCTTACAGGAAACCCATCTCAGGGAAAAAGACAGACACTACCTCAGAGTGAAAGGCTGGAAAACAATTTTCCAAGCAAATGGACTGAAGAAACAAGCTGGAGTAGCCATTTTAATATCGGATAAAATCGACTTCCAACCCAAAGTTATCAAAAAAGACAAGGAGGGACACTTCATACTCATCAAAGGTAAAATCCTCCAAGAGGAACTCTCAATTCTGAATATCTACGCACCAAATGCCAGGGCAGCCACATTCATTAGAGACACTTTAGTAAAGCTCAAAGCATACATTGCACCTCACACAATAATAGTGGGAGACTTCAACACACCACTTTCTTCAAAGGACAGATCGTGGAAACAGAAACTAAACAGGGACACAGTGAAACTAACAGAAGTTATGAAACAAATGGACCTGACAGATATCTACAGAACATTTTATCCTAAAACAAAAGGATATACCTTCTTCTCAGCACCTCACGGGACCTTCTCCAAAATTGACCATATAATTGGTCACAAAACAGGCCTCAATAGATACAAAAATATTGAAATTGTCCCATGTATCCTATCAGACCACCATGGCCTAAGACTGATCTTCAATAACAACATAAATAATGGAAAGCCAACATTCACGTGGAAACTGAATAACACTCTTCTCAATGATACCTTGGTCAAGGAAGGAATAAAGAAAGAAATTAAAGACTTTTTAGAGTTTAATGAAAATGAAGCCACAACGTACCCAAACCTATGGGACACAATGAAAGCATTTCTAAGAGGGAAACTCATAGCGCTGAGTGCCTCCAAGAAGAAACGGGAGACAGCACATACTAGCAGCTTGACAACACATCTAAAAGCCCTAGAAAAAAAGGAAGCAAATTCACCCAAGAGGAGTAGACGGCAGGAAATAATCAAACTCAGGGGTGAAATCAACCAAGTGGAAACAAGAAGAACTATTCAAAGAATTAACCAAATGAGGAGTTGGTTCTTTGAGAAAATCAACAAGATAGATAAACCCTTAGCTAGACTCACTAAAGGGCACAGGGACAAAATCCTAATTAACAAAATCAGAAATGAAAAGGGAGACATAACAACAGATCCTGAAGAAATCCAAAACACCATCAGATCCTTCTACAAAAGGCTATACTCAACAAAACTGGAAAACCTGGACGAAATGGACAAATTTCTGGACAGATACCAGGTACCAAAGTTGAATCAGGATCAAGTTGACCATCTAAACAGTCCCATATCACCTAAAGAAATAGAAGCAGTTATTAATAGTCTCCCAACCAAAAAAAGCCCAGGACCAGATGGGTTTAGTGCAGAGTTCTATCAGACCTTCAAAGAAGATCTAATTCCAATTCTGCACAAACTATTTCACAAAATAGAAGTAGAAGGTACTCTACCCAACTCATTTTATGAAGCCACTATTACTCTGATACCTAAACCACAGAAAGATCCAACAAAGATAGAGAACTTCAGACCAATTTCTCTTATGAATATCGATGCAAAAATCCTCAATAAAATTCTCGCTAACCGAATCCAAGAACACATTAAAGCAATCATCCATCCTGACCAAGTAGGTTTTATTCCAGGGATGCAGGGATGGTTTAATATACGAAAATCCATCAATGTAATCCATTATATAAACAAACTCAAAGACAAAAACCACATGATCATCTCGTTAGATGCAGAAAAAGCATTTGACAAGATCCAACACCCATTCACGATAAAAGTTTTGGAAAGATCAGGAATTCAAGGCCCATACCTAAACATGATAAAAGCAATCTACAGCAAACCAGTAGCCAACCTCAAAGTAAATGGAGAGAAGCTGGAACTAATCCCACTAAAATCAGGGACTAGACAAGGCTGCCCACTTTCTCCCTACCTTTTCAACATAGTACTTGAAGTATTAGCCAGAGCAATTCGACAACAAAAGGAGATCAAGGGGATACAAATTGGAAAAGAGGAAGTCAAAATATCACTTTTTGCAGATGATATGATAGTATATATAAGTGACCCTAAAAATTCTACCAGAGAACTCCTAAACCTGATAAACAGCTTCGGTGAAGTAGCTGGATATAAAATAAACTCAAACAAGTCAATGGCCTTTCTCTATACAAAGAATAAACAGGCTGAGAAAGAAATTAGGGAAACAACACCCTTCTCAATAGTCACAAATAATATAAAATATCTTGGCGTGACTCTAACTAAGGAGGTGAAAGATCTGTATGATAAAAACTTCAAATCTCTGAAGAAAGAAATTAAAGAAGATCTCAGAAGATGGAAAGATCTCCCATGCTCATGGATTGGCAGGATCAACATTGTAAAAATGGCTATCTTGCCAAAAGCAATCTACAGATTCAATGCAATCCCCAGCAAAATTCCAACTCAATTCTTCAACGAATTGGAAGGAGCAATTTGCAAATTTGTCTGGAATAACAAAAAACCTAGGATAGCAAAAAGTCTTCTCAAGGATAAAAGAACTTCTGGCGGAATCACCATGCCAGACCTAAAGCTTTACTACAGAGCAATTGTGATAAAAACTGCATGGTACTGGTATAGAGACAGACAAGTAGACCAATGGAATAGAATTGAAGATCCAGAAATGAACCCACACACCTATGGTCACTTGATCTTCGACAAGGGAGCCAAAACCATCCAGTGGAAGAAAGACAGCATTTTCAACAATTGGTGCTGGCACAACTGGTTGTTATCATGTAGAAGAATGCGAATCGATCCATACTTATCTCCTTGTACTAAGGTCAAATCTAAGTGGATCAAGGAACTTCACATAAAACCAGAGACACTGAAACTTATAGAGGAGAAAGTGGGGAAAAGCCTTGAAGATATGGGCACAGGGGAAAAATTCCTGAACAGAACAGCAATGGCTTGTGCTGTAAGATCGAGAATCGACAAATGGAACCTAATGAAACTCCAAAGTTTCTGCAAGGCAAAAGACACCGTCAATAAGACAAAAAGACCACCAACAGATTGGGAAAGGATCTTTACCTATCCTAAATCAGATAGGGGACTAATATCCAACATATATAAAGAACTCAAGAAGGTGGACTTCAGAAAATCAAATAACCCCATTAAAAAATGGGGCTCAGAACTGAACAAAGAATTCTCACCTGAGGAATACCGAATGGCAGAGAAGCACTTGAAAAAATGTTCAACATCCTTAATCATCAGGGAAATGCAAATCAAAACAACCCTGAGATTCCACCTCACACCAGTCAGAATGGCTAAGATCAAAAATTCAGGTGACAGCAGATGCTGGCGAGGATGTGGAGAAAGAGGAACACTCCTCCATTGTTGGTGGGAGTGCAGGCTTGTACAACCACTCTGGAAATCAGTCTGGCAGTTCCTCAGAAAACTGGACATAGTACTACCGGAGGATCCAGCAATACCTCTCCTGGGCATATATCCAGAAGATGCCCCAACAGGTAAGAAGGACACATGCTCCACTATGTTCATAGCAGCCTTATTTATAATAGCCAGAAGCTGGAAAGAACCTAGATGCCCCTCAACAGAGGAATGGATACAGAAAATGTGGTACATCTACACAATGGAGTACTACTCAGCTATTAAAAAGAATGAATTTATGAAATTCCTAGCCAAATGGATGGACCCGGAGGGCATCATCCTGAGTGAGGTAACACATTCACAAAGAAACTCACACAATATGTATTCACTGATAAGTGGATATTAGCCCCAAACCTAGGATACCCAAGATATAAGATATAATTTGCTAAACACATGAAACTCAAGGAGAATGAAGACTGAAGTGTGGACACTATGCCCCTCCTTAGATTTGGGAACAAAACACCCATGGAAGGAGTTACAGAGACGGAGTTTGGAGCTGAGATGAAAGGATGGACCATGTAGAGACTGCCATAGCCAGGGATCCACCCCATAATCAGCATCCAAACACTGACACCATTGCATACACTAGCAAGATTTTATTGAAAGGACGCAGATGTAGCTGTCTCTTGTGAGACTATGCCGGGGCCCAGCAAACACAGAAGTGGATGCTCACAGTCAGCTAATGGATGGATCATAGGGCTCCCAATGGAGGAGCTAGAGAAAGTAGCCAAGGAGCTAAAGGGATCTGCAACCCTATAGGTGGAACAACATTATGAGCTAACCAGTACCCCAGAGCTCTTGACTCTAGCTGCATATATATCAAAAGATGGCCTAGTCGGCCATCACTGGAAAGAGAGGCCCATTGGACTTGCAAACTTTATATGCCCCAATACAGGGGAATACCAGGGCCAAAAAGGGGGAGTGGGTGGGCAGGGGAGTGGGGGTGGGTGGATATGGGGGACTTTTGGTATAGCATTGGAAATGTAAATGTGTTAAATACCTAATAAAAATTGGAAAAAAAATAAATACAGAAACTTTAGTTTTCTTATATGAATAGAAACTACTAGTACCAGGTTGAAGAACAAGAAGCATCTTCATGTTTATTGGTAAATAAAAACTTATATTCTGTTTCCAATGCATGGGACAAAAACCTAGATTTTTAAAGCTGTGGAAGTTTCCCTCTATTTTCTAATTTTTTAGTTTCTATTATGAATAGATGTCGAATACTATAAAATGTATTTTTGAGTTGACTGATATGACCATGTGATTTGCTTTTTTTTGGAAAACACATTACTCAGGCAGAATACATAGTCAAATTTTCAAATATCAAGCCAGTCTTGAATTCTTAGTATGCATTCAATTCATACTTGGTTAAGATATACAATTATCTTTACTTATAGTTTGAATTTTATTTTATGTTTTGTTCCAGGATATTTGATCATACTGTAAACCTTAAGATTGTGTTATTTATTGAAAATACCTATTTCTAGTTTTGGTGTGGATCAAATCTTAATAAACACCTTTAATTACAAATAATGAAGGTAAACTTAGTTTGTAGAAGGAAGCACCCATGTTTGAAATTGATGTTTAATTGAGTGGCAGGCTCAAAGTAACAACTCAAAGAAAAATTTGATAGACTAGTATATGCTCAACTCTCATGAAAAGAGAGAGGAAAGAGAAGTTATTTAAGATGGATCTGTGCAAAGAAGAAGAAAAGAAAGAGGCAGTGTTCCTAGGACAATTGTACAGAAAGGACAAGCTAGACAAGGGTGAAGACAGAACAATCATGGAGTGAGAAGGAGCTAGAAGATTAAAATGTATTGCCATATTTAAGTTTGAAGCTAAGCCAAGCAAAAAGTCAAAGTCTAAGAGAGAAGTCATATCGAATCAGTCAGCATAAAGGGAAATTTTGAGCTATAACAGCTAAGTTGACTAGTCATCCAAAAATCAGAAAGCGCTACAAAATGGTGAGATAATATATCAGTAAGTCTTAAAGACCGAAAATATTCTAGGCCTAGATGGGGTTGTATAGGATAGAAGGTTTGAGAATTAGACCTACATTACCTTACTGGAGCAGTAACCTCTAAGACAACAATTACATCAGTCAAATAAAAATTATATTTACACTGTCTCTTAATTGAGAACTTCAGGCAAATAAAGTTACATTTATGCTGTTTCTTAATTGAGAGTGTAAGTGATTATATTCTTGAAGAATATGTTTCTGTGACATCTTTCTTCTTCCTCCCTGCCTTTGCCCTCCTTATTTTCATTCACATCTTTTCCATGTTCTTTTTCAATGAAAATGAAATCTTGCATCATTGTAGAAAACAGTTAACATGATAAAATAATCATTGGCATTTGTGAGAGGGCCAATACTGTATTTACTCTTGAGAATGCTTTTGTCAATGGTCAGGGGACTGTGGAGCACACACAATCCTCATTGAGAGAAACATCAACTGAGCAAATGAGTTGGCATGCACTCACGATTTGCGTCTATTGCACACCATTTGTGTTACCAACTCTCTCTTCCATTCTCTGAGTCTTCTTAGACACTTTGTAAAATAAATAAATGAAATTGATCAGATTTTAATACATAAAATATAACAAACACGTGAAAGAGTATGTACTATTTTGTTGGGACTACATGTATTAAATTATCTTGGTGGAATATCCAGAATTTTTAGATAAAATTCCTAGTGAATTCTGATACTTATGCATCATATGGAAATATGACATTGGAACATTCTTATTCTAAAAACCAGTGACTCTAAGTCATGTTTTCTTAATATAATAAAGCTGTAGAATGTAGTGATTTACATTTTTAAAATTACATATTTTTAATTTGCATTATTCACAATATAATTTGATTTGTATAATAATCTTGATAACATTGTACTATAACAACTGTGTAATTTTATAAATATGTCTCTTATAAAGAAGAGAACCTCCTATTATTTGTCCAAGTTAAACAGACATCTATCTTTGGAAAAACTAGTCAATGTACGTTAACAATATGAATTCAGTTTTTAACCACTTCAGGTTGTGACCATTTTGGACTCCATATTAGAAAGATTTAAAAGTACACTCTCTTTGTTAGGATTTTACTGCTGTGAACAGACACCATGACCAAGGCAAGTCTTATAAAGAACAACATTTAACTGGGGCTGGCTTACAGGTTCAGAAGTTCAGTCCAGTATCACCAAGGCAAGAACATGGCATCATCCAGGCAAGCATAGTACACGAGGAGCTGAGACTTCTACACCTTCATCTAAAGGCTGTTATCAGAATATTGACTTCCAGGCAGCTAGGGTGAGGGTTGTAAGCCCATGCCCACTGTGACATAACCTACTCCAAAGCTATACTTCCTAACAGTGCCACTCCCTGGGCCAAGCAAATACAAATCATCACATACCCTAGGTATCTACTAAAGTGTATATGATTGTTTAGCTTATATAGCATTATTTAAAGCTAATCCAAAAGGGGAAAAGACATCCCATTAACATCATTTCCATGTTATTGTTACAGCTACTCTATGAACTGCTGTGTGCTACACACAGAACTCTGAAAGGGCCATCTAAAACTTGCATTTTAAAAGAATAGATTATTACAAGGATTGTTGATTTTGAAAGTTTATAATGTATTTACTTTTCTAAGTGCTTCACACTGTTAGGAAATGCTATGGCTTGGAATCATTAGTTTTTACTACAATTATGCTCCTTTAATTTCTAACCAGACAAAGACTACAACCTTAATGACTCCTACCTCATAGAATAGTGATTGAGAATAATTGTAAATAACCAGTTCACATTGGAAACTGATGGTCAAGGGATTGAGAAAGGAACTATATTTCACCATTTTGGTATTATAGCTTCTGAATAAATTAATAAATCAATCTTTATAATTTGCAGAAAGCTACACAGCCTGAAAATCCCATTTTTATATCACACACCTGAAATTGCTTATTAGAGCGATTGTACTGGCAAATAGTTTTAATTCTACTCGTCGAGAATAAGACCACTGATGCAATCTTAAGCCAAATTTGAAGGAAGCTTTCATTAAATACTGGCCAGGAGAATGGGCTCTGGCCAGTACCACTCTAGGGTTCCCAGGAAATGGTTACAAGACACATTTTGCAGGTCTTAAAAATGGCAAACCCATGGGGCCACTGAATTTCCCATCAAGTCCAATCAGGGGCAAGCATATACCCTGTGGTACTTCTTTCTTACATATCGCCCACCTACATGTGACCAAGCACATCTAGTGCAGATAGATCAGACAAACATAAGGGAAACATCAACTTAGTCTTAACTGCAAACAAAACTTCTAACCTGAAAGATATATGTTTCCTGTTTAGGTCTCACACAATATTTTTAAGCTCAAATACATGCTTATATCCTCTCTGTCTGTACGTGTGTGTGTGTGTGTGTGTGTGTGTGTGTGTGTGTGTGTGTGTGTGAGAGAGAGAGAGAGAGAGAGAGAGAGAGAATATATACACACATTTGTAATACAAAACCATATGGGACTCTATTTGTGAGGATAAGGATGACTGTAGTATTAAGGACCAGAGAGAAACAGTGACATTGAAGGATAGGTTAGATGCAGGTAATACCTGAGTACAAGGACAGATGGATAGACGTAGAAATAGAGATAGAGATAATTAGTTTAAGTAATATATATATACATATATATATATGCACATATATTTGTGTGTGTATGTATATGTGTGTATGTGTTTGTGTATGCATATCACATGAAGATCCAATATTCTGTATACTAACTAAAACAGTTAACAAATGAACTCTAAATTCCTGTGCTGCTGAGTGGAATTGAAGTGCAATTAATAAAATGCAAATTTAGATTTACAAAGAAAACATTCAAGGAAAAGAAGTACTGAAAAGGGGCTCTGAGGAACAATCACAGCATGGGAATAAAGGTATGGAAACATACTGACAGGATTTTAATGGACCCTTCCCTTCTTTCTTCACAACACATCTAAGAGTCGCAGTTAGAAGTCTAAAGAGGAAGCTGGGTCATGACATTCATAATAGAAGTCAGAAAGGAGTCAAGTATTTGTCAAGGTATTTGGTATTGCAAAGAAAGCATTACCATCACACATACATTGTAGATAATGCTATTTCTACTATTCCTTCTTCAGAATGAATACAGCTCACTCTGCTCTTGTTTGTTTGTATGTTTCCAGGAGTATTGTGAAGTAAAGGAACTTTAGCTCAAAGACAAGTTTCACAATAATCAGATGTGCATATACACAATTGTCCCATGAAAAGCAACTACCATGGGTCACAGAAAGCAATTTCATCTTAGCTGCATTTCTGATAAAGATTGTGTGCAGACAGTTGCCTTTAAACTAACTAAATTCTCATGCTTCAATTGATGTCTGGTAAGTAGGAAACTGGGATGCTCTTTGAGCCATGGAATCTGAACTCCAGTGAGTCGAGGTCACTCTCAGTCCAGATCTTTTCAAATTCTGTTGGCTTTATTAGGCATTCAGAAATTCAACACAGTGAAACTCTTGTTGCTGATGCTTCTCAAAGGCTTCTCTACATATCCAGCCAATGTGTGGGGAATGTTAGTTATCTTCCTAGCTCAACGGGAACCAGAAGACAGATTCTAAGAACTAACAGAAGAATAATAACCCTCCACTTTTCTTTATTTTTATTGGGGTTTTATAACAGCACACAGGATGAACATCACTAGCTACTTTTCAAGAATGCACTTTGATGGCCTTAAGTATGTTCACACGCACATAAAGCAGACCTCCAGAGCTTTCTCATCCTGTGGATCTGCAGCTATGCATGAATCAACTCCTGCTTCCTGTTCAGCTCTTAGGAAGCTGCATTCTGGGGCTTCTATAAGTGTTGTTACCTCCACAGCTCATGAGTGAAACCAAATCATCTTTGTTATTCCAGGTTTGATTTCTTTCTTTTTGAATCATATCCTCAATGTTCATGTACTCTAAAGCAAACAACAGGGTTTTTATTCTTTCTAAGGTTGAATATACTATTTTATTTTAACTGAATACTACACCATCTTTTAGTAGGCTACACTTATGTCTTTGTTGTTTGAATAATGCTGACCTGAACCTTTTATTTAATTCCATGTTTCAAATTTAAACTAGATATTCAAGTTACACACAAGTACATTTTTGGAAAAAGATCTCTATAAATTGGCTAGAAAAGTTCACACTATTGGAGTAACAGAAATATAAAGCATATATGAGTCAATTTGAGTTTCTTTTTCTACTACAAAATGAAAACAGCATCCAAGAGTCGAGAATGGGAACTTGAAGTAGGGATAGAAACTGTCAATCAATGTGAATGTAAGATGAGAAGTTTTGTGTCCAGGCATTTCAACATATGCCTGATTTTTAAACATGCAAGACTAAAAGTATTAGAGACATCTTAAGTATCACTTAAGGAAATGAGAGGTCCTACATTCATTACCCTTAAATAGAAAGAAGGCTTGAAAATAAAGGCCCATTAAAAAGCAGCTTAAAATCATACATAATTATTAAGCTATGTTTATTCCTATATATTTCATACATAATATTTTGTGGCTAAAATATGAAACAAATATATTCTCAGGATTGTAAATATTAGATATTTTTCATCATGATTACTTAATGCTACAGAATATTGATCATTCCCCAAATTTGGATGTTTAAGCTATAATACCTGGGTGATTTTATTTGAGAATGAAGCCTTTGTGAGTTAATTACAAATCAGAGGGGAGCCCTCATGATTGACTAGTGACCTGCAAGTGAGGGAAAGAAAGAACACGAATTCTTTCTCTCTTTAGCATCCTGATGGCTACCTAAAATCTGGGAAAATAGCCTACACCATGAATCTCACTATATTCCATGCTGATTTTGGACTTACAACCTCTAATATATTGAGAAATAAACATTTATATTTACATAAGTCCACACTGTGTTTACAGTATCACCAACCAAGACATAAGTAGAGAAGGAGGCCTTTAGAATTGCATTACGAAAAGATACATGATGTTTGTAGTGGGATATACCTTTTTTGATTCTTAAGTCTGATTTTATTTATTTTTAATGATTAGTAAGTTTAATACATGTGTGCATTTATGTAGGGGTTAGACAGGGAGTCTGTGCCATTGTATCCAAACTAGCAGAATTTAGTTCTCTCCTTCTACCATGTGGGTCCTAGGATTTGTATTCATATCATTACCAGGCTTGGCTGTAAACGAACAGCTTTGCCTGCTGAGCCATGTGGTACCCCAAGGATAACTATAAGATTTTTCAGCCCAATATGAGATAAAGTTGAAATTGATGAGAACTGAGCGCATGCTTTAGAAAGAATATATAAATTAACATTGGCAAAATAGGATGAAGATAGCTCTTTCTAGACATTGTAGACAATATTTAATTTTTCTACTGCTTAATTTTCCGTGTACTTGTTCATACTGTGGGAAGAAAAATAAGTAGTGTATGAAGCTAGACTGCTTGCAATAAATGGTTTAAATATTTGTTTTAAGATAAACTCACAGTATTAAGACAAAGGAAAGCATTTTTCTTCCTACTGTGTTTATATAATCTTATTGTGCTAAAATGTTGAGATGAGGAGCTAGTGAACCTGACTTTATTTAGTGACATTTATTCTTTGTATGAGATATTATATTTGGTTTCTCAACTAAAGGCATATGAGAAAATTTTTATCTAAATACCATTTAAAGTGCTCAAATATATTATTTCAAAAATGAGTCATATGGTAATGATTTAAGCATGACTGACAGATTTGCAAGCTGTTGAGGGACATTTGATTCTCTAATAATATGTCCTAAGTTTTGATCATATCATACATCCTTCTTCCCCAATTCATGTTATGTGGATATATAATGGTTGCTGCTTTAGAAGAGTCCTGTACAACATAGCATTCTATGGATATAGAACTTAGACAAATTGAATTGGATTTGACCTGGAAAATCTCCTCCCCAAAGACTAGCTCTCATCATACTAGAAGGTGCTATGCAAGTGGACAAGGGAGATAAAACAAGCAATAGTTGTGCCTAATTATAGAGCCAAGAATGATCAGCCAGGCAAGATATTCTCAAGGGCTCAATATTTGCACTTTTATCTTTGTGGTAACCAAAGCTATCTAAGTGAATTAAAGGTCCATTCAAAAGAAGAGATTTCCAGCCTGTTATTGCAAACTCAGCCCATTACTTGTGGCTGGAGAAGTTGTACACCACACAGGAGAATCAACTACCTATATTTCCCTAAACCAATATAATTTTAACTATATTTTAAATGCTTATCCTTATAACCAGAGAAAAGTGTAGCTGTTGCTCCTCATCAAAGAAACTTCTTTTGGTAGCAGATTGAAATGATAAAAGATATCCACAGCTAGTCATTCTGCAGAGAATAAGGACCATGGGTACCCTGCTCAATAGATAGATCCTTTTTGTATCCTAAAACTCAGGACACATCACAGAAAAGGAGACAGAATAGTAAGGTCCAAAAATTTAGGATGGTTGTATCTAGATAACTTCACATAGCTTTACAATGATATTGTATTTATCAAATATTAATACTGCTTTTACAAAATTTGACTAATAACCATACCAATGAACATGACAGACTGGATAGGTAAATTTCACATTTTACCTCTGGATGAAGAGCTAGAGACAATCAAAGACTGTTTAGAAAGAATCAGATTATTCCCAGGATATGACCCCCATAAACTATACATTTCCAATGGTCACCCCTAAACACATATAATATGAGCAACACTATATGGACTCAGTAGGTTTCATATATATGTGAATGTATATGATATACATATACACAGAAGGATTTGGAGAGGGCAGAGGCAAGGGTAGAATAGATGTTAATACAGCAATCATCTATGAATGTCTATTTTCTTTAAAATATTTAAATTAAAATTTAAAATACATTAAAAGCTGTGCATGTTGTTGGGGCACAATTTTATGTTTGATATATGTAGGTATATGCTTAAATCAGATTATACATTTTTTTCTCCAGCTTTCTTAAATGTGCTCTACGTTAGAACAATGTATAATCACTAAACTTTAAGACAGCACAGTCCATTTTGTGCCTACCTGTAACAGTACTACTGAAAACCTTTCCTTGTCCCACACTCTCCTGACTGCCTTTGACCTTAGGCCACCAATCACTCTACTTTCAACTTTATTATGATCCACTTTTGCACAGTATACACGTGTATGTGATCATGTGTTACTAGTCTTTTCACAACTGACTTACTGCACTAAATATGATTTCCAATTCCATGAATACTGTTGTGATAGAATTTCATCTTTTTATTGGCAAATAGTATTCTACTACATGTTTATACCACATTTACTTTATCTGTTTTTCCATTGATAAGCATTTATGGCATTTCTACTTCTTGGTTATTTTATAGTGTGAATTATTAGTAATTAGAAATAGCAGTATATTTGGGCTAAGATTATTGGTGAGGGTGGCCAAACTAAGCAACAAATTATTTATGCATGAATGATTCAGTCTCATAATGAACAGCTACAACCTAAAAGATCATAGAGCTGGGATTCCATGATTGGCTTGAAGTTTAAAATGCAGGAAGGACGTGTTCCAAGACCATCTTTCAAGGTGAAGCTAATGTCCCTGTACCATTCTAGAAACTATAACCTTGCCCAAATATTACAAAACCTGTGTGGTTGTGCTCTGTTAATATAATTCAAAGGATGGAGATGTTATGTGTCAGATAATACCACTATTTGCTGAACATTTGAAGCTATTTACTGCTACTATTGTGAAAAATAGATTTCATGACAGATTTCACTGCTCATTGGCAATGAATCGGATTATCTACGAGTTGTAAAGGAGAAACAACATTACAAACATTTAGGACATTACAAAAAACAAAAACAAAAGATCATTGACAGGAATTATGTTGACTGACTACAATTTTGATAATATGTCCACTGTAAGGAAGGTACTTGTGACAAAGATGTCTGCTGTGAAGAGAAGAGTCTATTGGTGGCACATATGATTTCTGTCTTATTTTAGAATATTGTCAGAGTCTCCACAACTTTTAGGAATTATCAACTTTGTAGCTTCAGGTCTGAGGTCAATCAACAGCCATCAGCACGGAAGTCTGAACATCCAACAGCAAAGCTCGGATGATAATTACTGATTTTGAAAGTTTGAATATCTGTGGTTCAGGGAATGGAACTATTAGCAAGTGTGACCTTGTTGGAGAAGGTGTGTATTGTGGGGATAGGCAATGAGACCCTCTTTCTAACCATGTGGAAGCCAGTCTTCTCCTAGCAGCCTTCTGATGAAGATGTGGAACTCTCAGGTTCTCATGTAACATTCCTGCCTAAACATTGCCATGCTCCTACCTTGATGATAATGGACTGAACCTCTGAACCTGTAAGCCAGCCACAATTAAATGTTGTCCTTCTAAGAGTTGCCTTGGTCATGGTGTCTCTTCACAGCAGTAATCCCCTAACTGAGGCAGTGGATTTTAGGAATAAAATATATTAATTACATTCTATAAATTTTAGATATAATGATATTGTTCACTTAATAAGCTACTACAAAACAAAACAAAATAACACTGTCTTAGGGTTTTACTGCTGTGAACAGACACTATGACCAACGTTAAGTCTTATAAAAACAACATTTATTTGGGGCTGGCTTACAGGTTCAGAGGTTCAGTCCATTTTCATCAAGGTGGGAGCATGGCAGTATCCAGGCAGGCACGGTGCAGGCAGAGCTGAGAGTTCTATGTCTTCATCCAAAGGCTGCTAGTGGAAGACTGACTTCCAGGCAACTGGGGTGAGAGAGAGTCTTAAGCCCACACCCACAGTGACACAGCTACTCCAACCAAGTCACACCTATTCCAACAAGGCCACACCTCCAAATGGTGCCACTCCCTGGTCCAAGAATATACAAACCATCACATTCCACTCCCTGGCCCTCATAGACTTGTTCAAAATCATGAGTCTATGGGGGCTATACTTTAACATAGCATAGTCTATAGCAGTCTCAACAATATTAAAAGTACCAAGTGCAAGGGCTCTTCTGAGATTCATCCAACCAATTAACTGTAATCTCCAAAGCAAGGCAGGAAACAAGCTGGGCAAACTCCAAACTCTGTATCTCCATGGCTGATGTCAAAGCAGTCTTCGTATTTCCATTCCTTTTTCATCTTTGTTGACTGCAACAAACTGCTTTCTCCTGGGCTAGTTCCACTCGCTGTTAGCAGCTTTCCTCAGCATGTATTTCATGGCTCTGGAATCTTTAACATCTTTGAGTCTCCAAGGCAAGTACAATATTACAGCTTCTTGTTTCAGTATCTGGGATTCCACTTGATCTTTTGGACTCCTAAAGGCTGCTGGCATCAGTTCTCCAGCTCTGCCCTCTGTAGCACTCAAAGCTCAGGTTGATCCATTCCACTATGGCTGCTGTTCTCGGAGATCATCCCATGGTACTGATGTCTGCAATACACTGATGTGTTCCACTCCAACTAGACTTCACCAATAGCCTTTCATAGGCTCTCTTCATGGTGACAAGCAACAAATCCTTTGCCTAACCCCTTCAGTCCTGGGCCATCAACTACAGCTGAGGCTATACCTTCTCTAGTGGCCTTCCATGACCTCTCACAATGACAAGCCTCAGCTGTTCTTCATGACCTCTTCATGCCTTCAAAACCAGTACCACCTGGATGATTCTTACACATTACCAAGTACAGCTGCAGCACAAGGTACAACCTTGACTATCTCTGGAACACAGCTTCTTTGTGCTCCCAGAAAACAACTCCCAGATTTCAACTCAGTGATGCTGGTCTCTTCTTGATCATTGCTAATGTCTTCGCTCCAGCTAACCAGCATCAATTGTCCCAGTAGTTCCTTCCATTCTTAACTCTAGAGCCAGAGCCACATGGCTGAAGTTGCTGAGTTCTGCTGCTTACAGGAACTAGAACATGATCCCCTTGTACTATTACATTATCACTGGCTTTATGTTTTCTAAATCCTTCACTGCCTAAACTTAGCTATCCTGGTTCTTGCTCTGTAGACTGACCTTGAATGCAGAGATCAGCATGCCTGTCTCATGGGATTAAAGGTGTGTTCCACCATGCCTGGATCTAAATTAAGCTGGGTAGGATCTTGCCCCAAGGTCCCACTCCCTTAATCTGTTATTGCCTAGAACACAGAATTTTGCTCCATTTCACTTCCTGGTATGCCTTTAATACTCAAACCATTTATTTTACATTTTGCCTTTCTAAGATTGCAATGCTTGTTCAAACTTCTCTTTGTGAGACTTAACTAGAGAACAAAGTCTCTGCTGAGCTTTTTTGAAACTTCCTTTGTCAGTGCAATTAATGCAATTAATCCAAGTCTCTTCACCTTAGCCTCAGGCAGACTTTTCAGACAAGGGCAAAAAGTAGCCACATTCTTCACCAAAATACCACAAAAAACAGTCTTTATGCCACATACTGAAATTCCTCTCCTTTGAAATCTCTTGGGCCAGGTCAACACAGTTCAAATTACTCCCAGCAACAAAGTCTTCCATATTCCTACTAGGATGACCCACTAAGCCACATTTAAAGCATTCCACTGAGTTCCAAATCCAAAGTCCCAAAATCCACATTCTTTCAAATAAAAGCATGGTCAGGCCTATCACAGCAATCCAAGAATATACAAACCATCACAAACATCTTTTGTATAGGTGTCTTAATCGGCGTTTCTATTCCTGCACAAACATCATGACCAAGAAGCAAATTGGGGAGGTAAGAGTTTATTCAGCTTATACTTCCATACTGTTGTTCATCACCAAGGAAGTCAGGACTGGAACTCAAGCAGGTAAGAAAGCAGGAGGTGATGCAGAGGTCATGAAGGGATGTTCTTTACTGGCTTGCTTCCCCTGGCTTGCTCAGCCTGCTCTCTTATAGAACCCAAGACTACCAGCCCAGAGATGGTCCTTCCCACAAGGGGCCTTTCCCCCTTGATCACTAATTGAGAAAATGCCTTACAGTTGGATCTCATGGAGGCATTTCCTCAACTGAAGCTCCTTTCTCTGTGATAACTCCAGATGTGTCAAGTTGACACAAAACTAGCCAGTACAATAGGGAACTAAAAATGTATTGATTGTTTTATTGTGATATTATCCTTTGTGACAGCCTATGTATAGTCTATAACATCTCTTGTTTTTACAACTTGAAATAACTGCTAGAGAAAAAGTTACCTGTTTATCACACAAGTTTCTGTGCTTTCTATAGAAAAATAGAAAATGTACAAGGATACTTTACATTTTAGGGCTTGACTAATTTTGCTTTGTTATTAGGAGAAAAGCTTGTGTTTTCAAAGCATTAGATGAACTTTAATGAGATGTTTTCAAATATGGGATTGCAGACACTTCTATAGTCTGCCAGTATTAAAGCTAATACCCTCCAATAGACAAACTTGTACCTTAAACTCTAACTATTACTACAATCTAAAATAAGTAATCATGGGATTCACATAAAGATTATGTATGCTTATAATTTAAAGTATTATTTCAAAGCTATGGTGCCAGCTCAGTGGAAGAGTGCTTATCTTCTGTGAATTGGCAGCTGTGTTTGATCCCAGCATCACGGACTGAATGAATGAATGGTTGAATGAATGAATCAATCAATCAATGAGCAATGAAACAGATTCCAACAACTGTTGAATTACTACAACTAGTAGCTTAATTTTTTAAATCTTAACAGTATAAGAAATGAAACAGCTGTGGGAAAATATTCATAAAGTAACTCTTTGTACTAATGTGTATTAAATTTTGAGTTCATAAAATAATGAACCTTTATTGTGCTATACTTAATTACTTGAGCAAGGAATCTGCTGGGTAAGTTGTCTCTATGTGATACAAAAGGACAGTATTTTAATTTTCAACAATCTATTAAAATAGTTATTATTATAACAGTAAGTAATATATATGCATATATATTTGTAGAAATTATTGCTTTAAATGTTTAGATGTGTCAGCACCCAATGTTGCTATAAAGTATACAATCTGTAGTAGGAATCTCTATAGAATAAGACCTCTATAGATCTATCAAAATTATAAGCTACTGATAGATATATCTGTCAATATTTCACCATCACTTTTGATTTGCAACTAAATTTAATGTCTCATACATATTTGAGGATCTATAATAAGTGAAAAACTCTAGTAAAAGTTGTAAAATGCCATTCTATCCATTGATATAAAACCACTTGGGAGTCTTGAGTATAAGTATGTGTCCAAAATTAATAAGATTTAATTAATTATTTGTTGGTAAAACAAAACAAAACAAAACAAACAAACCTGGACTGTCCTTGAGTAAATTAAATACAGTTTGAAGGAGAGGAGGGGTCTGCATACATTGGCTTATCCACTGCTCATTCCTGTCTGTAGAAGTCACAAGAGGAACTTGAATCCTATTCAGATATGTTAATAATGACATGTATTGTTGATCATGTATCTTAGTTTATATCTCATTAAGCTAATAAAATATGAACACCATGCTGAAGCTGTTTTCATGAAAACTAAAATGAAAGCATCGAGACTAATAATATGCAGATAATTTGGTGCATACGTCAGTGTTAAAATTCCATATGCTTAGCAAATTATAAGCATAAAAAGAAATGTCATAAAATGTCTTAGATGAGTCTATGTCTGGAGGGTTTTCCAAGTGTCTTTAGTTGTTTGGTCATTGATAACAGTCTGATAATCACGGATAGTGATATATCTGTGTAGTTTATACTTCCTGTTTGTAGTTATTCTAATTTTCCCAATACCTTAAAAAATATCTCATGTAGTAAATGATTATGAATGAACAGAAGTTTTATATTTTATTGTTTGGTATATCATATATTTCTAACATTAAAATATAATTTTAAAATAATTCATAAAGTACCACTTCTGAACATTTGTTCATATAGTATATTTTGAATTCCAGGGAAATTATGTATATAGTAAATAACACAGGGAACAAATTTTTGAAAATTGCTTTTCTTCAGGAGAGTTGTGGAAAATGTGATGATGCAGACAATAATTAGAAAAGAAAAAAATTAACTATCAACCTCAAGTAGCAGTTACCATGAAGAGGTTTTAAAAGATAAATTGATAGCAAAGCACTGTGAAATTATTCTATGGTAATATGTCATGTTTTTAAAGGAAATGAATTTAAACATAGTCTTCAACAGTTAAGTGTCATGAGTTTAAAACAAGGTAAATCTGTACAAAATTGAAGATTAGAAAAGAAGTTGAAGACTTTTGTGGTTGTACTTTCATCAACAATGGGCAGAGTCATGAAGCAAACAAGAAGAAGTGGCTGATCAGTTTGGATAGGGATTTTTCAGTAATGACAAGTCTTTATATAAATTTTTGGATTCCGTTTAAGTATGATGAGAGTTAATCAGAGAGTTTTAGGTATATGTACAAGGAAATCTGCTTTATACTTTAAAACGATAAATCAAGACAAGAAAAGTTGAGAGTAAAACAAGAGATAAACACTTTAGAATCTCACAGATTACAGCATTGCAGTGTGGGAGATGGCAATCTGAAATTTGATTGGCTTTCCCTTTTTGGAAAAAAATGGTATCTCACTTGTCAGTGACTTGTTTTAGTGCAAAAGAAAAATAAAAATCAAGAATTGGAGAGATGAGTCTATATTTAAAACCCTTTGCTGATCTTACAGAGAAAGTTGTTTTCCTAGCAACATCTAGTTGATCTCAATCGCCTATTGTACCAGCTACATATAACCATATGCCCTTTTCTGCCCTCTGCAGTTCTTCATACTCATGCATGTGCGTGTATGTACATGTACACCAATAAAAAGTAAATAAACCTTAAACAGAATAAAGGAAAAAAATCTTAAATTAAAAAGTAAAACTAACAAAACAACTTTTTAGTATCACTAGCTATAATTGGGAACATTGAGAGAAGGGAAGTTTTGGGGTACCAGGCAGATGGCAGTCAAGTGATCATTCTTAAAGCCAAGAAGGTAATATTATATTTAGGAGAGACATTTGTACATACAACGTAAGATCTCAGTGGATGTATAATGGGTTGAGACACCAAATAACAACCATTGATATTGATACCCAAGAAAGCCAAAGGTCTTGATGAGCTCATTTATACAAAGAGTGAGGTCAGGAAAGAGAATAAAAACATGGAGTAAGTGGGGAATCATGCTTTCTATATGAGGCTTACCTTGGAAGAAACCTCAAAAAGAAGGCTAAGAAACAATAACTAAGAGAATGAATGAGACCCAAGCAACACACTTTAGAATAGGAAGTTAAAAATAATCTATTTGGGGAAAGAGAAGAGAATCAGTAATTTGATGATATGGAAAGGGAAAGGTAATTTTGACTTGATAAAAGAGACCTCTTCCAATAACTACTGGGACAAAGCTTACTTGGTGATCCTTGGATGTTATGACAAGACAAAGTATCAGAACAAATACAGAGACTCACTGATGAACAATGTGCAGAGAATAAGAGACCTTGGAACACTCAGTCTTAAGTGGGAGGTCCTCATCAATTTATTTTTCCTCCAGGACTCATGGAATCCAGTAGAAAAGGGGGCAGAAAGACTGTACTATCCATAGCTAGTGAGGGACGCTGGGGAAAGGACTTTTAAGCACAGCAGGACCAAAACGCATATGAGCACTGAGAGATGGTGGTAGTATGCACAGGGATAGCACAGTCCAGGCCAATTGGGATCCCAGCACTGAGAGAAGTGGACACATACCCCCATTCTACTGAAATGTTATCTCCAATTGATAATCAATCATTTGCAAATGAAAAAAAAATCATCGATGGAAGCTCATTTTATTTATTAATTTTTAAGTTTTTTTTAATTAAGTATTCTCTTCATTTACATTTCCAATGTTATCCCAGAAGTCCCCCATACCCTTGCCCCCCCACCACTCCCCTACTGACCCACTCCCACTTCTTGGCCCTGGCGTTCCCCTGTACTAAGGCATATAAAGTTTGCAAGAACAATGGGCCTCTCCACTGATGGCCGACTAGGCCATCTTCTGATACATATGCAGCTAGAGACACAAGCTCCGGGAGGTACTGGTAAATTCATATTGTCGTTCCACCTATAGGGTTGCAGACCCCTTTAGCTCCTTGGGTACTTTCTCTAGCTCCTCCATTGGGGGCCCTGTGATCCATCCAATAGCTGACTGTGAGCATCCACTTCTGTGTTTGCTAAGCCCTGGCAATAGCCTCACAAGAGGCAGCTATATCAGGGTCCTTTCAGCAAAATCCTGCTAGTGTATGCAATGGTGTCAGCATTTGGAGGCTGATTATGGGATGGATCCCCGGGTATGGCAGCCTCTAGATGGTCCATCCTTTAGTCTCAGCTCCAAACTTTGTCTCAATAGCTCCTTCCATGGGTGTTTTGTTCGCAATTCTAAGAACGGTCAAATTGTAAAACTACTCTTAAAGGCAGTCCCCATGCCCAAATGTAGATGGGGAACATAAAATGAACATAAAGGTATTTTTAAAGATACTTTATTTCATGTTGCTTTGTGAGAGTGGCTTCTTTTTCTTCTTCTTCTTCTTCTCCTTCTTCTTCTTCTCCTTCTTCTTCTTCTTCTTCTTCTTCTTCTTCTTCTTCTTCTTCTTCTTCTTCTTCTTCTTCTTCTTCTTCTTCTTCTTCTTCTTCTTCTTCTTCTTCTTCTTCTTCTTCTTCTCTTCCTCCTTCTCCTTCTCCTCTTCCTCCTCCTCCTCTCCTCCTCCTTCTCTTCTTCCTCTTCTTTTTCCACCACCACTTCTTTCCCCTCCTCTTCTCCCTCTCACTCCCCTTCTTTCTCCTCTTCTTTAATTTTACTAGTCATTAGAATTTATAGTATTATTTCTAGTTTTATGTTTTTATGGTTCCTGTTTCCCAGTTTGCTTTTATGGTGTGTGTGTGTGTGTATAGTAGTAGTAGTAGTAGCCTTTAATTTACCATTTAGCCTTTAATTTACCATTTAGCCATAGCTGGATTTGAACAATTGATTCCAGATTCTACCTTCCAAGTGTTCTAAATATAAGTGAATGTTGATTTTCTCATGGACATTTATTCCAAAAAGTAATCCTTGTTCCTCAGAGGATGTATTTGTGAATGTTCACAGAACCTTTATTTATAAAGCTTCAACCTAAAAATTATCTAAAAATCTTTCAACAAATGGGTATACCCATTCTGTAGTAGAAAGCCTTTTATTAGAAATGAGCAGACTATGAAAGCCAAAGCTGGATGAACTTCAAGAAATTTTTAATTTTTTATTATATTTAAATATTTTAATTTTACGTGAGATTTTTTTCTGGATGTTTGTAAATATACAACATACATTAATTGGATCATCTGGGAATTATAGATCACTGTAAACTAACACATGGGTGCTGGTTTTCAGACCTCGGTCCTCCGGAAGAGAAATAAGAGTTCTCAACTGCTAAGCCATCTTACCATTCACATTTTCAAAAGCTAGTCTCAAAAGGGCACATACTGAGTTCTGCCAGTATGCTACATCTCTGAAACATATAATTGAAGGGCTACCTACATGAATGTTTGTGAGGAGAGAAGATAAAGTAAGATCAGTTGTAGTATCAAGGACAGCCTAATGGTTGAGAATGCTGTCATTATAATTACACAAAGCAACACATGTGATAAGATTAGATAAAGCCATGCATACAGAATGTTACGTACCTAACTCATGAGATATGAATAAGCTGTGTTTGTTGTGATTATCTGAATAGTCTGTACTTGATAATTTAGCTAATATGTGTAATAGGTTCAGATGGGTCAAGTTTGACAAAGGAGGCAGAAGACTCTGCTTTATACATCTTTGCAATGTTTGATGTATTTTATAACTTTTAAAATAAAAAGTTTTGTAAATAGATAAAGCAAAATATAATATTTCTCCCCTCAGGCATATGATCAACATATTTTATGCATGAGTATATTGATGTTATCATTAACAGCATTAAAAACTGGACAATTCTATTGTTCCAGGGGTTATCTGGCCTCCTGTTCTAGTTCTTATCCACACTCTCAGGTTTTTGTTACCATAGTGATGTATTGTTATTGATGTTTTCCTTTGTCTTAGAACTGTACCCCAATGAGATCATATAGACTACACATCTTCACATCAGATTCCCATCCTTCTTATCCTATCTTGTTGCTTTGGAGAATATCATTGTATAATAAATATTTAATTTTACTTTACTATTGACAGATATTTATTTTTCTATATGGTCTTTGGAAGATCAAAGTGAGATAATTATGCTAAGATTGCAGTTAAACATGCATTTCACTCAGCCAGACAAATATACACATTCTTTGGGATGTTAATATGAGCAGGATTTGTTTTCTGGGTACTTCTACAGTAAGAATGAGCCAGTCAATTTACATCTTACTCAGCTATCAAATGAAGTCTATAATCTTCATCACCTCTCTAATCCCTGCAGCATCAAGGGAAAGTTATAAAAATAGGAGAGAACAGAAAAAAATGACTTGGGTTGGAAGCTACAGCAGATGTTTTTTTAGACAAAAGTAAATGAATACTTGAAATGTCATGTTCAAATTTTCTGGGAAGATTTATGGTCATTCTTGTATAATTCTCTTTAAAGAAGTGATCTATGTGGTCCTGGTGCAGATTGCCAGATTTACTGAAGGGTTTTAGAAAAGCAAACAGGAAAGAGTAAATTCCTTTGAAGCACTAAACCCCATGTGGATAGAAAATTTGGAGAAGCTGCCAAAAGAAGAGATGGGAATGCTTAAAATGACTGGCCATTCTCATTCATGGGACACTGTTCCTTCTTATTTCTTTTTGAGGATATCAGTGTCACCTTTTTATCATTTTAAGGCAATTTTATTCATGATTTACAGAATGTACAAGTTTCTGATGTCCACAGAAACTATTTCAGCTTAAGAAACTATTTTAGCTCAAGAGGAAATGGCCATGAAGCACGGCTGGTTCCTGTTTCTATGTTTGCTTTTATGGTGGTTGTACATTTACCAAGCAAAGCCATTGCTTGTTAGTCTCTGTAGAACTTCATCCAGTTTAAAGTTTAACATATTCTACAGCACATCTTTATCTTCTCTTTCAAAACACTTAGTGGCATAAAGAGAGGACGGGATCTCAGCCCTCATTTTGGATTCTATTCCCTGTGAGTTTGTTTCACTCTGCCACATGCAACCTCTCTTGAGGGATTCTACTACATGTATCATCTTCTTACTCAAGGAATAAAGATGGTGGGATAATCAAAATAAATACTACTGCAGGTGTCAGCGTTAGCTCTGGGTTTCATAGGATGCCACTAAATATTTTATTTCTATTAATGTCTGGCATTTCCTCATCCTCTCACTGATGAACCAGCTAAAAGTTTATTTGTGCATGGATATAGGTGTTCATAGTTGTTAACAACATCTCATGAGTTTGCTTTTCTTGCTGCTTTATAACATATGAAAAGCCTTAGGTTGAATTTCGGACTTATTCTTTAGTTGTGCACATATTAATCTTTCCCACGTTGTCTCAACCAAGCAAAGATGCATACTGTGTTATTCATTGAATTTTTCTAGAAATACTATAAAAATATCTTCTATGTTGTTTTGAAAAGGATTATTAGGTTCTGGGCCTGCATTGTATGCTAACTTCGACGCAGAAATTATTTCTAAAGCCAGAGTAAAATATATCCACTCTTCGAACAGACATAGAACTCTTAGTGGTTTGGAGACTAGTTTGTAGGGGACTTCTACCCTGTAAAGACATATCTTAAATTTAATCAATCACAAGCTGCTGGCTAACAAGTGTAGACAGTAGGTATTGTGTGATGAGTTGGAGATGAGCAAATGAAGCAACTGCAGTTTGCCCAGCCAAATACCATCTTTCTTGTACCTTTGTGCTGTTCTTTGCAAACTTCTTCTTTATGGAGCTGTAGATGACTATTGAATAAGTCATCCTTTCCTCTTACACGCGTTCACGACCGGCCAGGAAGAACACAGCAAACCAGAATCTTCTGCGGCAAAACTTTATTGCTTACATCTTCAGGAGCAAGAGTGCAAGAGCCAGAGCAAGAGCTCTATTGCTTACATCTTTAGGAGCCAGAGCGCAAGAGAGCAAGAGCCAGAGCAAGAGAGAGAATGGCGAAACCCCGTCCCTTTTTAAGGAGAATTATTCTCCGCCTAGGACGTATTACTCCCTGATTGGCTGCAGCCCATCGGCCGAGTTGTCTTCACGGGGAAGGCAGAGCACATGTAGTGGAAAACTACCCTTGGCACATGCGCAGATTATTTGTTTACCACTTAGAACACAGGATGTCAGCGCCATCTTGCAACGGCGAATGTGAGGGCGGCTTCCTACACTTTCCTAACCTATTTTTTAAAAATAAAATCACGCTGACTCAATTTAGCTTTGTAACAGCTGTAAATGTATGTGTGTGTGTGTGTGTGTGTTTCAAATAAACAATTCAGAGGAAATTAATGTTTTCAGAAAAAGGAATACATTTTTTAAATAGTATGTCTTGATTATCTATAGTTTTTAGAATCTTTAGGTGGAATTGTTCCCAGTTTTTCCTTACCTAGAGCATATGTTTTAATCTAGAAGAAAAAGACATTCTGAATTCTAGTCTCCTTGATATTTATGCACTGAGTCATTATATTCACTACAGAAGAAATACGGGCATATAACTTATAATGACACTTTCATCGGATATCTAGAAAGAGTGAACAATCTTTTCATTATTACTCTCTCCATACTGAAAAGGAAAAGATGAGGGGTTGCTTATTTTAATGTGAGTACCAATACTGTCCCAGCTACCATGTGATCAGTCTCACCTACATCACTTTGCCATCCTGGAAAATCTCCATGGTATGCTTCCATCAGCTCTTTCTTGGTTGGGGGTCTGTACAAGCCAGAAAGCCCAGCTGTGCTGGGATCTCTGACAGCTTTCATGCAGCACCTCACCAGGGAGAGGCTCCAGAGCTGACAGGAACTCTGGCCCTAGGGGACCTACATAATTAGGTTTTGAGTCTCAGTCGATTTTCAGATGATAGGGCTGAAGGTTCTTATAAAAAGTGCCAGATTTCCTTTTTGATTCTGAGTTCAGAAGGGGAACAAGAATCTCTACCATGGAAAACTTCAAAATATGAATTAAATTGTCAATAGGGATGAGGCATAATAAAATACCCAGTGTAATTTCAGATGACAAGGTGGTTAGTTGACAAATACATAGATAAATAGATAATTACAAAACACTAGACTGGAAAAATCTCCTTTATCTGCCATTTTCTTTCCCTTAAATTAATAACAAAATTAAAGTTTAGAGAATTTATGTTCATGATTTTGGAACCATTTAAAAAACTCTATTATTTCAAATGTGAGAAATATTTTTTAAAAATGGATGCTGTAATGTATAGTTTTTGCTACACTGCTCTGTGTTCCTGGCCGGTACACATGCATAACCACTCAGGCTTTATCTCACAAATAGAACACACACACACACACACACACACACACACACACACACACACACACCAGTTATTCTTAAAATGCCTTGACTAACTCAGTGACTAGGCACTCCTAAACTTCCCCTGCTACTCCAGGCCAGTGGTCACTTATCGAAAATTTCACATGGCCAGTTGGCTTTATCTTCTCATGCGTTGTCATCTTCTCTCTCCCAGTACTCCTAACTCTCCCTGTAACCTACCTGTACATCTCTCAGTGTCTCACCCTGTGCTCAACCATTAGATACTGGCAGCTTTATTAATAGATCAAAAATCAATTGAAAGCAAAGACTTCAGCCTCAGTAAACACAGATTCCCATTAAATCAAAAGAATAGAATAATCCCCCTTCAGGATGTTAATTGGTTTGCAACTTAATTAAGAAAACTGGTATGAGTTGTTCATATTTACAAAGGCAGAATCATGCTGGCCTTCAGATTCTCCATAATAGTGCCCCATAATCCTTAATAACCACTTAATTAATCTGCAGAATTTAGATACCTCCTTTTAGCCATTTCCAGCTTTGATCTGCTGTGTGGGTGTTGGGAACTGAACCTCATTCCCACAGAGAACAGCCTGTGATCTTAACCCTGATCCTTCCTTCCAACTGGAGAACCACTATCTCTCTTCTTAATGCACACTCATCTTTCTTCTCTAGTTTAGGCAATACATATTTTCCCTTTTCCTTTTAATTCTTCAGCTTCAGTGACCTAAATTCACCCACTAGTGACCTGTTAATTTATAATGAAATGCAAGTCATCTTCTAATGCAAATGCAACATCCATGCTTATATGTAAGAAAAAAGCTAAAATTTAAAATATATATCACTATGTGTAAGTGTAAGTATGATAGGAAAAGAACAAAATTATTTTGACATCAATGAATTCTCCTGCCTTTACTCTAGAATTAGAACATGGCTGCTTCCATCATAGAAGCAGGTTTGATTTCTCCCAGGCATGTTCAGTCCTTGGCCCAATAGCGACAGGAAGTAGAGAATAGTTGCTAAAGTGGTCTAACACAAAGCTATAAACAAAAGTATGATGGCAAAGAATGAGAGGTTCTATTCTGATGTTTGGTTACTTCATTGTCTGATTATTTAGTTGTAGGGTTTGTGCCACAATGTCATGTTTCACTGTCAGTAGCCTAAGTACAATTACAAAGGACATCAAATAGCTCTTCCCAGGCCATGGCTAACTAACATTACTTATCCATGGCAGTTATACAAAGTTTTGAGACTTTAGAAGCTTTGAAAGTCATACATTGCCTTCTTCAACCCCTGATTAAGTAAAATTAAACAAAAATCCAAAAAACCAAAACAAACAAAAAACCATGGAAGTGACTAAGAATCATTTTTATTCTACATGCATGAAAATACAATCTCTCTTTATTTTTGAAGAGTTTCTTTTTTTTTCTTTTTTTTTCTTTCCATTTTTTATTAGGTATTTAGCTCATTTACATTTCCAATGCTATACCAAAAGTCCCCCATACCCACCCACCCCCACTCCCCTACCCGCCCACTCCCCCTTTTTGGCCCTGGCGTTCCCCTGTTCTGGGGCATATAAAGTTTGTGTGTCCAATGGGCCTTTCTTTCCAGTGATGGCCGACTAGGCCATCTTTTGATACATATGCAGCTAGAGTCAAGAGCTCCGGGGTACTGGTTAGTTCATAATGTTGATCCACCTATAGGGTTGCAGATCCCTTTAGCTCCTTGGGTACTTTCTCTAGCTCCTCCATTGGGAGCCCTGTGATCCATCCATTAGCTGACTGTGGGCATCCACTTCTGTGTTTGCTAGGCCCCGGCATAGTCTCACAAGAGACAGCTACCTCTGGGTCCTTTCGATAAAATCTTGCTAGTGTATGCAATGGTGTCAGCGTTTGGATGCTGATTATGGGGTGGATCCCTGGATAAGGCAGTCTCAACATGGTCCATCCTTTCATCTCAGCTCCAAACTTTGTCTCTATAACTCCTTCCAAGGGTGTTTTGTTCCCACTTCTAAGGAGGGACATAGTGTCCACACTTCAGTCTTCATTTTTCTTGAGTTTCATGTGTTTAGGAAATTGTATCTTATATCTTGGGTATCCTAGGTTTTGGGCTAATATCCACTTATCAGTGAGTACATATTGTGTGAGTTCCTTTGTGAATGTGTTACCTCACTCAGGATGATGCCCTCCAGGTCCATCCATTTGGCTAGGAATTTCGTGAATTCATTCTTTTTAATAGCTGAGTAGTACTCCATTGTGTAGATGTACCACATTTTCTGTATCCATTCCTCTGTTGAGGGGCATCTGGGTTCTTTCCAGCTTCTGGCTATTATAAATAAGGCTGCTATGAACATAGTGGAGCATGTGTCCTTCTTGCCAGTTGGGGCATCTTCTGGATATATGCCCAGGAGAGGTATTGCTGGATCCTCCGGTAGTACTATGTCCAATTTTCTGAGGAACCGCCAGACGGATTTCCAAAGTGGTTGTACAAGCCTGCAATCCCACCAACAATGGAGGAGTATTCCTCTTTCTCCACATCCACGCCAGCATCTGCTGTCACCTGAATTTTTGATCTTAGACATTCTGACTGGTGTGAGGTGGAATCTCAGGGTTGTTTTGATTTGCATTTCCCTGATGATTAAGGATGTTGAACATTTTTTCAGGTGCTTCTTTGCCATTCGGTATTCCTCAGGTGAGAATTCTTTGTTCAGTTCTGAGCCCCATTTTTTAATGGGGTTGTTTGATTTTCTGAAGTCCACCTTCTTGAGTTCTTTATATATGTTGGATATTAGTCCCCTATCTGATTTAGGATAGGTAAAGATCCTTTCCCAATCTGTTGGTGGTCTCTTTGTCTTATTGACGGTGTCTTTTGCCTTGCAGAAACTTTGGAGTTTCATTAGGTCCCATTTGTCAATTCTTGATCTTACAGCACAAGCCATTGCTGTTCTGTTCAGGAATTTTTCCCCTGTGCCCATATCTTCAAGGCTTTTCCCCACTTTCTCCTCTATAAGTTTCAGTGTCTCTGGTTTTATGTGAAGTTCTTTGATCCACTTAGATTTGACCTTAGTACAAGGAGATAAGTATGGATCGATTCGCATTCTTCTACATGATAACAACCAGTTGTGCCAGCACCAATTGTTGAAAATGCTGTCTTTCTTCCACTGGATGGTTTTAGCTCCCTTGTCGAAGATCAAGTGACCATAGGTGTGTGGGTTCATTTCTGGGTCTTCAATTCTATTCCATTGGTCTACTTGTCTGTCTCTATACCAGTACCATGCAGTTTTTACCACAATTGCTCTGTAGTAAAGCTTTAGGTCAGGCATGGTGATTCCACCAGAGGTTCTTTTATCCTTGAGAAGAGTTTTTGCTATCCTAAGTTTTTTGTTATTCCAGATGAATTTGCAAATTGCTCCTTCTAATTCGATGAAGAATTGAGTTGGAATTTTGATGGGGATTGCATTGAATCTGTAGATTGCTTTTGGCAAGATAGCCATTTTTACAATGTTGATCCTGCCAATCCATGAGCATGGGAGATCTTTCCATCTTCTGAGATCTTCTTTAATTTCTTTCTTCAGAGACTTGAAGTTTTTATCATACAGATCTTTCACTTCCTTAGTTAGAGTCACGCCGAGATATTTTATATTATTTGTGACTATTGAGAAGGGTGTTGTTTCCCTAATTTCTTTCTCAGCCTGTTTATTCTTTGTGTAGAGAAAGGCCATTGACTTGTTTGAGTTAATTTTATATCCAGCTACTTCACCGAAGCTGTTTATCAGGTTTAGGAGTTCTCTGGTGGAATTTTTAGGGTCACTTACATATACTATCATATCATCTGCAAAAAGTGATATTTTGACTTCCTCCTTTCCAAATTGTATCCCCTTGATCTCCTTTGTTGTCGAATTGCTCTGGCTAATACTTCAAGTACTATGTTGAAAAGGTAGGGAGAAAGTGGGCAGCCTTGTCTAGTCCCTGATTTTAGTGGGATTGCTTCCAGCTTCTCTCCATTTACTTTGATGTTGGCTACTGGATTGCTGTAGATTGCTTTTATCATGTTTAGGTATGGGCCTTGAATTCCTGATCTTTCCAGAACTTTTATCATGAATGGGTGTTGGATCTTGTCAAATGCTTTTTCTGCATCTAACGAGATGATCATGTGGTTTTTGTCTTTGAGTTTGTTTATATAGTGGATTACATTGATGGATTTTCGTATATTAAACCATCCCTGCATCCCTGGAATAAAACCTACTTGGTCAGGATG
This sequence comes from Mus musculus, assembly GCF_000001635.26. Lineage (NCBI taxonomy): Eukaryota > Metazoa > Chordata > Mammalia > Rodentia > Muridae > Mus > Mus musculus. Next base: position 37,967,368 of record NC_000076.6, read on the forward strand.
GATGATTGCTTTAATGTGTTCTTGGATTCGGTTAGCGAGAATTTTATTGAGGATTTTTGCATCGATATTCATAAGAGAAATTGGTCTGAAGTTCTCTATCTTTGTTGGATCTTTGTGTGGTTTAGGTATCAGAGTAATAGTGGCTTCATAAAATGAGTTGGGTAGAGTACTTTCTACTTCTATCTTGTGAAAAAGTTTGTGCAGAACTGGAATTAGATCTTCTTTGAAGGTCTGATAGAACTCTGCACTAAAATGTCCGGTCCTGGGCTTTTTTTGGCTGGGAGACTATTAATAACTGCTTCTATTTCTTTAGGGGATATGGGACAGTTTAGAAGGTCAACTTGATCCTGATTCAACTTTGGTACCTTGTATCTGTCCAGAAATTTGTCCATTTCGTCCAGGTTTTCCAGTTTTGTTGAGTATAGCCTTTTGTAGAAGGATCTGATGGTGTTTTAGATTTCTTCAGGATCTGTTGTTATGTCTCCCTTTTCAGTTCTGATTTTGTTAATTAGGATTTTGTCTCTGTGCCCTCTAGTGAGTCTAGCTAAGGGTTTATCTATCTTGTTGATTTTCTCAAAGAACCAACTCCTCATTTGGTTAATTCTTTGAATAGTTCTTCTTGTTTCCACTTGGTTGATTTCACCCCTGAATTTGATTATTTCCTGCCGTCTACTCCTCTTGGGTGAATTTGCTTCCTTTTTTTCTAGGGCTTTTAGATGTGTTATCAAGCTGCTAGTATGTGCTGTCTCCCGTTTCTTCATGGAGGCACTCAGAGCTATGAGTTTCCCTCTTAGAAATGCTTTCATTGTGTCCCAAAGGTTTGGGTACTTTGTGGCTTCATTTTCATTAAACTCTAAAACGTCTTTAATTTCTTTCTTTATTCCTTCCTTGACCAAGGTATCATTGAGAAGAGTGTTGTTCAGTTTCCACGTGAGTGTTGGCTTTCTGTTATTTTTTTTGTTATTGAAGATCTGCCTTAGTGCATGGTGATCTGATAGGATACATGGGACAATTTCAATATTTTTGAATCTGTTGAGGCCTGTTTTGTGACCTATTATGTGGTCAATTTTGGAGAAGGTACCATGAGGTGCTGAGAAGAAGGTATATCCTTTTGTTTTAGGATAAAATGTTCTGTAGATATCTGCCAGATCCATTTGTTTCATCACTTCTGTTAGTTTCAGTGTGTCCCTGTTTAGTTTCTGTTTCCATGATCTGTCCATTGGTGAAAGTGGTGTGTTGAAGTCTCCCACTATTATTGTGTGAGGTGCAATGTGTGCTTTGAGCTTTACTAAAGTTTCTTTAATGAATGTGGCTGCCCTTGTATTTGGAGCATAGATATTCAGAATTGAGAGTTCCTCTTGGAGGATTTTACCTTTGATGAGAACGAAGTGCCCCTCCTTGTCTTTTTTGATGACTTTGGGTTGGAAGTCAATCTTATCAGATATTAGGATGGCTACTCCAGCTTGTTTCTTCATACCATTTGCTTGGAAAATTGTTTTCCAGCCTTTTATTCTGAGGTAGTGTCTATCTTTTTCTCTGAGATGTGTCTCCTGTAAACAGCAAAATGTTGGGTCTTGTTTGTGTAGCCAGTTTGTTAGTCTATGTCTTTTTATTGGGGAGTTGAGACCATTGATGTTAAGAGATATTAAGGAAAAGTAATTGTTGCTTCCTGTTATTTTTGTTGTTAAAGTTGGCATTCTGTTCTTGTGGCTGTCTTCTTTTAGGTTTGTTGAGGGATTACCTTCTTGTTTTTTCTAGGGCATTGTTCCCGTTCTTGTATTGGTTTTTTTTCTGTTATTAACCTTTGAAGGGCTGGATTCGTGGAGAGATAATGTGTGAATTTGGTTTTGTCGTGGAATACTTTGGTTTCTCCATCTATGGTAATTGAGAGTTTGGCTGGGTATAGTAGCCTGGGCTGGAATTTGTGTTCTCTTAGTGTCTGTATAACATCTGTCCAGGCTCTTCTGGCTTTCATAGTCTCTGGTGAAAAATCTGGTGTAATTCTGATAGGCTTGCCTTTGTATGTTACTTGACCTTTTTCCCTTACTGCTTTTAGTATTCTATCTTTATTTAGTGCATTTGTTGTTCTGATTATTATGTGTCGGGAGGAATTTCTTTTCTGGTCCAGTCTATTTGGAGTTCTGTAGGCTTCTTGTATGTTCATAGGTATCTCTTTCTTTATATTTGGGAAGTTTTCTTCAATAATTTTGTTGAAGATGTTTGCTGGTCCTTTGAGTTGAAAATCTTCATTCTCATCCACTCCTATTATCCGTAGGTTTGGTCTTCTCATTGTGTCCTGGATTTCCTGGATGTTTTGAGTTAGGATCTTTTTGCATTTTTCATTTTCTTTGATTGTTGTGCCGATGTTCTCTATGGAATCTTCTGCACCTGAGATTCTCTCTTCCATCTCTTGTATTCTGTTGCTGATGCTCAAATCTATGGTTCCAGATTTCTTTCCTAGGGTTTCTATCTCCAGTGTTGCCTCACTTTGAGTTTTCTTTATTGTTTCTACTTCCCTTTTTAGGTCTAGTATGGTTTTGTTCATTTCCATCACCTGTTTGTATGTTTTTTCCTCTTTTTCTGTAAGGACTTCTACCTGTTTGATTGTGTTTTCCTGTTTTTCTTTAAGGACTTGTAACTCTTTAGCAGTGTTCTCCTGTATTTCTTTAAGTGAGTTATTAAAGTCCTTCTTGATGTCCTCTACCATCATCGTGAGATATGCTTTTAAATCTGGGTCTAGGTTTTCGGGTGTGTTGGGGTGCCCTGGACTGGGCGAAGTTTGAGTGCTGGGTTCTGATGATGGTGAGTGGTCTTGGTTTTTGTTAGTAGGATTCCTACGTTTATCTTTCGCCATCTGGTAATCTCTGGAGTTAGTAGTTATAGTTGACTCTGTTTAGAGATTGTTCTTCTGGTGATTCTGTTACCGTCTCTCAGCAGACCTGGGAGACAGATTCTCTCCTCTGAGTTTCAGTGCTCAGTGCACTCTCTGCTGGCAAGCTCTCTTACAGGGAAGGTGCGCAGATATCTTGTTTTTGGACCTCCTCCTGGTCGAAGAAGAAGGCCCAAAACAGGGCCTCTCTCAGAAGCTGTGTTGCTTTGGCAGTTCCCAGAAGCTGTCAGCTTCTGTGGTGCAGACTCTCACCTGTGCAGACTAAATTCCTAAGTTCCAGGGAGTCCTGGAACCAAGATGGCGACCGCTGCTGCTGAGGCTGAGGCCGCCTCCCGAGCCAGGCAGACACCTGTCCTCTGGTCCGGACGGTGGCCGGCTGTCTGCAGCCTGCAAAGGGTTCTGCCTCAGCGGCTCTGTGCTTCCACCTGTCCCAGGAGCTGTCCGGTTCTCTGGAGCACCCTCTAACCTGTTCAGACTAATTTCCTAGGTCCCGCGGAGTCCTGGAACCCAGATGGCGACCGCTGCTGCTGAGGCTGAGGCCGCCTCCCAAGCCGGGCAGACACCTGTCCTCTGGTCCGGATGGTGGCCGACTGTCTGTGGCCCGCCAAGGGTGCTGCCTCAGCGGCTCTCTCTGTGCTTCTGCCCGTCCCAGAAGCCTTCCGGTTCTCTGGCGCACCCTCTAACCTGTTCAGACTAATTTCCTAAGTTCTGCTGAGTCCCGGAACCAAGATGGCGACCGCTGCTGCTGAGGCTGAGGCCGCCTCCCAAGCCAGGCGGACACCTGTCCTCTGGTCCGGATGGTGGCCGGCTATCTGCCTTTTTCTTTTTTCTTTTTCTTTTTCTTTTTCTTTTTCTTTTTCTTTTTCTTTTTCTTTTTTTCTTTCTTTTTTTTTTTTTTTTTTATTTCACATCATTAGGGCTCAGAAATGTTAAAAAAAAAAAAAAAAAAAAACTTCAAGTACTTTTTTTTTTCAAATTGACAAATAAATAAATCCATGAAAGTAAGTTAGTCACAGACATGGATATTTGCTTAAATCTGATTAAAGTTTTCACCTATTTTCCTTGTTTTTGTTGTTGTTGTTGTTGTTTGGTTTTTGTTGTGTATTTTTTTTTTTTTAGTTAAATTTAAAGTTGATTTTTTTTTTTATCTCAGTGATTAGAATAACATTCTCCTCATAGATGGGGCTGATAGTCTGGGGTAACTGGGTAAAATGATCTTGTTTCCACAACCCTCTCTAAAACTCCCCAGCCTCTGCCATCCCAGAGTTGTCTTCAGGGATGAGACAAGGATGGCCACACTCATTCTAGACCTCCAACAGGTTGTAAGCTGCTCTTTACTAATACCCTTTGGCAATAATCCAATGACAAGGAGCCTAAGGATGGAGTCCTGTGTTTTCTTGGGATAAGTTCTTCCAGCTAGTGAAATAGGAGTAGAAGCATCTAATTTACAGTCAATTTTCACAGTCTTGCGACATGAAGATAGATGAAAGAAAGATTATGAAAACTAGAACTCAGACTCCTTGTTACTACTTTTGTTGGTTTGCATAGATTCATATGTCTGAATGGTTAACCCACAGGGAGTGGCACTATTAGGAGGTATGGGCTTGTTAGAGTATGTGTGTCCTCATTAGAGAAAGTGTATCATAGTGGTTGGAGATTGAGGTCTTCTCTATCTAGTGCTGATGACAGTCTCTTGGCTGCCTTCAGATCAAGATGTAGACTCTTGGCTCCTCCAGCACTATGTATGCCTGCATGCCGCCATGTTCTCCACAATGATGATGATAATGGACTAAATTTCTAAAATTTTAAGATAGACCTTATTTAGTGTTTGCCTTTGTAAAGGTTGCCTTGATCATGGTATCTCTTCACAGCAATGAAATCTTAACTATGATACCATTGGAAGTCATGATAGATGCAAGTTATATCAAAAATCCATGTAAATTCATTGGTGAATTCATATAAGAACACTGACAAGTATATTTGGTTGCAGTGATTGCAAGCATTATGAAGTACCAATTATAGACCAGGATACTGCATTTCTGTTATGATAGTAGAGTGGTACTCCTTGCTTGGCTCAACAACCATTTCCTGAATCTATCTCTGTTACCTGAATTTAAGCTTTTTGAAAATAGGATGTAAATCTAATGTACATTATGAATATCCCATGCCTTCCCTTATAATTAAAATTCTTATTATTTGAGTTAGCATAATTTAAAAGATATTGTTTATGTACTTAAGTAAATTTTTCTTGTTGAACACATGTCCAACCTCCACAGTTTCACAAATAGTGGTGACTTCTACCTGCCCTGGGGTAGGACCTCTTCAAAATGCCTACAGGACATTTTTATTTTTCCAAATAAAAGCATTATGTGGCAGGAGCATTAGCTAATTAATGCTTTATAAATATATTATTTATAAATAATTTGATAAATGTATTATTTTATAAATATATTATTTAAGGTTAAGTGTGACTTACAGTTGATTCATACATGTAATACAAAAACAAAAGTCCACGACTGTTCATCTTACCAAGAAATAAGCAATTATAACAAATAAACCAAACTTATAATTCTTTGAGTCCATCTTTCATTCTTCAGACTATATTCCTCCAAACACCTCCAAACACATGAGAAGCCCCTCATGTTACTCTCCTCTATCCTAGATTCCCCCTTTCCAGTACTAAAACCCAGGTCTTCAGTTTTCAGTTTCTGTGAATAGTCAGCTGAAAACCATTTAGTCACATATATTAGTCCTGCCTGCCCTGATCTGTAATCCTGAAAGCAGTCTCCAATTACTGGTGGCACATTAATGCTAATAGCTCTCCTTCTTTGCTCCTGTAACAATTTCCAAATCTCAGCAGTTTAATAAAATAAAGATTATTTCCTCCTTCTAATGTACTCTAGTAACATAGGGCAGCTCTGCTGGATATCACTATACCATGGAAATATATGGTCTTGAGATTTTTCACTTAGGAATGAGAGAACCCAGAGAATACCAATGGGAATTTTCTCCTTCATACAGCAAATTTCTTTGGCTCAGATGATCCCTGATAGATGCAGGATTGCTCAAGAAATGTAGAAGAGAAGAAAGATATTTGTCAAGTTCTGTCTTCTAGACAGGGTTGGCTCAACTCCATTTCCTCATTGCACACTTTAAATTTTTATTACCATAAGGCCTTAAATAAATTTCTGTTCTTTCTATTTTGCTGTAGATTCTCTATTTCTTCTTCCATGAGAACTCTTGTTTTCCTTCTGCGTTCTAATTCCATGTATTCCTTACTACTATCTGCACGTTCAGGTTAACCAATCTTACTAAGACCATGCTCCTACTTGCTTCCTAGATTTTCCATGTGTGCAAAGAACACAACCTGCTGTCCATGGTAGCTGTGAATATGGTCCAAAGCATTTTTAGATGGCATCATTTCACAATGTAGGTAGGTTGGACACTGGGCTAGAAACTCCCTATTTGTAAAACATTTATTCCTCAAGATGAAGAGTTGAGCTTGGATACCCAGCATCCATTTAAAATAGCTGCGTTCAATCGTCTATGTTTGTAATTCTAGTGCTGGAAAGTTAGACAGGCATATATTTGAAGCTTACCTGTCATCAGTCTAGCCAAATTGGTGAACTTCAGGTTCAGTGAGAGAAGCTGTATTGAAAAATGAGGTGGAAAGAAACTGAGGAAGACATCCAATGTCAGTATTGCTCTGAAATTCACCTAAATACACACACACACACACACACACACACACACACACACACACACACACACACACACCAGCACACAAAGTTCAAATATCCTTACAATCCCTTAATCCCTAGAATATTTTCTTAAGCCTGGGAAGATTCTAAACTTTCCTTTTCTTATCTTCACTTAAGGTTCAGGGTTGTCATATGTCACTGTGAGCTAACTTGCTTCCATAAGACTTTAGAATTCCTTTATATAAGGTACAAATGGAAAGAACATTTACACCATTGCATTTTGGCACTTACTGGCTGCATTGTACTACTCTCAGTGTCTAGTGTATTTTGAGATGCAAAGGCTAGGTTTAATCAATATGATACAAACTAGAACTATGTGAAAGGATGAATGCTTTTACTGGGGACTTGTCTCCACCCAATGGCCTATAGTCCAGTTGGTGGGGGATTTTCTTAACATACTAGTAATATGGGAGGGCCTAGACCACTGTGAGTAGTGCCATTTCTGAGAAAGTTATCCTGAATGGTATAAAATACAACCTAAATGAGTCATGGAAAGGAAGCCAAGAGACAGAACTCCTCCATGGTCTTTACTTCAATACCTACTTCCAGGTTCATACCTGGATTTTTTTTTGCCCTGCTTCCTTTCATGATGTAGAGAGAAACAAATACTTTTCTTCCCAAGTTCCTTTTTTAGTACTTACTACAGGAACAAAAAGAAAACTAGGGTATGAGACTTCTTCTATCTTCTCTTCTTGACCCCATTTTTAAAAAATAAAAACTATTATTGTATATTTTTATTTTTTAAAAATTTTATAGATACTGGGTTTACATCATTTCAAACCTCCCTTCTCCCTCTTTGGCTCTTTTCTTCTCCCATCATTCCCTCTTGAAATCATGACCTATTCTACTAGAATTGAGATGTCTTCATAGAGTAGGGATGATTGTATTTCATAGGCTTAACAACTAGACAGGACTATCTATTGCTTTCCTCCTCCAGCAGTCTTTGTTTTTAATAGAGTTTTCTTCACATTCTTCCTAAGAGGTGATATATGTGGATGCTTCAAACTCAGTTTCTCATCTTGTCACTTTAGAATCTCTTTGGAAGAAATTACCCCAATCTCCTGATTTTTAAGACCATTTATTTGAAAATGATGCTCAAAATTGTGTCTGCTTAAGGTGTCTTGAATGACTCTAAGAGTTACATTTCATTGCCTGTTTTGACACTCCACTCAGAGCTCCTAAACGTACTACCAATCAGAATTTTCCAAATCAAAATTATTTCTTGAAAACCACCTTCTCACCTGACACAAGGACACTTTTTCTTGAAGTCTTCATTTCAGTTGATGTTACCATCTTCTACTCTGACACCAGAGCACTTTCCTCTGTGACACCAACAGTAGCCTTGACACTCTCATCTCATTAACCAACCAGTGATGAAGCCTTGTCATTATCTCTTAGAGCACCTTTTTATTTATCTGTATCCATTCCTTCTCCCCTTTCATGGATCAGATGCCTCCTAGCATGTCGTTTCACTCAGTGTCTACTATTAACTTTCTCCTTTGCAGTCCAACCTTCCCAAGCCTTTCTTACACACTCATAATCACAAATGATGTTCCTTCACTGCTCAAAATAGTCCAATGACTTCTCACTATTCAAATAATAAATTCCAAATCCCTAAGACACATAAAAGCATTCCCATTAGTCCTTTTGCATGACAAATCAAATGCACCTTTTGCTTACTGTGTCTTGTGTCCCGATTCTGAGATGCTAGAGGAACAAGTATACAGGTCATGTAAGTAGATGTCTTCATGTTAATGAGACTCATCCAATCATGTGAAGGTCTGAATGACACAATCTAGACACCCTGAGGGAACCGAAGCTGCTACCTGGTAATCTCCAAATAATAATGTCACTCTTATTGTTTCTGTAGCAGCATCCTGGACTTTAGACTCACACTTGCATATGACATCAGCTCAGATGAGTTCAGATTTATCATCCCTTATAATCACATGAGACAGGTTTTTGTAAGAACTCTTTTTACACATATTTCTCATCCATTTTTACTCAAATATTAATTTCACCCAAAAATATTCTCAGAGAACACTTCTAAAAGAAACTGATAAACTACCTAGGTACCATATGTCCCATAATACAATACTGATTAAGAAAATAAACACATTTTTAATATACTATTAAGCAAATTTAATTATAAATACCTATTTTAATAATATACATATAAGGTCTTTAGTACAGAATATAAAACAGAGAAAGGGCCCTCATATTAATATGCATAAATAATGAGTATTATTTTAGTACAACAATATCCTTTGATCTTTTGTTATATATTGAAAAATACCTTAGTGTTCAGTCACTTGAAGAAATTATCTTTTCACTGAAGTCTTGCTTAGATCCCCATTCTTGAAATTTAAACAACCACTTGAAACATTTCCAAGTGCTGAAGCCTTCCTTAGTCCTAGCCTCACTTGGACTTTGATAGCTATTATCTATCTTACTAATGTATACTCCCTCTCAGACAGAGACAAGTTTGTGACTCTGTAGTCCTATATGCTTCTTGTTATATAATAAGCAAGATTTAATGAAAATAAATAAATGAATATAATTCAGCTTCTTTACTTATTTTTATTATTTTAATGGCAGCAAATAACAAATCTGGCACAATAGGTTTTTTAAAAGGTAGTCATTGGTATTTAATTAAAAAAAAACAATGGAATTGTTAAGTTTAATGTTGTCCTGATTTTGTGAAAGAGTCAGAGCTAGGGTTAGATATTGTGGGGGTGCATTTAGCAAGTTGGAAGTCTGTAGAGAAGGGGAGAAGAAAGGCCATGAGCAAGGCACAGTCCAAGTGCAGGTGCTGAAGCTTAGTGCTTTCAGGAAGAACAGGAGAACAATCACAATATGCTACTATTGGGAGTCTTCTCAGCTGCTAGGAAAACAAACATTCCTATAAATGGCCTCTCAAGTGTTCAAGATCTGTCTATTCAGGATCATCTCCTATTTGGTTAAATTAAAATGAGCCATTTGGAAGGAGAAGCACCTTCATAGCAGCAATTGTGTTAACTTCAGAATGACCAGCATTTAGGCTGTCTGATTATGCTTTAAAAGGGCAATTGTCTGGTCCCCCTTCTTTCCTGAACGCCAATAACAGTATATCCTGCAGCTCTAGCTGGCCATATTTATTGAGGAGTAAAATGGGAAACATATTGAGCCTCACCAACCTGATATATCTGTGTCAGTGGTCAGGAGCATGTGCTGCTCTAGCTGGCAAATTAAAATCAACTCCCAGCACCCACATCAAGCAGTTCATGATTGTGTGATGTACAGCTCCAACGAATTCAGCCCCTTCTTTTGACTTCTTAAGTCCCTAGTGGTCTAGTAGACCGCCTTGATCTTACTTGATCTCTTTATGTCACCATAGTAACTTTCAGACTAAAGTCTTTAATAAGCTGCCTTTATCAATAGTGGAATGCTAGGTAAGACTGGAAGAAACCATGAGTAAAACTGCTTAGCTATGGGTAGGATCTCAGATGTAAATCTAGTCTTTAGAGACTGATGCTGTCTAATATTTTCACTCCATATGTCTTCTACTTTTACGAGATGACCCTCAAATAAACAGGAGGAGAATTTCATCAGAATGCAGAACAACAGTCATATTCACACCAGAGAGGTGAAGCAATTGATATCCACCCCTGTTTTCCTTTTGTCTTTATTTCATGCATTGTATATATCCCTTGAATACTTTCTCTAGAGCCTATAACAAGCCAGGCATGATTGTCTTACTACTGCAGTCACTAACCTCATGAGGGGTGTGACAGTTTCCTTGTGGCTGTTGGAGAAAACAACTAGAACACACTAGTTTTACACTGGAGCAAAATGAGGAAAAAATGAAGAAGTCAGGTACACTTTGTCTTTAAAAGTATATTTTAATCTTGTTGTCAGCAGAGTAAATACTATTTAAAGCTAGAATTATGAAAAAAGTCTCAAACTCAAAAGCCAAATAAACTGCTCTGGTACTTATTTTAATTTTAATTTTAGAAATAAAATACACCTTTTCCTTTCCACTCTCCAACTTTTTCCGTGTACCACCTCCTGCCATTTGCTCTAAGTTTGTGTCATATATTTATACATGTACATATATACATATGTGTATATATATATATATGTATATGTATTTTGTGTGTGTGTATGTGTGTGTGTGTGTGTGTGTGTGTGTGTGTGTGTGTGTGTGTGTGAGTGTGTGTGTGTGAGAGAGAGAGAGAGAGAGAAAGCAGAGTTCACCAAATGACGTTAATACTCTTCTAAAATTCCTACCTCTAAATATTCGTACTCTGAGATCATGGTAGAATCTTGAGGAGTAAGTAGAACAATTAAGTTCATAATAATCTCTGACTAGCAAAGTTACAGCATTCTTCTTAATTACATCTGTGGTTTTGTTTTGATATTAAAGTCTTCTGTGCCCTAGGTTTCCTTTTTCTGGTACTAATGGTTAATTGTTTCAGACTGCCACAAAAGTCCTTTGTTAGACTTGTAATGCCTGTGTTTCATGTCAAATGCTAATTGTTAAGTGGCAATATACCACTGTGAAATTGGAAGATCTTCTATATCTGTATATACAGAGGACTGATGATGAAATCAATATAGGTAAAGAGATGCAGAGAGATTATTTGGGTTCATTCTTGCTATGTGACTTTTTGTTGTTTTATGTTTGGTTTTTCGCCATTTGTATATGTTCATGTCCATGTACCAGATCATAAGTTCCTACAAAATCACTGACCACTGACATGTTTAAGTCAACTTGAACCAAACATAATTCTCAATGAAGAAAGAATCAGTTAAAATCATATTTTCTGTTTAGTGTCAGCTGATTTTGTGAGCATACTGTTTAGAAGATATAAATTTCCCACAAACTATTGCAAGTACTTAGAAGAGTTAAATAGTAATTCAATGCCATCTCTGTCATTAGTGAAGAATGCTCACAACAGAAAGAATGGGATAAAAGCAAGAAGACAAAGCTTTCTGTCCTCTGTTCAAAGAAATTGATACTCAAACTCTATTTCCTCACTTCTGCTCCCAGTAAGTGAATGGCAGCATTGCAGAAGAGGAAGCACCTTGTTCCACTTGGGGCTTCATTTCCTGAATGACAAGCTGTTTCTTCCTTTGCCCCACATCTTGAGAACTCTTAAGAGTTCTCCTCCTGTGTCTTACTGTTTGCTAACTCGTGCAGTTCAATTTATATTGACTTTAGTATCAGCTGAGAAATCACAGTCCCTCCCTGTGATGCTGAATGCGGTTAGCTGTTAACTTCCAACATTCTAGTACAGAGAGCTGGATCCTGGAAAACAGCTTCCTCATTTGGCCAGATGTCAACACTGGTAAAGACAGAGGAACAGAGGGACAGAGGGACTTGGTGACACTCAGTGAAGAAAGTGATCTTTCTTCAGGTGTGAGGAATTTGTACTCAACGTGGGGGAGAAACACTGTTCTTATGCTTCTGTGACAGAATATATTAATGCTTAAAATCATGGAGAGCAGTATTAGCTAAACAAGCCTTATCTTTGCTGTTGTCTATAACTATTCCTTGGAATAGAAGACTAACAAGAAAAATTATTAGTGTCAGTTCACTAGAGGTTACTATGTAAGGAAGGACAATACAGGAATAAATGTTGGGGGTGTGAAAATGGCTCAAAAATAAAGTGCTTGCTGTCAAGACCTGACCACCTAAATTCAGATCCTCATCGCCTACATAAAACGCCAGGCATGCTGTCCAGCTAATCTTGCTGAAATGCTGAGGAAGCATATATCAAAAAATAAGACAAATAGCAATAGAGGAAGGCCTCAAACATTATTTTTTATATTTTTTATACTAGGTATTTTCTCCATTTACATATCCAGTGCTATCCCCCAAAACAAACCCATAACCTCCCCCCTGCCCCCACACTTCCCTACCCACACACTCCCACTTCTTGGCCCTGGCTTTCCCCTGTACTGAGTGAGGCATACAAAGTTTGCACGACCAATGGGCCTCTCTTTCCACTGATGGCTAACTAGGCCATCTTCAGATACATATGAAGCTAGAGACACGAGCGCCAGGGGGTACTGGTTAGTTCATAATGTTGTTCCACCGATAGGTTTGCAGACCCCTTTAGCTCCTTGGATATTTTCTCTAGCTCCTCCACTGGGGGCCCTGTGATCCATCCAATAGCTGACTGTGAGCATCCACTTCTGTGTTGGCTAGGCCCTGGCATAGCTTCACAAGAGACAGCTTTATCAGGGTCCTTTCAGCAAAATCTTGCTAGTGTATGCAATGGTGTCATGGTTTGGAGGCTGATTATGTGATGGATCCCCGGATATGGCAGTCTCTAGATGGTCTATCCTTTTATCTCAGCTGCAAACTTTGTCTCTGTAACTCCTTCCATGGTTGTTTTGTTCCCAATTCTAAGAAAGGGTAAAGTGTCCACACTTTGGTCTTCGTTCTTCTTGAATTTCATGCGTTTGGCAAGTTGTATCTTATATCTTGGGTATCCTAAGTTTCTGGGCTAATATCCACTTATCAGTGAGTACATATTGTGCGAGTTCCTTTGTGATTGGGTTACCTCACTCAGGATGATGCCCTCCAGGTCCAACCATTTGCCTGGGAATTTCATAAATTCATTCTTTTTAATAGCTGAGTGGTACTCCATTGTGTAAATGTACCACATTTTCTGTATCCATTCCTCTGTTGAGGAGCATCTGGGTTCTTTCCAGCTTCTGGCTATTATAAATAAGGCTGCTATGAACATAGTGGAGAATGTATCCTTCTTACCAGTTGGGGCATCTTCTGGATATATGCCAAGGAGAGGTATTGCAGGATCCTCTGGTACTACTATGTCCAAATTCTGAGGAACTGTCAGACTGATTTCCAGAGTGGTTGTACAAGCTTGCAATCCCACCAGCAATGGAGGAGTGTTCCTCTTTCTCCACATCCTTGCCAGCATCTGCTGTCACCTGAAATTTTGATCTTAGCCATTCTGACTGCTGTGAGGTGGAATCTCAGGGTTGTTTTGATTTGCATTTCGCTGATCATTAAGGATGCTGAACATTTTTTCAGGTGCTTCTCAGCTATTTGGTATTCCTCAGGTGAGAATTCTTTGTTTAGCTCTGAGCTCCATATTTTAACTGGGTTATTTGATTTTCTGGAGTCCACCTTCTTGAGTTCTTTATATATATTGGATATTAGTCTCCTATCTGATTTAAGATTGGTAAAAATCCTTTCCTAATCTGTTGGTGGCCTTTTGTCTTATTGACAGTGTCTTTTGTCTTACAGAAGCTTTGCAATTTTATGAGGTCCCATTTGTCGATTCTCAACCTTAGAGCACAAGCCATTGCTGCTCTATTCAGGATTTTTCTTCCCCTGTGTCCATATCTTCGAGGCTTTTCCCCACTTTCTCCTCTATAAGTTTCAGTGTCTCTGGTTTTATTTGGAATTCTTTGATCCACTTCGAATTGACCTTAGTACAAGAAAATAGGAATGGATCAATTCGGGTTCTTCTACATGTTAACCGCCAGTTGTGCCAGCACCATTTGTTGAAAATGCTGTCTTTTTTCCCACTGGATGGCTTTAGCTCACTTGTCAAAGATCCAGTGACCATAGGTGTGTGGGTTCATTTCTGGGTCTTCAATTCTATTCCATTGGTCTACTTGTCTGTCACTATACCAGTACCAAGCAATTTTTATCACAATTCCTCTGTAGTACAGCTTTAGGTCAGACATGGTGATTCCACCAGAGATTCTTTTATCCTTGAGAAGAGTTTTTGCTATCCTAGGTTTTTTGTTATTCCAGATGAATTTGCAGATTGTTCTTTCTAATTCGTTGAAGAATTGAGTTGGAATTTTGATGGGGATTGCATTGAATCTGTAGATTGCTTTTGGCAAGACAGCCATTTTTACTATATTGATCCTGCCAATCCATGAGCATGGGAGATCTTTCCATCTTCTGGGATCTTCTTTAATTTTTTTCTTCAGAGATTAGAAGTTCTTATCATACAGATCTTTTACTTCCTTAGAGTCATGCCATGATATTTTATATTATTTGTGACTATTGTGAAGGGTGTTGTTTCCCTAATTTCTTTCTTAGCTTGTTTATCCTTTGTATACAGAAAGGCCATTGACTTGTTTGAGTTAATTTTATATCCAGCCTCTTCACTGAAGCTGTTTATCAGGCTTAGGAGTTCTCTGGTGGAATTTTTAGGGTCATTTATATATACTACCATATTATCTGCAAAAAGTGATATTTTGACTTCTTCCTTTCCAATTTGTATCCTCTTAATGTCCCTTTGTTGTTGAATTGCTCTGGCTAGGACTTCAAGTACAACGTTGAATAGGTAGGGAGAAAGTGGGCAGCCTTGTCTAGTCCCTGATTTTAGTGGGAATGCTTCGAGCTTCTCTCCATTTACTTTGATGTTGGCTACTGGTTTGCTGTAGATTGCTTTTATCATGTTTAGATATGGGCCTTGAATTCCTGATCTTTCCATGACTTTTATGAGGAATGGGTGTTGGATTTTGTCAAATGCTTTCTGTGCATCTAATTAAATGATCATGTGGTTTTTGACTTTGAGTTTGTTTATATAGTGGATTATATTGATGGATTTCTGTATATTAAACCATCCCTGCATCCTTAGAATGAAACCTACTTGGTCAGGATGGATGATTTTTTGGTGTGTTCTTAGATTTGGTTAGAGAGAAATTTATTGAGGATTTTTGTATTGATATTCATAAGGGATATTGGTCTGAAGTTCTCTATCTTTGTTGGGTCTTTTGTGGTTTAGGTATCAGAGTACTTGTGGCTTCATAGAATGAGTTGGATAGAGTACCATCTGCTTCTATTTTGTGGAACAGTTTGTGCAGAACTGGAATTAGATCTTCTTTGAAGGTCTGATAGAATTCTGCACTAAACCCATCTGGTCCTAGGCATTTTTTAGTTGGGAGACTATTAATGACTGCTTCTATGTCTTTACGGGATATAGGACTGTTTAGATCATAAACCTGATCTTGATTTAACTTTGGTATCTGGTATCTGCCTAGAAATTTGACCATTTCATCCAGGTTTTCCATTTTTGTTGAGTATAGCCTTTTGTAGAAGGCTATAATGGTGTTTGTATTTCTTCAGGATCTGTATTTATGTCTCCTTTATCATTTCTGATTTTGTTAATTAGGATGCTGTCCCTGAGCCCTCTATTGAGTCTGGCTAAGGGTTTATCTATCTTGTTGATTTTCTCAAAGAACCAGATCCTCATTTGGTTGATTCGTTGAATAGTTCTTCTTGTTTCCACTTAGTTGATTTCATCCCTGAGTTTGTTTATTTCCTGCTGTCTACTCCTCTTGGGTGAATTTGCTTCCTTTTGTTCTAGAGCTTTTAGGTGTGCTGTCAAGCTGCTAGTGTGTGCTCTCTCTAGTTTCTTTTTGGAGGCACTCAGAGCTATGAGTTTTCCTCTTAAAAATGCTTTCATTGTGTCCCATAATTTTGGGTATGTTGTAGTTTCATTTTCATTAAACTCTAAAAATTCTTTAATTTCTTTCTGTATTCCTTCCATGACCAAGGTATCATTGAGAAGAGTGTTGTTCAGTTTCCAAGTGAATGTTGGCTTTCTATTATTTATGTTGTTATTGAAGATCAGCCTTAGTCCATGGTGATCTGATAGGATGCATGGGACAATTTCAATATTTTTGTACCTGTTGAGGCCTGTTTTGTGACCAATTATATGCTGAATTTTGGAGAAGGTACCATGAGGTGCTGAAAAGAAGGTATATGCTTTTGTTTTAGGATAAAGTTTTCTGTAAATATCTGTCAAATCCATTTGTTTCATAACTTCTGTTATTTTCACTGTGTCCCTGTTTAGTTTCTGTTTCCATGATCTGTCCATTGATGAGAGTGGTGTGTTCAAGCTTCCCACTATTATTGTGTGAGGTGCAATGTGTGCTTTGAGCTTTACTAAAGTTTCTTTAATGAATGTGGCTGCCCTTGCATTTGGAGCATAGATATTCAGAATTGAGAGTTCCTCTTGGAGGATTTTGCTTTTGATGAATATACAGTGTCCCTCCTTGTCTTTTATGATAAAGTTGGGTTGGAAGTCGATTCTATTTGATATTACAATGGCTACTCCAGCTTGTTTCTTCAGACCATTTGCTTGGAAAATTGTTTTTCAGCCTTTCATTCTGAGGTAGTGTCTGTCTTTTTACTGAGATGGGATTCCTGTAAGCAGTAAAATGTTAGGTCCTGTTTGTATAGCCAGTTTGTTAGTCTATGTCTTTTTATTGGGGAATTGAGTCCATTAATATTAAAAGATATTAAGGAAAAGTAATTGTTGCTTCCTATTACTTTTGTTGTTAGAGATGGCATTCTGTTCTTGTAGCTGTCTTCTTTTAGTTTTGTTGAACGATTACTTTCTTGCTTTTTCTAGGGTGTGGTTTCCATCCTTGTATTTTTTTTTTCTGTTATTATCCTTTGAAGGGCTGGGTTCGTGGAAAGATAATGTATGAATTTGGTTTTGCCATGCAATACTTTGGTTTCTCTGTCTATGGTAATTGAAAGTTTGGTTGGGTATAGTAGCCTGGGATGGCATTTGTGTTCTCTTAGTGTCTGTATAACATCTGTCCAGGATCTTCTGGCTTTCATAGTCTCTGGTGAAAAGTCTGGTATAATTCTGATAGGCCTGCCTTTACATGCTACTTGACCTTTTTCCCTTACTGCTTTTAATATTCTGTCTTTATTTAGTGCATTTGTTGTTCTGATTATTATGTGTTGGGAGGAATTTCTTTTCTGGTCCAGTATATTTGGAGTTCTGTAGGCTTCTTGTATGTTCATGGGCATCTCTTTCTTTAGGTTTGGGAAGTTTTCTTCTATAATTTTGTTGAAAATATTTGCTGGCCCTTTAAGTTGAAAATCTTCATTCTCATCTACTCCTATTATCAATAGGTTTGGACTTCTCATTGTGTCCTGTATATCCTGGATGTTTTGTGTTAGGATCTTTTTGCATTTTGCATTTTCTTTGATTGTTGTGCCGATATTCTCTATGGAATCTTCTGCATCTGAGATTCTCTCTTCCATCTCTTATATTATGTTGCTGATGCTGTCATCTTTGGTTCCAGATTTCTTTCCCAGGTTTGCTATCTCCAGCGTTGCCTCACTTTGGGTTTTCTTTATTGTGTCTACTTCCCTTTTTAGATCTAGTATGTTTTTGTTTATTTCCATCACGTGTTTGGATGTGCTTTCCTGTTTTTCTTTAAGGACTTCTACCTGTTTGGTTGTGTTTTCCTGTTTTTCTTTAAGGACTTGTAACTCTTTAGTAGTGTTCTCCTGTATTTCTTTAAGTGAGTTATTAAAGTCCTTCTTGATGTCCTCTACTATCATCATGAGATATGCTTTTAAATCCGGGTCTAGGTTTTCGGATGTGTTGGGGTGCCCAGGATTGGTGTGAGGTGGGATTGCTGCGTTCTGATAATTGTGAGTGGTCTTGGTTTCTGTTAGTAAGATTCTTATGATTGCCTATTGCCATCTGGTAATCTCTGTAGTTAGTTGTTATAGTTGTCTCTGGTTAGCGCTTGTTCCTCTCGAGATTTTGTTAGCCTTTATCAGCAGACCTGGGAGACTAGCTCTCTCCTGAGTTTCAGTGGTCTGAGCACTCTCTGAAGGCAAGCTCTCCTCTTGCAGGGAGGTGTACATATATCTGGGGTTCGGACCTGCCTCCTGGCAGAAGATGAAGGTCTGAAATGGCCTGTCCCAGAAGCTGTTAGCTTCTGTAGTCCACACTCTCACCTGTGCAGAGTAGTCTCGGAGGGATCCAGGAACAAGGATGGCTTCCCCAGATCCTCTGTCAAAGCCCTCCTGGGTGGGGAAGGAAACCTGTTCTCTGGCAGGGAAAGTGACCGGATGTCTGGAGCCCAAAACGGGGTTTGCCTCAGAAGCTGTCCTCCAGGGACCTTGGGGGTGTCCCCCGACTCCTCACCAAGGTGACCCAGTGCTGGCGCCCACTGGAAGGGACTTGTGACCCTGGTCAGGCTGGGTTTTCAGCTTCTGTAATGCTGTCTCTGGTTCTGAGTGGTTGGAATGGACCAGAAGCTGTGTTCCACCCACTGGTGTTCCCAAGATTGCACGGAGAGTCCTCCAGGGACCCTTGGAGGGGCATCTGCTGACTCTGCGCTCAAGGTGACCCGGTGCTGGTACCTACCAGAAGGGACCTGTGACCCTGGTCAGGCCGGGTCCCCTGCTTCCCCAATGCTGGTCCCGTACGATTGCAATGGAACAGAAGTTGTGTTCCACTCACTGGTGGTTCCAAGATTGCATGGAGAGTCCTCTTGGGAACTTGGGGGTGTCTGCTGACTCTGCGCCCAAGGCAACCAGCTCTGGCCGACCAGAAGGGACCTGTGACCCTGTTCAGGCCTGGTTTTCTGTTTCTCTAATGCTGGTCCATTGTGATTGGAATGGAACAGAAGTTGTGTTCCACTCACTGGCAGGCCCAAGATTGAGTAGAGAGTCCTCCAGAGACCCTGGAGGTGGGGGTGTCCGCTGACTCAGCTCCCAAGGTGACCTGGTTCTGGCACCAACCAGAAGGAGGCCTCAAACATTATTAACCTTTGTATACATACATGTATATGTGAGTCACAAGTACATGTGAGCACACACATACTCACAAACCACACAAACACTACACATTTAGTAATTGTCTATGTACTCAGATAACTTCAGGACTGTTTCATGGAGGAAAAAACTGCAGTTATCAGTTAAGAAATAAATAGTGTATGATCACAAGACATACATTGTAGATTAAAATAATATTAAGTCTATTCAGACAATTTCCTATCTATGTCAAAAGTTAAACCTTTGTATTCTGTATGCAGGTTTGTATAGATTTGTGATAAAAATAAATGCCCATTCTTCATGAATTACAGAGAAGTATGAAGAAAAAAATATGTTTGAGATACAGGCAAAATAGGTTTGTGATTTTGATGGCAAATGAGACCTAGGGAATTCGTGATCCCAAACAGTCACAAAAACCATCACAAATACCACAAATACAAGTAATCTTTAAGTCTTCAAAAAAGAGAAATAAGGCTCACTAGATATTTTTTGATGAAAATACAAGAAATCATGTAAAATATAATTTTTCTCTTAGAAAATATTGGGTTTGATTGTACAACTATCTTAATTTTGAAGATAAGTATAAAAATAATCATATTAAATATATCACTAGTTATCAACATTATTTTTTGGCCAGACATGAAAATATATATGTGGTTATTAATCCTTGTATTGAGTTTGATTCATCAGAATCTACACAAAAATGCTGGGAAAGGCAGTATGCTTAGGATCCCTAGGACTCACTAATTAGCCAGTCAAGCCTAATTAGCAAAATTCTTGACAATGAGAAACTCTATCTCAATAAAGGTGAATGGCCTTCTTGAAGGTGACACTTGGAATTGTCCTCTAGCTTTGTGTGTGTGTGCGCGCGCGCACACACACACACACACACACACGCAGGAGTTGGGGGAATGTTTTGTGGCTAGACTTCAAACAACTGTAAGTTGATCTTTCAAACTCAATAGCAAGACAACAACAGGTTTTTAAGTGAAACCTGACACTTCACAGGGTTATAGGCTTTCTTTCAAGTACAAAAAACTCTAAATAGTTCTGGATTCACAGTGCTATGAAAATTTGGCACTGCACAAGTCTGTAGAGTCCTCAAACTATAGATCAAATCTCAACTCTCTTTTATAAGAACATGTTTTATAGTATGTGTTAATAACATTCAGGCATACCGTTGGGATGCTAAAAGACCAACAATCATTTCTCAAAGGGCACAGAGCAAACGCATGGCAGAGTGGTTATATGTTCTCTATATACACACTTAAAACAGAATCAAGGGAGAACAGAACTTAAAGAGACAATGAGGTGAGGAGCATTGTTAATATAGCAATTATGGTAAATATAATAAGAAAGAGAGAATCAATTGGAACACACAAAAATGAAAGACACTTCTGCAAGTATTCGATGGATGGATTTTGAGCAGAAAAAAAAAATGAGGCTTTGGCTATTGGGATTCTGTGAGTGAAATCCAGTTTTATTCAAATGCCACAATAAAATGAATTGGAATTAGCAGATTTAAGAGATCTTGCCTCTAACTCCATTATTAAAATCAGAACTTTAAAAAAAGACAGTGAGCTACATGACTTGAAGATCTGTGTTCTCTGCCTCTCCCCTTGTTAGCTGTTTAAAAAAGAAAAAAAATTAAATAAGTCAAAAAATGGATGCAGAGTGTGGTTACTCATTCTCTGCTTCTGATTTTAAGCATGCAGTGTTTTGTATGGCCAAACCAAACCATGGATAGGATGAAAGGCAGAAGAAACAAGGACTCTTAGCTCAGGTGATAAGACTACCTCAGAACGACAATATGAACTAACCAGTAACCCCAGAGCTCCCTGGGACAAAACCACCGATCAAAGAAAACACACGGAGGGACTCATGCCTATAGCTGCATATGTAGCAGAGGATGGCTTAGTTCGTTATCAATGGGAGGAGAGGCCCTTGGTCCTGTAAAGGTTCTATGCCCCAGTATAGGGGAATGCCAGGACCAGGAAGCAGAAATGTGTGGGTTGGGGAGCAGGGGGAAGAGGGAGCAGATAAGGGATTTTCAGAGGGGAAACTAGGAAAGGGGATAACATTTGAAATGTCAATAAAAAGGAGTACCTCAAAACATAATAGAACTGTGAGGTCTATGACAAGAAATTTGATTCCCTAAAGTATTTTGAAATGATTATTCATGACCCTTTGCACCACAGAACTCTGGCTGCCACAGGAGTCCCTGCTTGTGAACTAATGTGTGGTGTACCCTCATTTTATTAATGTACTGCTTCTACTATGTTAACGGGGTTATAAACATGAAAAATATACCTTTAATGTTAGGATTTTCCCAATTTATAGAAAAACAGTATAAATCTCCACCTAGACAAATAATGATCGCTCTCTCCATTTTCGACTTCCGACTCTTCCAATTCTGTTGACAATCAGGTTGCCTGTGATTAAGTGTGTTGCTAGGCAACAGAGGTCACCCTTACTACTCATTGGCATGAGGACCTGCTGCTGTGAAAAATCACTTACAACCCATGCTTGTCTATAAATAACCTTCCCCTGCTACCAGCCGTACCAAGAATCACAAATGATGGCAAGACGATTAATGCTAATTAATGAATAAATATTAGATTTGGATAAAACCTAACCCACGCAAAAATGTTTAATAAGCACAAAATTGGAGACAATGAAAAAACTACAGAACTCTGTAATCTAATTTCAAAGGTTAGAACATTTACTTTTCTGTATTAGCTGCCACTCAGAAAGTCAGATGTTGAGACTTGGTGCATTAAAAGAGGCTTCTCTTCTTGGGCTTTTCTCTCTTCCCACCACAGAAAGCATGCCACCCAGACCTGGACTTAGAATTCTAACTGGGATCTTATTATTTTCTGCTGATGTTTGCCTCCCAGTCTGCACTG
Organism: Mus musculus; assembly: GCF_000001635.26. Taxonomy (NCBI): domain Eukaryota; kingdom Metazoa; phylum Chordata; class Mammalia; order Rodentia; family Muridae; genus Mus; species Mus musculus. The sequence continues at coordinate 37,989,496 of NC_000076.6, forward strand.
TGTTCTTTCTATGTCAAATATAACTAGTTTAGTCTAATTTCTAAACGTTATCTGGATGCTGTCTTATCACAATCAACAATATTGCAATATTACTTCTCACTCATTGCTCCCAGCACTTTTAATTACATGGATATGTGTGCATCTGTGTGGGGTATATGCACATTTGTTTCAGTGACCACAGAGGCAAAGAGGCATAGGATTCCCTGGAACTGGAGTGACAGGTGCTTTTGAGTTGCCTGATTTGGGTACTGAGTTCTCATAATTGCAGTACGAGCCATCTCTCCAGGTCATTATATTAGTGGCTTCAAATATTCATTAATTAAATATATTATCTGTACAATATTTACCTTATACTTTAACTTCTCTGTTAGGTTGAAAGAGTCATCAGCTGATTCTACACAGTCATCATCTATATTTTTTACTGGATGCCATTAGTATCTTAATGGCTACTTTTCATTCTAGCCCCAATATACAAGTTAACTGGGACTAATGTTTAATTTAAGGCTGCAGTATGCATAAATCCTCCAAGTGTCTGAGTGTGTAAGAGAGAGTGTGTGTGGGTTTTTTTGTGTGCCCGAAGCATTTGCTGCAAGGCTGCTCTTCTCATCATTTACACCTGTTCAACATTCATCTGACAATATCATTTAACTACAACGTTTACTTCAGGAAGTCTATTCTGTACTTGATTTAACCTGTCCCTTCTCCAACACTGCTGTGTTTTGTTAAATGCAGGTCTTGCAGTCGGGAAGAGCCTCCCTTCTTTGATTTCTCTCTTCCTGGATCCTGGACACACTGGATCTTTTGCCTTTCCTTACATATTTCTTAGTCTCTATAATATAACTTGCTGGAGTTTTGAGTAGAATTACACTGAACCTATTAGATAATCGATGAAAGGAAATGACATATTGTTTCCTATCTATGAGCACATAGCATTTTTCCATTTACTTAGTTCTTTGATTTCCTTCACCAAAGTCTTCTAATTTTCCTAATTGCACATTTACTTTGGAGTTATTTATAACCATTTTCTTTTGAAGAGTGCTAATGTAATACTACTGTGTCTTTACTGTCAAATTCTACTTCTTTGTTTCTAGAAAATATAATGCAGGAGATATGTCTCTTAACATTCCATTATGTCTTGCTGTAAATCATATATTACTATTATCATTAATTATTTTATTTTATAATTTCAACATAGATGATCAGGTCATCTGAAAATAAAGACATATGCTACTGTGTGTGCAAAAGTTGGGGTTGGGTAGTGCAGAATTCAACCTTGTGCATAATTCTTAAGGAGCCCAGTTCGTTGCTGTTTAATTTCTTGTTTTGTTTTTTGAGACACAGTGGTCTTTTCACTTGGATCTAGAAGTGATTAGGCAAAGATGGCTGCCAGTGAGTCCCAGGGATTAACCTGTCTCTGTTTTCCCTCTTCTGGGATCATTAGTGTGGACCCTAAGGCATGGCTTTTTCATGGATAGCCTTATGCTTGTATAGCAAGCATGTCTGAATTATCTCTCTAGGCTGATGTTGTTTTCAGTTTGACAGTCGGCATATACTATGCTTACATGTGTCATTTGAATGACCTAGGACTTCTAATAGGAAGAAGCATGGACAGAAAAAACATCTCTGCCTACTCCGAATCTTTTAAAGAGACATCTAGTTATTTATTATTTACTACAATGAAGCTTGTTTGTTTGTTTGTTTGTTTGTTTTTTTCTCTTAGAGACAGGGTTTCTCTGTATGGCCCTGGCTGTCCTGGAACTCACTCTGTAGACCAGGCTGGCCTCGAACTCAGAAATCCGCCTGCCTCTGCCTCCTGAGTGCTCGGATTAAAGGCGTGTGTCACCACACCAGGCACAATGAAGCTTTTTGTAGATATCCTTTATCTACTGACTTGATTCCTAATTTACAGGGAGGGTTATCATAGATGGGCACTGGATATTTTTTAAATAATTTTCTTGCATCCATTGACATGGTCTTAATATCCTAATTTAACTTAGATCCTATTACTGTTATAAATCATATCAATTTTCAAATGTTAAAGCAATTTGTCATATCTCAATTAATCCTATGTAGTAGATTTTATAATCATTTTGTACATTTTAAAATTTGATTTATCCACACTTTGTTGAAACTATTTGCATTTACATTCATGAGCAACACTTTTCCCTTGGATCTTTGTCTCAAGTTGACATCGGTGTAATGGTGGTCTTATTTAATTTGGTCTAATGTATTTCCTTCATTTCTTTGTTCTGAGAAATATTATTGGAAATTGGAATGATTCCCTTCTTAGATGTTCAGTAGAATTCAGCAGCCAATCTACATGGACCTTGTGTTTTCTGTTTCGGAAGATCATTAATTATTGACTCAGCTTAACTAATTGGTACAGGTCTGTTTATTCAGTATGTTCATTCAGGTGTGAGTTTGGATAATATACCTTATATAAGAATTTTCATTTGGTCTAAGGTATCTAACTCATGGGTATGAGTTTTATTTTTTAATACCATCCTTTTATTATCCTTTCAGTAACCATAACAAACATATCCTTTTCATATCAGATATTTTAATTTTGTCTCCTTAAGCAAATGAGTCACTTATCAACTTTTCAATCATTTCAAATCATCAGATTTTTTGCTTCGTTGATGTTTGTCATTTATTTATTTCATTTTCATTGATTTATTCTAAATTGTTATTTTCCTTTTCCTATACATTATAATTTGCTCTTAATTTTCTGGTTTTCTGAACTGAAAATCACCTGGTTGACTTTAAACACTTCTCTTTTTAACATAAATATTCAGTTCCATAAATTTTAAATACTATTTGTGTTATGTCCCCTGACATCTGATGACTTGTGTTAAAATTTTCACTTAGTTTGAAATACTTTTAAATGTCTCTTGAAAAATTTTTCAATGACATTATTGATATATGGATTGTGTAATGTACAAGAACTTTGAGATTTTTAAAGCTATCTTTCTGTTCTTAATCACTGGTTTGATTCTATTTTGGCCTAAAATCTAGGCATAATTTTTATCATTTTGAACTTGGTAAGGCCTGGGTTATGATTTCATAATATGCTCTCATTTTAAATGTTTCCTACAAACTCAAGAAGTATTTGTTTATAATTGGTTAAATGTTCTTTTGATGTCAATCATTCATATTACTGTCAGTTACACTCAGTATTAATTCAACTGAATTATTAAACTGTACCATTGATGATTTTTCTTCCGAATAAATCTATTTATTTCTTATAGAGTAGCATTTTGGATTCTCCATCTAAAACAATGGCTTTACCTATTGTCCCTTGCAGGTTTGCTCCATATATTTGATACTTTGGTTTTTTTCTTTTTGAATATATGGATACCTAATTTTGTTGTATCTTCTTGGAGAACCAACCACTTTACACCTATGTCCCCCTTTATACCCGATAACTGTCTTCACTGTGAAGTGCTGCTATCACAAATTATCATGAGACATTACTTTTTGTGTTTTACACTTAAATTGAGTGTCTTATACATGATATAAAATTATTTAATATACTTTGACAAGCCTTCCAACAGATGTATTTAGACCATCAGCACTCGCTTACTTTTTGTTTAGGTAAAAGTCTAACTATGTAGTCCAAACTGGCCTCAATATTATTATCTGCTCACCAGATCTTCCTGAGCAGTTGGGATCATTACAGGCAAGTGGCACCATACCAAGTCAGATCATTGATATTCTGGGTGATTAGTGGCATATATCAATTAATAGATAACATGTGTTTTCTATTTGTTCCTCCTGTTCTTTGGTTCTATTTTTATCTCTCACTATCTTATTCTTTCAGTTTTTAACTGAGTATTTCATAAATGCTTATTTCTTCTCCTTTCTTATTATTGCAATCATAATTCTGTCCTTTTAAAACTGTAGTTGTCCTAGGTTTTGAAATGTACATATACTATTAATCTATATCTGCTTTTAAATATGCTATTTTGGCACATGGTGTGTGGGAATATTTAACAATTATAAAACGATCCTAACTCCCTTCTCTCATCAATTATAATTGAATAAACTGATGGCATTTCTATTTTTAACAAACTGCTGTTTCAAATTAAGAATCGGAAAATAAATATTTTTATACAAGCTCACATCTTTCAACACAATGCCCTTCCTTTCTCAACTGAGATTTGAATTTCTGACCAATGCAACCTTCCCTCACTCTGAATAATTCCATTTGTTATATCTTGCAATGCAAATGTATTGACAATAAACTTCCTCAGTTTGTATTTATCACAAAGTGTCTTTATTGCTCCCTCACTTTGGAAGGATTGAGAATTATAGCTCGGTGTTTTCTTCCTTTTATTCTTTTAGACATCACTTTTTACACTTGTAGTGTTTTGCACTTTTTGCAAAATAGAAAGTGAATATTCCTTGGTAATTCAAAGTTATTTTTATGTCCTTTGGTCTCTATCAGAACTTCCCCAATATTTTCTAGTGTATTGTAGTTGTACTATAGTAAGCTCGGGTGACAATTTTGCATCCTTCCTGCTTAGCACTCTCTGAGTGTCCTTGATCTGTTGATATGCATCTGACATTAGTTTAGAAGAATTTCTCAAGCATTGTCAGTCAGGAGAGATGCTCTGTTTTATTCCTGATTTTTTTCCTTTGAAACTCCTTTTGCAAAGGTCATGTCTTTTTAAATCACCTGCAGTTCTTATTTATTATGTTATTGTTTTCCTTTAAAAGTTAGCCTTTGAGTTTTCTACTGTAATGTGTTCCAGTTTGGTTAGGAATTCCTCAGAAACATTTGTTTTTGTTAGGGTGATCTCTAGTGTTTCTTCTTTGTAGTTCTTAGAATGTCCCTATATTTTCCCATTTCTACTTGCATGCCATAAAGTTTATCCACTAGAGCTCAACTTATTAGTCATAGTCTTATATGTGCAGACACAATTCTACCATTGCCATATTCAAAGCAGACTTTCAGGCTCACTCTATTTCATTAATCTTTTTTTTCTACTTCTCATTGATAGGTGGACAACATTAATTGGGTGAAAGGAAGTTTTCGTACTCCTGTAGCTGGGTTATAGTTTTAGTGAGTCTCTCAGTCCTTGGAACCTGAAATTTACAAGCTCACTGCAATATTTCCTTTGCACAGAATAGCTACTGTGGGTTTTACTAGTATGCTTTCTCTCACATGTACATACAGTTTCCTATCTCTTCATAGAAGACAAATGGAGCCACAGTTGAATACTTTCCTTTCACAGGATCCATTATGCTCTGAGAAAATCCAATGTAGTTTGAGCTCCCTTTAAATAGTTTCTCCAAAGAGCAGATCTTTTAAAGCAGAATAGACAATCTCAAGTTTGTCCCTCTTTCTGTTTCATTGGCACAAAAAGAAGTGGTATTTTCTTTGCTAAATCTGTGAAAGTAATACAACTCTGGGAGAAAAACCTAGACATACCGGTGAAGAGGTTGTCTGAAATAAGGAATTTCTTCAAATAGCTTAGCCCATGGACTTGTTCATGGAGTATTACCTTCATTGATGATTGATGTGGCAGAGCCAAACATACTCTGTGACTTTGTCCCTGGGCTGTACAAAAACATGGGGAGCATTCCAGTAAGTCATGCTCCATGGTTTCTATGTAAGCTCCTGCCTCTGTGTTTGTGCCTTGAATTGCCATCTTGGCTCTCCTCCATGGTGGATTGTAGCCTCCAAACCAAAGAAGCTCTTTCCTTGCTCAAATTGGTTTTGGTCAGTGTTTTATCCCAGCATCAGTAGAAATAAACTAATACTTTCATTTCTTGTTACAACCAAAATGACATGTAACCTATTGACATGCTTGAAAACAAACAAAAACAAACAGACAGACAAAAACAACCTTCCCCTACATCCTTAATGTCCTGTGTCTACTCCTGTTGCTATTATAGCTTATTTTGTTGAAACAAGATCTTACTTTGTAGCCCCTCACATCAGATCTAGTCTCAAACTCTTAGATTAAAATGACTCCCTCCCATCCTCTACTCAGCCTTCCAAGATGTTAGAGAAGTCACATATCATGATGCCTAGCCCATTATAATCCTCTTTAACTTTGCTTATATCAGCAAAAAGACTGGAACAGTTTGAAGGAAATGAAGACTCTGATACATTTTATACTTTTCTATTGAAAAGTGATGTATTATGGAATATAACAAGGCTTATGCTTGTAGAGATATTTATATAGCTTGGCTTGTTTTTCCTTATTGACTTTCATGAAATAAAAATAAATGTATTGAATGGAATTGATAGTATTCAAATGACTAAGTATCTGAAGCCTACTATGTTACTCTTACTGGACCTATGTTGATCTGGTGAGTGGAAGGCTGAGTCAGAATTGGACCTTGGGCCTCTCCTCCTTCAATCTGCTGCACCATATGTCCCTAGACATGTTCTCATATCTTTTCATTATTTTGTTGGCAAAAGAGTCTTACCTTTCTGCCATGTCACATGGCAGATACATTTATGCCAACACTGAGCATATCTGAGTATATTCTACTTATGAAAGTACCATCACACAGACTAGGAAATGTGACAGTGGACAATGATTTAATGCTTGATTTAGAAAATAATATCTTGTGGTCTTAGGGTCACAAAAGTATCTTTTATTTTAAATGTCATTTCCAACTATGCTTGTTTCAAATCCTCCTTGCTCTATTTTTAAAATACCATTAGAAATTCTCTGTGTTTTAGCAGTGCCCACCTGGATTGATATTTTCAAGGCTTCCCTCTGCAGACCAAAGTTGGCAAGCATGCTCTATATGAGACAAATGCAAGAGGCACAATGGCATTTATGAAGCTCAGAATATTACAAACACATGATTGCTGATGACAGGCTAGATAAAAACTAGGAATATCTACACATACTTTTTATTCTTCAAAGCTGTAATTTGGGAAGGTGAAGAGCTTCACTTTCACTTTTTTATTTTACTAGGAAGGATTATTTCTCCATGATAAAATTAAATGGGTACATGTCTAAATGCTTAAAATATCAAAGAGTCAATCAACAATGAAAAAGAATGTCTTTTACGATTCAAGATATTAAAATATGTATTCTTCATACATATTCAGAAATATCTTCATAACTGTGTGAAAGAGACATATACCCACATTGCTCAGAAAGTGTTATGTGAAGTAGGAGAAGTGTTATGTGAAGGGGTGGCCAGATGTTGTCAGCCAGTTTTTCTTTTTAATGTTTGCCTGTAAGTCAGCAGCATTGATGAATAAGCAAGAATGATGATCTGTGCAACGTCTTTAGATAATCTTCAAACTGTTTTTAGCTGGTTCAAAGCACTGAAACACTGCCGTCATCTCATGATAACACAGATTTCCAGATTTCTGAAGTCAGCAAAATCTGAAGCTATTTTTGTTTGTTTGTTTCTAAATGTCTTCTTTTTCACTCTTTATATTTAGTGACAGGCCTTAGCTCCTGAGCTCCTGTTCTTCTGTCTCCAGTTCTACTATTGTTATCTCAATAATTATTTCACAAAAGCAATGCTATGCCCTACTAGCAATAAACAATATTCTCTCTGAAATAATCTTACTGTAACAGTACAATCTATTTTTATATATTATTTTCATACAGAATAATTTCAGTGAAATTTTTTTCTCTTAATCAAATGTTCAAGTTCAAGACTATGCTGTTTAGATGTTTTAAAGTGTGATACTCAGCCTGTTTTTAAATTATTACTATTATTATTACTAATATTATAGCTATGCCTAAGTTATATCCATATTCATTTTAATGGGTTGGACACTCTTCAAGTGCCACAAAAGTAGCAACCACCATTAATTCATAAGCATTACAGATGAAGATAATTTACTTTAAATTTTATTTTATTTAAATACTTGACATCATGGCATTATTGCCAGAATAATTATGAAAAAATTAAATAATTCAGAGGACGTCCATTTTCAACACAGTTCTTATGGGTACAAACTTCAGCTGCTGTGATAGAGCACTATAAGTTTTTCAACAACACAGATTTTTGTTATGAGAAGTTGTCTATATTATGAGAAGTTGTCTATATTATGAGAAGTTTTCTATATTATGAGAAGTTGTCTATATTATGAGAAGTTTTCTATATTATGAGAAGTTTTCTAAGGAATACACTTTGCTGTTCCTCTCATCCACACATTACTGTGTTAATAGCAAGTGGATGCATTTCATGGCCATGAATTGATACAATCACTCTCACTGTGAATGATTGGTCAATGTATAATGGTTGTACAATCAATTCACAGATAGCACAATGGTTCCATTACCTTCTTGTATTTCAGTGAAAGCTCAAGTGGCATTTTATAATATACAGAAATATCAGATCCTCTGACACAGGCGTCCAACCCCAAATATGCTGGGAGAGAGCAAGACTCCCAGGAGTGCAGACAGGACTGTGAGTGCAGGTGGGATCACCACTGAGGTAGGGACCCTCCCAGAACCCTCAGGAATCAGGAACAGAGGGACTCCCTGGGAGAGGAGTCTTCTGCTTTCCCTCTGCTACCACAGCTGATCCTGTGCCACAGAGTGACATACACAAATACCACCAGGAGAGAACTGGTCTCCCAGGAGTCCTGCACACCTGAGAGAATAGGTAAGGCCACCATTTCTGTTCAAATTTCTGACCCAAGAGGGTCGCTCACAGAGGCATCAGGACACAGGAACCAAGGCTCAGCTGGGAATAGGATACTTCTAGTCTCTGTCTGCAACCTAGAGCTGACATTGTATTACAACTCTCCCTACCCAAAAACCTCCCAGAGAGAACTGGTCTCTCAGGAGTACTGACACATAGTCTTGCAAAAGGGACAAGCCAAAGTCAGAGACAGCAAGACCAGTTAACACCAGAGATAGCCAAACGGCAAGAGGCAAGTGCAAAAACATAAGCAACAGAAGCCAAGACATCTGGCATTATTAGAACACAATTCTCCCACCACAGTGAACACTGGTTACTCCAACACACCATAAAGGAAGAATTTGATTTTAAAAATCACATTGCTTAATGATGAGAGAGGAATTTAAGAAGGACATAAATAACTCCATTAAAGAAATACAAGAGAACACAGATAAGCAAATAGAATAGAAGACAGTAAAGAAGAAACTCAAAAATCCCTTAAAGAATTACAGAAAAACACAACCAAACAGGTGAAGGAAATAAGCAATTCCATCCAGAATGTAAAAATGGAAACAATAAAGAAATCACAAAGGGAAGCAACACTGGAGATAGAAAACCTAGGAAAGAAAGCAGGAGTCATAGATGCAAGCATCATCAACAGAATACAAGAGATAGAAGAGAGAATCCCAGGTGCAGAAGAAACCATAGAAAATATTGACCCAATAATCAAAGAAAATGCAAAATGCAAAAAGCTCCTAAACCAAAACGACCAGGAAATTCAGGACACAATGAGAAGACTAAACTTGAGGATAATATGTATAGAAGAGAGTGAAGATTCTCAACTTAAAGGGTGAGTAAATATCTTCAATGAAATTATAGAAGAAAATTTCCCTAACCTAAAGAAAGAAAGCCTACAGAACTCCAAATAGATTGGACCAGAAATGAAATTCCTCCCATCACATAATAATCAAAACACCAAATGCACTAAACAAAGAAACAATATTAAAAGCAGTAAGGGAAAAAGGTCAAGTAACAAATAAAGGCAGACCTATTATAATTACACCAAACTTCTGACCAGAAACTATAAAAGCCAGAAGATCCTGGGCAGATGTTATACAGACTCTAAAAGAACAAAAATGCCAAACCAGAATACAATACGCAGAAAAACCCAAAATTACAAAGATGTAGAAACAAAGATATTCCATGACATAACCAAATATACACAATATCTTTCCACAAATCCAGCCCCACAAAGGATAATAAATGGAAATAAATGGAAAACTCTAACACAAGGAGAGAAACTACACCATAGAAAAAGCAAGAAAGTAATCTTTCAACAAACCCAATAGAAGATAGCCACATAAAAATAAAAATAACATCAATAATAACAGGGAGCAACAATCACTATTCCTTAATATTTCTTAACATCAATGCACTTAATTCCCCAGGAAAAAGACATAGATATACAAATGGGGAACATACACAGGACCCAGCAATTTTTACTGTATACAGGAAACAGATCACAGGGTCAAAGAAAATCACTATCTCAGAGTAAAGGGCTGGAAAACAATTTTCCAAATAAGTTATCCATATAAACAAGCTGGTGTAGCCATTCTAATATTGGATAAAATCGACTTTTAACCAAAACTCATCAAAAAGGATAAGAAAGGACATACCATACTTATCAAAGGAAAAATCAAAGGTAACAGTTCTTCTGTTACCAAGAAGAACTCTCAATTCTGAACATCTATGCTCCAAATGCAAAGGTACCCACATTCAAAAAAAATTTACTAAAACTAAAAGCACACATTGCATGTCATAAAATAATTGTGAGGGACTTCAACACCCCACTCTTGTCAATGGACAATTCAGGGAAACACAAACTAAGCAGAGACACAGTAAAACTAACAGAAGTTTTGGACCAAATGGATCTAACAGATATTTATCGAACATTTCATCCTAAATCAAAAGAATCCTATGCCTCAGATCAGATCACTAAAAATTAAAGCTAGTCTTCAATAGTAACAGAAACAACCAAAAGCCCACATATACATGGAAACTGAACAACGTTCTACTCAATGAAAATTTGGTCAAAGAAGAAATAAAGAAATGAATTAAAGACTTTTTAGAATTTACTGAAAATGAAGGTACAAAATACCCAAACTTATGGGACACAATGAAACCAGTGAATGTTGGCTAGGAGTGCCTGGAATACACTGTAGGAGATGTTATAGCTGCTGGGGATTTCTTCTCCATGCTAAGCTTTGGAGTTGAAGAACCATATGATATATTCTATTTTCTTAGCATAGTGGTGAGAATTGTTTTAACTACTCTAATAACCTAGCACTCAACTGGGCAAAAGAAACATAGTTATTAACATTGAACTTCTCTAGATTTTAGTGTCCTTGATATAAAAGAAAGCAGCCATTTTTCTTTGTTATAGAATGCAAAGTTTGCACTATATTTTTGATTAGATGCTTCCAGAACCTTAGAACCAATTTTAATAATGAGTCAGACTTCTAAGATAACTTATCTTGGAACCATATGAAGCATTATGTTCTGATATCAGAGGGAATTAAAGGAAGAATCATACAGCAACTCCTTGATGTCATATTTATGTTGAGAAATCTTTGTGACAAAGAATCCCACATTTCTGCTTGAAAGCATAAGTGGATACAGTGTGACATGTGTCCTCAGTGAATAGATCCTTTTGTGGTTGTTGGGAGCCTTCCTCATACTAGGTCTTGAGTAGTCCTCAGAGCCACTGTACACTTAGCTCCCACTCACAATTACACAGTTCTCTGTGGATATATAGGAACCTGGAGTATAGAATGTATCTGTTGTTTACGATACCACAGACAATTTCATTCTACCAGAAGAAATGAAATTGTCTTCAGCCAAGGCTCAGTGAGGTGGGCATTGGAAGATCAGGTAACCAGAAGGTATCTCTTACCTTTGAGGATTTTCATGCATCTTTTCATCTAAATCCTTTGTGTCTGAGCTTATGCCTGACTTCTATGGCTATCTATCACTGTCTTGATAGTCCTTTCAGAATTTAGTAGTGCTTTCTTTCTCTAGTGTAAATTTTGAAATGTGGATGTCCTTCAGTGGCATGATGAGAAAACTCTGCTTATCACAGAAAAATGATTGATTTTATAACCATGTGCTGTTAGAGCAAGGCCTAGCCCTGTCTAACATAATCATGAATATCCCAACCAAATCCAGTAGGTCATCATATACACACAGTAAGGTGTCAAAGTTTGAGAGACTCCCTAGCAAGAAGGGCCTCTGGAGGAGAAGAAACAGAGATAGATATGACAAAGACCAATCAGAATAAAATATTTGACATTATTGTATACACATATGAATCCCTAAAAGAATTTTTTAAAATAATAATTTTTACTAAATAAGAGCTATAGAATGTCAGAGAACATACAAAATAGGAAAAAAAAAACAAATTATAAATGGCTAAGAGTAACATTGTCAGTGCTTTTTTTAAGATTTAATTTTATTTATGACTACCAAGGCCCAGCTATCAAAGTTTGGAGTCCAGCAACCAAAAGCCCCCTCTGGCTCACCTAATTAATGTTCCCAATTAAAAATAAATACCTCATTTTAACATAATGTTTTCTCTTGATCTTTATAACTGCCATTTTTCTATGTGCCACATTTGTTTCCTCTCTATCTAGAGGCAGTCCTTTGTCCCACTCAGGGACAAATACCCCTCCAGCCTCTGTTGTTCCCCTCGCTGTCTCCTTCATCCACTATCTCCTGTTCCTGTCTCCTTTTCCATGCCCTCTGTCATTCTGGGGCAAATAAATTTTCTCGGTGTTGAGAATTTGGTCCTGAGCTGATACTTTCTTTTCAATTTTAACCATGAAAATAAGAGTAGAAGCTTTAGAATAGCTGTAATTACATTTTTATGGGGTCTCTGAGTTGATCAATGAGTTTATAATTATTATCATATTTCTAGAACACCATGTTTATTATGACTGGCACAGATTAGTTCACTCTGAAAAAAAAAATACTTAATAAAGAACATTGGCCTCTAGGATATTTCAGTTTCCTGATTTATTAACAAGTACTCCTCTTAAGTTATTAAATTTCTCTTGGCAAATAGAACTTACAATGACAGTAAAATACAGCTAGCCACTTAATGGAACTCTGCAAAGCAGAAAGTTAAAAAAAATGAAACCAAGCTTTGGAAGGAATAAACGACCTCTGGTCTTCCCATCATCTTCAGGAGACAGATCCTGTGGCTTCAACTAATCCAGAGTGAGAAGGAAGGTCAATGTTTGGTGAGGAAATGTCCTTGCCAGGGGTCTGAGTGAACCCTAGATTCAGCCTTGTGACTGCAGACTTGGATGGAGTCCTTGCGGAAAAATCTCCTGTGAGAGGAGTAGAACCCTGATAGAGAAGTGGAAAGGGGGAAGAAGAAATCTGTAACTAGGATCCAACACTTCATATAACAACCTAAGCAAAGAAACAGGAAAAAAGTAGAGACAGGAAAAGAGAGAGGACAGGGAAGAGAAGGACACAGAAGGAGGGAGAACTAAACAATTTTTATCAGTAAAGGATATGGGTGGGAGAGCTCTGCAATTCTCCTTTAACAAATGGAGAATTATTTGTTAATCATCTAAATCTACATATTCTTATTTTCTTATTTCTATGGCCACCAACACTTAACTCAGTGTAGTACATTTAATATCAGTTTTTCCTTTGTTGTTATTTAACCGGGGAACAGATGTGAATGTAAACTAATTTTAATTTGCAATATCTGTATGAGCTACTAATCATAATTTGTCATTAGCTGAGAAAACATCTCCATTTATACAGAGTTTGAACATTTTAAACAATGGAGAATAATCTTTACCTCCTGAACAACCTTTGCAGCTGTTTTCTCCAGAGTAAGCAACCTATTGTTTTATAAACCCGGTATGTCTGGAGAAACTGGCAAGACTGAAAGAACCCTGATAGCCAGCAAGTAGCCCGTCCTTTACCTTGCAAGCCTGATTTCTTTGTGATTCAATATTCCCTCCATTCCATGAATAGAAAACAAATTCATGCTAAAATTGGAACAGAGAATATTTGCTGTTGTCAGTTCTCAATTAAAACCATTAGTAAAACCAAAGGTATTTGGTAAGAGGAAGGGATCCCAAGTCCACGAATGCCCAGAGGAAGTAAACCCAAGCCCAAGGATGTCCATGGCTGTGGGCAACTTACTAGTTGAGCCACACAGCCATGGCTGTTCACTTTTACTGTTGAAATTATAGGCATACTTAGATTATTAACCAAAATGACAGTAATTGCCCTTATTGATTACTTTATTCACACACCACCATTCCATATGTCTTTAATATTGGTAACAAGACAAACCAAGACTTTCCAAATAGTGAGCACAGATATGGATGGTACTCTGAGAAACAGCTTGTTAGAGTTTGGTTCCTAAATTACATCTGGAAGTTCAGATTAAAGAAAGAGTAAGCTAATATTTTTATGTCATTTTGAATGATAATTAAGCTAACGCTTCTTTCTATGTAGAAAACTCAAAGGTAAGTTCTGCTTTTACATTTGCTGTCTGGCTTATCACACTCTTGAGCTTAAATAAGGTCAAACAAAAAAATCATACAAAAAAATACAAATAAAACAAAAATTGTACAAATAGCATGCTTATCAAAGAGAAATCAATTCCTCAACATCTTAAACATCAAACCAAGAATTCAACTAATGATCTTTTATAATCACACTGATATACATTGACCATGGGCATTCATCAGTCATTTAAGGAGAGAAAATAAGAAAGAAAAATTAAATCATCAGAAACACACATTGCCGAGGTGGCAGGAAGGTGAGATCTTTCTCCTCCTCCACCTCCCCTCCCCTCCCCACCACCTCCTTCTTCCTTGTCTTCCCACTCCTCCCTCTGCTCCTCCTTCCCTTCCTTCTCCTTCTTTTCTTGCTGAGGACTGAGTTGAAGTAACTGCCTTGGGCTTACTCGGAAAGCACTTTACCAGTGAGTTAAAGCCCCAATCTGTTTCTAACTTTTACATTTCTTTATTACAATTTACTCATTTGTGTTTTTATATGTGACTGTGTTTGTGTGTGTGTGTGTGGTGTGTGTGTGCATGAGCCATGGATATAGAGGTCAGAGGGACTGAGCATCAAATCCTTTTGCCTACTAAACCATCTCATTGGCTCCGATCTTTGAAATTTTTACAATAACTCCTGTCTTTTGGAAATGTACATTTTGAAAGCAGTTAATGCCTTAAAACTCTTTTTAACCACACCTATTCAAACAATTTATAGCATTTTTAATTTTCTTTGAGTAAATTCCATTGATTTATCTCAGTAACAGGTTTTAAGGGTTTTCTGAAAAAAAAATTGGAATTTTCCTATCAAGAGTTTTTCTTTCTCATGAAATATCAATAATATACATGGAAAAATACCAAAAATATTTTCAAACTTTTAATATAGAATACTGGTGTACAAAACTAAGCATTATTAAAATAAACAAAGCAATTATATATGCTATAAAAATAAAAGTTGGAAAAATCTGAGTATGATAAATACATGTCCCCAAAAGAAGTTAATATAAAAATTGTACAAGCTGTAAGTTACATATATACTACTTATAGTTTACATATGTAACATATTATATATGCTATAGATATAAAGATAGATACATGTATGTGTAGATATTACACAGTTATATATTGTATACAGAATAAGACAGTATCTAAGTAAATAATGATTTTACATTAAACATTTAAATATTTTACAATTTTCTGCATTTCAATTTTATGTAATAATATATGCAATTAAATCAAGAGCAATGATTCTAGAATCTCTTAGACAAGTTCCTCAGAAGAAATATCTATCTCTTCAACTCTTCCTTCTGGAAAATGATATTATTCTACGACTAGGACTCCATTAATCATTTTACCCACTGACTCTCTTTGACTATGACAAAAGACCATATACTTCCTGATTCTCAAGACTCTAGCTCCCTCCTAGATTACAGATGTATTTTCCTTCATTTAGTTCCTCTCAGTTCAGAGTCCCCCTGCCTCTGTAGGCAAAACATTGCCTTTTTATCTCATCTACCCACAAGAATGGGTATCTGGATATTTCGCATCATCAAATAAGGATTCAATCACCTACCCAATTGTCCTTTACATAGTTATAATCACTACCAGAGTCTCGCAAATTCCATTCATTCTTCTGTTACTGTTACTTCTCCATATGTCCATTTTTCCTACAAATCTCTGTCTAATCACTTTTTAAAGTCTTTATCCAGTAATCTATTGTGATTTTATCTCAGTTCTACCTGCTATACTTCTTTCTTTGTCTGGGTTCCTGGTCTTTGCTTCCCTGCAGCATGGGGGTCTCAATGGCATTGCTGCCTTTGCTCATGGATCCAGTTCCCAGACCAGCTCATGCTCTCACAATAAATAAATAAATAAATAAATAAATAAATAAATGCTAAGTGTGTCAACTGAAGTCAAGGGCACATTAAAAAAGAAATAAAGGAAATTAATTTCAATAACATATTTTCCTAATCCAATCTATTATGCTAATAGCAGTTCAAAATATAATCAACATTTTAATTACCCTAAAGACAACTTTGTTCCTTTTAGAACAATGTTTGAAATCTGATACATAGCTTGCATTTTACAATATATATTTGCATTTCACACTATAGACTAGCTACATGGCACTGAACAACCTTACCAGATCCCCTACATGTAATTCTCTGGGAAACATACACAAAGTTGTTTGAAGTGACACTCTTCAAAACAGTCTAACAGTATAACATTTAAAGTATCATTAACAGGAAAATAAATAAAAAATTGTTATGACCAGTTATATCATCATGTGACATTGATACTAAAACTTCACATAATCCAGGGAAATTAATTGTATAATTACATTTCTGATAGAATAAAAACTTCAAAGATATGTTAAAGCTAAGTAATACATCCATTGAAATTCAACATTCATACACTCTCTCTCATATACACACACATGTAACTTTTTTTTAACAAGACACCTAAGTAAGTCATAAAACCAGAGCTGTGCCTTGTTTTTTGCCTAGGACTTGAACTTGGGAGTGTACAAGGTGATCAGGAGCCACAGGTCTAGAATCATCAAAGAAAGTTGTGATAATGTACTAGTTCTACAGTTGAATGTCTACCATGTTTTTGTGTGTTACATATTCTTCACATTGTTTCATTTATTAGCTTAGATAACTTTCCTCCAAGAAAATCAAGCAGGAGACTGCCTAAAATGCAAATGATTACATGGAAAGTGATTGTATGCAACTGGATTGGTGGTTTGGAGACAGAGAAGTAGGTATAAAGGGGAAAACTAGAGTTATTAACCACAGCTGAAGCTGAAGTTGTCCAGGACCTTCAGTGGAACCAAACAAAATATATCTCAGAATTGTTAGATAAAGGAGTGTAGGCTTACATTTTTTAAAACCTACTTTAATAAGGGTTCATAAATGTCTTAACCTCCCTTCTAGCCCACCACCCACCAGATGTAGTGGAAAGGAATGTTTAATAAGAGCAAAGGAGGATGTGGACCTGTTTAGAAATAAGTCTTTGGAGCAAATCCAATCTGCATTGTCAGGATATCATCAGCAGTTCAGTTAACGTGGATCAACAGTGGCAGCTTAAACCACTTGCAAACCTCATTTATGAATCAGCCAACAGGGGTTTGATTAAGAAACTTCAAGTCAGAGTCCTCAGAAGTGGCAAGGAGCTTCTTTGGTGCCATTTCTCTCTATGAAGTCACAACAAAAAATGACAAGGAAAGAATGGTAAGGTGAACCAATACTATATAGCATTTTCAGTGAAGACTAGCATCAGCAAAGTGCAATGATAACCAGCAAAGAATGGTAAGGCTTACCAGTTCCACGCATCATTGTATACTGTCTGAAATTCTTGCGCGTGCTTGACTGGCCAGGAAGAACGACGCTGCAACAGGATCCTTCTGCACACGTTTATTGGGAGAGCTTGATTGTAGAGGCGAAAAGACCTCGAGCCCAGAACTGGTGCTGCTTTTATAGGCCTAGGACAGGCGTTCTCTCTCATCTGATTGGTTAACTTGTCTCTCATCTGATTGGTTAACTTGTCTCTCATCTG
Organism: Mus musculus; assembly: GCF_000001635.26. Classification (NCBI taxonomy): domain Eukaryota; kingdom Metazoa; phylum Chordata; class Mammalia; order Rodentia; family Muridae; genus Mus; species Mus musculus. Next base: position 38,007,258 of record NC_000076.6, read on the forward strand.
ATTGGTTAACTTTTGTCAATTCTCAAAACCTCACCTTGGCAAAAGAACCTTTACTGCCTATGTATGTGTGGTGGCCAGCAGTAGCCAACTGCCACTCTGCAACTGCCACTCTGCAACTGCCACTCTGTAACTGCCACTCTGTAACTGCCACTCTGCAACGGCTTCCCACATGAAATCACTTGTCTGTTCTTAGCAAAACATTTTCTCATGTGTCTGCTTCAGCAACAATATCCTCTCATAAGACAGTCTCCACAAAGAAAAAACCAACCAAACAAAAAACAAACAAACAAACAAAAAAAAACATAATACAACCGAGTCGCCAAAGAAACCAGAAATTTTCACTTCACGGGGGAAAATGTGAAACATCACTAGCTCCCATTATGAAGCTAGTGTTTTCCCATGAGTCATTATGCCTCTCAAAATGTGAGCTGAGCAGGATGGCACAGGGTTCGCTCCATTGGCCTCTCAGGCTTGAGTTTCTAAATAGCTTCATTGCCAAAGTGAGAGTTCAGCAGCTGAGACAAGATGGCTGCATCAAGGGTGACTGAAGGGAAGACATGCCTAAGGGCTGTGACATTTAAGATCATACGTTGCAACATACAGAAAACATGTTACATATGACCACATCTATATTCTAAGCACATTTGCAAAAGAAAGTTTCAAGGAAATGATGTCTAATGAATGAAATAGTAAAGGAAATGTTGCCTATAGTTAACTCTTGATATCAGCATGTCTGCCTTTATAAATTCAACCAACTAGGAATTTAGGATAATAAAGACGACCTGGGTCAGTTTTGCACACAGTAGACCATTTTTATGTAGGTTTTCGCCAAATAATATTTCCATAAAATTTACATTGTAGTAAGTGTTATGAGTAATTACTAGATGACAACAAACAAGAGCATTTGAATATGTAGTAAGGAAATATTATACTTTTATTTAAGAGATTTATGCATACACAAATCTGGGCTTCTGTGTAGAATTTGGAACCAATCTTCCACATGTTCTAAGGATAAATTCACCTTTTCACTAGTAACATCATTTTACCTCCATTATGTAGCAGACTAAAGAATTCCCTGGCAAGTCTAACATTGCCTAAGAGCCTTTCATACCCTGACTGGGTGATTCTGAAACATCATTTCCAAGCATTCATATGTCACTTGTAGCAAGGTTAAAATATTGCCTAAAGATATGTTCTCAGAACGTAACTCCTAGAGTCATCTCAGGACTGAAACTATGCTGTCTGATGAAACCCTTTTCAAAGCAAAGATTGATGCCTCACTCAGCTATGGTCTTCAGATTGCCCATAATTTTACTAGAGTAGGTTTCTCTACCACCCAAAATCATGTGCATGTACAGCCTCCCTGTTCATCATGGCATTGATCCAGAATCTTCAGCTGCTTTTCTGCATAGTGTTTATTAATACATGGCCTTGTACTATACAGTTCCTGTTTGCTGTCCTCTCTCCCACTGAATGTAGAGAGGAAAAGTACTTTCTGTTTGGCCTCTACTTTTACTCTATGGGTCTAAAATCATATCTAATACTCAACGAGCAGGTTTAGTGCCTTCTGCTTTTCCTCTTTTCATTATTTAAAAAGTGAGCCAGTTCTTTTTAAATTTCAAAGCTATGTAGATTGAAGGCCTACACTTATTTAATTTATTTCTTTCAGTTCTGTACCTGAATTTCATTTGCTAGAAGTAAGCAAAGGCTAACAAAATATGTCTTGCATTACTTTTCAAGATTTTTGAAAAATGTGGCCTCTTTATAAAAAGCTATGACTTTTACAAAATCTAAGCTGATATTTAAAATTTAATGAAACACCAATCTGAACACAAATTACACAGCTTCAGGCCTGAGTTTTGGCTGCATTGAATTTGAGTGTTGCATGGAGGCAGCGGTCATCAGCACTTTTGTATGATAAGTTGCTTCCTTGGACAGGATATTTAGTTGTGAATAGTCAGAACTGGGTGTTATGGGTCTGCTGAGGTGCACTTTATGTCTCAGTGAATCTAAGTTGAGTGGTAGAGATACTGCCTTCACAGTTTAAGTCAGTTTAGCGTAATACTACAATTTGTTCTTATTACTAAATCTAGCCTTAAATTGTTATTAGATATTTTAGTCTCCATTGAGCAGTTTGTCAAATTAGAGATTTTATTTGTTTGTGTGATGATCAACAAAAAATCCAAAACCACCTTAATACACTGTCATAAAATAAAAGGCTCCCCATAGCATATACACAAACTTTCAGTCAGTTTTAAGAGGTACACAGACCTGGTTAGGGTCCATGTTTCGAGGAGGAATCAACAACATTGAACATTTTTATACTAGCTTATTTGAACTCTTAAGAACAGAAAACTGAAGAAAGCTTAAAATTGACACCAAGGCACTGCGATCCCTTGGGTTGATTTTATGACTAGAGTTACCTTGTGACCTTTGCTACAATGGATGAATGTCCATGGGGAAAAAAATCCCTGACATGTAGAGCTGGCAAAATTCTGACTTAAAAGATAATAATCATATCCCATATCTTGAGTGGAGGCCGACATATATGAGGTGATCAGAAGCTGAGGGTTGAGCCAACTAAAAACCCAACAACAATTGTCAATCACTAAATAAAAAGTGAATACAAATTTATTAGTGTGTGTGTGTGTGTGTGTGTGTGTGTGTGTGTGTGTGTTAGCATGTGTGCACATGTGCACAAAAGCTTGTAAAATATTACACTATTTGGACGAAACTTAGGTTGAAGTGTTTTATCTATAAATTAGATAAGTCTCATTACTATTCAACCTCAAGCTAAAAATGAAAATAAATACAAAGTAAAAAAAAAAAAAAAAAAGGAAACTAAAACATTTTGATTCTCTGAAGAAAAAAGTTTCTCTTGTTAAGTAATACAGATGAGTTTATACAGGTTCACAATCTTGTGTATATACAAATGAAAAATCTGGTACCAAATATTGAAGATAATTTTAATATAGAAACTCTCAGAATTCTGAAAAATAATTTGAAGTTAAAAATGTCCCTACTCCTATTTACTTACTCTATCTTTATATTATTATTGTTTTTGTTGTTGTTTTACTATGGATCTTTTTTAATATCTGAGGGCTCGGTGACTCAGTTCCAGAAGGTACACCATTTTGAATACTCTCAATACCTGGATTTCTAGAAATGAAGGAGAAATATATACAGTCTTTCTAGTGGTTAAAATCAATACTTCTTCAGAGTTTATACGATATGACCTTAGAGTGCCTGTTAAAATTCATGTTATGCATTTTTTGCTGTGTTGCAGCTTAAGAGCTGCTAGCTCAACCCTCATTATCTTCACTGTTTCATGCCAAGTCCTTTGGCTACATCCTCAAGTGTCAATTTAGAAAACATGTCTGTCAGCAGCTCATTATCCCATCAGATTAAGCTACTACATCATAAACTTGCTGTGAAGATTGCATCGACTATAGCAAATATGCTAGATGCTTTTCAACTTAAATCCAAACAAGCTCCTCCTAAGCCAAAGCTCTCTGGCATTCTTAGTGCAAGCCAGAGCATACTTGGATTATCATTCAAATGTTTCCCATCAGTGTCTTAGGAAGTATGGCTTCCATTAGGAGCATCTATGGACAGAGACAGGTGAGGGCCAGAAGACCAGAAGAATGAATGGAAATCTGCAGCTGCTAAGGGTGGAGGTGGGTGGGGGGAATCTCTAGGAAGTCCCAGAGACCTGCTGTGAGGGAGGCACTAAGGAGTCAATGAAAGTATTCTTAGGTGAGTTGCTTAACAGAAGGAACACAGACTCTGAAGAGGCTTTAAAGGGGACCATGTCTTAAATACAGAGCTTCTGAGTTTCCAGTGTGTACAAGCTGAGTCTATTGCTGTACCTCTGCCTCTGTGGAACAAAGAGGAAAAGGGCATGGAGGCAGGCACAGTGGAGCAGAGCTCTCTAACTCATGGTGATCAAGAGTGATCCAGAAAAGTATGGGACCATGGCAGTCATCAAAGGCAAAGAGCCAGGATCCTACTTTCTCCTCCCTGATTTCTTTCTCCACTTCCAAACAGTCGCATCAAATTTGAAATCCACCAATGGAATTATTCTCTTAATGATGTCAGAAGCCTCACAATCTACCATGCTCAACCCCCAATGATTGACTCCTCCATCTGAAGAACACATGTTCAGTACCAAAGCAATTTAGGGCACAGTCCATACCCACATCACAAGAGTTACAAAAAAAGAAAGTGCAGTTATCATGCCTCCAACTTCTGGGTACTCCCTACAAAATGACCCATGATAAAGTTAGAGTTATATAAAAAATAAGTTTAAAATCCCTCTTTTCAAGATTATGACAATGCTGTAAAATTTTTATTGGCTCATTTAAGAGATTTCAGATCAATTACAGAAAGTCCTTAATTGAGGAGGTATCAAAAAATTGCCAATGCAATTATACAGAAACCAAAAGTAACAGCTCCTTCAGCCCTCATTAATTCCTTTTTTTAATCGGCATTCAACACATTTGATACAATGTACCTTCTCGCACTTTTCAAATTGAAACCTTAAGATTTATATTGCATGTGGATATTTGTTTACTATTGTACATAATAATAATAAATAGTATAATAAATCATATTAATCATATGAAGACTATCTTTTAATGAAATCCTTAAGAAGGTTAATTCTGAAAATTTATTAGCAATGACAACTCTACAGAGAGTTCTAGCTATGTGCTCTGTGTTATTGAGGAAAAAAAGGCAGGCATCTGCAACTCTGAGCTCTACAGTATTCTGTTGGGAACATATTTCTGAATCAGAGGTGAGCCCCCTGTGTGGGCTGGTGTCTTCCCTCAGTTATCACAGTATTTTGAACACATATTAAACATCACCAAGGTTTAGATTCTCTACCTATGAACTGTGTTTTCTGGAAAAAAATAAAAACTGATTATTAATACAAATCAATAATCCTGCAATAAACACAGTACTATAAACCCAAACCCATTGTTGTCAGTGTGGCTCCATTATTGAGGTACTGGCTTGACATGGATGAGGCCCAGGTTTCATCCCAGCACTATATAAACTGGGCATGATGACATTATAATGATGTGTGTAGTCATGACATTTTTGAAGTAGAGGCTGGGTGATTGTAAGATCCAAGTCAGAGCAGCTACATAGAAAATCCAAAGCTTGTTTAGAGGAGACCTTGTCCTGGGCGGGGGGGGGGGGGGGAGAATGAAGAAACATACAGTTTCTGTCACTACCCACACTATTCTGATATTTTCATAAATATATCTTAGGTATAGATAAGAGTGCATTTCATGTGTGAAAATATCTTGAAATCCCAGCAAACATTTCAACAGTAACATGTTTCCCTTTTTGTCTGAGTAACGAAATTGCGTTCTTGCCAACATCATTTCTAGTGTCTATTGGAGAACTGTGTGACAGTCAGTAAAAGGAAAACACTAATTAAGGAAACATCTATTTGACATTAACATCAAATATTGAAGGTGTTGCTTCACACCTGTCATCTTGTTTAGTAACTCCAGCTGACTTTTCAGAAGTTTTTATTATCACCTAATTTGGGAAATTTTTATAGGTAGGAAGGGGTGTATGCAGTTGCATGTGCCCATTGGTGTATAGGGCTGCATGTGCCCAATTGTGTTTGTGACTGCATGTGCCCATTGGTGTATATGGCTGCATGAACCTATGCTCATGGATACAATAGTGAAAGAGCTCATAAGTTGTCCTCATCTATTGCTGTTCACCTTATTCTCTAGAGACAGCACATAAAGTTGAATCTGAAACTAACTGTCCATTCAGGCTAGCTGCCAAATGAATTTCATGTGTCTTTGTGTCTCCATGCACAATTGCCAGGGTTATGGCAATGCATGGCCAACCCAACTATTATGCTGATGCTGATAATTATACTCTGGTCTTCATGCTTACACAGAAAACACTCTTGCCCACTAAACTCTCTCTCTAGTGTTAAACACTTGCTTTTTAATTATGATATGCTTATGTTTTATTTGTGATTATTAGATATAAAATTTATCCACAAGGTCAAGAACTTGTTAATCCTTAACAAATACCCCCATTAAGCTAACTGATTAAATTCAAACAACTCAAAGTTCAGGTAACAAAGAGCCTAACATATATAAACCCGCCTGGTTCCTGCTCCTCCTCCTCCTCCTCCTCCTCCTCCTCCTCCTCCTCCTCCTCCTCCTCTTCTTCTTCTTCTTCTTCTTCTTCTTCTTCTTCTTCTTCTTCTTCTTCTTCTTCTTCTTCTTCTTCTCTCTCTCTCTCTCTCTCTCTCTCTCTCTCTCTCTCTCTCCCTCTCTCACATCTTCCAACCTCCTCTCATGGTCCCATTCAGTCTACTCTACTGGTTCTGTCTGGACCTTTCAAGATACCTCTGGATATTTTTCTTTCTCATATCTATAGTAAATCTCCTCAACCATACCTTGGAGCAGCCGTGTCCTCATTTTTCATTTACATATGAAGTTAAAAATTTTCCTGTCAAGATCCATTAAAAATTTGTTTTAATTTTGATGAGATACAATGAACATGTAGGTTGCTTTTGGTTAAATACCCATTTTTTTTTTTACTATCTTCCTACTCATACAGGAACATGGGCAATCTTTTAATCTTCTGATATCTTCTTCAATTTCCTTCTCTAATTCCTTTAAGTTTTTATCCTGCAAGACTTTCATTTGCTTGGTTAGAGTTACCCAATGATATTTTGTATTAATTGAAGGCTATTGTGAAAAGTTGTGGGAACTAAAAGGGGCCTAGGGGGAGGGAGGATCCACGTCTGGCCAGAGTTCCACCTATGCTCTGGACAGGCTGATGTAGGAGGGCTGTCAGACGCTTTCCACTCAGCCTGGGATGGGCATCCAAGCCTCTGATCCACTCAACAGGTTGTGGACAAGGGGCAGCCCAACCCCTGTAGCCCTGGGGTTATGGGAGAGAGGGCTGAGGGAGGAGAGGTTCCCTCACAGGTGAGAGTGAGCACAGCATTGATGAGAAAAGACTGTCTATGGTTTTAGAGCTTTACTGTAGAAATGCAGGGTGAAAGAGAGAAGGTAGAAAGAGAGAGAGAGAGGCCAAGAGGAGACAAAAGGGTGAAAGAGAGAGAGAAAGAGAAAAGGCTAGATAGAAAGAGAAAGAGGGAGAGAGTGAGAGGAGAGTAAGAGCAAGAGAACAAAGGAGTGAGAGAGCAAGGATGGGCCAAACACATTGGACATGCAAACTGTATATGCCCCAGTACAGGGGAACGCCAGGGCCAAAAAAAATGGGAATGAGTGGTTAGGGAAGTGGGGGGGGGGGAGGGTATGGGGGACTTTTGGGATAGCATTGGAAATGTATTTGAGGAAAATATGTAATATAAATAAATAAATAAATAAATAAATAAATAAATAAATAAAGGATGGGCCAAACAGCCCCTTTAAAAAGTGAGCTGCTCCTGTATTTCTTTAAGTGAGTTATTAAAGTCCTTCTTGATGTCCTCTACCATCCCATAATCAGCCATCAAATGCTGACACAATTGCATACACTAGCAAGATTTTGCTGAAAGGACCCTGATATAGCTGTCTCTTGTGAGATTATGCCGGGGCCTAGCAAACACTGAAGTGGATGCTCACAGTCAGCTATTGGATGGATCACAGGGCCACCAATGGAGGAGCTAGAGAAAGTACCCAAGGAGCTAAAGGGATCTGCAACCCTATAGGTGGAACAACATTATGAACTAACCAGTACCCCCAGAGCTTGTGTCTCTAGCTGCATATGTATCAGAAGATAGCCTAGTCGGCCATCAGTGGAAAGAGAGGCCCATTGGTCGTGCAAACTTTATATGCCTCAATACAGGGGAACGCCAGGGCCAAGAAGTGGGAGTGGGTGGGTGGGGGAATGGGTGGGGGAGTGTGTGTGGGACTTTTGGGATAGCGTTGGAAATGTAAATGAAATAAATACCTAATTACAAAAAAAAAAAGAATTTGGTATAGTATTAAAAAAAAAAAAGTGAGCTGCTATCTTTTCTGTTGCTAGGTAACTGGGGAGGAGTTTAGCCTGAAGGTCAGAAGCTTGGGCCATTGCCTACATGACTTCTAGCCATGCTTCTCTTGTGGGGGCTGTGAGGGGCAGTAACTTAGACAGGAGCCAGGATCCAGGAGATACAAGAAAACTCCTTCCATCCCCTATATGTAAATTATGACCACTGGGTCCCTGGTTCAGCATCTCAGCTCGACTGGAGACCAGCCTGTCTGTGCATAGCCCAATGCCCCACAAAAAGTGTTTTTTCCCCTGATTTATTTATCAGTCTGGTTATCATTTGTGTATTAAAGGGCTATTAATTTTATGAGTTAATTTTGTATCCTGATACTTTATGAAAAGTGTTTATAAGCTGTAAAACTTTTTGAAGGAACTTTTAGGGTTACTTATGTATATTATCATATCTGAAAAAAAAAATATATATATATATATTTATATATATAGACTTCTTTTTTTCTGATTGGTATTTCATTGATCTCCTTTGGTTGTCTTGTTGCTCAAGGTAAGTTTTCAATTACTATATGAATAGGTATATTGAATAGATGAATAGATATATGAATAGATCTATAGTGAATAGGTATGGAGAGCATGAACAACCTTTTCTTATTCCTGTTTTTAGCAGAATTGTTTTGAATTTCTCTTCACTTAATTTGATGGTGATTATGGGCTTTCTGTAAAATGCCTTTATTATGTTTATGTATGTCCCTTATATCCCTAATGTCTCCAGGACTTTTATCAGAAAGTGTTGTTAGATTTTTGTCACAGGCCTTTACTAAATCTAATGAGAGGTACATGTGACTTTTGTCTTTCAGTTTGTTTATATGGTGGGTTTCATTAATCTATTTACATATATTGAACCATTCCAACATCTGTGGGATTGGATCTACTTTATGATGCTGAATGATATTTTGGATAAGGTCTTTGATTATTTTTAAAAATGATATTAAGAATTTTTAATCTATATTCATAAGTGATTACTGTGGAGTTCTCTTTTTTCAGGAGATCATTATGTGGTTTAGGTATCAGGGTGACTAGAGTCACATAAAAAAATTGGGTCATATTTCTTCTGTTCCTTATTTCGTGGAATAATTTGAAAAGTTATCATTAAATATTATTTGAAATCCTAGCACAATTTTGTGCTAAAAAAAATCTTTCTTCCTTTGTTCCTTTGTTCCTTTGATCCTTTGTTCGTTCGTTCGTTCGTTCATTCGTTCCTTCCTTTCTTCCTTCCCTCCTTCCTTCCTCTCTCTCTCGCTCTCTCTCTCTCTCCCTCTTTCCCTCTCTCCCTCTTCCTTCCTTCCTCCCTCCCTCTCTTCCTCCCCCCTCTCTCTTCTTTCTTTCTTTCTTTCTTTCTTTCTTTCTTTCTTTCTTTCTCTCTCTCTCTTTCTTTCTTTCTTTCCTTCCTCTTTTCTTTTCTTTTTGTTGGTAAACTTTCAATGATTGCTTTTATTTTGTTATCGGTACAGGTATGTTTAAATTGCTTATCGGATCTCAATTTAACTTTGCTATGTGGTATATATCAGCAAAAGGATCTATGTCCCTTAGTTTTTCCAATTTGATGGAAAACTAGTTTAAAAATATGTCCTTATGATTCTCCAGATCTCCTCAGTGTCTGTTATGTCCTCCTGTTCATTTCTAGTTTTGTTAATTCCAATAGTCTCTATCCTCCTTTTAGTGAATATGGATAAGGTTTTGTCAATGGTACTGGTTTTCTCAAAGAAGAAAATCTTTGTTTCATTAATTCTTTGAATTGTTTTTATTTTATTGATTTCAGTCCTGATTTGATTATGTGCCAGCTACTCCTTTTAGGGTATTACTTCTGATTTCTACAGATTTGAGGTATGCTTTTAGGTTATTAGTATGAAAAACCAAGTTATTATGTAAGCACTCTTAGTGGTAGGAACATGTTGCTTAAAAACACCTTCATTGTGCCCTATAATTCTGGGCATGTTGTGTATCTATCATCATTCTACTATGCAAAGCCTTTAATTTCCTTCTTAATTCCTATTTAAACCTATTTTTTCATCCAGTAGTGTTTTCTCTAGTTTCTATGAGTTTGTAAATCTTTTGTTGTTACTGATAACCGTCTTTAACTTGTGGTTATCAATTAGGATGCAGAGTGTTATTTCTATTTTATTGTATCTACTGAGATTTGCTGTGGGTCTGAGTATGAGGTCAATTTTGTAGAAAATTCCACAAGACAATGGAAATTGCAATCTTTTGTATTTGGGCAAAGCATTCTGCAAATATCTCATAGGTTCATCTGGTTTATAACTACAGTTTGCTTCCTCATGTCTCTGTTCAGATTTACCTGGATGATCTGTGTACTGATAAGAATGAAGTCTCAAAGGTTTCCAATATTAGTATGCTCATCTCAATATGTAATGTAATCTGTAGTCATTATTTGTTTTGTTTTGTTGATTTGTTTCTTATTATTTATTTTTTTAACCTGGCTGTACTTGTGTTTGGTGCATAAATGTTAAGGATGTCAAGGATCTTGCTCAAATTTTCCTTTGATGAGGATGGAATTTCCTTCCCATTTTCTTCTGACTAATTTTGGTTTGAAGTCTATTTTGTCAGATGTTAAAATGCCTATGTCAGGTTGCTTTTTATGTGCATTTGTTTGGAATATCCTTTTCTATTCTTTTACCCATAGATGATAATGACCCTTATCTTGAGATGTGTTCCTTAGATGCAGAAAATCCTTGTTTTGCATCTATTATGTTAATCTTTGTTTTAATTGGTTAATTAGACCATGAATGTCTTGCTATATCAATGTTCCATGTCTTTTGATGACTTTTATTTTGTGGTTGTTGTACTGGTGGTGGTGGTATTTGTATGTATGTGCAGGTTTATGTGTTTCTCTCTCTCTCTCTCTCTCTCTCTCTCTCTCTCTCTCTCTCTCTCTCTTTCTGGCCTGGGATATTTATTTATTTATTTATTTATTGTTTTTTTTTTCTTGGGTGTTGTTAACCACTCTAGGTTTCTTCTAGTGTCTTCTGTAAGGCTGGATTTGGAGATAGATATTGATAAACGGGGTTTATCATGGAATATCTTGTTTTTTCTATTTATTGTTATTGACAATTTCCTAGGGATAGTAGTCTGGTCTGGCATCTATGTTCTTTTAAGAGTCTACAGCACATCTGTCCAGATCTTTTGGCTTTTAGCATCTCCTTACAGAACTTGTAATTACACCTTAATTAAGGGGTAATTCTAATGGATCTGCCTTTATAAGTTACTTGGTCTTTTGCCCTTGCTGCATTTCAAATTCTTTATCTTATTTGTTTGCTGTTTTGATTATTATGTGCTGAAAGGAATGTGTGTGTGTGTGTGTGTGTGTGTGATCTAGTCTATTTGGTATGCTATAAATTTCTTGTATCTTGATAGTCATCTCCCTCTTTAGCATAGGAAATTTTTCTTCTATGATTTGGTTTAAAATATTTTCTAGGCCTTTCTCCTAGGTTTCTTCTCCTTCCTCCATTCTTATCCTTCTTATATTATTCTTTTCTTTTATTTTCTTTTTTCATAAAGTCCTAGGTATTCTGGATGTTTTATGCCAGGATACTTTAAATTTAACTTTTTTTGACTTAAATATCCATTTTGTCTGTAGTGTCTTCAATATCTAGAATTCTCCCTTCCATCTCTATTATGTTGCTGGGGCTTCTTTCTGATGTTCCTCTTTGAGTTCCTAAATTTCTCATTTTCATATTTCCCCTCAGGGAGCATTCTTTATGATTAATTATACTTCTACTTTCAGGTCTTAAATTCTTTTATTTATTCTGTTCTACTGTTCATGTGTTCTTATATTTCTTTAAGGTATTTGTTCATTTAATTTTTAAAGATATTTGTTATATTCATGAAGTCTATTTTTAATATCTCTGTCTTGTGCTTCAGCAGTTTTCCAATTCTCAGGGCCTACTGTTGTAAGGTTGTTGGGTTCTAATGGAGACATACTGTCCTAACTGTTGTCAATTGTATTTTAAGGTTGGTGTCTAGGCATCTGGGCTTGGGAAGATTATAATTGTATGTGCTAATACAATTTTGCTAATTTTGTCTTTGTTGGGTGAGTGTTTTGTTCCTTGGTTTCTGCTGTCCTCTCTGATTCTTAGGAAGGTGGGGTGGTTCTGTCTTGCCTTTAATGAATTCTTTTGAAATCTTGCTAAATATGCCCATGATAGGCTCCCATGAGAATATATTTATAAGTATTGGAAGTTGACAGTGAGCAAGGGTCATAGGAGTGAGGGGCTGCAGTAGTCCACCATAGGAGGTAGAAAGCAATGTATTTTTTTATCATCAGAATTTGTTTAGTCCCCTGAGAATGAAGTGAAATGTGAGGAAAGTCCACAACAAGTATTCTAATCCAGAGTTAGGAATGAGATTGGGGGAGTAGATATTGAAAACAGGAGGAAGAGTCAAGATCCAAAGCTTGCCTACCTGCTCTGCTGGCCTATTGCCTTCTTTGTCAATCTTGGCTGATGTGTTGCCAGTAAAAGTCTGCTGGACTTGGGGCCCAGGAAAAAGGGATGAGTGGGGAGAAAGATTTGAGGAATTCTGTGCAATCCTCTGGAGTCACGTGCAGATAAGAGGGGGAAGCCACAGCATGTTATCTGCTACAGAGCAGGGCATAAGGCTGGCAGATTGGATTTGAGTAGCAGAGGCAAAGGACTGCAAATAGCCTACTTGCCTCCCTGGCATAATCACTAATCTCTTATTTTTAAGGATGAGAAGTTGAGATTCAGAACACTAAGTCACCTTCTCAGTTCTCACAAATAGTAGTTTTGTCATCACAACAATGAATTATTAACAACTTTCAATGCTTACATGAAATTTAAAAAGTCTTTGTATGATGGTTCAGTAAGTGAGGGCATTTGGAATAAGCCTGACCATGGTAAGTGAGGACTAACTCCCCAAGTTATATTATAACCTCTATATGTAGGCTATGATACTCATGGACCCACATACATGCAAGGATTCATAGATATATATAGATAGAAAATAAATAAATGTATAAAATATTTCCTTAAAAAGTTTCAAATTATTGATATTAAATATTCCTTTAATGTAAGATGTTATGGATAGACAATCACACTTGGTTTAAGCTTTTAAACCTCTATATAATATTCTCATTACACACTTACAATATCCTTATTTGTATATATGTTATATTATAGTTATATTATAGTTAAAGTAATTATGAACCAAATATGTGTTTAAAATAGAATATTGTTTAGCTTCAAAACTAAGGATATTCTAACACATGCATGAAACTTTAAGACATTGTGTTAAATGAAATTAACCATTAAATAAAAGGACAAATTCAGTGTGATTCTATCTAAATGGAGTATATAAACTAGTCAAATGCATAGAAATCAATAGAATAGCCCTTTCCAAGTACTAGAAGGTATAGAGTGGGGAGTACATGTTTCGTAGGTACACAGTGTCAGTCTGGGAGAAGAAAATTTTGAAGAATAACTGTGATGTTGAAACAAGAATGTGCATTCATGTGATGCCACCACATAGTAGACAGAAAATGAACAAATTGTAAACTTTTGTCACATGTTTTACCACAAGAAAAATTCCTGAACACTGATGAGACAAATGATATTAAAGTTGTTGAGTTTTACTTAATACTTTCAGCTCTCTTCTTTTGCAGTTACTGTTTTTAAATGCATAATTTCTGCATTATAGTTTCCAAGTATTATCTGAGTGTTCCATTATCACCTGGGGGTGATGTGATTCAAGCCTACAAAAATACCTACAATAGCCTGTCTACCTCAATATACCAAACATGGAGATTTAAATAGTGTGTGGAGTATATGATATGGTGAGGCAGGGCAAAGCTGTTCAGCACATTCATCGAACTCATGTTAAGCCAGTTTCATAGACAGTAACCAACCATCCTGGGGATTCTTAGGTTTCATGAATTAATCTTTACTATAGAACAGGGTCAGCATAGTGGTTTGGGGCCTTCAGTGTGAGAGAGACTAACCCAAGTCCAGTAAGCAGTATATCATATTGTAGTCTATGATCCATTTATTACATGAATAAGTCAGTTTCCAAGTATGGTCAGAAATTAGCACAGTATGTCAGAGTCTGATATCTCTTCAAAAATCAAAATGTTCAAGATTGCCCCAACTATGATAAATATTTAGTGCTGAATACATGGTTCCCATGGAAAGCCAATATGAAAACAGGCTTCAAATGTGGAAAATATCTTTGTGAGTAAATGTATTTGAATTTATGAGTGTTTAGCTTGGTTTGAGGCTTTTTCAATAACTCATTCTATAGTTGAAGGATATCCCTTTCTGAAGCCAAATGTCATGAGAAAAGAATCTGCCTGAACATTAATCAAATTATCTTCCCTCTAGGCCATTGAACTTTGTTGGAAAGTTGGCTTTCAATTAATATTCAGCAGAAAAGGCAACAGTAACTAACTGAACTGCATAGCCCTAAGGCCACATACACAGGTTTTGTGTATAACTACAGTACCAGTGCCCCAGGTATGCTCATCCTTAAAGTCCTCTTCAGTTGTAAATTTTATGACTGAGAATTGCTAATTTAGAGTGTCAAGTAAATAGAATACTGTTAGCTTATACCTAATTGGAACAAGTACCTTATATATTTTAGCTTAGTAATATTAAATCTGTACATGTTTTAACATTATGTAGATAACAGTTGGTTTTAAGAATGATGGCCAGATTTTAAGAAATAACTTGAGTACCAAATATAAAATAATTTATATCTTTCAATCAAGATTGTTTATGAATTATATTATTTCTTAGGTAAGAAGAAAATCTTAGGTAAATGTATCAAATCAATTTCTCATTGTTATTTTGCCCAATTACAAAACAGCAAGGAACTAATATTTTTCTAAACAATGCTAGGTATAGATCATGTAAAGATTAAACAAGACACCTTATAATACATTATATAGATTATGCATTAAGAGAAAGAGAACCTCTATAGAAATATGCCAGGCTCAGAGTCAGCATGTAGGTTGCAACCTGTGAAGTGACATCATTTGCCCAATGGCGATTCTGGGAAAATATGTCCACACTGGTGAACAACATGAAAAGCTCACAATGACTTAGAAACACACTCCCCCTTTGGGTAATATGTAAGTACTTTAAAATAAAATAAAATATTTAAAACAGGAAAGAGTAAAAATGGGCCTGAATTTCTGGGAAGGAATTAGACAGACTCAATGTACTCAACTGTGAAACCTGGGCTTCAGTTAGTTGAAAATGGAAAATATAATTGAAAAAAATATTAACAGTATCAAATAGCTCTTATATCCCTTTTATTATTGTGAGGAAGGGGCAAAGGGCACAGATATTCACAGAAAGCATTTGACTTCTGACTGATCAGATAGAAACTTCCTAGAAAGTTATTTTTTCTCATGAAATCAGCTTTGTCAACTTTTGCTTATGCATTTTTACTTGTTTGATCAGCTGATCTTTAGGACAGCATCTCAACCATAGTATTTATGAATTTAGTCCTGGCAGGGCTTTATAAAGAATGACAATATCATTCATATAAGACCTTCACACCTCACTTGAATAAGACAGAAAAGCAAAACTGTTGATGCATCTGCTTTAAAAGAAAATGAGATCAGAAAACAAACCGACCAAACAACAACAACAGAAAACTTGACAGGGGCAGGGGGAGGTGTTGTAACCTATTCTTTTTATCTGTTTTTAAAATCTATTTTCTTAAAATATCATTCAGTTCAGAATCAACATGACACCTTTCATCATTGTATATACCTAAATATAATTGGCTTGTCATTTAACTCCAGACAAGTGTCATAGCACAAGAAACATAAGAACTGGCAATAATCTAAGAATGTATTGATCAGATGACATAAAACTCCATTGAAGTTCAAAGAGTTTTTAAGAAGTACTTCATTGGACTAAACCAAATTACTAATTGGTTGTAACTTTGGCCAACCAGATAGTCTGTCGCAAATAGAGAAAGAATTGTGCTTTGTTTTTCTTTTTTTTTTTTAATTAGGTATTTTCGTCGTTTACATTTTCAATGCTATCCCAAAGGTCCCCCATACCCACCCCCCAATCCCCTACCCACCCATTCCCCCTTTGTGGCCCTGGCGTTCCCCTGTACTGGGGCATATAAAGTTTGCAAGTCCAATGGGCATCTCATTGCAGTGATGGCCGACTAGGCCATCTTTTGATACATATGCAGCTAGAGACAAGAGCTCCGGGTACTGGTTAGTTCATATTGTTGTTCCACCTATAGGGTTGCAGTTCCCTTTAGCTCCTTGGGTAATTTCTCTAGCTCCTCCATTGGGGGCAATGTGACCCATCCAATAGCTGACTGTGATCATCCACTTCTGTGTTTGCTAGGCCCCAGCATAGTCTCACAAGAGAGAGCTATATCTGGGTCTTTTCAGCAAAATCTTGCTAGTGTATGCAATGGTGTCAGCATTTGGAAGCTGATTATAAGATGGATCCCTGCATATGGCAATCACTAGATGGTCCATCCTTTTGTCACAGCTCCAAATTTTGTCTCTGTAACTCCTTCCATGGGTGTTTTGTTCCCATTTCTAAGAAAGGGTAAAGTGTCCACACTTTGGTCTTCGTTCTTCTTGAATTTCATGCGTTTGGCAAGTTGTATCTTATATCTTGGGTATCCTAAGTTTCTGGGCTAATATCCACTTATCAGTGAGTACATATTGTGTGAGTTCCTTTGTGATTGGGTTACCTCACTCAGGATGATACCCTCCAGGTCCACCCATTTGCCTAGGAATTTCATAAATTCATGTTTTTTAATAGCTGAGTAGTATTCCATTGTGTAAATGTACCACCTTTTCTGTATCCATTCCTCTGTTGAGGGGCATCTGGGTTCTTTCCAGCTTCTGGCTATTATAAACAAGGCTGCTATGAACATAGTGGAGCATGTGATTTTCTTACTGGTTGGGACATCTTCTGGATATATGCCCAAGAGAGGTATTGTGGGATCCTCCATTAGTATTATGTCCAATTTTCTGAGGAACCGCCAGACTGATTTCCAGAGTGGTTGTACAAGCTTGCAATCCCACCAACAATGGAGGAGTGTTCCCCTTTTTCCACATCCTTGCCAGCATCTGCTGCCACCTGAGTTTTTTATCTTAGCCATTCTGACTGGAGTGAAGTGGAATCTCAGTGTTGTTTTGATTTGCATTTCCCTGATGATTAAGGATGTTGAACATTTTTTCAGGTGCTTCTCTGCCATTTGGTACTCCTTAGGTGAGAATTCATTGTTCAGCTCTGAGCCCCATTTTTAATGGGGTTATTTGATTTTCTGGAGTCCACCTTCTTGAGTTCTTTATATATATTGGATATTAGTCCCCTATCCGATTTGGGATAGGTAAAGATTCTTTCCCAATCTGTTGGTGGCCTTTTTGTCTTATTGACGGTGTCTTTTGCTTTGCAGAAGCTTTGCAATTTTATGAGGTCCCATTTGTCGATTCTTGATCTTAAAGCACAAGCCATTGCTGTTCTATTCAGGAATTTTTCCCCTGTACCCATATCTTCGAGGCTTTTCCCTACTTTCTCCTCTATAAGTTTCAGTGTCTCTGGTTTCATGTGGAATTCCTTAATCCACTTAGATTTGACCTTAGTACAAGGAGATAGAAATGGATCAATTCACATTCTTCTACATGATAACCGCCAGTTGTGCCAGCACCATTTGTTGAAAATGCTGTCTTTTTTCACTGGATGGTTTTAGCTCCCTTGTCAAAGATCAAGTGACCATAGGTGTGTGGATTCATCTCTGGGTCTTCAATTCTGTTCCATTGGTCTACTTGTCTGTCACTATACCAGTACCATGCAGTTTTTATCACAATTGCTCTGTAGTCCAGCTTTAGGTCGGGCATGGTGATTCCACCAGAGGTTCTTTTATCCTTGAGAAGAGTTTTTGCTATCCTAGGTTTTTTGTTATTCCAGATGAATCTGCCGATTGCCCTTTTTAATTCGTTGAAGAATTGAGTTGGAATTTTGATGGGGATTGCATTGAATCTGTAGATTGCTTTTGGCAAGATAGCCATTTTTACAATGTTGATCCTGCCAATCCATGAGCATGGGAGATCTTTCCATCTTCTGAGATCTTCTTTAATTTCTTTCTTTAGAGACTTGAAGTTCCTATCATACAGATCTTTCACTTCCTTAGTTAGAGTCACACCAAGGTATTTTATATTATTTGTGACTATTGAGAAGGGTGTTGTTTCCCTAATTTCTTTCTCAGCCTGTTTATCCTTTGTGTACAGAAAGGCCATTGACTTGTTTGAGTTAATTTTATATCCAGCTACTTCATTGAAGCTGTTTATCAGGCTTAGGGGTTCTCTGGTGGAATTTTTAGGGTCACTTATATATACTATCATATCATCTGCAAAGAGTGATATTTTGACTTCTTCCTTTCCAATTTGTATCCCCTTGATTTCCTTTTGTTGTCAAATTGCTCTGGCTAGGACTTCAAATACAATGTTGAATAGGTAGGGCGAGAGTGGACAGCCTTGTCTAGTCACTGATTTTAGTGGGATTGATTCCAGCTTCTCACCATTTACTTTGATGTTGGCTATTGGTTTGCTGTAGATTGCTTATATCATGTTTAGGTATGGGCCTTGAATTCCTGATCTTTCCAAGACTTTTATCATGAATGGGTCTTGGATTTTGTCAAATGTTTTCTCAGTATCTAACGAGATGATCATGTGGTTTTTGCCTTTGAGTTTGTTTATATACTGGATTACATTGATGGATTTCGGTATATTGAACCATCCCTGCATCCCTGGGATGAAACCTACTTGGTCAGGATGGATGATTGTTTTGATGTGTTCTTGGATTCAGTTAGTAAGAACTTTATTGAGGATTTTTGCATCGATATTCATAAGGGAAATTGGTCTGAAGATCTCTATCTTTGTTGGGTCTTTTTGTGGTTTAGGTATCAGAGTAATTGTGGCTTCATAGAATGAGTTGGGTAGAGTACCTTCCGTTTCTATTTTGTGGAATAGTTTGTGAAGAACTGGAATTAGGTCTTCTTTGAAGGTCTGATAGAACTCTGCACTAAACCCATCTGGTCCTGGGCTTTTTTTGGCTGGGAGACTATTAATGACTGCTTCTATTTCTTTAGGGGATA
Source organism: Mus musculus (assembly GCF_000001635.26). Classification (NCBI taxonomy): domain Eukaryota; kingdom Metazoa; phylum Chordata; class Mammalia; order Rodentia; family Muridae; genus Mus; species Mus musculus. The sequence continues at coordinate 38,026,410 of NC_000076.6, forward strand.
TAGGACTGTTGAGATCATTAACCTGATCTTGATTTAGCTTTGGTACCTGGTATCTGTCTAGAAACTTGTCCATTTCATCCAGGTTTTCCAGTTTTGTTGAGTATAGCCTTTTATAGAAGGATCTGATGGTGTTTTGGATTTCTTCAGGATCTGTTGTTATGTCTCCCTTTTCATTCCTGATTTTGTTAATTAGGATGCTTTTCCTGTGCCCTCTAGTGAGTCTGGCTAATGGTTTATCTATCTTGTTGATTTTCTCAAAGAACCAGCTCCTTGATTGGTTGATTCTTTAAATAGTTCTTCTTGTTTCCACTTGGTTGATTTCACCCCTTAGTTTGATTATTTTCTGCCTTCTACTCCTCTTGGGTGAATTTGCTTCCTTTTGTTCTAGAGCTTTTAGGTGTGTTGTCAAGCTGCTAATGTGTGCTCCCTCTAGTTTCTTTTTGGAGGCAGTCAGAACTATGAGTTTTCCTCTTAGGAATGCTTTCATTGTGTCCCATAAGTTTGGCTATGTTGTGGCTTCATTTTCATTAAACTCCAAAAAGTTCTGAATTTCTTTCTTTATTCCTTCCTTGACCAAGGTATCATTGAGAAGAGTGTTGTTCAGTTTCCACGTGAATGTTGGCTTTCTATTATTTATTTTGTTTGAAGATCAGCCTTAGTCCATGGTGATCTGATAGGATGCATGGGACAATTTCAATATTTTTGTATATGTTGAGGCTTGTTTTGTGACCAATTATGTGGACAATTTTAGAGAAGGTTCCATGAGGTGCTGAGAAGAAGGTTTATCCTTTTGTTTTAGGATAAAATGTTCTGTAGATATCTGTTAAGTCCATTTGTTTCATCACTTCTGTTAGTTTCACTGTGTCCCTGTTTAGTTTCTGTTTCTATGATCTGTCCATTGGTGAAAGTGGTGTGTTGAAGTCTCCCACTATTATTGTGTGAGGTGCAATGTGTGCTTTGAGCTTTACTAAAGTTTCTTTAATGAATGTGGCTGCCCTTGTATTTGGAGCATAGATATTCAGAATTGAGAGTTCCTCTTGGAGGATTTTACCTTTGATGAGTATGAAGTGCCCCCTTTGTCTTTTTTGATTATTGTGGGTTGGAAGTCAATTTTGTTAGATATTAGAATGGCTACTCCAGCTTGTTTCTTCATACCATTTGATTGGAAAATTGTTTTCCAGCGTTTCATTCTGAGGTAGTGTCTATCTATTTCTCTGAGATGAGTTTCCTGTAAGCAGCAAAATGTTGGGTCTTGTTTGTGTAGCCAGTTTGTTAGTCTATGTCTTTTTATTGGGGAGTTGAGTCCATTGATATTAAGAGATATTAAGGATAAGTAATTATTGCTTATTTTTGTTATTTTTGTTGTTGAAGTTGGCATTCTGTTCTTGTGGCTGTCTTCCTTTAGTTTTGTTGAGGGATTATCTTCCTGTTTTTTTTCTAGGGCGTGGTTTCCATCCTTGTATTGCTTCTTTTCTGTTATTATCCTTTGAAGGGCTGGATTTGTGGAGAGATAATGGGTGAATTTAGTTTTGTCTTGGAATACTTTGGTTTCTCCATCTATGGTAATTGAGAGTTTGGCTGGGTATAGTAGCCTGGGCTGGAATTTGTGTTCTCTTAGTGTCTGTATAACATCTGTCCAGGCTCTTTTGGCTTTCATAGTCTCTGGTGAAAAGTCTGGTGTAATTCTGATAGGCTTGCCTTTATATGTTACTTGACCTTTTTCCCTTATTGCTTTTAGTATTCTATCTTTATTTAGTGCGTTTGTTGTTCTGATTATTCTGTGTCGGGAGGAATTTCTTTTCTGGTCCAGGCTATTTGGAGTTCTGTAGGCGTCTTTTATGTTCATAGGCATCTCTTTCTTTAGATTTGGGAAGTTTTCTTCAATAATTTTGTTGAAGATGTTTGCTGGTCCTTTGAGTTGAAAATCTTCATTCTCATCCATTCCTATTATCCATAGGTTTGGTCTTCTCATTGTGTCCTGGATTTCCTGGATGTTTTGAGTTAGGATCTTTTTGCATTTTCCATTTTTTTTTTTTGATTGTTGTGCTGATGTTCTCTATGGAATCTTCTGCACCTGAGATTCTCTCTTTCATCTCTTCTATTCTGTTGCTGATGCTGGCATCTATGGTTCCAGATTTCTTTCCTAGGGTTTCTATCTCCAGCCTTGCCTCACTTTGGATTTTCTTTATTGTGTCTACTTCCCTTTTTAGGTCTAGTATGGTTTTGTTCATTTCCATCACCTGTTTGGATGTGTTTTCCTGTTTTTCTTTAAGGACTTGTAACTCTTTAGCAGTGTTCTCCTGTATTTCTTTAAGTGAGTTATTAAAGTCCTTCTTTATGTCCTCTACCATCATCATGAGATATGCTTTTAAATCCAGGTCTACCTTTTCAGGTGTGTTAGGGTGCCCTGGACTGGGCGAAGTGGGCGTTCTGGGTTCTGTTGATGGTGAGTGATCCTGGTTTCTGTTAGTAGGATTCTTACGTTTACCTTTCACCATCTGGCAATCTCTGGAGTTAGTTGTTATAGTTTTCTTTGTTTAGAGATTGTTCCTCTGGTGATTTTGTTACCCTCTATCAGCAGACGTGGGAGACTAGCTCTCTCCTCTGAGTTTCAGTGGTCAGAGAAATCTCTGCAGGCAAGCTCTCCTCTTTCAGGGAAGGTGCACAGTTATCTGGTGTTTGGACCTCCTCCTGGCTGAAGATGAAGGCCCCAAAACAGGATCTTTCCCAGAAGCTGTGTTGCTTTGGCGAGGAAGGTGGCCGGTTGTCTGGAGCCGAAAATGGCACCGCCCCAGAAGCTCTGTGGCTCTCGCCTGTCCCAGAAACTGCTGGCCTCTGTATTCCACACCCCCACCCGTGCAGCCTGCCCTCTGCGGAGTCCCAGAACCAAGGTGGCTCCCGCCGGAGCCTGAGGCAGAAACCTCTCAGGTCGGGCGGACCCCTGTGCTCTCACCAGGAAGGTGGCCAGTTGTCTGGAGCTGAAGATGGCGCCGCCTCAGAAAAGAATTGTTCTTGAGAAGGAGCAGATATCATTTAAATCAGCACTTCCCTGCATGCTTTCTCTATATCTAAAACTATTTTAATTGTTAAAATTCTGGCCACAATTCCTATCTAATAAATTCGTCACTACCTTGAAATTAACAGTTAAAAACTTTCTAGAACTGAACGTACTTTTTGACATAAACATTAATTTTTATTATTTTGTCACTGACTTTTAAATTCATTCCGATTTATGAGTAAGCATTGATATACTTTATTGTACATTGTATATTAGAGATTTCTATTTTATTTTTGTATTAAAATACATTCTATTCCTCACATAATAAATCCTCATAATGTATTTATTCCCTCTACCACCTCTCTAATCTGGATCTACCTCTTTCTGTCTTTCTTATTAGAAAACAACCAGACTTCTAAGGCATAATAATAAAACAAAAAAGATTAAATACAGTCTAATACATTGGACCAGAGAAGAGGGGAACAGAAGGAAAACAGCCCAAGTAAAAGTACACAAAATATGTATGGCCTTAGAGATCATTAGCTCATTAACTAAGTTCATGCATTCAGAAATCCTATAAAAACTAAACTGGAAGCCATAATATTTTTGGAAGGCATATATATAAATTAAACACACACATATGCATATAAATGTATATCTCTCTTGATATTTAATTTAGTTTATTGATATGTAGTTATTTGAAGTTTTAAAATATATTTTGGATATTAAGCCTCTCTCTTGGTTATATAGTTTGTCAAAACTCTTTTCCCATTATATAAGGTGTCCCTTTTTCTTAATGAGAGTGTCCATTACTGTACAGAAGCATTTCAGTTTTTTGAGATCTCATTAGCTGTTGATTGTAGTGCCAGTGTTAATGATATTTTGTTTGAAAACTCTTTTCCTGTGCAAATGAGTTCAAGGCTATCCTTCACTTTCTTTTCTGACAAATTCAGTATATCGGGTTTTATGTTGAGGCCTTTGATCCACTTCAAGCTGCATTTTGTACAGGGTGATAAGTACAAATCTACTTGGACTCATCCACATGCAGCCATCTTGATTGAGAGGCACTATTTTTTCAGTTTCTGTCTTTTTCCCAGTGTATTCTTTGACTCATTACTGAAAATCATGTGCCCATGAGTGTATGGATTTATGAGTGGGGCTCCAATTCAATTCTGCTAGTCAATATGTCTGTTTTTATGATAGTATAGCTGTCCAGTGCCCAAGGATGAACTGGGTTACCTGAAAGGGTGGCTGGAAATGAGAAAGGAATTAGGGAGTGAGAGAAGGATGAAGCCAAGACAAAGTTTCTGATCAAAGCACAAAGTTTAATATTCAGTACTGTATTTATATAGGGAGAGCCCACAGACCTTATCCTTTGTTTCAGCTGGATTATGTTGCAAAGCAAGCTCAGTGGGCAGTCTACTCCTGTAAGAAATTTCATGTGTGGCAAGGTGGAAGACTCTGCCTGAGTCCTTAAGGTCCAACTGTGGCAAACACTTAAGGTCTATTTAGCCTGCTCAAGGCTGGGGGAAGGGCACAATTCCCTCTTTTTTTTTTTTTTTTTTGTTTTTTTTTTTTTTTGTTTTTTGTCTTTTGTTTTGTTTTGTTTTGTTTTTTAAACATGAGCTGGACAGTGCACAAGATTTCCTTGTTTTCCATAATCCCTTCTAGGGCAGAGTGTCTAGATGACCATGCCTGTCTTAGGTCGGTGTCTATATTGCTCCGTCTTACCCGTCATGGTGAACAAACATCCTTTTGATCTAGGTCTCTGTCTTAGGTTGATAGAAGCTTGAGAACACTCTTAGCAGTCCCTGACTACCATCCTTCAAAATCACACTCTTTCCCATTCATACTAAAGCCAAGAAGGACATATGAATATGCACTTCATTCATTTCTTCATGGCAATGAATAACTGCCATAATGAATAGCTGACTTGCTGAAAGTGATTCTGTGAGAAGGCAAGTAATCTGTTTATGATACAAGGTCCAAAATTTAAAAGCAACAAGATTATAACTAGAAATTGAAGTTGTCTGCAGGAATGCCCCAGGTATTTAATTCAGCTGCTAACTGACAAAGATCAAACTCAAAATCTGGCCATCAGGTATATGGGAGAGGGGTGGGTTTGAGAATTGATAGAAAGCATTTATACTCCAGTAAGAGTGTAGACTATACTCCAGGCTAACTCAGCTTGCTGATAGGGATTTTGAGTCATCTTCATCATTGGTATCATAATCATTAGAAGGCTCAGGATTGTGTTCACTTGACAAGCCAATATTTCAGGAAGCCATCAGGTTCTATTTTCTTTTTGTAAAACACAGACAGAACCTTACCTCCATATTAAAACAGGGTCCATTCCATGTATTAGTTAAGGGATCTCACCATTTAACCATGGAATATAGTCTGGAAGTGACTGGATGCCAGTGGCAATCCACTGCAGACTGACCTTTAGCATCAGTTTGAAAAAAAATTAAAATAAGACAAATGCAAGGTATGCTTTTGGTGACCTTGGATGGTATAACTCCCCCTCTTTTGTTTTAAAAAGCCAATTTTTCAGAGTGCAATGTGCATGTTCAACAGTTCTTTGTCTCATTGCTTTATAAGGAATTCAGTTTTATGTTCAATACCATATTTCTTATAAAAAATGTAAAGTTATTTCTAGTATAAGCTGGTCCATCATCTGTCTTGATGACTTTAGGTAATCCCATAGCATTGAAGGCTTGTAAGCAATGATCAGTTACATTTCTAGAGGCTTCTCCCATATGTAGAGAAGCTAAAAGGAATCCTGAACAAGCATCAATACTGACATCTATATATTTCAATTTTCCAAATTTTGTGTAATGAATTACATCCATTTGCCAAATATGATTGGGCATAAGACCTCTGGGATTAACTCCTAAATGAAGAACTGGAGATAAAGTAAGGCAGTTAGGGCATTGTTTTACAATCATTCTAGCCTGATCCTTACTGATCTTATGTCAGAGCCTTAAGGTGTGACTAGAAAGATGAAATTTAATATGCTTACATCTAGCCAATGCAAGAGGATCTGAAACTAAGGCTTCTCCTATTAAAGCTCTGTCAATGTGATCATTACTTTCAGCTGTTTAGGAAGACTAGAATGAGCCTGTATCTGACCAATATAAAAGGGATTTTTTTTTTCAGATAAGAATGATTTTTATAGTTGAGAAAACAGAGATCTGGCTGATGTATTGAAATGAAATGTACCACAAGTTTCCAATAGAGGAACAGACTGAGCCACACATAGACTATCAGTAAAAAGATAAGTATCATTTATAGATTGAAAAACATTCAGTATTGCTGTCAGTTCTGCTAGCTGAGCTGAGAGCCCAGGAGTCTCTATGACTACTTATTGATTATTTATGAGATACCCCACTCATCATTGAGAGGAGTTGTTAGTAAAAATCAAAGGAGCGTTATGCAGAGGCTGTAAAGATGCCATATTAGGAAATATAAATTTTTGTATATTTTAAAAACCTATCTTGAGGGTAATGATTATCTATAATGCCTTTAAATACTATTTGAGCAAGCAACCAAACCATACAATTCTACTCTAGCCAAGTATTTTGATCTACATTAAAAGGCTGAATAATGATGTGTGGTTCTTTGCCAAAATAAGTCAGTGCCTGCTTTCTTCCAAGTATAATCATATGGGCTACTGCCTCTTAATATGGCAGGATATTAGGTTTAGGAAATATCCTTGAATGTATCTATATAATAAGAGCTTTCTCATATTAAAAATCAAATTAAAAAGCAAATGTAAAGACAAAGAGTAAACTATATCAGTAACAAATTGCTTTTCAGTAGCTCTTTCTACTTGTTGTAAGGTCAGCAATCCTTACGAGTTTAAAGATTGAGGGGAGGTAGGATTGGCACTCCCTTTAAGAATATCAAATAAGGGTTTCAATTCTCCTGTAGTAAGCATTAAATAGGGACAAAGCCAATTGACATAAGCTAACAGTTTAAAAAAAAAATCACTTAAAGTTTTTAAACTGTCCCTACAGATAATTATGATCTTGGGATAAATGACTTAATCTATAAATGTAAAGCCTAAATAATTGTAAGGATCCTGAGTTTGTACATTTTCTGGAGCTATTTTTAATCCTTTATCAGCTAATGCCTGTTCTAAAATGTATAACATAAAAGCAAGTCCTGAGGATCTTTTCCTGCTAACAAGACATCATCTGTGCAATGTATGATGTATATTATTGGCCATTGCTGTCTTATAGGGTGAATGGCTTGTGCCACAAATATTTGACATAAGGAAAGACTATTGGCATGCCCTGAGGAAAAACTGTCCATTGATATCTTTTCATACGTTCTTTAAAATTAATAGAAGGAACACTGAAAGCAAATCTTTCATAATCCTGGCAGTGCAAAGGAATAGCAAATATGCAATCTTTCAAATCTATTACTATTTTATAATAACCTTTATGAATGGCTACTCAAGATGGAAGCCCAGATTGTAAAGCTCCCATAGGTACTATGTTTTCAATGACCTTTCTTAGATCTTGTAGCAATTTTCATTTACCAGATTTTTTTCTTGTGCCTCGGACTGGGGCTCTGTGGGCCCTCCTCAATCCATGAGAATCAGAGCCTTGGACAGATGGGCATAGAGTCAGTGAGTGATAAACAGAAACAACACAAGAGAGCGTGTTGAATCTGAGTGATTTTTTTTCAAATAGAGCATCAAACTTTTTATACAGAAGAGTAACAAGAAACCAGGAGAGACACATCTGCTGAGTTACAGTGACACAAAACATTAGGAATGTATACATCAAAACATGGCAGGGACCAGGCCGCTGCTGTTTACCACTAAGAAGAGAGCCAGGTATATTGCTAGTCTACTGTTAAGCCCACCACCAGGGGTTCTTAGTAAATGCCTGCTTATGCTGTTTCTTTGGGCCTAGTGAAGAAACCTGTCTCAGGGGGATTCCCTAACTCTTTCATGATAAACCCACCTATTCCCTAGACCATTGGTATTCCCTTGTTTGGGTGAGACTGGGTACTGTCCTAAGTAATCACTCTGCAGACTAGCCCTGAGCTATTCTAACTCCATTCTTTGTAATGCCTAATTAGTTTCACTGTCTCTACTAGAAGTAAATTTGAATGTTACTGAATAGGTAACCTCACTGAATTCCAAGCTCTTTGGCTTCAAGGATCTTCTAGGACATTGGAACACTGGTAGAGGCTTACCTATGTCATAATTCAATCTTTAAAGGCACTTATAATAAAACAATACTGAAAGAAAGCATATACCATACTAACACGGGGATAGGGTTTAAGTATATGGGCTATGAGAATGCCAAGGTTCTAGGAGGCATAGTTTCCTTGAAACTCTTTGCCTCATGAGTGTGCTCAGGCCTCTCAGCCTGTCAAGCAGACTTCACTGAGGTGGGTGAGGCATTCTTGATAACAAACATTGAGGTATTCCATGGCAACTGAGATTCTCTTATATGTTCTGCCTATAGTTGTCCCTCACAAGCAAAGAGGTGGGTTCTATTTTTTCTCTAGATAAAGGCCACTGATCAACCCACACTGGAATATTATTAAGCCATTGAATGTTCTCAGAATGGAATGCAGGCAAGATAGTGGACATTACAGAAAATACCCCAAACCTCTAGTGTTAAAGAGTAGGCCTTAGGCCTTTCAAATGTCTTAATGCCTCACTTTCCTTTCCTAGTCCCTGACCAGACAAAAATCTTTGTCTTAGCATTTGTTTAGTCGCTACTTCATTAGGACTACACATTATAAGACCTATCTGTGACAAGAGATCTCTTTCCAAGGGTAATAGGCAAATGTGGCATGACATAGGATTGAATTTGCCCTAAATTTCTGTCCTCATCTCTCCAGATTAGAAGTTTAGAACTTTGTTTTGGATTATTGGCATAACCAATCCCTTGAAGGTAAATGAGAATATCAGATAAAGGCCAAGTTGAAGGGCAATCCTGTCCTTTAATACTTGTTACATCAGCCCCAGTATCTATTAATCCTTCAAAACTTTTCCTTAAATTATTAATTTAAGGTTAGGTCTCTTACTAGTAATAGATTAAACCCAGTACACATCAGAGGAACCAAAGCCACTCTGTCCTGCAATCTGTGAGTACACGCCTACAGGTAGCCCAATCTTGTTAGCATTGCCTTCATACTGACCGTCTCCTAGAAGCATGCTAATATCCCAATCTGTGTTACCTGCCTGCACATTCATCATTGCAGTTCTCTTACTTGCTTCATACCATTCAGCACTCCAAAGTAAGTAATCTCCTCCTGACAAAGTAGCCTTATATATAGTTTTCCAGTCTTGGAGGGTTAATTTTTTATCCGTCACAGTATCCAACATAGCTTGTGTAAAGGTAGCTTTAGGCCCATATTGTGCCACATCTGTTTTTAACTCTTTATCACTTTGAACTCCAACGTCTGATATTGTCTGACTTTATTGCTCTGCTGGTCAATTATCTCAACTATAGGGGAAGCTAGCATGTCAGATGTATTCTGCCATTTCCTGAGGGCCTGATTCACAGCTCTTTCTAGCTTCAATTGGCATATCTCAGAATGGTTGTTCTTTCCTGCACTTGATATATTAGTTAGCTCCTATAGCTCATTAGTCAATTACTGTAGCTTAATTTCAAACTCTAATTTTTGTACTTGCATATCCATCTGGGCAGCATCTCCTGCAGTAAAGGCCACAGGTGGAGCAGAAGGTGTGTAAGGAGGCCAGTCTTCATCATAATATTTGGCAGCCCCTTTTTCTAAATCAGCTTCCTCCTCTGGATCTAGCGCATCACCAGTGTCTCTGTACTTCTCTGATTTAGGGTTGAGAGAGCCTTTTTCTGAGGAATCTCTCTCTGACAGATGTTCTTCCTGAAGTTTTTCAAGCTCTCTCTTGGCATTAGCTAATGCTTTTGAAGTCTCTTTATCTTTTTCATTGTCAATAGCATCTTTTATAAGCTCCCAGAGGCAGAGGGTGATAGAATTTGCCTGGGTGGTTTTCAGAACTTCTTCAACTTTACCCCAGGTTTTCTTATTTAAAGTTCTTTCTTCTGGAAACCATGGACAGCATGAATCTATGTCAACTAAAAAGTTTTCTAACAGCTGTTCTTTAAATCCTGCTTGTCTCGTTTGAAACAGCTCTTTGAGGCTGTAGACAAATGCCTGTTTAAAATTTCCCTGTCCCATTTGTGCTGTCATCCCTAGGTGAAATCAGCATCAGGTCAACACCTGTCCAACCTAGCTATATCCTTAGTGAACCTCCTGCAACAACTCCCTCCAAAAATTAAGCTAGTACTGACATTAATGCTGTTCATTACTTACTGTGCAGGATACTGTAACTTCTTCCATTCTCTCTGGAGTTTCACCCAAGATGGTGCTTCTCAGTGGGTCCTCCACCCTTTTAAGTCCCCTAGTTCGGGTACTACCTGTATCCATCCAGCAGCCAAGGATGAATTAGGTTACCTGAAAAGGGGGCTGGAAATGAAAAAGGATCAGGGTGCAAGAGAAGGATTAAATCAAGACAAAGTTTCTTTTTTAAATTTGCATTTTTTTACTTTACAATGTGTTTAGTCTAAATCATCTGGCTCTGAGGAAACAAAAGTGTCCAATCATCAAGTACATTTTCCTGTATCTACTTAATCCATTTAATGGATTCTATTGGACTGTAATACTAATGTTATTTATCTACCCCAAATGGTCATCTATTCAATTACTAATTTCTCTAACAACTACTATTACAAATAATATTCTTTAGTTTTTGGTAGTATTCTTGTATTGATCAAATATGTTACCAAGTCAGCACTTTTCAAGGGACTGAACCTCAAAGAATGGAACCTTGTACATTTTGCTTAAGCTTTCTTTTCCCCCAAGGAAATTAATTTTATTATTCAGGCAGCTTGGGAACCATTCTCAAGGGTTTACTGAAGGAATTATATCTTATATTATATCTTCATTTGGATAATCATGTCCAACAGAGTCCAACAGATAGAGGGCATTACCATTATAAAGGCTGGTATAAGCTGCACATGACAAAGTTTCTGATCAAGGCTCAAAGTTTAATATTCAGTACTGTATTTATATAGGGAGAAACAACAGACCCTATTTGTTTCAGCTGAATTATGTTGCAAAGCAAGCTCAGTGGGTAGTCTACTCCTGTAGGAAATTGCAGGTGTGACAAGGTAGAAGACTCTACCTGAGTCCTTAAGGGCCAACTGTGGCAAGCACTTAAGGTCTATTTAGCCTGCTCAAGGCTGGAGAAAGGGCACATGCCAGTAACATGCTGTTTTATTACTGTAGCTCTGTAGTACCATTTAAGATTGGGATGTGATACCTTCAACTACTCAGTTTCTGATCCAGAATGTTATAATTATCTTTAGTGTTTTGTGTTTTCATATGAAACTGGAAACTGTTTTTTCAATATATATGAAAAATTCTGTTGGAATCTTGATGGACATTGCATTGAATTTGTTGATTCTTTTTGGTAGGATGGCTATTTTTACTATACTAATCTCACAAATCCATGACCATGTGAATCCTTTCATCTTCTAATATCAACTTCAGGTTCTTTATTCATTATCTTAATATCTAAGTCCAGTTTCAGCAGGAGGAGGGCCCTAAGAAAGGCAGGAATAGTAATGATGTTGATTCAATAATGACTCAGTCAGTAGTAGATCCAAGCTGCGAGCTCAGGTTCTCTTTCTGTTTCCTGAAGATTCTATCCATTCTTTATTCTTCTGATTAATGACCAGGGAGAGCCTGAACCCAGTCTTTTATTTACTAAAGCTACATCATTAAGGCTTTGATCATTGTTAATAATCATAAGATACTCTTAAATTTATATAAAATTCTATGAGTCCCAAATCAATTGTCTCAATCCCCATTTCCTTGGAGTAGAAACTAAAATCAAAGCAAAAGCACATTTCCTTATAGATTAACTCTGCCTGTTCTTCACAGGTAGCTGGGCCTAACTCTTGTGGTTTTTCTGGTACAGCAGACAGCAGTCTTTGGTAACTATTTTCATATAAGAATAGAAAGATGACTACTAAAATTAAAATGATTTCTTGAAAACTTAGGAATTTATGCAAGTAAAGCAGTTAGCTTTTTCCGATATCTCTCCAGGCAGCATTATCTCCAATTCTTCAAATAGCTAGGAGAACAAAGTACTTTCTTTCTGTATGCTTCTACATCGCTCTTTAATTCTCTAATCTCTGTTTCTTCATCCTAGCAATTCCATAGCCTCGTGTTCTCTCATTCTAACACTATTTACTCTTAAATCATATATAAATTCCTATTTTTATGCATACCTTTTATTCTTGAGACCACTTTAACTCTCTATCCTTGATGTCCCCAAGTTCACTCTGGATAATTAATGCAGCAGTCATTGTACCAGAGGGTACACATGTCTCCTCATGATTTCAAATTCAAGGCCAAGTTTGTCAATGAACTATTTCTATAAAGGACCATGTAAGCTTTTATGGCCCACTTGCTTATGTTGTCTCCATCCTTTTCACGGCCAAAAGGCCTTGCAGAAAGCCTGCTCCTCATCCTCCACAGCCTCATGACCATCTCCATTTCTCATTACTAAGAATAGCATCTGTTTCAATTATTATGGTGTGATTAACTCTGAGTCATTGGAGGAAGTGTTAGAATAGCGGATTGCTGTCTGAACATAGCACACCAGGCCCAAGTAGTTCCATGTGTAAGAGGTTTCTTGGAGGAGAGACGGGCAGAAAGAGAAGGGGGAAATAGAGAGAGTGCGAGAGAGCAAGCACACATGTGAGAAAGAGAGAGAGAGATCAGGGCCTCTCTCTCTCTCTCTCTCTCTCTCTCTCTCTATATATATATATATATATATATATATATATATATATATATATATGTATATGTTTGTGTGTGTGTGTGTGTGTGTGTGTGTGTGTGTAATGATGTAACAGGTAAAGATGAGAGGTGAGCCAAGTGGATTCTGGGAATATGGCACTGTTGCCTTGGCAATGGGTCTGCGGGTCCTGCCTATGTGATGTCATAGGATTCAGAGGTCCTGATGCCAACAGTATATTCCCCAGAAGGAAAGACTGAATGTAAAGTAACAAAGACAGCAGATCAGCTTCAGATCAAAAACAACCATCAACATATGTGGGGATCATGGGGATCAAAGAGCCAGTGATACTTCAGGGGCCAGAACTGTGTCACACCTCCTCTTATGCAGCCATGCTACACTTGCATTTCAAACTTTTATCATACAAGACTTTCACTTGCTCAGTTACCCCAAGATATTTTACATTATTTGAGGCTACTGTCAAAGATGGTTCCTCAATTTCTTTTTCAGTCCATTTGTCATTTGTACAAAGAAAGTCTTCTGAGTTTTGGAGTTAATTTTCTATCCTGCTACAATGCTGCAAGTAATCCCCTGGTGGATTTTTAGGGTTACTTAAATATACTACAGTATCATATGTTAATAAAGATTCTTTGACATTTTCCCATCCAATTTGTATCCTCTTGATCTCCTTCCTTACCTGACTGCTCTAGCTAAGACATCAAGTACTATACTGAATAGGTATGGTGAGGATACACAACCTGGTCTTGTTCCTAATTTTATGGGGATTGCTGTGAATTTCTCTGCATTACATTGACTTTGACACTGGATTTGTTGTAAACTACCTCTATTATGCTGATGTATGTCCCTTATATCCCTAATCTCTCCTGGACTTTTATCATTTAATGGTGTTAGATTTTTCATAGGCTTTTTCTTTACCTAATGAGATGAGCATGTGACTTTTGCTTTTCAGTTTGTTTATATTGTGGATTACAATCATTGATTTAAGTATATTGAATCATGCATGCATCTCACTCTATCATGTGGACCATTACACATACACACAAACACACATACACACACAAACACATACACACACACAGATTCTTTATATTGAAGATATTCTTTTCATGACACCCACTTTATCATATGGATAATTATATATATATATATATTTCATATATATTTCTTTAATGAAAATAGATTCTTTTCTCATACAATATATGTAATGATTGTTTAACCTCTCTCTACACCTCAAAATTCTTCCCCACATTTCCTCTCGAGATCCCCTCCCTTTCTATCTCTCATTAGAAAGTACAGAACTCTAAGAAAGAACAACAAAACATAACAAAATAAAATATATTAAGATAAAACAAAAGCAATCACATTGAGTTGGGTAAGAGCCCAAGAAGGCACTAAAATCAGACACACACTTGTTTTCATACTTGGGAATCTCAAAAAAAAATTACTAAATTGAAAGCCACAATACATTTGTAGAGGACTTGGTATAGACCAATGGAAGCCCTGTGCTTGCTGATTCATTCTCTGTGAGTTTATGTCAGCTTTGCCAAGTTGATTTAAAAGTCTTTGTTCTCCATGGGTTCTCCATTCTCTCTGGCTCTGACACTCTTTTTCTGCAGGGTTTTCTGAGCTTTAAGAAAAGTGGTTTAAAGGAGGCATCCCATTTATAGCATTATGTTCCAAGTTCTCTCTCTCTGTCTCTGTCTCTCTCTGTCTCTCTCTGTCTCTCTCTGTCTCTCTCTGTCTCTCTCTCTCTCTCTCTCTCCTCTCCCCCCTTCCTCCTACCCGTCCTCTTCCTCCTCCTCTTCTCCTCCTGCCCCCCCTCTTCTTCTTCCTCTTCCTGAGGAAGCAGAAGCTTCTCTGTAGATGGTTGAGCAAGGTACTGATCTACTGATCTATGAGTACAACAAATGTCATTAGAGTCATCTTTATTTTTTAAAGTCAATTAGTGTTTGGTTTTACTCTAGATCTCTTGCCTGTAGAGTCTACCTGGTTCTTGATCACCCAAGCAATGTTCAGTAGGGGTTACATCTTGTGATATGGGTCTCAAGTCAAACAAGATTGGTTGGTTACTCTCACAGACTCTGCTACCATTACCTTAATCCCCCTAGCATATTTTGCAGGCAGGACAATTTTTTTTAATTAGGTATTCATTTCATTTTCATTTCCAATGCTATCCCAAAAGTCCCCCACACACTCCCCCACCCACCCACTTCCACTTCTTGGCCCTGGAATTCCCCTGTACTGAGGCATATAAAGTTTGCACAACCAATGGACCTCTCTTTCCACTGATGGCTGACTAGGCCATCTTTTGATACATATGCAGCTAGAGACAAGAGCTCCGGGGTACTGGTTAGTTCATATTGTTGTTCCACCTATAGGGTTGCAGATCCCCCCCAACTCCTTGGGTACTTTCTCTAGCTCCTCCATTGTGAGCCCTGTGATCCATCCAATAGCTGACTGTTAGCATCCACTTCTGTGTTTGCTAGGCTCCTGTATAGTCTCACAAGAGACAGCTATATCAGGGTCCTTTCAGCAAAATCTTGCTAGTGTATGCAATGGTGTCAGTGTTTGGAGGCTGATTATGGGATGGATCCCTGGATATGGCAGTCTCTAGATGGTGCATCCTTTTGTCTCAGCTCCAAACTTTGTCTCTGTAACTCCTTCCATGGGTGTTTTGTTCCCAATTCTAAGAAGGGGCAAAGTGTTCACACTTTGATTTTCTTTCTTCTTGAGTTTCATGTGTTTTGCAAATTGTATCTCATATCTTGGGTATTCTAAGTTTCTGGGCTAATATCCACTTATCAGTGAGTACATATTGTGTGAGTTCTTTTGTGATTGTGTTACCTCACTCAGGATGATGCTCTCCAGGTCCATCCATTTGCCTAGGAATTTCATAAATTCATTGTTTTTAATAGCTGAGTAGCACTCCATTGTGTAAATGTACGACATTTTCTGTATCCATTCCTCTGTTGAAGGGCATCTGGGTTCTTTCCAGCTTCTAGCTATTATAAGTAAGGCTGCTATGAACATAGTGGAGCATGTGTCCTTCTTACCAGTTGGAACATCTTCTGGATATATGCCCAGCAGAGGTATTGCGGGATCCTCCGGTAGTACTATGTCCAATTTTCTGAGGAACCGCCAAACTGATTTCAGGCAGGACAGTTTTGCAAATCAAAGTGTTTCTTTGTATCTCTCTCTCTCTGTCTCTGTCTCTGTCTCTCTCCCTCTCCCTCTCCCTCTCTCTTCTCTTCTCTTCTCTTCTCTTCTCTTCTCTTCTCTTCTCTTCTCTTCTCTTCTCTTCTCTTCTTTTTTCTCTTTCTTTCTTTCTTCCTTTCTTGATTTCTTTCTTTCTTTCCTTTCTTTCTTTTTTCCTTCCTTCCTTCCTTCCTTCCTTCCTTCCTTCCTTCCTTTCTTTCCTTCTTTCTTTCTTTCTTTCTTTCTTTCTTTCTTTCTTTCTTTCTTTCTTTCTTTCTTTCTTTTTTTTCGTAGCCTGCAGAGTATCTTTGTATACTACAGGCATTAAAGCACAAGGGTGAAAGTTTAATGTAGACATCAGTTCAACCTCTATATTCAAAAAGTTCTGTGGGTGTTTTCCTCAACAATGGGACTTGCTGACAGTTTGTTAGAAGCCACCTATTGTCTTGTCAACAGCTTGTTTTATGTCAGAATTTCCATGAGACCCCCTCTGGTCAACAACTCAATTATATGTAGCTTATTCCTGGTACTGGAGATACATACATTGATAAATGATGGGTAACTGGGACTGTCTCCTCCATTATTTACAGTCTTCACTAAGGTCACCTTTATATACTTTAGAAAGTTTTTATTGCACTAGCCTTTCATGATACCTCATAAGTGCCCCCACAGTCTTAACAGCACTCCCACATTCCCTCTTTCAACTCCATTTCTCTTCTGCCTCCTCACTTCATCTTTCTATTCTCATCCACCTGCCTCCATGGGACTCTATTTCCTGCTCTGAGGGAGATCCATGTGGTTCATGATGCTTTTATGTGTTCTGTGATTAGATTTGCAAGTATTTTATTGAGATTTTTTTCATCTATATTCTTAGAGAAAATTGGTCTGTAAATCTTTTTGTTGTTGTTGTTGGAACTTCATGTTGTTTGAGTGTTAGGTTATCTATGGCCTCATAAAATAAATTGGGCAATGTTTCTTCTGTTTCTGTTTTGTGGAACGATTTGAGAAGGTTTGACATCAGTTTTTAATTGAAAGTACGGTAGAATTCTGTACAAAATCACCTAGTTCTTGGCAGTTTTGTTTGATAGGCTTTTAGTTGCTGTTTCTATTTCATTTATCTAATCTGGATTTAGCCTTAGTAAGTGGTATGTATTAAGAAAAGTATCTGTAAGTAAAAGATCTTCCAATTTGACAGTGTATAATTTCTTAAAGTATATCTTTATGATTCTCTGGATTTCTTTGGTGTCTGTTGTTATGGTTCCATTTTTATCTCTAATTTTGTTAATTTGAATATTCTCCCTGCCTTTTGATTAATTTGAAAATGATTTTTAAAATCTTATTGGATATTTTTATTTCAAAAAAACAACTCTTGATTTCATTAATATGTTTGTGTTGTTTACCTTTGATTGCTTTTATAATAGTGATTTCTGCCCTGATTTATTTTTTTGCCATCTACTCATTTTGAGAATTATTTCTTCCTTATGTTTGACAACAGTGGTTTTCAAGCTTCCTCATGCTACCATCCTTTAATACAGGTCTTCATGTTGTGGTGACTGCCAACCAAAACTTATTTTTGTTGATACTTCATAAGTATAATGTTGCTACTTTTATGAATAATAATGTAAATATGTTTGGATATAGAAGTTTGTCAAAGCGGACCTGATGCACAAGTTGAGAACTTCTGTTCTAGAAATTTCAGGTGTGGTGTTACATTACCAGTGTTCTGTATCTTCAAATTTATTATGTAAGCACTTAATGCTATGGCTTACTTCTTAAAACCACCTTCATGGTGAACTATAATTTTGGCATGTTGTTTATTCATTTTCATTAAGTTCTAGAAAATCTTTACGTTTTTCTTAATTTCTGCCTTGACAATTTTTTTTTTAATCCAGTATTGAGTTGTTTAGTTTCTATGAGTTTGTGAACCTCACTTTGGTTTTGTTGTTGCTGACATCCGACTGAAATCTGTGGTCGTCAGACAGCATACAGAGTGTTATTTCAATTTTCTTGTATCTGCTGAGGCTTGCTTTGTGTCTGAGTATGTGGTCAACCTTGAGAAGTTTTCATGAGGTGTTGAAAAGAAGTTATGTTCTTTGTGTTTGGTTAAAAGGTTCTGTTAATATCTCTTAGGTCCCCTGGCTTTTGAACTAGAATTAGCTCCAGAATTTCTCTACTCAAATTTTGTTTGAATGATCTGAGTATTGAACAGAGTGGGGCACTGAAGTCTACTACTACCTGTATGTCAACATGTGGTGAAATCTGTAATACTATTTCTTTTATAAACTTGGGTGCCAAGTTTAGTGGTCAGTGCATAGATACTAAGAGTATCAATGTCTCTTGGTGAATTTTTCTTGTGATTAGTATGAAGTGTCCTTCCAATTCTCTTCTCATTAATTTTGGTATGAAGTATATTTTATCAGATATTAAAGTGTCTATCCAGCTTGGTTCTTTGGTTCATTTTTCTGGAATAACTTTTTACCCAGAGATAATGTCTACATTTGACATTAATGTGTGTCTTTTCCATGCAGTTCAAAGAAGGATCATTATGTTAATAGTATCTTTTTATTGGTTAATTGGTACGACTGGTATTGAGAAATTTCAGTGAGCCCTGTTTGTTGATATCTGTTAATTTGTTATTGTAGTGTGTGTGTGTGTTTTCCCCATTATTTTCTTTTTATTTGTTGGCCTGGTGTAGGGCAGTCAGTGTGGGGGAATAAAGGGAGTGGGAGAAAACCCGTGCCCCACCAGAGTTCCAGTGCTCAGGGTGGACAGACGCAGGAGGACTGTCACATGCTTTCCACTCAGTCCTGAGTGGTGTCTGGCTGTGAGTAGCTATGGATCCAGCCCACAAGGGTTGGGGGGTGGACAAGGGGCTGTCCAAGATCTCTGGCCTCCGTGAGGCCAGAGATAACAGGTTCTCAGTCTCAGGCATCTCAGACACTGCTGGAAACCGTTAAAGAGCTGAGAACAAAATGGGGGTCCTGGGGGCAACTTGGTCATCCCCAGGGCCGAAGGGAGGAGAGGGCAAGAACGGAGGGGGCCCTGGGAGGTTTCCACGCAGGCAAGAGTCCTTGGTCTGGTCCGTGGCTGGAAAGCAGGAAGGCCTTCCAGCGGGAGGTTAGACTCGGCTCTTTAGGGGATAACCTATCCTATCATTCATGCACTTGGGGCCTTGATGACCACAGACAGTCTATGGTTTTAGAGCTTTATTGTATGAAGGCAGGGAGAAAGAAAGAAGGTAAAAAGAGGGAGAGTGGCCATGGCCACTTAGAGAGAGTGGGCAAGGGAGAGAGAGAGGAGAGCTAGAGATGAGAGTAAGAAAGGTGAGAGCTTAAAGAGAGGGAGGAGTGGCCAAGCAGCTCATTTTATAGTGGGCTGGAATACCTTGTTGTTGCCAGATAGATAACTGTGGGGAGGAACATACCTGGTTATTGTCAGGTAACCGTGGGGGTGGAGTCTAGCCAGAATGTCAGGAGCTTTGGGCTTTGTCTGTGTGACTGATAGTCCCAGAATTACGGATTTGGGGTCACTGTGTTACCTGCCACCTGTCTCTGGGAATGGGGCTCACTGTTCTGTCCCTTGTAGAATTTTCTATTGGGTCTCCAGAGCAAGCCTCATTCAACCAAAACAGGCTGCCTTTCACGGCCCCACAACCTGGGAATATATTTTTCTTGAGGTTTGTTTGTTTCTTGCTATTTTGCTTTGGTTTGGTTTGGTTTCATTTTGTTTGTTTTGGGTTTTGGTTTTTGTAGTCTCCCTTCCCCCAGCCTGAATTACCAGCCTGAGCGTTAGAAGCAGCAGTTTTTTTACTGGCGTCTCACCATTCAGAATCCCAAAGCAAAAAATCTCCTCCTGACAGGGTAGCCTTAGAAAGAGTCTTCCAATCTAAAGGGGGTAAGTGTGACTCCACAACTGTGTCCAGTAATGCTTGAGTGAATGGGGCTGAAGGGCCATATTGCACAACAGCCGCCTTTAACTCTTTTATCAACTTGAAATCTAAGGTCTGGTAATGTCTGCCCCTAGTATCTTGCTGATCAACTACCTCGACCACAGGAAAGGCTAGCGTATTAGACATATTCTGTCCTTTCCCACGAGCCTGACTCACAACCTTTTCTAGCGGCACCTGGTGAACTACAGAAGAGTTACTCTTCTCCGCTTCTGACATCTTTTTTATTTCCCGAAGCTCATTAGTCAGCCTCTGAAGCTTAATCTCAAACTCTAACTCGCTTAGTCGTGTGTCCCTATGAATGGCACCTCCCGAAGTGGGGACTACAGGTGGAGCGGGAGATTCACAAGAGGACCAATTCTCATTAAGGTAATGGGCAGCTCCTCTATCTGAGTGATTTTTGTTAAAAATCAGTTTTTCATCCGAGTTTCCACATTTATCAATTTTTGAGTTAAGAAGATATTTTTCTGAGGAGGCCCTCTCTGACAGGCACTCCTCCTGAGATACCACAAGCTCCGCCTGGGGGCAACTTAGCCCTGGGGAAGTGGCATCTTTTATTGCATCATTTACGAGCGCCCAGAGGCCTAGGGTAAAATTATCTGCCTGAGTGATTTTTAAGGCCTCACCAACTTTCTCCCAGGTTCCACAATCTAGTGTTTCTTCTTCCTTGAACCATGGGCAACAGCTATCTATCTTACCTAAAAAATTTTTTACTAATTGTACTTCAAGCCTTACTCCTCTGGTCTGAAACAACTCCTGAAAACTATGGGCAACCGCCTGATCCATGACTTTAAACCCTTTCTTCTTCCACCTAAGCAGCTTCCTAAAAAGCTGCGGCTAACCTGCCTGTTTCCGTTTCTAGTTCCGATTAACACGCTGCTGACCCAAGCAGAACCAGCGTTGGGTTAGCACTGATTCAAGCTTAATTCGTATCCTACCGCATCCTCAGCAACACTTTACAAAACTGAAATTTTAAGCTAGCGCTAGCATGTATACCTGTCCGTTGCTCCGATGTCCGATACGAAGATCCTTTCCTGTGGAGCTCCACCGCAGCGTTCCTCTTAGCATCTCTCTGCCATTCTTCAGGTCCCAGTTCTGGCGCCAAAATGTTGTAGCCGCCAGCAGCTCGCAACATGAACGGTTCGACTGAGAAGGCTACTCGAGCTGTAAGAGAGGAATCTAGACGGGGCGAAAGAAGAAACGGAGCTAAGACAAATTCATTCTGATCAAAGCTCAAATTTTATTGTTGGGACACTAGTTATGAAGGAAGGGGGAGGGGACCCGATTCCCGCCAAATAATCTCGGGTCCAGTAGAAAGGTGCACGTGTGTGGCTCCTCAGGTTCCAGCAGTGGGCGTGGCAGAACGAATGAGCAGGAAGCTCCACCCCGAGCAAGCAGGTTTCAGGCTGGGGGAGGGGAGACTACAGGTTTTGGTTTTGGTTTTTTGGTTGTTAATCTCTTCAGACATTAGTTTTTCTTTTAGTCCCTCTGTAAGGCTCAATTTGTTGATAGATTCTGCTTAAACTTGTTTTTATTATGAAATGTCTTACTTTCTCCACTTACTGTGGTTGAGTCTTTCTGGGTATAGCAGTATGGGCTCACATTAGTGGATCTCAGAGGCTGTGGAACATCCGTCTATTAACATCTGGCTTTTAGAGTCTCAGTATTAGTATTAATAATTAGTAATAGTATTCAGGCATTATTCTATTAATAAGTTTGCCTCTATATGTTACTTGATCGTTTTCTCTTGCAGATTTTAATATTTGTTCTTTGTTCTTTATATTTAGCATTTGATTATGTGCTACTAAGGGGAATTGATTTTCTGGTTCAGTCTATTTGGTCATCTTTATGCCTCTTGTACCTTGATTGATACTGCCTTTTTTATGTTAGGGAAATTTCCATCTATGATTTATTGGAAAACTTTTTCTACAGCATTGCCTGATAGAAAATTTTACCTTTATTCTGATTATTTTTATATTTTGTATTTCACTAGTCTCCCAGATTTTTTTTTTTTTGGATATTTCATGCCAACATTTGTGTGTGTGTGTGTGTGTGTGTGTGTGTGTGACATTTTCTCTTCCATCTTTTGTATTCTGTTGGTAGAGTTTGCCTCTGAGATTCCTGTTTGCACTGTCAAATTTTTCATTTCTAGATTTCCCTACATTTGTGATAGTATTATTATTTATTATTATTATTTTAAGTTTTGAACTCTTTTATTCATTTTCTTTCACTCTTTTGTTTATATTATAGTAGATTTCTTTAAAGGATCTATTTATTTTCTCTTTATGGACTTCTATTATAAAGACCATTGTAAGGTTTTGGCCTTGTTTTTCAGCTATGTTGCAATTTTCAGAGCCTATTGCAGAAGCATTTCTTGGATCTAATAGAAACAGAGATGTGCGCTTTTGTTGATTGTGTTTTTTTACTCTTGTCTACCCATCTGTGTTTGGGAAGACTAGAATTCTAGGTGCTGGTGTCTCAACTTGTCTTTGTTGGGTGGGTATTTTGTTCCTTGGTTTCTGTTATCTTCTTTGTTTCTTAGGAGAATGTGATGGCTCTGTGTTGTCTGATTGGGAATTTTTTTGTGATCCTGCTAAATGTGGCCATTGGGGGTTCCCAGTTAAATGTGTTTCTAGATATCAGAACTGATGCTTAGCAACTGGGATAGGCTAGGAGTGTGGCTGAGGAGATTCACAGGAGGGGAGAAAGTCGTGTTCCTCCAGGATCTGCTTAGTTCCCTAAGAATTTGAGCAGAGTAGGGAGAGGTATTTCATAGCAGGTAGCTCAATATAGAGCTTGGAATGAAATCGAGGTGTTGAACATTGAGGAAAAGAGAAAGAGTGAAGATTTGACCTTGCCTATCTGCCTTAAAGGTCTACATTTTTCTCCAGCAGTCTTCTCTAGTGGGTACCTGTGGGTACCGACTAGAGTTGGAGGGTGGGATACAGATACCCACCATACTGGTGTATGGTCTACAGGAAATGCACACGAAGAAGGAGTGGAGGTCCCAGCAGGTAGTTTGACACAGGAATGGGGCGGAGAGTGGGGATGGGATTGGAAGACAGGAAAACAGGGTAAAACTCTGCACCTGTTTCCCTGTCAGTTGTGGCTGTCAAATTTCCAGAAAATGTAAATGTTCCTTGTTAAATTACTAGTGATTTAAGCTTATAATTAAAGCAAGCTGATATGGAGTATTCAGAGACTGATTTTTTTTTTAATTTAATTAAAATGTTTTATACTCTAGTAAATTTTCACTGTAAACTCAAGAACTTATCTTTTATTTCATGTACCTATCTATCATCTAACATTTATCATCTCTTTCCCTACCTTTCTTTATCTCTTTCTTCACTTTTCTCTTACCCCTCTATGTAAAGACTTTTCAATCAAAACTATAAGATAATTAAAACATATTTAATACAGATTGCAATTTCTGAAACCTGAGTCTGGAAAGGGGAATGGACTTGGATTTAGTACTAGGAACAGAAGATGTAATTCCAATTGGCACTGCTGTCTCAGATCCACCTTTTACATGGGAAGCAACATAAGCACCATTGAAGATAAGTGAAACACATAACATGAGAATAGATATTGCTTACATAGGATACCTTTAATGGTATTTTTGTACTTTTGTAGAATAGAAGTGCTTCATGGGGAGTTTCTATAAGACAGATGGTGATACCCGAGAAGACAACTGTCTAGAGTGAGAACATCATATCCAACTTACATTTCTTCATGAAGCCATATTTTTAATGGAATAAGTGATGGATAACAACATGGAATACTCAGAGATAATAATTATGAATGGCAGACAAACCATGTTCACATAAACAAATATGCTGTTTAATCCATGTACATAGTACCATTCCTTTGTTATTAATAGGTAATTAGATTAATTCTGTCCCAATAAAAATATTGGTCAATTTTTATGTGTAATTAATGTCAACCATAGAAATAACTTAGATATTCTAGCATACAAGTATATTCTTTAATATTGGAATATCTTTCCATTATTTTAAAACCATGGATCATGTCCAGTTGGAGTTATTGGGGTCTAGAAAGTGTTATTTTCAAAAGCTAAAAGCAAATAATATATATATATATATCAAAATGTTTAAAATATAATATTAAATGTGAATTTGACCCTTTATATTCAGAAATAATTATATTTTTAGTCTTTAGGTAGAATTTGAAATATTTTTGATACAGGTAAATAGACATTTAATGTCAAATGTATTACTGACGAACTTGCACTAGTCGAGTTACTCTTTGGACAGGTCCATTTTGGAAAGAATAAAATTCCTGGAAACAGGAAAGACCTGTTGATTATAGACAGAGATGCCAATATACCTAAATAAATATTTTGAATTTGAAAGCTCCACAATACTCCATCTTGTTTCAATAAATGAAGAAAGTGATTATTAGATGATTCAAAAGATTTTTTCATAAAAAACATGCTGTAAAGTTCTCTTCTTGTAATAGTGATTGATTTTTCCTGTCTTCAAAGTTTTAACTCCTTGTATTTAGCAACGAAAAGGAGTAGTATGCTATGTTATTTTATGCTATTAGATATTCAGATTTAGAATTCTGTTATAGATGCAGAAATATCTCTAGATATAAACAGCAAAACTTTATCATTAATAATAGAAATAAATTGCTAAGGCTGACAAATGGACAAAAAATGGTAAGATCCAATTATTTCCATCTCTGTTTCTGTTTATTAATATTTTCCACATGACTCAAGAAAACTGGCGTTTCACACACTGTTCAAATGATTTATATTTATTGTTTCTTTGATAATTAGGTTTTTTTATTTAACTTGGAATAGAGACGTTCTGGGGGTTTTAATTTTCACATTGGCACATGTATGTTGTTTTGAGATAACTGAACCTTGCTATCCTTTAATTTTCTAAGGTTCAGACTAACTCATGAAATTATGAAATTAATTTTTCCTTGTAAGGAAAACTAAAGACACCTGTACCCTTTTGCCACAATATTCCCTGAGGATTCATGTAAATACATTAATCATTCTGCCAGAAACTGGATTTATAGTCTAGTGTGCATGATGGCAGGATGACAGACAAGGCATTTTATATTTCAAGACATCTTTTGTGGTTAAGATTTTTCATAAATAAATAAATAAATAAATTCACCCTCTTCTCTGGAAGAAGAATTTAAAGCAATGTCATACTATGACCAGTTATTTATAAAAAATTTGTTTGGATAAATTAAAATCAATTAGAGCTCCTTTTGTATATTTTAATTATTGCAAAACAACAAATCATATGACTGATTAAAATAACTTCTTCAATGAAAATATTTGCTGCATTTTCATAACCAAGACTATTTATTATTGCAAAGTTCATTACGAATATTATGGCAGCTACTAACATAAATAATACTAACATAACATAACATTAATTATTAATTCACGTATTTCATTATATGTATAATTAAACTGTTTTACTACACAGTTAATGAATGCACTCACTCTTACTACTGCTTATTGCTATCACTATGACTTACTCTTGAGAGTAGCATATAGTCTGTGATGAAAATTAAGATTCAAAATGTGTATTTAACTAAAAGTTTGTCCCTGAAACAAATTTATAAGATGAATATATGATGCTCATATATTCATTTATAGTGTTTTAAATATTCTATGTAAATATTAATAGCTTTCAAAAATATTGAGCAAATTCAATGCAAATATATAATTAATATTTTCATGACAGTCAGATTTCAGGGTTTATGGCTGATCTTATTTTCACCTGATCAAATTTCCTCTTTTATTTTCTGACATAAATGAATGATCACATATAAAACATCTGAGCTAATTTTGAGCAAAATGTAGATTATTGTTCATACATCTGAATTGTTTGGCTGGTGGGTGAGAAGGACATGGCTCATTAAGCTATGGGAATCTCCTATGTTGAATATTTGAGGAAGGAGGGTAAAGAATAGCATAAGACCATTGTCTTAGTAACTTTTCTATTGCTATGATCATGTCCAAGGCAACTTATAGAAGGGAGGTACTATTTTGGATTTAAAGGTCCAAAACATGAGAGTCCATGATACAGGAGCAGAGGAATCAGACAGAAAGCATGGCAGCTTAAGGTGAGGGATCATAGCTGGAACCTCATACAGGAAGCTGAAGAAGCAAACTGGAAATAGCATGTGACTTTTGCAATTTTACATCCTGACCCACTGATATAATTCCACCAGCAAGGCTATACTTACAGTGCTGCCCATTGAAAATCAAGTAGCCAAATGTACAAGACTATGGGGAGCATCTCTTTCACAACACTGCAATCTCTGAGACACAGCTATGGCAAAATGTGTACCTGAAATTTGTATATTGCAAATTCAGCCAGACTGGAATGAGTTTGTGTCCCTGGATGTGGTTTGGGTCCACAGTTTTCTTTGTCTTTTAAGTAGAGAGACAAGAGTGGTAACTGAAGACACACACACACACACACACACACACACACACACACACAAAGAGTGATAACTGAAATTATTATTCATGCCTGGGTCTTTGGAATAGTCTCAGTAGCTACTGGATCCACTCTATCATTCAAACAATGGGTTCAGTAAAGAGAGCATTCTTCAAGCAATCAGATGTCAGACACATCTTTGTAAGGTTGGATTCCCGAAGCATGTAAGTTTATTTTGTCACATCTGCCTCAGCTGAATGGTTCCACTTTCAAATGAACACTGCCCTCCTGTTCCCTGCCTAGTTTCACTGCATTCATTCATAGTTCATAAGAACTGCCCACATAGTTCATAAGAACTGAGACTCAAACTGCTGAACCGTGAAGGCAGATGAAAGGTAATTTACATGGTTAATCATTCTTAAGTTTTTGCTAAGCCACTAATTTTTTAGGAAATGTTGGAGCAATTTACATATATTAAAAGATTCATTTATCCTAAACAGAAAAAAATAATATCTATTTCACATAAGATAAAGATTACATAAGATAAAAATCATTATCGCATTCCATGTTGGTTCTGAGTAGGCAATGAAGAAATAACAAGTGTCTCAGTTTTTTCAACTTTACACAGAACATTTTCTCTAGCAATCTGGTGTATATGGACTTGACTTGATCACTAGCTTTTTGTATAGTCATACCTAGAATAAGAACATGGAAACCATCCGAAAATGAATATAGGGCCCGCCGAGTTCACACCCAAGATGGCACAGGGCTGGCGCAGACCAGAATGAACCCCAGCGGCTGGTTGGGCAGGTTTCCTTTTTCCCTGTTCCTGCTGGTACAGACCCTCTGGGTTTTTGCAACAGATGTTGCATTCTGCTCACCAGTGATCCCAAGATCCTGGGTGTTCTAGGGCTTGCTGAGGTCACACCCAAGATGGTGCGGGGCTGGTGCCAACCAGCTGGTTGGGCAGGTTTCCCTTGTCCCTGGGTTTTTTGGAACAGATGTTGTGTTCCACTCACCAGTGATCTCAAGTTCCTGGGTGTGCTAGGGTGCCTGAAGTGTGGAGAGTCCTCTGGGGACCTTGGGCCCCTCCTCCAAGTTCACACCCAAGATGGTGCAGGCTTCTTTCTTTATTTCTTTATTTATTTATTTATTTATTTATTTATTTATTTATTTGCCTGTGTCTGTGTGCGTATTTGCCTGTGTAAGATATTTTAATATGTGTTTGAGTATATGTGCTGTATGCAAAAGAGGGTGTCATATTCCTTGTGCTGGAGTAACAAGCGTTCGTAAGAGGATAGGATTGTTATGAGGACTCTGGTTCTCTCTCATAACTAAGTATGGCAAGAGCTCTTAATCAGCTAGCTATCTCTCCAGCCTCCAATTAATGCCCATACTAAAGAAAGAACAGGAAAACCTGTTTTGGGAACAGATAAAAGAGTCTTTCGTTTAGTGCCATTCACTGAGGGAAAATGGAAAGAGGAAAATAGCATCCTGATTACATTACAGTTTCAGTGAGCTGTAAGCCACACTTAGCTGTTTGATACAGAAGCAATAGGCAGGGATTAGAAATGAAAACCCCTTATTTGTTGTTAAATCCAGTGAAAAATTTTGTTCAGAGTAAATTCACTGATTCTTATAATTGCCATAAATCTAGAAGAACGAATGGCATACACTCAGTTTGGATGTAACACATAACTGTTGAAGTCACTCTCTTGGGTGAACAAATTCAAAACTGGATGAAAAACAGTAGCTGTCTGCCTAGGTCTGATCCAAGAAAGGGAGAGAAAGTAGCAGTGGGTGTGTAGAGCTTATATAGGATATGAATCAGGAATCCAGTATCCATATCACCACCACACCACGGCTCTGTGCCTCCAATATAAAGTGAGAGCCATATCTGTCATCTTAGCACATGACCGAACAAAGGTGGTGAATATAGAAATATAAAATCTGGAAGGTAAAATAAGTTTATATAGGGTTTTTAATTTTATTTACATATTATATTTAAGTGATAAAAGGAATGCCAATTGAAAGGCTAATGTTTACTCATTGTGTAATTCTTTAATATGTTTAGTGGCAAAGTTCAAATAAGCTTTTATATGGAGTTCCAGTATCTAAGGTAGATAAACTCAACATACCAAATGGATATGACAAAGGCAAATCTAGATTTTAACTTCCTGGGGCTTCTCTCAGTCTGCCCTTGGACTTCAAACAATCTTCACTTAGACTTATGATTCCACAAAAAGAAAGTTGATGATAGGGATTCAAACCAGTACTCATATTCTGCCGGTAAGTTTCTGAGTAGCAGAAAGTACAAACAACCAATCAAAGGTGACATGGGGACAGACTAAGTCTTTGCCTTCACTGTCTGTTCCTGTGTGTGGCATTGAGTTTGTGTGGTGTCTTATAAAAACCAAGTCTGCTTAGCCCATTCTTTTGTTTTGCTGGCTCACCAGGAGGGTATGGCAACATATGAAGGGGCAAAGCAACATGCAAGTTGAGATAGAGCACATGCACACTGAGCATTGCACCTCCAGCCAGATAGAAGGAGGTAGGCTCCTCATCCCTACAGAACTACTGTACATCCCTACAGAACCATCTACTACTTGCCAATAGTAAAAATATGCTGCTCCTTCAACGTCAAGGTATTAAGTTCTGTTTCCTCTACAAAGTGTTGAGCAGAAGAGAAAAATGGATTTAATTTTCTAACTGTTCTCATTACATAATTCCATAGTCTAAGGAAAATTTGATTATTAACTCTCTCTCTCTCTTTCTCTCTCTCTCCTCTTGCATGCGCACGCGCACACACACACACACACACACACACACACACACACAATTTAACATTAAGGCAAAAACCAAACAAAGGTGGTGAATATAGAAGTATAAAATCTGGAAGGTAAAATAAGTTTATATAGGGTTTTTAATTTCATTTATATATTATATTTAAGTGATAAAAAGAATGACAATTGAAAGGCTAATGTTTACTCATTGTGTAATTCTTCAATATGCTTAGTCCAGATGTCTAAGGTATAATTATTTCTCAAAATATTACATATGTACTAATGCATCCTTTTTACATAGTTAAAAAAAAGTAGAGTTCCCAAAATTAGAAAGTGATTGTTCACATGCCCAATATTAGATGCATGCAAGTCTTTAATTCTCATGATAATGAAGTAAAATGTGAGAAGATCCACTTGTACAATAATAATTTAAAAACATAACCAAACATTTAGAAAAACAGAAGCCAAATTAGGGAAGTGATTTAATATTTTACATAAAATTGCTCAAGTATGTTGAAAAAAGAGTTCATTTTAATAATATGGAACAGTTTATTTAAGTATGATAGGTTCATGTCTGCAAGCATAGCAGAGTATCATTAATAGTATCAGGGCTTCCTTCTCTCACATGGTATGGGGCTCAAGTTGGCTGTCATTGGTTTGCTGCTCCCTCTTTATTATTATTATTATTATTATTATTATTATTATTATTATTATTATTATACACTCCAGTTATTGTCCCCCTCCTTGTCTACCCTTTGACTGTTCCTCATCCCATACCTACTCCCCCATTTCCAAGAGGATATCTCCACACTACCCTGACCCCACCAGACCTCCCCATTCCCTTGGGCTTCAAGTCT
This sequence comes from Mus musculus, assembly GCF_000001635.26. NCBI lineage: Eukaryota > Metazoa > Chordata > Mammalia > Rodentia > Muridae > Mus > Mus musculus. The sequence goes on from NC_000076.6 coordinate 38,056,464, forward strand.
CTCAAGTTTTAGGTACTTCTCTCACTGAGGCCAGACCAGGCTATCCTCTGCTGTATACCAGCTCATGCAAGCTGCCTAGTTGGTGGCTCAGTGTCTGAGAGATCTTGGGGTTCAGGTTAGTTAAGACTGCTAGTCTTCTTATGGGTTGCCCTCCTCCTCAGTTTCTTCGAGATTTTCCCTAATTCAAACACAAGAGTCCCCGGGTTCTGTCCATTTTGGGGGTGTATGTAACTGCATCTGATTCTTTCAGCTGCTTGTTGGGCCTCTCCGAGGCTCTCTTCCTTCTTTATCCCTGTGTATCTAAAGCAAGACAAATTTGCGGTTGGAGGCTTTGTGGGTGGATTGATGTGACCCTCTCTCCTCTGCATGGATACAGGAGGTGGCCATTTCAGTCTTTATATCCAGCTCTGATAGAAATCTAAGTTAGAGTCACCCCGATAGGCTCCCTGTTCCTTCTCCTGTCCTAAGCCTCCATCTAATCACTAGAGATACCCCACCCAAAGTTTTACATTCTCATTCCCATCTCTCTCTCTCCTTCCCTGCCTCTCCCCACATCTGATCTCCATTCCTTGCTAGAGCACATGAAGGAGTTGGTCCTAAGGATCCAAAATTACAGATGTCTATGACACAATACAACAACATGACATAAGGAAGGTAGTCCCAGTTAGGATCCAGTACTGACAGTGTAGCAAAAGCCAAGGGCCTTTTTTGCAATAAACATTTGCCAAAGAAGTATGAAGAAAAGAGTATACTGTTGGACCCACTGTGACACACTACAGCTTCCACAACCAGGTTTATTTTTGTTGTGAGGAGATTGCAAAGGGGGAAGATGAGTACAAATGGAAGGGGAGATGAGCAGGATTGGGGTGCAGGCTATAAAATTCACAAAGAACCAATAAAAATTTGTTTTAAAAGAGAATTTTCTTATCCTCCCAGGGTAATGTATCCATTGCTACCTCTTATCTTTTGTGCTACAGTTTTTAATAGAGGTTTAATTTTACTTATACTATAAATGCAAAATATATTGCTTGGGAGAAATTACAAACAGTGGCTATCCTCATTTTGATCATTTGCAAAGATTTCTATTCTCTTATCCATGGTCCATTTCTTTCTGCCTGGTATCATTGCTTCCTTATAAAAAGCATAGAACAGATTTTGATTCTCTTTCATTTTAACTACACCTTCCATAATCATAGGATTCTTGGTTCACAAGACATATCTCATTTCAACTCTTTAATGATGTTACCCCCATTGACAGGCATAGTTCCTGAGATCTTGTATAATTGCTATATATCAAGTGTTATTCAGTAATTCATGTTGCACCACACCCACAGTCTACTACTACAGACTTATAGAGTTTGATTGCAATCACTAGACAGTGTAGCTCAGTCATAGAGTACTTCCCCAGCATGCATAAAGGTATAGGTTCAATCCCTGGTAGTAGGAAATTCCTGCTACAACCACCAGGTTAAGGGAATGTTGAAAAAGTTTTTCCTTCATTCTAAGCAAAGTAGAGAAGTACCATTAAATGAGGAGCATGTGGAATATTTTTTTATCAAGATGCAAGACAGGAAAATACCAAAGTATAAAAAGTATAGATAAGGATAAGAATTTTTTGTTAATATATTACATAAAAAGAAACTTCTGTGCATTTGACTTTTCAATAAATTTTAGGCAACAAGCACATATTCTTTTATGACTTTGATATCTCTCATATATATGAAAATCATTAACATTCTGCTTTTATTGAAATTTATATCATTTATCACATATTAACATTGTACATCCTCCCTTGAATTATGGTGATGATTATTGGGCACACAGAGTTTATGTACAATTTACATATTTATTTTTACAAGATTAGATTTTCCTGGAATATAATTAGATATCAATTGAAACATTTATATGGCAGATTTTTTTTCATGTTTAAGTGATAGAATTCCTTGATTGAATAAGTGCTTTATAATTCCTATCTATAGATGCCAAATATATTTAAAAGATTTGATTTTTGGGTTGTATTTCTCTTTCATTTCTTAGAGATGATGGAAATTGCCTCAAAGCTCTTTGGGAGATGGCATGACAGATGGATTCACACTTCTCTAAGAGTGTCACTTCTGCTGCTGAACAAGTGTGAGATGTTGGTCAGTCTTACTTCAGCCTCTTCCTCAGTGAAGATGGAGGTATTCTCTTTCATATGGTTGTACAAATAAATATATATTGCTTGATGCAGTGTTAGGAACTAACAAATCAGTCTCTTCATTCCACTTTTGAATTCTTGCTGTATGCACAAGTGTGTAATTTTGTATATATTGGCTTACTATTTAGTACATTGAAATATTAAGTACATACTTGTATTTTGATATAAGATTTCAATGTAGTCATTTTAAATATCAGCTGTAGATGATATTTTTAGTGTCTTTGCTGTAGTATCAGTATATTTAACACCATTAAATAACCTTAAGTTCAGTTAATTTTTTAAAGTGCTTGCCAAAGGCTTTTATGTTGATTTTCAGTTAAAAAATACTATAAAATAGTGGAAAAATATCGTGTCTTGATTACCAAGTTTTCTGATGACTCTTTAAGCTTACCCACAAAACAAATGTCGCATTTGCTTCAGCCTTTCTCCAGCCCTGGCCCTCGATGCAGCTCTGCTTGATGGGTCTACACACACACTTCCATCCAAGGATTACTTTGATACTCTCAAACTTGCTTCTCCTACCATAATTCACTTCTTCAGGACAGAAACCTCAGTGTTATCTTTTGTGAGGAGCGGGTGCAGCTGCCGCCCCAAGATGGTGCCCGGGACAGCTGCCAGGTCTTATGACCTGCGCCTGACTTCCTCATTATCTCAGACTTAGCCACATCCCAGCCACCCACACTGCGTAGATGCCATGCCTCATCAGCTTGCCTGAGGTGTTGTCACTTGCTGTGAACCTATGGACTGCTGTTACATGACTGGCGTGATTGGGAGGAGTCAGTAGGGTATTTAAGGCATGCCCTGGGGTTGTTTGAGGAATTCCTGTTCCTGCATTGCAATGCTAAGTGTTCCTGAATAAACCTGCTTGAAGAAGGACAATGTGGTGTTGCATCTTTCCTGCTGTTTGGAGTGGATGCGACAAGTGGTGGCTCATATGGGGACTTCTGCTTTGTGAGAAGAACCTCAAGAGGTCAGGATAGCCAGCTGGAAAGCTCCCAGGTAAGTGGGAAGATTCAAGTTCTCGGTTAGAGACTATTAGGTTCCTGGATTAAGGACTATTGAGGTTCTCAGAGTGAGACAAAATTATCCAAAAATTAAAAGAAAAGCAATTGGTTGTAGCCCCTGAAAAGGTGCAGAAGGGCAAGGTCATCCATTATTTGGGAAGCAAAATAACAGAAAGATATATAACTCCACAGAAGATTCAAATTAGAACTGATCATCTAAGGACTTTAAATGATTTTCAAAAGTTTCTAGGAGATATTCAATGGGTTAGGCCTTATCTGGGTCTAACAAATAAGCAATTGCAATCTCTTTATGACACCTTGCCAGGAGCGACAGCCCTGGATTCAGAGAGAGCTCTTACAGAAGAAGGAAGGGAAGCCTTAAAGTTAGTAGAGAAGGCTATTCAAATTGCTGCTTTAAAGAGGAGAGAGGTTGATCTTCCTATATCATTATGTATTTTGCCATCAGGAAATCAACCTACTGGAGTCCTCTGGCGGGGCACTCCTTTATTATGGATCCATCCTAAAATTTCCCCCACCAAAGTGTTATCCTATTATCCTGCCTCGGTTGCCCAGTTGGCATTGCTGGGTTTACAGCAATGCGTGCAGCATTTTGTTACCCCTCCTGATGAAATTATTGTACCATATGATAGTAGACAAGTTGAAGTGTTGTCTGCCACTGTAGATGACTGGGCAGTTTTAAGATGCAGTTTTTTAGGCAAGATAGATAATTATTTTCCCAAAGATCCTATTTTATAGTTGTGTAAAACTCACCCTGTAATTTTTCCTGTGATTATCTCTCGAGTACCATTGAAAGGGGCTCCTCTAATTTTTACAGATGGATCAAAGGCAGGATGCGGAGCCTATTTAGTTCAAGGCTCTGTGCCTATAGTTTTACAATTCCCCCCTGCCTCATTGCAAGTTATAGAATTACAGATTGTGATTTAGGTTTTTGAACAACATTTAGGGGCCTTTAATTTCATATCAGATAGTCAATATGTGGTTAATGCTCTTGCTATCTTGGAGGTGGTTGGTAGGGTGAATATTAGGTCCAGCATTGGGATTTATTAAGTAAATTACAAAATTTGCTATTGCATAGATTCTCCTTCTTTGTTCAGCATATCCAAGCTCATACTGGGTTACCGGGTCCATTGGCTGAGGGTAATGACATAGTGGATAAGGCAGCACAAACTGCTGTATTTCTGGCATGTCCTGCCCTCAACCTTGCTTGTGATTTTCATTCTAAATTTCATGTAAATTCTAAAACATTAGCCTCTCGCTTTGGGATCACCTGAGCAGAGGCCAGGGAGATTGTCAAGGCCTGTCAGGCCTGCATTCCTTTATTACCTCAACCCTCCTTTGGCGTTAACTCACGAGGGATACTCCCCCTACACGTTTAGCAGATGGATATAACTCATTTTGCCGAATTTGGAAAATTACAGTTTGTTCATGTTTCAATTGATACTGCCTCTGGAGTCATTTTTGCTTCTTTGTATACTGGAGAAAATGCCCATCATGTCATAGCTCATTGCTTTGAAGCATGGGGTACTTGGGGTCAACCCAAAGAATTAAAATCTGATAATGGCCCTACTTATACTTCCAATACTTTTGTTAGCTTTTGTAAGGTGATGGGCGTTCATCTTGTACATGGTGTTCCCTATAACCCTCAGGGGCAGGGAATAATTGAACGTGCTCATCGTACCTTAAAAGAATGCTTAAAAAACAAAAAGGGGGAATTGCCCTAGGGGTGACTCCCCGGGAACACCTTTCTATAGCCTTATTTACTCTTAATTTTTTAAATAAAGATAAATTTGATTGTACTGCTGCATAGAGATTCAGTAATCCTGATGCATCTCAGAAGGGAACTATTATGTGGAAGGACGTGTTGGATGGCCAATGTCATGGGCCAGATCCAGTGTTGGTGTGGGCGAGAGGGTCTGTTTGTGTGTTTCCCCAGGACCGCTGCCAGCCATTGTGCGTACCTGAATGACTGACTTGAGTGCTGAAGGATGACCAGAGGTGTGATGCTGATTCTCCTGGGAATATTGATGATGGTGACAGGGTGCAGGAGTGAGGAGCTACAATGGGGCATCATGTCGGTGTTTCCAAAGCTGCTACCCTTGACCCATTCCACTCAAGTGTTTCCTCGTTTCTTTACCTCCAATGCATCTTTACAGGTACCCTTTTTACCTGATGATGAAGGAGTGGCACCGGTGACTGAACCTCTCCAGCTTGCCCTGCGAGGGGTATTATGCTTTCATCTTATTGTAAATATTTCTCAAAATAGTGTGTGTGTGCAATTGTATAATCAGACTGCTGCACGGTTTGATAGACCTTTTTAATAGTTCAACCCGAGCTAATGCTACTTGGATCAGAGGAACTTGGCCTGCGAGCATACCTAAGGGTAATGCTAGCATTCTACCCCAACCATGCTGGGCCCCGTTTTGCAGAGGCTTACGAGACTCTTGCCTCCATGGACTGAATGTCAATCCCAAAAGGCCACTTGGGCAGTGAAAAAATATTTTACCTTTTTTCCATACATCAGTACCACGCATAATCAAATGTTTGCAGGTTATAATTGGACATATCAAAGCACGGCACAGTGAAGGGCTAATAATCCTCTTAATGTATGGTTGTTATGTGGGGTAAGTGGAAGCTGTACTGATTTGTCACCTCTAAGTATACTGATGGGAGGGGGATGGGGAAATGCTAGTTTTTATTGGAACGGGTCTGATTTGTTTTAAAATTCTGTGAATGTTTTGGCTTTGAGAAAAAATATGTCTTTTGTGCCTACACCTGTGTGTATTTGGCCCCCTTTTGTGTTTTTAGTATATAATGATAGTTATGATAATGAGTTTATTAATCATAGTAGTGATAATTGCTTTTATAGTATGTATTGGAATGCATCTGTATTTTCCTTGGCTGTGGTAACCCGTATGCCTAGATTTGTACCCTGGCCAGTGCAAGCTCCATCTGTTATGACACTGTTTAGACCTAAAAGAGATTTTGAGATTACTGCTGCCATAGTCACAGCAATATCGCACCTCAAGGAACAGGCTGGCATAGGAGGCTGGCAATCATCTGCATTGCCACAGGAATAATGTCCCTGTGGTGCATTTGCCATATGCAAAAAAAGGCATACCCATGCGCAGGCACTGTTGAATCAGGCTTTTGCAGCCCTAGAGCTGGGACAATCTTCTCAAGTGTGGCTTGGCATGCTAGAGAAGTAGTCAATGACGGGTAAGACTCCCTGGAGGTGTTACCAACCTAAGACAGGGACCAGACCACTGCTGTCGGTCCTCCCGATGACGGGTAAGGAGCATTATCACAGGGGGCAACCTAAGACAGGCATTCTCTCTGCCAAAATAATAAATAAGGGGGAGATGTGAGGAGCAGGTGTGGCCACCACCCCAAGATGGCACCTGGGACAGCTGCCAGGTCTTATAACCTGCGTCTGACTTCCTCATTATCTCAGACTTAGCCACATCCCAGCCGCCTGCACTGTACAGATGCCATGCCTCGTCAGTTCGCCTGAGGTGTCCTCACTTGCTGTGAACCTATGGACTGCTGTTATGTGACTGGGGTGATTGGGAGGAGTCAGTAGGGTATTTAAGGCATGCCCCATGGTTGTTCGAGAAATTCCTGTTCCTGCATTGCAATGCTAAGTGTTCCTGAATAAACCTGCTTGAAGAAGGACAATGTGGTGTTGTGTCTTTCCTGCTGGTTGGGGTGGATGCGACAATCTTTCTTTGATTATTTCAGTTTCACATCTTTACTTGTAATCTACATATAATGTGAACCCAGGTAGCTATGTTCTCTAAAATATATGATCCATTCACTTGAATTGTGGGGGCAGACAAGGGCACTTGGAGAGCAGAACCCCAATACCTCACCTGTGCAGCACAGTAAAGCTGGTCTTGCCTTTGCCTGAGAAGAACTGGAGAGCTTGCCCTGATAGCATGGGTGTAGGAGAGCTGGTGCAGTGATCAACTCAGCTACCACCCAGGCCCAGATCCTGGGCTTTGAGTTGGCCCAAAGCTTCAGGATATCTATGACACAGGGAAGTAACAGGATATTAATATGGCATTGACTCATAACATCACCCAGATTTCTTGAATAATCACATGAATAAATATAAGTGGGATGCACCTCTCATTGGAGCAGTGCTGGAGAGCTGGCCATGAAGCATGAGTGTAGGAGATCTGATCCTGATGATACATATGGCCCTACCCTTCACCTTGGCATCACAGGAAAGCAAATGGGGTGGGTGAGGAACCACCGGTGGGCTAACCAACTCATTTATCCCCAGACCTAAACCCAGGGCTTTGAGTTGACCTGCACAACATCTCCTCCATCTATAAACTGCTGCAGCACATACATGGGCCAGTGGTGCAAAACCAAAGCTACTGGATCCACATGAAACAAGGCAATAACAGGCTACCCGAGAGAAGTTCCAGTCAGGACATCCAGTATTGATGGTGTAGCAGAAACGGAGGTCTCAAAACCAGATCAATGACTCATTGGCAATAAACATTTGCAAGTAAAGCTGGTTGGGTAAAAGAGTATACTCTAGGACATGCAGTGACACATGACAGTTTTCACAGCAAGGTGTTAAAAGAGTATACTCTAGGACATGCAGTGACACATGACAGTTTTCACAGCAAGATGTGGTTTTATTTGTTTGCTTGTTTGTTTATGGAGGGAGGAGGATTCAAAGGTGGAGAGCAGATATGGAGGGGCAGGGAGATGAGTGGGGTTGAGGTGCATGAAATGAAATTCACAAAGAATCAATAGAAACTTTAAAAAAAGTGTAGTTTTGCTATGTGTGTTTTAGATATGTACTTGTGTATGTGTGTGTGTGTGTGTGTGTGTGTGTGTGTGTGTGTGTATGTGTGTGTGTGTGTGTGTGTGAGTGTGTGTGTGTATGTTATTTAAGTACACACAGAATCAAGACAAGGTTGTCAAATTCCCTAGAGCTTAAGTTGCAAGTATTTTTAAAGCAACTTACATCAGTGCTGGGACTCAAACTACAAGAGTGGTACACACTGTTAACTACTGAGTCATCTCTCAGCCCTGCATCTACCTTTAAAAACTATTCTTATTTTATATTAACATGTAAATATAGCATAAAATGGTACATACTAATGGTGCCATGTGATGTCTTGACATATGTATACTGTGTAATGTTTACATCAGTTAATTCTATCCACCTACTCAAATATCCATTACTTTTTTATGCTAAGAAGATTCAAAATTTGTGTTTCTAGATTTTTGAAATGCATTCCACATTATCTTTACTTACAGTCACCTTATATGCACTACCTAATGAAGTTTAGGCATATACTGTTTGTTCCTACCTAATGAAGTTAGTCTCCACCCCAACTCTCCACCATTCCTTCTCTGCCACTGTGTTCCTTCCCTCGTTTCCTCTCCCTTTTCCTCCTCTCCCCAGCACAGGATCATTTTGTGTCATCATCAAACACCTAAACCAATCATGAATTAAGTGATCTCCTTTTTCACCTTAGCCCTGCTATATAAAATGGGGCAGAGCTTGTGAGACTCCACCACCAGCTTAGGAAATATCAGCTGTTAATGGCTTCTGGTGGAGAAACTGTAATTGATTTTCAGAGTTGTAGTGACTGGTAAGTTGTCCTAAATCTAGTAACTCCACATCCATGTTCATGTCAGATACCTTTATTAAACTGAGTTTAAACACACACACACACTCTCTCTCTCTCTCTCTCTCTCTCTCTCTCTCTCTCTCTCTCTCTCTCTCTCTCACACACACACACACACACACACACACACACACACACACACACACTTGCAGTTAGGGAACATATTAGAAAAGAGTTCAAGGTCCAGGGGCAATGAGAGAAGGTAATAAGTAGAAGCAGGGAAATGAGTATCATCAAAATAGATTACATACTATGTAAACCTGTAAATCAATATGCCATATTCCAGCAGATGAATTTATGGACAAAAAATGTTGAAGGGTTTCATAAAATGTACCTCAGATAATATCTTCTTATGTTCTTGAATAATATAATTTGCCATTATAATTAGGATTTATATTTATACAGATTTCTCTCTTAGATTTTAGAGTTCAAAGGAATAAATGTGATCAATTTCCCATCACTCTAGCCCTCCAGTGGTTTTCCACTGAAGTAGACTAAACATAAAATTGCATTCCACATGGCAAATCATCACTTAACGTGGGACTCACGAGCTACAATGGACACCCTACCCACTCTCCACAGGCCTCACTCCTGTCCTGCTTCACAAGCATTTTCTCCTTGTACTTAGAGTGATGCTTCATCACAGAAGGTATTACTTCTATCTCCTAAGCATTAATTATCTATTTACCTACTTCTTGCCTTTCTTCCACAATACACAATAATCTTCATGAGATAGGAGTTTATCTTGGGCAAACATTCTTGGTTCCTTAATGCTTTTATGTACAGAGTTGAATTTCAATATATTGTTAAATAAATTAATGAATGTTGACAACTGTGATTATCACTGTAAAAGAAATTAGGTATAACGCTACGGTCAGCCTAGACTTTGTCCCTTCAGGGAATTGAAAAGTGGAGTACAAAAATTTTAAACCAGAGGATGCTGGTGTTTATTGAAATGGACTTTGATTAATTTCCACCACCTAGAGCTGGTCATGATCAAAGCTTCTTGTAGGTTATGTAAACATCATGAAACTTTGTGTCTGTATCAGCAGGCTTTGCTCTTCAAAAGCATGGAAGAAAAATGAACCCTTTTCCAGTTTCACTCTTCTTGCCCTTTCAATCAATTAAAATGCATGAAAAAATGTGTAGCATTGTAGTGATAATAAATTGTCCAAGGCATTGTAAGTGTTTTACAAATAATATTTATGGATAAATATCTAGTATATCGTATGTTTCTACATGTCTTTCATAAACAAATTATTAGAAATATAAAATATGCTTCTCATATATCTTTAGAAACTAGACACAACATTTTCATGCAGAATGCTAACTTACAATTTCAGGAAAATATAAGTTGCAGAAAAGTTATTAAAGACAACTACATAATTAAAACCTTATCTGAGCAACTAATGTATTATATGAAAATGAAGTATTGAAAAGCTATAAGAGCATCATTTGAGGTATGTAACATATTGGAGTGAAATTAAAGTATATAAATCACAGGTAAGTAAAGTTCACATATATGTGAGTGTATGATGCAGGACAACCTGTTAAAAACAATCTTGTAAAAGTGGAGGAGAAATCAGGAAAAGGAATAATGTTTGAAATGTAAATAAATAAAATATCCAATAAAAAAGTACAGCTCCACAAGAGTTATCAATATAGTGAAACACTATGCCAACTTGTTCTTAAAGACCTCAGTGTGTTACTTCACATATATTTACATAAATCATGACAGAGGCTAAAGCTTCAGAAACCATTTAATTTTGCAAGCATAAGTGTAGAGGCTGCTTCTTGAAGTATGATTATAGATAAGAATCCTGAAGTTTTATTAATATGTAAAGCAATCTGCATACCTATAAGTATTCCAACTCCTGGCCTCTGTACATATATAATAATTATCGTCCATTTTTCTGATTTATTATAAAATCCTCTATGTACCATGACATTTTATAGACTGTAGGATATAATAATATAACCATTATTTTAAAATCTGTGCCCAGTGCAGTCACTGAACTTGGAGATGAGAAATTGACTTGACTGTAATTAAGTTTTCTGATTAGGTGATTGATTTTTCAGTCCCTGACAGATTAAGTTAGTAGATGGAATATTGAACCACAAGTATGTTCCTTCATGTCCTACAAAGCCTATGGGCTATGTCTATGAGGTGTTTCTTTAGCCCAACCCCTGATTCTGTCACTGACTCAGTAAGAACTGTTCTTACATACCATTGCTCTGAAAGGCAAGTTTCAAAATTTTAAACTAAGTAAAAATATTAGGTATAATTTCGTGCCCTTTCTCTTAGCTTTCAACTTTCAATAACTTCTATAAGTTTCCTTTTCTTTTTTTTAAAATTAGGTATTTATATCATTAACATTTCCAATGCTATCCCAACATTCCCTCACATTCTTCCCCACCCACCCACTTCCATTTCTTGGCCCTGGAGTTACCCTGTACTGAGGCATATAAAGTTTGCAAGATCAATGGGCCTCTCTTTCCACTGATGACTAACTAGGCCATCTTCTGATACATATGCAGCTAGAGACACGAGCTCCGGGGTGTACTGGTTAGTTCATATTGTTGTTCCACCTATATGGTTGCAGATCCCTTTAGTTACTTGGGTACTTTCTCTAGCTCCTCCATTGAGGGCCCTGTGATCCATCCAATAGCTGACAATAGCATCTAGATTAGTTGATTCTGTAAGTCTTCTTTCTTTATTTTTTTTAATTAGGTATTTTCTTCATTTACAATTCAAATGCTATCCCAACAGTCCCCCTTCCCCTCACCCCCTCCCCTACTCACACACTCCCACTTCTTGGCACTGGCATTCCCCTGTACTGAGGCATATAATGTTTGCAAGGCCAAGGGGCCTCTCTTCCCAATGATGGCCAAATAGGCCATCTTCTGATACATATGCAACTAGAGACACGAGCTCTAGGGGGTACTGGTTAGTTCATATTGTTGTTCCACCTATAAGGTTGCAGACCCATTTAGCTCCTTGGGTACTTTTTCTAGCTCCTCCATTGGAGGCCCTGTGTTCCATCCAATAGATGACTATGAGCATCCACTTCTGTGTTTGCGAGGCCCTGGCATAGCCTCACAAGAGACAGCTATATCAGGGTCCTTTCAGCAAAATCTTGCTAGTGTATGCAATGGTGTCAGCGTTTGGAAGCTGATTATGGGATGGATCCCCAGGTATGGCAGTCTCTAGATGGTGCATCCTTTTGTCTCAGCTCCAAACTTTGTCTCTGTAAATCCTTCCATGGGTGTTTTGTTCCCAATTCTAAGAAGGAACAAAGTGTCAACACTTTGGTGTTCATTCTTCCTGAATTCATGTGTTTTGCATATTGTATCTTATATCTTGGGTATTCTAAGTTTCTGGGCTTATATCCACTTATCAGTGAGTACATATCATGTGAGTTCTTTTGTAATTGGGTTACCTCACTCAGGATGATGCCCTCCAGGTCCATCCATTTGCCTAGGAATTTCATAAATTCATTCTTTTTAATAGCTGAATAATACTCCATTGTGTAAAAGTACCACATTTTCTGTATCCATTCCTCTGTTGAAAAGCATCTGGGTTCTTTCCAGCCTCTAGCTGTTATAAATAAGGCTGCTATGAACATAGTGGGGAATGTGTCTTTCTTACTGGTTGGAACATCTTCTGGATATAGGCCCAGGAGAGGTATTGCGGGATCCTCTGGTAGTACTATGTCCAATTTTCTGAGGAACTGCCAGACTGATTTCCAGAGTGGTTGTACAAGCTTGCAATTCCACCAACAATGGAGGAGTGTTCTTCTTTCTCCGCATCCTCGCCAGCATCTGCTGTCACCTGAATTTTTGATCTTAGCCATTATGACTGGTGTGAGGTAGAATTTCAGGATTGTTTTGATTTGCATTTTCCTGATGATTAAGGATGTTGAACATTTTTTCAGGTGCTTCTCAGCCATTTGGTATTCCTCAGGTGAGAATTCTTTGTTTAGCTCTGAGCCCCATTTTTTAATGGGGTTATATGATTTTCTGTAGTCCACCTTCTTGAGTTCTTTATATATATTGGATATTAGTCCCCTATCTGATTTAGGGTAGGTAAAGATCCTTTCCCAATCTATTGGTGGCCTTTTTGTCTTATTGACAGTGTCTTTTTCCTTGCAGAAGCTTTGACATTTTATGACGTCCCATTTGTCGATTCTCGATCTTACAGCACAAGCCATTGCTGTTCTATTCAGGAATTTTTCCCATGTACCCATATCTTCGATGCTTTTCCTTACTTTCTCCTCTATAAGATTCAGTGTCTCTGGTTTCATGTGGAGTTCTTGAATCCACTTAGATTTGACCTTAGTAAAAGGAGATATGAGTGGATCAATTTGTATTCTTCTACATGATAACCACCAGTTATGCCAGCACCATTTGTTAAAAATGCTGTCATTTTTCCGTGAACAGACAAGAAGCCTACAGAACTCCAAATAGACTGGACTAGAAAAAAAATTCCTCCTGATACATAATAATCAGAACAACAAATGCATTAAATAAAGATAGAATATTAAAAGCAATAAGGGGAAAAGGTCAAGTAACATATAAAGGAAGGCCTATCAGAATTACACCAGACTTTTCACCAGAGACTATGAAAGCCAGAAGAGCCTGGACAGATATACAGACACTAAGAGAACACAAATGCCTGCCCAGGCTACTATACCCAGCCAAACTTTCAATTACTATAGATGGAGAAACCAAAGTATTCCACGACAAAACCAAATTCACACATTATCTTTCCATGAATCATGTCCTTCAAAGGATAATAACAGAAAAAAAAACCAATACAAGGACGGAAACCATGTCCTAGAAAAAGCAAGAAAGTAATCCTTCAACAAGCCTAAAAGAAGGCAGCCACAAGAACAGAATGCCAACTTTAACAACAAAAATAATAGGCAGCAACAATTACTTTTCCTTAATATCTCTTAAAATCAATGGACGCAACTTCCCAATAAAAAGACATAGACTAACAGACTGGCTACACAAACAGGACCCAACATTTTGCTCCTTACAGGAAACCCAACTCAGGTAAAAAAGACAGACACTATCCCAGAATGAAAGGCTGAAAAACAATCTTCCAAGCAGATGGTATGAAGAAACAAGCTTGAGTAGCCATTCTAATATCAAATAAAATCGACTTCCAACCCAAAGTTATCAAAAAATACGAGGAGGGGCACTTCATACTCACCAAAGGTAAAATCCTCCAAGAGGAACTCTCAATTCTGAATATCTATGCTCCAAATACAAGGGCAGCCACATTCATTAAAGAAACTTTAGTAAAGCTTAAAGCACACATTGCACCTCACACGATAATAATGGGAGACTTCAACACACCACTCTCATCAATGGACAGATCATGGAAACAGAAACTAAACAGGGACACAGTGAAAATAACAGAAGTTATGATCAAATGGATCTAACAGATATCTACAGAACATTTTATCCTAAAGCAAAAGGATATACCTTCTTCTCAGCACCTCATGGTACCTTCTCCAAAATTGACCATATAATTGGTCACAAAACAGGCCTCAACAGGTACAAAAATATTGAAATTGTCCCATGCATCCTATCAGATCACCATGGACTAAGGCTGATCTTCAATAACAACATAAATAATAGAAAGCCAACATTCACATGGAACTGAACAACACTCTTCTCAGTGATATCTTGGTCAAGGAAGGAATAAAGAAAGAAATTAAGGACTTTTTAGAGTTTAATGAAAATGAAGCCACAACATACCCAAACTTATGGGACACAATGAAAGCATTTCTAAGAGGAAAACTCATAGCTCTGAATGCCTCCAAAAAGAAACTAGAGAGAGCACACACTAGCAGCTTGACAGCACACCTAAAAGCTCTAGAACAAAAGGAAGAAAATTCACCCAAGAGGAGTAGAAGACAGGAAATAATCAAACTCAGGGGCAAAATCAATCAAGTGGATACAAGAATTTTCAAAGAGTCAACCAAACGAGGAGCTGGTTCTTTGAGAAAATCAATAAGATAGATAAACTGTTAGCCAGATTCACTAGAGGGCACAGGAACAGCATCCCAATTAACAAAATCAGAAAAGGGAGACATAACAACAAATTCTGAAGAAATCCAAAACACCATCAGATCCTTTTACAAAAGGCTATGTTCATTTTCTTTATATAAGAATGACCAAGCATATATGGACTGCCCAATGTGTCAGTCTGCCTTTTCAGTAGCCATGAAAATGTGATGGATAAATTGGGTTACTCATGCTTTGCAAGATCCTTTTGTTCCCACAAAGGATTGGGGGGTCAGGGGGACTCTATTAAACATATGGCTTCGCAATGGCTCTTTCTTACTTGTCTTCCCTTTGGCTATTTACTAGTTTTCTTTCCTATATATTTCTTCCGCAAGAGGTATTCTTTCAACACACTTACAGTTTGGTACTCTATCTTTAATCCCATATTCCAGACCATTCAGAGAAGAATGGACACCACTCCCATGAAATTTGAGGTGGTGCATTTTATTGTAGAGCAAATCAATCATGATATTCACTGAGCTAAGTTTGTAAAATACAAAAAAAAATAAATTTATTGGAAACTATATACATTTTTAGTCATGAGAAAGCTGTATTCTAGTTGATTAAATCTAATGTAAAATTGTACATGTTAAATTGCACAAATAGTAGAATATTGGCTTTTGTTTATCACAAACTTCCTGGTCTCCATCCCTTTAATAGTTTCTATGACTAAAATGACAACAACAATAACATAAACAAACACACACACACACACACACACACACACACATTACAGATGTGTGACATCATTCATTGGTTTTTCACATGGGTTCTGTGGCTCCAACTCCGGTCCTTATACTTGCAAGACAACTTTACTGTCTCAACTATTTCTCTAACTTCCAATGTATATACATCTATATGTGTGTATGTAATATAAATAAGTGATGTACAGAGGTATATATGTATATAAATATGTACATATGTATATAAGTGTACAGTCATCATTCTAGTTCAGAATTATCACTTTGATTAAATAATTTTTATAAATATTTCTTACTTATCATGAGGCCTATCTTCTTACTAACATTTATTCCAGTTGTTGAAACTTCTTTAGTTCAAACACAAAGCCATACATAGTAATGGAATAGCAAGTAATGTTTTAATACACTTACATATTGTGTAACATGTACTAATAAACTGTCTCAAGTATTTCTCACTTATTTATAATATAAACTCTCAAGCTCCTATTGCACAACTCTTTAAATGCACAATCCATTTTTGTTACTTGCAGATTTGCTAATATGCCGCAGCTGAACAAAGCTTCCTGCAATTCCCCAATTGGAATTCAGAGCACACATTAATGATTCCTCCCACAGATTCCTCTTCTTCTGCTATTGCCAGCCTCTGGTATCCATCATTTTGGTGTAGAATATATTTTTAGCTCACATATGGAGAAGATCCTTAATTTAAAAGTCATACATGTTGGAACATAATATTCAAAGTCTTAGAAGCTTTAATATTTTAGCATTTGTTTCTATGAATGACTATTAATCAGCATTGAATATTTTGATTTTTATCCCTGATGTCTGAGGACCTACATTTCTAGACATTTTTAAGGAAATTCTTATTTTTGTATATAGAAACAGAATTAAGGCCATCTCTTACTAGATCAAATTCTGGGGGAAGAGTTATAGAGTCTGTTAACAGAATTCATCTTTCATTTCCTTTCCAAGTATATGAAATAATGTTTCTTTTTAACAATATTATTCCCAGCATACAGCATCATCCTAGGAAACCCACAGAGCTAGTTAAAGCTAACGTGCTTTCTACTGCATACGTCTCATGAGCCACAAACAATTTAAATTTTAGCCACACTAAAAAGCCTAAATAGGTAATCATTGTTTTAATGTATTTTAACAAACTATATACAAGCATTATTATTTTAATGCATGATCCCATCATAAAATAATCCAAAAGATATTCTTGTACAATTTTACTGATAGCAAATTTTAAAATTGAAGTAAAGATTCAATGCTTTGCAATGTCTCTTAATCCAGACTGCCTGTACTTTATGAACTTACAATATGGTTTTGCAATTATTATAATTAAAACTTGAGTAGAAATTTTAACCATCAAAGTGAGAAGGAAGATGAAGAAACTATGCTACTAGAATGGGTAAACATGCAATGAAAAATTTAGAAAAAAAATTCCCTGTAAGATAACAATAAGGATCCTTATTTTGTAAATATACCTAATATAGTGAGGATATCAATTGCTAGCAAATGTATTATTTGAAAATTTAGCACAGGCAAAATTTTATATTTAAAAAGCAGAGGAAGAAATCCAAGAGCAAATATACATAAATATATTCCTAGATATAATGACACTGAAAGTTTAAATGTCCAACTCATCTAGTGGGGGAAAATAAGATCACCTGTGAAGACAAAACATTCAGAATGGCAGCTAAGTTTTTACCAGCAGCAACAGATACCAGGAAGCATTGAAATGCTAGCTATGGATAGATTTTAAGTATTAGCTTTCAGCTAGAATTGTATAGACAGAAATCAATTCTTTTGAGACCAAGGGTGAAATAAAATCATGTCATGTAAAGTAAATACTAAGGGTGATTTCCACCAGGAAAGTTTTGCTAACACACTTTAGAAGGAAAGAGATTTACACATCAGTGCAAGACAACTATTCATGAAGGACATGTGATCAGAGAAACAGAGGCAACTGGAAAAAGAGAAACAAACGCTGCCTATACAAAACATTACTGAATAATTGTCTCTGGGTTCATGAAAATATATAACTAGAACCA
The DNA here is from genome assembly GCF_000001635.26 of Mus musculus. NCBI lineage: Eukaryota > Metazoa > Chordata > Mammalia > Rodentia > Muridae > Mus > Mus musculus. Next base: position 38,074,176 of record NC_000076.6, read on the forward strand.
GAGGTAATAATGGAATGTAAGCCAGAAAACTGATTCTTACCTAGACTGTATACTTATATCTGTATTTCATCCCAATTCTCTTTTATGTTTCTAAGTTTAGTCCATAGATACAGCCTAAAAATGAGGAGACCCTAGATGAGGACACATCTGGTTCTAAGTTATGGTCTCTGTGTATCAATCATTATAAAACAAACTATACTTTCTTAAGAAAAATATATATGAAGCCAACAATGATCTATTGAATATTCACTCTTCTTCCTCTTCCTCTTCTTCTTCCTCCTTCTCCTGAAGCATCATGACCACTCACTCACTGAAGATGTTTCCTTCTAATATAAAATATTTTCCAATTTATTTTTCCTGTCCTCCTGCACAGTGTCTTTTCTCAAACTACTCCTAATTTATTAGAAACTAGTTTTTGATAAATAACAGATAAACCCATCACTCATTTGTAATTCAGTTACTTCTACACCTTCAACTCTTTTTGTCTTAATAAAATACAATCTAAATTTCTGAAGAAAATTTAACAAAGAAATATCAATTCTTTGTTTTTCTATATTCATGCAATTAATTTTTGACATCTATGTAGCAGTGTGATTCTTGGTAGTACAGAACTCTCAACTTGTCTGGCTGCTGGGGACTTTGTCTTCTTCTACAAGTCTAAAGCATTTGTTTTTCTGACACTGCTTTATGCCTTTAACTTAGTGGTTCACTTTCACTCAGTCATAAAATGTTACTTTCTCCAATCCCTTATCTTTAATATCTTCTTTTCTTTTGAATAAAAGAATTAGAACCAGAACTCTGATCAAGCCTAAGCCATTGATATATACTTTTAATTTTTTTTTATTCTTTTCTAGAAGCTTCACCCTCACTAACAAACATTTGTGTTATTAGACAGCACTCTGAAAACTACCAGAGCAGAAAGAGAATTGTTACTGAATCTCAGCTCCAAACCCTGTGACCTAAAACAATGACTGGCTGTTAAAATATGCTAGTACAATGATGGCACAAGTGTTATGGAAGTAACAAACCAATTTCTGATTGCTTGAGGTTTAATCCATATTTTACATTGCTAAATGATGGATAACTTGATACTAAATAGGTTGGGATCCTAGGGGAAAGCTACTACTATTACTCTACTAAAGAAGTATAACAATAAAGTGACTCCTCATGACACACTGCTATTCCTATAGATTATAATGCCATTCACTCTTCATTTGGTAAACTTCTTCTTGCAGTAGATGGGAACTAATACAAAGACCAATATAAAAGCTATGTATAGAGAGTGGGTGACTTAGGGGTGATCAATCCTCTGTGGAATGTCTTCTTTAGGCCCTCTCCTAAAGGCTCTTGTGCCTATCCAAGAAGAGGAGGCATTAAGATATAAGAGTTAGAGCTGATGGATTCCTCAAACAAACTGTGTTTTTTCTGACACAAGTCTGTTGTGCATATTAACTCACAGAGACTGTGGCCACACATACAAGGATTGCATTGGTTCAAGCCAGATGGAATCCTAACATTGAGAGAGGAAAGTGGAGATGAGCTGTTACCCCTAACCAGAAAGTTATTTGCAATTAATAACTGTTATCAAAGAAAAAATTCAGTTTCCTCCAATGGAGTCTCACTGAGCATATTTTCTACACTTCAAACCAGGCCCCAAGCCCAGGAGTGGTTGGACAACACAAGACAAACTAAGTGGTACTTTTGCAAATTTATTGTCTCAGTTTGCTTGTTTGGGGTATTTTTGGTTGTATTATCTTTTGCTTGTTTGTTTTCATTTCTATTTTTCTGGTGTGTTTGTGTGTATGTGTGTTCACTGAATTTTCACTTACTTTTTTTTTTTACAGGTTTTGCTTGCAGGTTTAGTGGGCTGAGGACAATCTACCTGTGGCTGCACTACTGAAAACAATCACAGCTCTTCTCTCAATAACCATGCATTGCTAGAAGTTCCTTTAATACTGGGGACTCCTGGCCCCAGGAATGGGTCTCGTGGCCTTTACCCCATCTGTGAAGAAATGGGTCTCATGGCCTTTATCCCATCTGTGAAGAAAACTTGACAGGCCTGTGACATCTTGTGCAGTTCTGGTATGATTTGAGTCTTTAACGGCTGTTAAGGCATTGTTCAGCCTTTGGTTTGGAAACTTTATGGAACATTTCAGATTAATTAAATGTTGAAAATAGCCCTAAGAATTGGATGTGTAACAGTTTCTTATTAAATGTGAGGACAGAGAGCTCTGGGGCATTTACATAGATAGTATGGTTTTGCTTCTGTAAGAGGTGGGCTTTAGTGGCAGTGCTATACACACCTAGATACTACATTACATATAGACCTTCCTTTTGAGGACTGTTCTAATACTCCCAGAATTTTTTTTCTGCTAGAAAGCTTATTGGTTACAGTGATGAATGTCCTTCTAAAGCTTTGCTGTGGAACAAGGAACATTAATGGAACTATACAGAGCACAACTAATCCTTCTTTCACAGCACCGAGGGTGCTCAATGCAGAAGGACAGCCATCACACTTCTCTTAATTATCAATTAGGATGAACATCATCAGACCTTCATCCAGCCATCATATCTCATACCACTAAAATCTCTCACTCCCTTGGTCACCTCTTATGAATGTCTCCAATTATTAATATTGATTAACACTTACTATCTTCAAGATTAATCACATAGTTGACTCCAGCACTCTGTGTGTAGATTGGCAAAGAATTCATTATTTCACCAACCTAAATGCTCTTTTCCTTAACTTAGCTCCTTCTACTGGAGTCTTTCTGTTCTCTTATGGTTTGAGAATATTGTGCTTACCTCAAATCTAATGCTGGAGTTTGTTTACCAATGTGGTATGTGGGACATGAGACATTATGGGAGGGCTTACGTTGAAGCAGTTTAACTTATATGTTTACTTTGTAAGACTCTCTTTGAGGATGAGCCATTACATAAGCAGGTGGTTTAGATGGTAAATAGGACCTCTTAGATCTTTTCTTCCTCACAACACACACACTTGGCCTCCTGCTTCCACCATCACTGGAAACCTATTAGTCCAAATCCACTTCTGGAAGACAAGGTAATATCTTCAACAGATATCTATGTCTATGTCTATGCCTATGCCTATGCCTATGCCTATGCCTATGCCTATGCCTATGCCTATGCCTATGCCTATGCCTATGCCTATGCCTATGCCTATGTCTATGTCTATATCTATATACATATCTTTATGTATAACCCACCCAAGTACTTTGTTTTAACAACTGATCTGTAACAATGTTCCTTTGATTATCTGGTTTGTTGATAGAATAAATTTTGTTACCAAAGTCACACCTTCCCTTTCATGCACGTGATTTATTTGAGTGCTTCATTTCTTTCGACATTAGCCCATTGTTTGAACTGTACTCTCTATTTGATTGCTTTATCTGCCTTAGAATCATGAATCTTTGAGAGAATATGCCTAGTCTTCATTTTTATTTCCCAGAGTGTATACAGTGCTTAAATTCCTCCAAGAGTTATTGTAACAAATCCTCACTATGTACAATGACTGAGGTCTTGAGTCCTTTGGCACAGTGCCAGCATATGAAAGAATCTTATGAAATATTTAATCAGTTACAAAGTAAAACCATTATTTTTTAAATTAAATACTTGTAGGTGATACAAATTTAATATTAGAATTTTTTCCTCCTCATAAACACTGCATATTTTATAAAAACATATTCCCAGCCATCTGGATTTTCTCCTATGGCATTTAATAACTTTGAACTTACAAACAGGTGATTAACTGAAATGTATTCCTTTACAATAGAATATTTTCCATGATATAAATGCCATTCAGGATTTCTATAATTAAATACAAAACAAAACATAATAAAAAACTTATGGGCATTTGCAAAATTCATAGAACTAAAGGCTGCTTTTGAATGCCTTAGGCTATGAAAAGAGCATGCACATAGACACTTGCTGTTATGCAAGCAGCATTTGCTTCTTACCATTTTTCAAATATATGCAAGAAGTGACAAAGTAACTCTCATTATTTGGGATTTTGGCCTCTGCCCTTACATCCAATAATACATTCAGCCTCTGACCATGCTGATGAATTTGTTTTTTATATTCCAATGACAGCTTAGTATTGGAAGCAAGAAAACATAAAATTTAGAAGCTTTAATCATAATCTTTCTTAGTGATACTTCTACATAAAATAGTTGAAAAATGCAAAGGCCAGGACTGGCAACATTTTTTGCCTCTTTGATTTTATATCTTTTCTACTTTTCCTATTCAAATAGTTCATAAGTTGATATGATAATTCCTCAAGACAGAGATGCTTTGCCACTATATGTACTTACCACATATTTTTGAAAACCCTAATGATCACTTGGTTTACCAAAAACCAATGCTAGAGCTAAAATTCAGTTCATTTGAGAGAGTCTAAAAAGAGCGTTATCCTAAGGAAGTAAGAAACTGGTGAAAAATATAATCCATGTTTGCAGTCAACTTTGGCAATGCAACCAGCAAATGTCACTTAGAGTCAGTGAAACTGAAATCATGTGGTAGTGAGCAGAGTCCAGTGCTCTGGGCACTGTGACAAGTGTCAACACACTTTGGCATTACATACCTTCTAGTGTAAAAAATTCTAGCTATTTCATAAAGCATGAATGATCCATTGTTTAAGAAAGAATTGTTTCTGCTTTGCTCTGATATCGAACACCCTCCATCAGATCAGCAAACTATTCACATGCTCTCCATCATGTTACTGTTGGAAAAGGGAACATTCCTATAGAGGCTTTCTTCTTTTTTTTTTTTATTAAATATTTTCTTTATTTACATTTCAAATGTTATCCCCTTTCCTAGTTTCCCCATGAAAATCCCCTATCTTATCCCGATTCCTCCGATCCCCAACCCATCCACTCATGTTTCCTGGCCCAGGCATTCCCCTATACTGAGGCATAGAACCTTCACAGGACCAAGGGCCTCTCCTCCTATTGATGACAGATAGGCTATCCTTAGCTACATATGCAGCGAGAGCCATGAGTCTCTCTGTGTGTTTTCCTTGATTGGTGGTTTAGTCCCAGGGTGCTCTGGGGTTACTGATTAGTTCATATTGTTGTTACTTCTAGGGGGCTACAAACCCCATCAGTTCTTTTCTGGTACTTTCTTTAGATCCTTCATTGGGGACCCTATGCTCCATTTAATGGATGACTGTAAGCATCCACTTCTGTATTAGTCAGGCACTGGAAGAGCCTCACAGGAGACAGCTATATCCGTCTCCTGTCAACCAGCTTTTGCTGGCCTCTGTAATAGTGTCAGGTCTGGGGTTGTTTATGAGATGGATCCCCAGGTGGGGCAGTTTCTGGATGGTCATGCTTTCAGTCTCTGCTGTGAACTATGTCTCTGAAACTCCTTCCAGGGGTATTTTGTTCACCCTGTCTAAGAAGGATCAAAATATCCACATGTTGATCTTCCTTCTTCTTGAGTTTCATGTGTTTTGCAAATTGTATCTTGGGGATTCTGAGCTTCTGGGCTAATATGCACATATCAGTGAGTGCATATCATGTGTGCTCTTTTGCAATTGGGTTACCTCACTTAGGATGATAATCTGCAAATCCATCCATTTATCTAAGAATTTCATGAATTCAATGCTTTTCATAGCTAAGTAGAACTCCATTGTGTAAATGTACCACATTTTCTATATCCATTCCTGTGTTGAAAGAAAGTGGGGTTCTTTCCAGCTTCTAGCTATTATAAATAAGGCTGCTATTAACATAGTGGAGCATGTGTCCTTATTACAGTATGGAGCATCTTCTGGGTATTTATTTGCCCAGGAGTGGTATTGCTAGATCTTCCAGTAGAACTATGTCCAATTTTCTGAAAAACCAACAAACTGATTTCCACAATGGTTTTAAAAGCTTGCTCTTCTACCAGCAATGGAGGAGTGTTCCTGTTTCTCCACATCCTCCTCAGCATCTGCTTTCACCTGAGACTTTGATCTTAGCTATTCTGACTGGTGTGAGGTTGAATCTCAGGGTTGTTCTGATTTGCATTTACCTGATGATTAAGGATGTTGAACATTTTTTCAGGTGCTTCTCAGCTGTTCAGTATTCCTCAGTTGAGAATTCTTTGTTTAGCTCTGTACCCCATTTTTAAATGGGGTTATTTGATTTTCTGAAGTCCAGCTTCTTGAGTTCTTTGTATATATTGGATATTAGTCCCCAGTCAGATTTAGGATTGGCAAAAATCCTTTCCCAATCGTTTGTTGTCCTTTTTGTCTTAATCACAGTGTCTTTTGCCTTACAGAAGCTTTGCAATTTTATGAGTTCCCATCTGTCAATTCTCGATCTTACAGCACAAGCCATTGCTGTTCTGTTTAGGAATATTTTCCCTGTATCCATATCTTCAAGGCTTTTCCCCACTTTCTCCTCTATAAGTTTTAGTGTCTCTGGTTTTATGTGGAGTTCCTTGATCCGCTTAGACTTTAACTTTGTACAAGGAGGTAAGAATGGATCATTTCAAATTCTTCTACATGATAACCACCAGTTTGTGGCAGCACCATTTGTTGAAAATGCTGTCTTTTATCCACTGGATGGTTTTAGACCCTTTGTCAAAGATCAAGTGACCATATATGTGTGGGTTTATTTCTGAGTCTTCAATTCTATTCCATTGAACTACCTGTCTGTCACTGTACGACTACTATGCAGTTTTTATCACAATTGCTCTGTAGTGCACCTTGATGTCAGGCATGGTGATTCCACCAGAGGTTCTTTTATTGTTGAGTATAGTTTTTGCTATCCTAGGTTTTTTATTATTCCACATGAATTTGCAAATTGCCTTTTCTAACTCTGTGAAGATTTGAGTTGGAATTTTGATGGGGATTGCATTGAATCTGTAGATTGCTTATGGCAAGGTGGCCATTTTTACTATATTAATCCTGCTAATCCATGAGCATGAGAGTTCTTTCCATCTTCTGAGATCTTCCTCAATTTCTTTCTTCAGAGACCTGAAGTTCTTATCATACAGATTTTTCACTTCCTTAGTTAAAGTCACACCAAGGTATTTTATATTTTTTTGTGAGTATTGTAAAGGGTTTTGTTTTTCTAATTTCTTTCTCAGCCTGTTTATCCTTTGTGTAGAGAAAGGCCACTGATTTGTGTGAGTTAATTTTATATCCAGCTACTGCACTGAAGCTGTTTATCAGGTTTAGGAGTTCTCTAGCGGAATTTTTGGGGTCAATCAAATATACTATCATATCATCTGCAAATAATGATATTTTGAATTCTTCCTTTCCAATTTGTATCCACGTGATCTCCTTTTTTTGTCTAATTGCTCTAGCTAGGACTTCAAATACTATATTGAATAGGTGGGGGGGGGGGCATCCTGGTCTAGTCGCTGATTTTAGTGGGATTGCTTCAAGTTTCTCTCCATTTAGTTTGATGTTGGCTACTGTGTGAGGAGCAGGTGTGGTAGCAGTCCCAAGATGGTGCCTGGGACTGCAGCCAAGTCTTATGACTTGCACCTGACTTCCTCATACACCTGAAAATAAGCCATGTCCATGGTAAAAACTGTGCAGGTACACCATGATGCAAGATCGGACCATATGACGAGTGATGATTCTGGCCAATGGACTGCTGTTATGTGGACTGGGCTGATGAGGTGTGGTAGAGGGGTTATATAAGGGACTGCGATTGGGGGCAAGGGAAGAAGAGAGATTCCTGGAGAGAAATTTTTTTCCTGCATACACATTGAAAGGTTCCTGAATAAACTGTGTTGAGAAGAATGCTGTGTAGTCGCTCTTTTCTGCTGGTCGGAAACAGAAGTGACACTACTGTTTTTCTGTTTATTGTTTTTATTATATTTAGGTATGGGCCTTGAATTCCTGATCTTTTTAAGACTTTTATCAAGAAGGGGTGTTGGATATTGTTGAATGCTTTCTCAGCATCTAGCGAGATGATCATGTGTTTTTTGTCTTTGAGTTTGTTTATATAGTGGATTATGTTGATGGATTTCCATGTATTGAACTATCCCTGCATTACTTGGATGGAGCCTACTTGATCATGATGGATGATCATATTGATGTGTTCTTGGATTCAGTTTGCGAGAATTTTATTGAATATTTTTACATCAATGTTTATAAGGGAATTTGTTCTGAAGTTCTCTTTCTCTGTTGGGTCTTTGTGTGGTTTAGGTATCAGAGTAATTATGGCTTCATAGAATGAGGTAGAGTACCTTATGTTTCTATTTTGTGGAATAGTTTGAGGAATATTGGAATTAGGTCTTCTTTGAAGGTCTGATAGATCTCTGCAGTAAACCCATCTGGTCCTTGGCTTTTTTTTTTTTTTTTTTTTTTTTTGGTTGTGAGACTATGTTTTTTGTTTGTTTGTTTGTTTTTGTTTTTGTTTTTGTTTTTGTTTTTGTTTTTGTTTTTGTTTTTGTTTTTGTTTTAGACAGGGTTTCTCTGTGTAGCCCAGGCTGTCCTGGAACTCACTCTGTAGACCAAGGTGGCTTCGAACTCAGAAATCTGCCTGCCTCTGCCTCCCAAGTGCTGGGGTTAAAGGCCTGTGCCACCAATGTCCAGCTTGGTTGTGAGACTATTAATGAATGTTTCTATTTCTTTAGGTTATATGGGACTGTTTAGATAGTTAATCTTATCCTGGTTTAACTTTGGGACCTGTTACCTGTCTAGAAAATTATTCATTTGATCCAGGTTTTCCAGTTTTGTTGAGTATAGGCTTTGGTGGATCTGATGATTGTTTGGATTTCCTCAGATTCTGTTGTTATGTCTCCATTTTCATTTTTGATTTTGCTAATTAGTATACTGTTCCTGTGCCCTCTAGTTAGTCTGGCTAAGGGTTTATCTATCTTGTTGACTTTCCCAAAGAAACAACTCCTGGTTTGGTTGATTCTTTGTATAGTTCTTTTTGTTTCCACTTGGTTGATTTCAGCCCTGAGTTTGATAATTTCCTGCTTTCTACTCCTGTTTGGTGAATGTGCTTCTGTTTGTTCTAGATGCTTTAGGTGTGCTGTCAAGCTGCTAGTGTATGATTGCTTCAGTGTCTTTTTGGAGGCTCACAGAGCTATGAGTTTTCCTCTTAGAAATGCTTTCATTTTTGTCCCATATGTTTTGTTATGTTGTGGCTTCATTTTCATTAAACTCTAAAAAGTTTTTAATTCTTTATTTCTTCCTTAATCAAGTTATCTAGTAGAGTGTTGTTCAGCTTCCAAGTGTTTGTAAGCTTTCTGTTATTTATGTTGTTATTGAATATCAGCCTTAGTCCGTGGTGATCTGATAGGGTACATGTGATTATTTCAATATTTTTGTATCTGTTTAGGCCTGTTTGGTGACTAATTTTATGGTCAATTTTGGGAAGGTAACATGAGGTGCTGAGAAAAAGGTACATCCTTTTTTTTTTTTTTTTTTTTTTTTAGGGTGAAAGGTTCTATAGATATCTGTTAAATCCATTTGTTTCATAATGTCTGTTAGTTTCACTGTGTCGCTGTTTAGTTTCTGTTTCCAGGATCTGTCCATTGATGAGAGTGGGGTGTTGAAGTCTTCAACTATTATTCTATGAGTTATAATGTGTTCCCCGAGTTTTAGCAAAGTTTCTTTAATGAATGTAGATGCCTTTGCATTTTGAGCATAGATGTTCAGAATTGAGAGTTCTTCTTGGCAAATTTAACTTTGATGAGTAAGAAGTGTCCCTCCTTATCTTTTTTGAAAAGTTTAGGTTGAAATTCGATTTTATTCAATATTAGAATGGGTACTCCAGCTTGTTTCTTGGGACCATATGCTTGGAAAATTGTTTTCCAGCCTTTTACTCTAAGGTAGTGCCTGTCTTTGTCCCTGTGGTATGTTTCTAGTATGCAGCAAAATGTTGGGTCCTCTTTATGCAACCAGTCTGTTAGTCTATGTCTTTTCATTGTGGAATTGAGTCCATTGATAGTAAGAGATATTAATGAAAAGTCATTATTGCTTCCTGTTATTTTTGTTTTTAGATTAGGAATTCTGTTCAATTGATTATCTTCTTTAGGTTTGTTGAAAGATTACTTTCTTGCTTTTTCTCAAGCTTAGTTTCCCTCTTTGTGTTTGAGTTTTCCCTTTATTATCCTTTGAAGGGCTGGATTTGTGGCAAGATATTGTGTAAATTTGGTTTTGTCATGGAATACCTTGTTTTCTCCATCTATGGTAATTGAGAGTTTTGCTGGGTATATATAATAGCCTGGGCTGGCATTTGTTTTCTCTTAGGGTCTGTATGACATCTGCCCAGGATCTTCTGGCTTTCATAGTCTCTAGGGAGAAGTCAGGTATAACTCTAATATTTCTGCCTTCATATATTACTTGACCTGTTTCCCTTACTGCTTTTAATATTCTTTCTTTGTTTTGCGCATTTGTTGTTTTGATTATTATGTGACAGGATGAATTTCTTTTCTTGTCCAAATTATTTGGAGTTCTTTAGGCTTCTTGTATGTTAATGGGCATCTCTTTCTTTAGGTTCAAGAAGTTTTCTTCTATAATTTTGTTGAAGATATTTCCTGGCCCTTTAAGTTGGAAATCTTACTTTTTATCTATACCTATTATTCTTAAGTTTGGTCTTCTCATTGTGTCCTGGATTTCCTGGATGATTTGGCTCAGGATCTTTTTGGATTTCACATTTTCTTTGATTGTTGTGTCAATGTTTTCTATGGTATCTTCTGCACCTGAGATTCTCTCTTTTATCTCTTGTATCCTGTTGGCTATGCTTGCTTGCACCAATTGCTCCTGACTTCTTTCCTAGGTTTTCTATTTCCAGAGTGTTCTCCCTTTGTGATTTCTTCATTGTTTCTACTTCCATTTTTAGATCCTGGATGGTTTTGTTCAATATTTTAACCTGATTGGACGTGTTCTCCTGTATTTCTTTAAGGGAGTTATTTATTTCCTTCTTATAGTCCTCCATCATCATCATGAGAAGTGACTTTAGATCCATATCTTGCTTTTCTAGTGTGATGGTGTATCTAGGACTTGCTATGGTGGGAGAGTTGGGTTTTGATGATGCCAGGTACTCTTTGTTTCTGTTGCTTCTGTTCTTGTGTTTGTCTCCCACTGTCTTATTATCTCAAGTACTCCTTCCCTGGATATATCTGATTGGAGCCTGTCCTTCATGTAGTCCCAGTTTAGTCAGAACTACTCAGAGTCCAGCTTTCTTTGTGATCCTGTGATTCTGAGATTCTGGGTGTATCAGAGTTCTTGGCAGTCAAGGTTCCTCTGAGACTCTGAGATCCTGCTGTGGCCAAGCTCCTGGGATCCTGGGATCCTGGGATCCTGAGATCATAAGGTCCTGGGCATGTTAGAGTGCCTGAAAGTAGTACCTCCTCTGGGGACTGTGGGGCTTTTAGCCAAGTTCTAAACCAAGGTAGACCAGAGCTGACTGGAAGGAACCTGAGCCACTGATCAGGCAGGGTTCCTGTTTCTGTGCTCCAGCTGTCCCCAGGCACCCCAGCTCAATTGGAACAGATCTTGTGTTTCACTCACCAGTGATCCTAAGATCCTTGGCATGCTATGGCAACTGTTGGGTGGAGAGTCCTCTGGAGACTGTGGAACTGCCTGCCGAGTCCTGGCCCATGATGACCTGGTGCTGGTGCAGGCCGGAGGAGGCTTTCTTTCCACTGTGGAAGCTGTTGAATTGGGTCTTCACCAATACAACCAGACTAGCTGTTTTTCTCCCTATAAGGAATTAAAGAAGTACATGTTTGCTGTGACACTGAGCCTGGATATGTCACCTGAATTCTAGCTCATGGATTGGAAGTTAGGCAAAGGCAACGTGAAATGGATAAGGCTGGAAAGGAAGGCACAAGTCAAATCCAGCATGCCACTGTGTTTTTATTCATTTGTGTATCAGTGGGATCTTGCAAAAAGGCCCATCAGGTCATCAGTGAAGCAGACTTCTTTTACCTGGTAGGAGTGAAATAATCAGTACCTTTAAATGTAAAGTTTGAAGTACTTTAGAAACACCACATTATGCTTTTCATTACCTAAAAGTCTGACCTGAGTATATAGTCCTGCTGCTAAAATAAAAAACAGGCTGCCTGGTAAGACTATGGTTGCCATAATGATGAAAGCATATAAGAAGAAATCTCAGTTTGCAGAATAGCACATCTAAATACAAAGAAATTTCTCAAGTATCTCCATGTAAATTCTACTCTATTTAAAATATATGGAAATCATACATCATGGTCTGCCAAGAGCAATAACCAATTATAAAGTATGAATAACTAATAGCACTTTAGGGGTAATGTCCTTACAAAGTGCTTGACAGCACTGCTTCAACCCTAATGTCATTAAAGTGTTTAGTTCACATTGGACCACATCTACTATTCCTATAATTGAGCTAAATACAGGAAGTCAAGCAGATTCTAACAGTGTCACTAAGAAGTATCATTCCTTAACAAAAATGCTTCTGTTCACAAGGAAATGAAAAGGCAAAAAGTAATTGAAGCTCATTTAATATTTATTTTTTCTGATTACAAAATTCAAAGTCAAAGAGTTGGAGAAGGCTTAACATTAGAATCACCAAATGCAAAAGGAACGGTGTTAGAGTATATTCCAGGCTAGGAAGGCTGATGGACAAGGCTTCCAAGTCTTTAGTGTTCTACATGTGTATATGTTAGGAACATTCTCATTTTGTGGTTATTCACCAAGTCACACATATTGATTTTATACTAATCTGTGCAGACATCAATTAAGTAATCGTAAAATACTCTTCCCCTCACATAGTATTAATGAGAATTTCCACTAAAAATGTGATGGCATGTTCCTAATACCTTTAACATTCTTTTATTCTGGAAACCAAACCAAAGAAACAGAAAACAAAACAAACATTGAACCAAACCTAACATAATTACAAATTCAGCAACATGATGAATTGCTATGGAAACAATATTTTTTTAAAGGAGCAAAACCATGTTGGACAAGATCAATTCACAATGAGAAAAGAAGTGGCACATTGTAGATGCAAGAGTTAACACCCTATTTCCAAAAACTTAGAAAGTTCCATGCTCAGCAAGCCAGACATCTTGTTGATGATGTGAGAAAGAGACAGAATATTAACAGAAGTGTTCATCTACTAATACAGGGTCAGTGCTGTAGACAACAGCTGGGTCAAAATGTCAATATTGAAGAAATTTAACACAAATGAAATAACATTTTTTCCTATCATATGTCTATCTATTCAGCCATCTATTTCTCTATTTGTATAATTCACAAACTCTATAAAGCAAATGCAAAATGCTCTCAAACTTTAAACTTGAGAAAAATCTGATTTATGTTTTGTCCATAGAAATAATCTAATTAATTTAAAATGAAAATATACAAAAATCCAATTAAAATAGGTTCCTCAAAAGGGTTCCACTGAACTACAAGTTTACTTCTTTTCTAATCTCTATACCTACACCTACCTTCTAGATTATAGAAAATTCTACAAAGCCCTAGGAAATTCCAGAAAGTTCTAGAAAATCTTAGAAAATTAAAGAATCTAGAATCTTTTCTTCTGTCCTCCCTTAGCCATTCTGAGCCTGTGAGGCTCATTTTATTTTGATACTGTGCATATTCCTTCATTCTTCAGGATGTCCTATCTCCATAATCATGTGACATTTTTCTCTTAGATGTCATCTCAGTAATGTTTGTATGGCTCTTCTAAAGTTTCAAAACTGCAGATGATATGTTGATATATTATCCTTTTCATTACTTTCCCCTTCAACATTTCCTTCTTAACATACATACAGTAACATTTATTTTTCATCTAAATTTTATGCACATGGATTTACACAGGCACTCACATCCACATAGATTCTGTAAACTTTGTTCACTTTTTAACATTAATTCCTAAAAGAGTCACTGTAACTTAGTTGATGATTCCTGTATATTCATCAAATGAATGTCTGCAAGAGCCACCATAGAAAATAAATTTTTAAAGAATATGTTAAATATATTATAAGAACCCTTGAGAATGAAGCAAGTAAGAAATGGAACAGTTACTTTGGAAAATAAACCACAAACAAGTAAATTGATCATAATTCTTGGACCCTGATTAATTTTAATAGGCAAAATCATTTTATAAATATGTCAATTTTACCTGGGCAAACTAGAACTGTACAATTCTCACCTGGAGAACTAATAAGGTATTATGCTGTAATTTGTGTGCTATGATTTTAACATGCATAAAATGAGATTATATAAAAACATTATATAAAGAAAAAATAGTGATTATTGCAGTATCATAAAGGACACAAACCGTGTGATTTGTATTTATACTATTTAGTTGTTATTAGTTTTGTTTTTAATTAGCATCCATAATAAAGGATTTTCTTATGGAGTATTCTTTTGTATTTTCTCTTGCTGACATCCACCCAGCTCACACCCTGACTCTGGTCCCTTTATCCTCACAGTATCTTCCTCTTAAATATTGGATTTTGAAAATGTGAAGTAATATTTTATATCAACTTTACTATCAGTTCAATTTTACTTACAAATTGCTAATGAGTTTAAACTTCTCTTTTTTATTTATTTTTTTTACTTTGAAGCATTGCTTTCCAGCAATATCATCTATTCTCTAATATAGTAAGATTTTTTTTGTTTAATAAAAGTCATTCCATCTGGAGTTTATTTCATCATCATGTATAAACAAAAGGTAACAATAGCTTTTCTACAAAACTGATAATTTCTGACATAATTTATTAGTTCACATAATGGTATATAGATTTCCTTTCAATACATGTTTCCTAGATATGTAATTGAACATACATTTGTATCTGCCTGCATCTCTATTTGTCTCTATGTAGATCTGCCTTTTCTCTAGCCCTGCTTTTTCTAATAAGTTCCACAAAGAAGGCTGCAATTCACATTTCATTTTGGTACATCAATATCATAGTTCCCCATGTGGTTTCACAGGAATTTTAGTATTTCAGCACCATTGTTTAGTCTACTTTTCTTAAAGACTTTCACTACTGAAATGTGTTACTTAAGACATAAAGCATTTTATTGTTATGTAAAATAACCCAATGGTAATTGGATCTAAAGGAGAGGTGAAAGGAGAGGGGAAAGAGTAGGTGGAATGAGGGGAGAGGGAGGGGGAGGGGGAGGGGGGATGGGGAGGGGGAGGGGGAGAGGGAGAGGGAGAGGGAGAGAGAAGAGACCAATCCCAGGGCTTTATACATGCTAAGCAAGAATTCTATTGATACAGCAATAGAGCCCAATTGATTTGTATTTTATAAAGGTTTACTACACAGAGTGGGCCCTTTCTATAACTCAATCTTCTTTCTCAGACTCCTGAAAGCTACCATTGTAGAGTTAACATAAGCAGCTAGTAGTTGACCACATTCTCAAAGCAATCTTCCCATCTGTTGACATAACACATCACATTTTTGTCACTTTTGTAGTTCTCAGGAAGACATATTAGCTTCAATAATTGATTCTACCTTTTGAATAAATTAGAAGAAAATTATTAAATTTAATGTTAAATGTTTTAAGAGTTTATAAAGTTAGGACCAAAGAATAAATCCGTTAATTAAAGTACTTGTTGCCAAGCCTGATACTGTGAATTTGGTCTTCAGACTTCATATTGTGGAAGGAGAGAACTTATTCTAGCAAATTGTCCTCTGGCAAGTATGTGCACACACACACACACACACACACACACACACACACACACACACACACATACACACAATAAGCAATACAAATTGGTAAATGATTTGCAGTAGTGTTTTTTGTTATGTTTCTGGATCTCTATATTAAGAAAGGAATTGCTTTACAACTGAGTTATATACCCAGCCATCTTTTCCTTTATTTTTTTTAAACTTCTGTACAATATATTCTGATCATATGCTTTCCCTTCCTCCAACTCCTCTCAGATTCTCCCTCCCTATCTACTCAACTTCACATTCTTTATCTCTTTCTCTCTCCTGGGGGTGGACAACAATAACAAAAAATAGTGAAAACAACAACAGAAAAAGAAAAAGAAACAAAACATTTAATATAAATAATCCAAAAACAAAATGAAAAGTGCACATAGACCATAACAAGAAATAAAACAAAATAAACAAAACCAGTGTCCATTTTGCATACCACAACTCCTGAACTTGGGAACAGCCCTAAAGTGTAGTTGTAATATCCAGTAACAATCCATTTGAGATAACTCTTTTTTTTTTTTCTTTTCTAGTGGGTAACATTTGCAAATAACTCCTTGGTAGGTACTTTTTGTCCAGTTCCCTTATCACTGCTACAGTTTAAACCTGTTCTGGTCTTGTGCATGCTGTCACATCTCTGTGATTTCATGCATATACATATGTCTGGGGAATGCTGGTTTCTTGAAGTCATCCATCAGCAGTAGCTCTTACAATCTTGCAGCTTCCTCTCCTACACAGATTCTGTATTCTTGAGAAAATGTGGTTGATAAAGACATCTCATCTAGGGATGAGTGCTTAAAAGTCTCTGGACACTTGTGTGACTCTGTCTTAATTCCCATATACTGTAAAAAGAAGCTCCTCTGATGAGGGTTTAGTGATGCAATGATCTATGGGTATAACAAAGTGTCGGTGGGAAACATTGTATTTCAATATTACTTTAGCAGAATAAAGTATTCTGTTTTCTCCCAGGCCCATGACTCAACTAGTCTCAAATTCTTGTTTAGATTACCAATGTCAAGAGATGGTTATATCTCAAGGATTGAGCCTTAAATTAAATAAAAAAATAGTTGATTACTTCCAAACATTGCACCACTATTGTCTTAGTACATCTTGCAGGCTTTCAGGGTTTGTACTGGGTGATGTTGATTATTTTTCCCCCTTATATTAGTACACAGAGTACCTTCCATCAACGTGAATATTAATTAGTGTGGTGAAGCTACTAACTGAACACCAAGTCTTTTTTTTATTCATTTTATAGAAAGGTGATATAATTGTCCAAAGTTGGCCTTCATATAATTCCATAGTTCAGAGAAGGCTTGTATGAGATATCCTCCAGCCTTAATCTTCCAAAATGTCTAGGATTAAATGTCTTTACAGAACCAATTTCCAAACTATATTTTAGCTCTTCATTTGGCAATAAGTTCTAAGATATTTAATCTTATATCCAAATTATAAATAATGATACAAATTTTTTCTATCTTAGTTATTTTATCCACTTAAGTTACACACTTTATTGTAATATTAAAATAATTAAACTATGAATGTGCAATCTTCTTTCTCAAGGATGAAAGATTTTAATGTTTGTATGTTGAGATTTCAAAAAATATATATTAATTCTTTGACTCTCTCTGTCTCTCTCTCAGTGTCTCTCTCTCTCTCTTTCTGTCTTTCTCTTTGTGTCTCTGTCTCTCTCTCTCTGTCTCTCTCTCTCTGTCCTCAATAGGTAATACCATTGAAATATCATCAATTTACTAAGCCATCACGTTAAAGAAACCAATCAGTCTTATAGCTCCTAAGCTGGGAGTAGAACTTTCTTATGACCTCTCTCTCAGTGCTTGTATTTTTACCTGGCTTGAGGCTGAATGTATCTTGTACATGCTGCCGCACCCACTGTGAATCTATAAGTGCAAGTGATCTATTGTATTTAGAACATACTATTTTATTGTAGTCATCTAATTATTGGAGATTCTTTTAACTTTAAACATCCATGTAGAGACAAATACACTTAAAAGTTAAAAGCAAAGCAACCACATGAAGTTGTTAGTCACCTTCTCTTCCTGAATGCCATTCCACAACAGCACCCATCATACATTTTATTTTAGCAAGTATTACTAAATTTAAGTGTTATGAATAATTTTTGATTACATAATTTTTATTCAAGATTCCTTTGGTGCCCAACATACTTCTTAAACATCTATAACACTTTCAACAAATAACTCTATAATTTCATACACTTTTCCAATAACTTCCCATAACACAGAATGCTTAATAAAATTCATAGTGTAGTGCTCAGGTCCCATTACCATCTGAGATAGCCTGATTTGCTATCCTGTTCTTTGTCTTGGGGTAAAAGAAGGATTATCTCAGAAGGGCACAGGTAATGCAATATAATAATGAGCAATAATCAGCCCATGGACATGTTTTTGTCAGCTACATCACTCTAAGGAGAAGAGTGCAAGTCGACATTTCAAAAGTAGATTGTAGACATCAGAAAGAAATTGTGTGTGTGTGTGTGCGATTTTTAATTAAAATTAAAGTGGAAAGGGCACACAAACATGGGGAGAGAAAGAGAGAGAGAGATTCCAACTCTTTAATTCCTCCTTTATACCATCTATTGAAATGCTCTGTTTAGTGATTTAGTTAAAACATTTGAATGTTTGGCAGAAATCACTCTGGTAGGAGAAGGCCTAATAAATTATCCAGGGTTCAGCAAACTGAAGTTTGTAGCCTAAACATATGTCTATAGTTATTCTATGGGAAATTGCCAAATGTTTCCCCTCACTCTATAAAACTAAGGGGAGTTCCTAAAATAATAGAAGGACAGAAAAATAGTACCCTTAAATTTTTCAGGGAAAAGAATGAAGAAGTATCTCTTTATTAGAATATATTTATGATTTACATAAATTCCGTTTTCTTACCACTGCCTGTGTGCAGTAAGAGTGGACAAAGAACACAAGCATTCTCTCACTCTCCCTCTACCCCCTCTCTCTCCAGACCACCATAATGTGAGATACTCACCATACTCAATTGAATCATCTAAAACTAAAACAAGGCTTTTTGGGGTTGAAAATAAACATAAATACACAAGATAAGTTAGTTTATAAAAAATGTGTTTGTCAGTCACTACTTATGAATTAAGTAAACTTCAAAATAAATAAATTTAATGATTCATTTTGCCTAAAACAAATGACACATCTTTGTCTTTTCCCACTTGAAATACTTGAGACTATAAGCAGCTGATAATGTCAGGATAGAGTAATAAAACAACCTTCTATCATCTGTGAAGCCATCTGCTTTCAACTTGGAATATTCTACTATTCTCTCATTTAAAAAAATGATCTAAAATGATAGTGACTTAAAATAATTATTATTTCATTTTCTATGGCATCCTTATGAGAACTTTGTACTGAGCTAAGCTGAATGGTTCTTCTGTTGTGCTCATTAATGTTCTCCTTTCTATCCTAGGTCCCATGACAGGTCATCTGATACTGAAATGTGTAGGATGCCCCAACAGCACTTTTGACAGTTGGATATATTAACTAAAAAAGCTAAGAATGAGCTCTTTCATGTGTTGGCTTTATTGGCTTAAAAGTAAAAAAGTAGGAGCTGCATATTCTCTAAAGCCTAGACTTGGAAAGAGACAAGATGTTTTCTGTCACAAACTTTGTTGAAGCCACAGACCATGCCACACACAATTCTGTAGCTGGTTTTCCATCTTGATAGAAAAAACAATGATGTTGCATGGGGAAGAATGTTATCACAGAAATACAAAGAATTATTAAGAGTTACAGCAAATGGTTTGCCATAGCTGCATGTGAGGAGAGTCATTAATGCATTGACATTTTAAGTTTTAGAAAAAGTATTGTAATTGTTTGAGGTGATAAGCTCATGAAATTTGAATGTCTGATTCTTGATCTTGACTGTCTACTTGATAAACACTTCTAAGATTAGAGAAACACCACTCTGGTATGTCAATGAATACATTTCCAGGGGTGAATAACTAAAGAGTGAAGAGTAGCTCTAAAAGTGGACAGCACCATTCCAGAGGCAAGGTGCCTGGATGCAAGAAGAGTGGGTAAAGGACCCGGGTATTCTCTCTATTTCCTAGCATAGTAAGGCTCCTTTTTCCTGAAAACAGAACCATATTAAAGAGATCAATTAGATTATAACAAATGTGTTTGTCAATCACTCTTCATGAATTAATTAAACTTCAAAATAAATTTGGTAATTCATTTTCCATAAAACAATTTTTGTAGCAATATAATCCTTTAAAAACTATTTCTACCCCAAACTTCTCTTTCCCTCTCTTTCCTTGTCTCTGTTTCTCGCTCTGTCTCTCTGTTTCTGTCTCTGCCTCTGTCTCTCTACCTCTGTTTTTCTCTGTCTCTGTCTCTGTCTCTCCCTCTGTGTGTGTGTGTGTGTGTGTGTGTGTGTATGTGTGTATGTAGGGCAAGCATATATGTGGATGTGTCCGGTTGATAATTTAACTAAAATCCTACTACAATACAACAATTACAATAGAATACAATTCTACTATCACAAAACTTCATATTTGAATTAACTTGAACTCTTTTTGTTGTTGTTGTGTTGTGTTGTGTTTTGTTGTGTTTTGTTTTGTTTTGTTTTGTTTTGTTTTGTTTTGTTTTGAGACAAGGTTTTTCTGTGTAACCCTGGCTGTCCTGGAACTCACTCTTTAGACCAAGCTGGCCTCAAACTCAGAAATCAACCTGCCTCTGCCTCCCAAGTGCTGGGATTAGAGTCGTACGACACCACTGCCTGGCTAACTTGAACTCTTATAACTGAAAAGTAGACGATGAGGAAAAGCAAAGTTGCCTCCTAGTAGTAAAATATTACCAGCATTTGTATCTATGTGTTGAATAGTAGTTAGGAAAATGGTTAAAATATCTTTAGTGATAATTATTTATTTTACAGATATTATTTCGCTTTGATATAGAATTACATAGAAATGAGATCTGTTTCTCCTTAAGAATTCAATTACTCATTGATTCAATGTTATTTGGGTAGGATGCAACTCCTTAAACTACATACCTAAAGTCCATGAAAACCAGTTCCCACGATGAAAAGTGTGTGTAATAAGTAACAGAATTGTGTTTTATGATGAGTGAGAGCAGAAAGGTACAGGACTCTCTGCGAGGAACCAAGTAACCCAACGCTGCTAAGGTACAATCCATACTAAATTCTAGGACCCCACTCTGCCACCCCCCCCCAAAAAAAAACCCCAGGAGAAACACACCTCACTTTTGTAGAGCCAAAGTGTTACATGTTCTTTTTAAAAATCACATGTATTTAATACATAATCTATCTTTTGTTAACTAACCCTTTTGCACAGAGAGGAATTAGTACCTGTGAAGTTAAAGGTGACCAGTTCACAGCCACTAAGGTACCTGCTAATAGAATGGGCTGAGAACCCAGAAGGCAAACTATTCAAATACAAGAACAGTGTATTTTTCACTCAGTTATTCAAAATTCACTTCCAATGATTTAGTACTCACCTGCTTATCTAATGGCCATGTCCTCTCTCTTCTGCCCTTTCTTGTTTGATGTGGGTAGGTGGGACACTAGGATATTTATGGGAGTTTAAAGAATTCTTCTTGATAGCACTTAAATTATATCATAAAGATTACTTTTATTTACAGTATAAACACAATTCCACTGATGTTAAACAGTTTTTAATGAAATGTTTTATTCAAGTCAATTAATTTTGTGGCATCCTTAGACATTATCAAAATGAGTGCCCTTTAAGTTGCCAGTGATATATAACTAAAGGCATATTAACACTGGTTGAAGAAATGAAATATTCCTTTGCATCTAGATAGCCAATTCCACTATTTCTATTAACTATCGTTTATAATTAAGCATTTGGAAATTAAAAAATATTTTAAAATATTATTTTCAAAACTTTTATATGAGGCATATTAAGGAAATAATTCATATTTTTATTTTTTAATTTGTTATATCTTCTCAGTATTATATTTAGAGTTATCATAAAATAACCTGCCTGACACATGGAGACAATAAAGACAGAGCATGAGACTGGAGCATCCAATTGGCTAATATAAACTGTGTTGGCCAAGCAGTTAGGACCAAGGGGATGTGGGCAGAGGCATTCCTCGCTATTATAATAAACAACTTTGCTTCTGCTTCTCAAAAAAAAAAAGCAATTTTTTCAGAGAGCATGTAATATTAGGACAAACTATAATAGAATATTATTTAATTGGAACCTTAGCAATTTCACATGATTGAATTCAGTATGCAGTTCTCCATGCCTTCAATCAGCTGTTATTTTACATAAATACATTGTAGCTGTTGAGTCTTCTTCTTCACCACAAATATTCTTTAATTTAAGAAATATACATTGGCATAGGAGAAATTAAGTTTTAAGATAACAAATGACTAGAAATGCTCAGTTGACACATCATGTAATTTAGGTAGTAAGAAAGTTAATTTTTAAAAAATGCATGTTTGGCTTCTCTGTATAAGGCATTCTTTTTTGCTAAGTGGATATATATTGGGGGTGGGTGAAATAAGTCTGAGCAAAACCAAAGAACAAACTGAAAGGAAACTGAAATCCAAACAAGTTGTGGTTAGAATGGAATTTAAAAAAAAAAAATGTATTCTGACAGAAATGCTTAGAAATATCAGTAGGCTTTTTATACAAAGATTATTCACCGATTAGCTAATACTAAATTAGAACTTGAAAACAATGTAATGTCACATTATCTATGTTCACAAATATATATCAAAAGGAAGATGCACTATGAAGACATTCTTTTCTAACAACAGTGAATATTAAGTCTAAAACTGCCTTTGAAGTTGGAGTCATTAAAGTCAGAGGGCATTTTCCACTTCAGCATTAGTAATGTAAATTTTCACCCATTGGATACCCATTTGTTCAGTCTTGCAAAAAAAAACAAGGAAATGAATATCATGACATTATATTTTGTGAACATGTTTTCAGGATCTGGGAGATTGGTTGGAAATGTTTATTTCTGGCATGCAATGGATTCATTTACAACTATATTTCTTTGGTGTGCTTGGGTGGCATTTGAAAATGGTCTAGTATGGAATTTTTATTTGATTTTTTTAGCAATAATAAAGCTGTGGTTTGTACAAGCACTCATGCCAATTGCCTGGTCACTGTTAAGAAGTCTATCTTCCTTCTTCTCTTTTTCTTCCTCCTCCTTCTCCTTTGCTTTTATCTTCTTCTCCTCCTCCTCCTCCTTCTTTTTTAAAGACATTAAAGATTGTTTTGAGTTTCCAGTATTTATTCCACTGATCTCGTAAAGCTCATGACTGTTAGACAGAAACCCCTAAGAAAGTATAGACAAGCTGAGCTGAAATGACTAGGCAGTAAGACTACCTTCTAATAGCAAGTTTCAGGGCTCTTTTGTCATGTGCACGCTGAGGTATAAGAAGGCAAGAGGCTGAAGTTCTCTGATGTGTTGTTCCTCATGTTAACAGGATCTTCACTGATTTGTCATAAGTTCTCATTTATGATCAATGAATGTTAGTTGTTCTTACTGCTTTTGTATCATGATTAATCAGGCAATCTTTTGAAAACAAAGATCAACACAAAGAAGCCATTTCAACATTTTCACAAAAAGAACAAGTTTACCACAAATTTAACAAAAAACATAAAATGCACACATGTTCCATACATTACTAGCTACTCTGGTAGACCAGTAAGGATATCAATACTGATGAGTTGTACTTCACCATAAGAGAACATTTGCACTGATATTAACTGACCATTTGGAGATAAGACCATAGACACTTCAGTTTGGCCACTTATTTGTTCTTCTTGGAGAGGATCCATCCCATATCCAAATTTTATGGTAACTTTCTAATCATTACGGTATAATGGGTGAGTTTGGACACTTGGGAATCACTCACAAAGGTCAGAGATTCAAGGTCATCTTTCTTGGCTACATATAGGTTTTGAGACTAGCCTAAGTTACAGGAGACTAAAAGCAAACAAAACATGACTGAAGTCCTAAGGATAGTGTTATTTATTTTTTCTTACAGATAAAAAGACAAACATGTAGTTACTTACAGATAAAAAGACAAACATGTAGTATTTCATTAGCTTGTTTGTGATTGCAAAGCAGACTATCTGAAAAATAGATCATGAACACAGAAATGAAACACAGAAATCAGACAGTTCCTCACAAGCACTAATGTGCATAGGAACAGATTATAATTATTTCATTGTCTAAAAATCCAAATCAAGGGAAATTTTGAGAATTGGGAATCAGGTGTGGCCTAAGCATATTATTTGGCTATGAAGATACATATTTACTTAAGTAGAATAAAAATATTTGACACATCATTGAAAGAAGAGGAAAAAAAAGATTAAGAACAGAAAGTGAGAACTGGAAATGTAGTTCAATACCAGAGTGCTTGCTCAGCATGCAAAAGGCCTTAGTTTCAATCACTAGCAAAACAACCAAACTAACAAAACAACAGCAAATTGTTTGTAGCCATGTTTATCTAAAACTGCATATGTGATTTTGATTCTCAGAAAAATATATTAAAATTCAACATTCTTTAGACTACAGAAGAGGCTAAGAGGCAACAGAAGAGAATAGAAGGGAGGTTGTGGTTGGTGTGGGTATTTTGCAGAAGATCAAGGAGAGTTGTGGATTGATCTGATCAAAATTGAAGTCATGTATAAAAATGTTCAAGAAGTAGCATAAGAAAAAGAATGCTTATTTAGTATCTGAATTAGAGTTCCTATTGATGATATAAACAATGTGGTGGTTTCTATAGGTGTGGAACCCATAGACTCGGGTATGAATGTTTGGCAAACAGGAAATGGCACTGTTAGGAAGTTTGGCCTTTTTGGAGGAAATGTGTCGCTGTGGAGGCAGGCTTTGAGGTCTCTTAAGATCAACCTAAGCCCAGTATAGCATACAGTCTCCTGCTGCTGCCTGCTCATCAAGATGTAGAATTCAGCTTCTTCTCCAGCACCATGTCTGCCTGAAAACCATGGTGCTTCCTGCCGTGATAATAATGGACTAAGCCTCTGAAACTGTAAGCCAACCCCAATTAAATGTTATTCTTGATATGATTTGTCATGGTTATGGCATTTCTTCATAGCAATAAAAAACTTAAGACAAACACCATGACCAAAGCAATTTGCAAGGAACTTACAATTCATCATCCGGAGAAGTCAGGGCAGAAATTCAAAGCAGAAACTTAGAAGCAGGAATTGAAGCAGAGGCCATGGAAGAATGTTGATTGGCTTGCTCTCCATTCCTTGCTCAGACTGCTTTGACTGTCCAGGAATACCTATTGAAAGATAACAACACTGACAGTAAGCTGGGTCCTTCCACATGAATTGCAAATGAAGAACTTGTCTCATAAGCTCTCTCACAGGCTTTTCTGATGTAGGCATTTTGTATATCGAGGTTGCCTTTTCCTGAATACATCCAGGTTTGTGTTACACTGGAAAAAACTCAACTCTGTTTGTGTGAGATCCTATCCAAGATCTACAATTTCAACTATAACTTTGTGTAAACTATGAGATTATCTTATTGCACTCATATATTACTTTGATATGAGTAAAGTGAAAACAAATGACTAAGAGGTATAATATTTACAACCCCTTGCTTTGTATCAATTTTACTCCTGTCTATGTCTCTGTACTTACCCTCACTTTGCTTCCTCCTTTTCCATGTTCCTTTCAGTCTTTTTCTTGAAAGAAAATTAATCACTTGACTCTGGAATACACATAATGCCTAGATAATCTCTTATCTGATGACCCATGATGTGATGACAAATGAAAAGATAGCATTTTGAAAATAATGTAAGCTCCAGAATGTGTGTGTGTGTGTGTGTGTGTGTATTGTTTAGTTTATTGTTCCACCTATCCTGAGGTTTCTTTATCTTCTGGTTAGAATTTTTCCTTTTATTTACTTTTGACCATCAGAGAATGGTCTTGTCCATAGTCTCAGGTCTCTCAATAAAATGGATCAATCTTCTTTGGAAAGATTGAGAAAGTGTCAGTATCATTTGATAGAGAATCCAATGGTTGGATATATCCATTGATAGAACTTGGATAGATAGGAGAACCCTGAGAAATTTTGAAGGAATGGGAATCTGAGGATCTGGTTAGCAAGTCCAGAAAGTCCTTGTTTCCCAGTGGTCTTCAAGATTCCCTATGTGTCTAGACAAGTGTTTGCTAATTTGTTTCTGGCAGATCCTGGATGTTGAGTGCATTTTCTTTTCACTGAAGGCAGAAGATAACATTTATGTTCTCTTTAATTCTAAGTGTCAAAGTGGCTTCTGAAACATCTTCGGTCTCTGGGTATTCATACATTTCACTCTTCTGGGTCTTAAGACAGCAATGAGGTTGTGAACTATATAAAAATCAAAGATGTCAGCTGATAACCTCAAGTGCAGATTTGCAGCATTCTAAAATAACCATATACATATCTATTGCTCATTGTTTATACTTGATAACTTCTCTACTCACATTCACTGGAAAGCTCCATTGAAATCCAAACTCAACTATGATAATGTTTTAAAACTGTGGAAAATGCCATGCATTTTTCTTCTGAGTGCATTTACTTGAAACTTTATGATGATTTAGCAACATCTTGATCCTTAGGACATACATTCACCTGTAAAATTTGAATGATTTCAAGCATTTCCAGAAGTAAAAAGACTAAATCAAATACATGGGTAATTTTAAGTTGACATTAACATTTCAAGCCACAACTGAATCTAGTTTAACTACTATTTAAGTTACCAAGGACTAATATTTTGTATAACATTTTGTAGAATCTTCAATCTTTTCTTGCCACATGCTTTGCTTGCATAGACATCCATATATGTAAAATAAGACTCCTATGCTTTATTTAACATTTCTAAAGTAGATAATGCTCTAATTTACCGAGAACCAACTTGCATTTAATTTTTAAATTTTTGTAATGCAGACTATTTCAAAAGTGAGTTTTAAGTTATTTGTAGCACCAAAATGTGTTTTAAAGGGGATTTATTTTAAAAAAATAGGAAACAAAAAGAAGACTGAAGTTACGAGAGACAAAGAGAGGTTATATGATAGGAGAGCACATTTGGTTCTGTGGCATGTGTGTGTGTACGTGTGCCTGTGTGTATGTGTGTGTGTATGTACAAATGCTTTGTGTGTTCTGGGAACTGAAACCAGACCCTTGTATTCATATATTCTTACTATTTGCCTTTTTAAATCCTTAACTGATTCTGAGTTTCTAAAGAACTTATACCAATGTTTAATAATGGTATGTGATATAGAAGATTCTTGTGGCTGTCCTTCACTTGGAAGACACAGAAGACCTTGCTTAGGCTCAGGACAGTGCTCCTTCCCTATAATAACAAAGGCAGTCAAGAAGTGGACATATGGACCAAGTAAAGAAAATAAGAACTCATCCTTGGAATTGTGACACTCACTCAGAGAAATAGGAATGTGCTTCATTCATTAAGTGGTCAGGTTAGAGCTGCCATGAACAATGGCAGACAAATGGGGAGAAATTACATCCAAAGAGGAAAAGAAAGGGAAAAAAAGAAAGGGAAAATGAAGAGCAGCAATAGATAATTTGATCATTGTTGTTTAGCCTCTGTACAAAATTCCTTCATTTACTAAATGGATCCTTTGGTAAAAATATCATGTCCAATGTGTTGTAGTACCCCTGTTACACTTCTCTAGTGTTTCCTCATTGCTTTCTGTCTTATGAGCATAGTTCATAAAACTAAAAATGTATCTGCTAAAATAACAAAGCAAAAAAAAATCATGAAAAAGCTGCAGTTTTTACAGAAGGCTAGTAAAGTTCAGAAATCCATCAAACAGCCATTTTTCATCATTAGATACTGAAATTTTGTTCAGTTAGGTTTCAAGCAGTGTAAGAAGCAATACTAACATGCTGTACAGATAATGTACATCTTATGACCACTATGTTGTCAAGGGATGTATTCACCAAGACAATCCCACATTTTAAAATTAATGCTTAAGTTTAGTTAATCTTTTTGAAGATATTTAGGTAAAGTCTCAGGATTTCTTGTCATAAACTTTGGATACTTTGGATCCTAAACTATCTATTATGACAGCAGAATGGCATAATTCTGGAAAAATCACAAGCAGATTTTAAAATAACATTCAACATTTCACACACTATTTAATAAGTCAATGATTCACAATAATATCCTATAGAATATGGAAAAACTGTGGACAAAAACTTTATTTACAATATAGACCTTTTCAATGAGTTACTTTGAATAAGATTTATGAAATTTCTAAAATTTCTTATAAACTGAGTATAACATTTAAGTTTATAATTAGGTCATATATAATTACTAGATAATTATCTTAGTTGTGTACATGCATGTTATAAAGAAATTTATTCTAGAAATATGGCTGATTGGCTAAAATTTACTGACCTACAGAAATGAATCCAGGTAAAACATTAATGTTGATTTTCAAATACAGATGTTATTATTTTAGGAAGTTTCAAATTATTCCATTTTATAGCTGTTTCATTGTTACTAAAATATATATGGGGACATAGCCACAGCTAATAATTTAGCATTGACAGAGTAACTACTCAAAATTAAGGATTTTGGTCTTTCTGAACAGCAGCCTCCTCATATTAATGTTAAGAAGGTATGGCAAACTATTCTAGTAATTTCTCAAAACACATGATTCTGAGAAAAATTTCAGATTATAAAACATGATTATTTTTAAACAAAGATGAAATTATTGCCTGAATGATTAAACTAGATGTTTTGGCAGATGTAATTAATAGCCTTTTTAATAGGAGTTGGTAATTACAGACACACATAAAAAAGGTAACAGGTGGAGACTTAAGTCATAGTCTACATTAGATTTGGGTGCTTAGCAAAGCCCTATACTATAAGCTTATTTTCATATTTTGCCACTCAAGATAAGTAACCATTGAGTAATATTTTGGCCTACAAACCATTTCATTGACTTAAAATATTAAGGCTACTTAAATTCAATTTTAATATGTGTATTTCATTTTATGTAATTGTTCTAGTCACGCTTGCATTATTAGTCATAATAGTTTTCAGAGTCACTTATCATAAAATTCCTAAGATCTGTTTATTTTTTAATTCAAAAACAGCTCATATACAAGCAATAAAATTGATGTTAGCTTTAAGTTGGATGCTGAAAAGAGATAAGTATTTCTCTAAAGAACAGCATCCATGTAGCAATGAAAATTACCTAGAAAAACATACTCCAATTTCTTACTTTGTTATAACATGAAGTCACTGTGATGCACTGCACTGCCTTGTGTAACATCAACTCACAGAAAACTTTAAAACTCAGTATTTTCTCATAAAGGCTTCCCCTTATTATCTCTGAACTTTTCTTGGTGAGATGCCTAACTCTTTGTCAAAATGTATGAGTGTTTCTCTGGGGTTGGCATATAGCTCAAGTGGCAGAGTGCTTACTGACATGAACAAAACCCTGGGTTCAAGCCTCAGGGCTGTAACATAGGTTTTGCAGCCCACACCTCTAACTCCAGAATTTGGGAGTTAAAGACAGAAGGATCAGCAGTTCAAGGTCATGCAGGACTATAGAGAGAGTTTGTGGCTAGCCAGGGTCACAGAAGAAACTGTATTAAAAAAAATAAATGTTTTTCTCATATTTGCTCTACTGATTTTCTTCTGGTGTGGATTCATCTTTAGAATAGAATAAAATAGAAAAAAAACACCTTGTGATGAGTTAAATATAAATTGTCTATTAAGAAGCTTAAAACAAGAGAGAAGAACTAAGAATTCACATAAACTCAGAATGACATAGTAGGAAGGGTGGGATGTGAGTAGTGAGATAAGGGAGGGGGAGCCTATTAGACAATCTCAAACAAGAAAATTAAGAAAAATAATGGTGTCAGCCTCTTGCAGATCAATTAAAGAATGGGATTTGAGCCAATGTTAGGAAGGGAAGAACAGAGCCATAATCTTCTATTGAACAGGATGGCAGTGTGCCATTTATCCTGTTGGTTTTACCTTGGGCTGATGCCCAGACTGGACAATTAATAAAATATTCATTTCACAGTACTGGCAACTTCATTTTACTGCTGTTAACACGGTGTCATTAGCAATGATGTACACAAATCTAACCCACATTGTAAGTTCAAAGAAAGGAAAGCAAGTCCACATAACAAGTAATTGTGAAGACAGGAATGGGCAGATAACACAGAACAATCTCTGCCCTCTTCACATAGACACAAGGAAAGGACAGTGATGCAGAACAGCTCCAAATCAAGTGGATATTCTCATGACCACAAGTATGTTTACAATGAATAGTCAGATGATAGCTGCCTATCCTTACCATTCAGGTAATGTGTGATTTATAGAACTCCAAACAAGCAAATGTTTGACTCTACAGAACATTGCTATCCATAAACATACAGCCAAAATGATCTTTTAAAAAGGTTCACTTTATCATCAATAGCAAAATGTGCATTTATGTTTTATGACACTATCGCTCTCCCAATAGAATCACTATACATTTTTTTTTAATCTACTTAGTATTTTGAAGAGAAAGCCATGAAATATACTGACATCAAAACACAAAATATCTAGCTGAGACACCAACTCCTTCATGACTGTATGTTGATTTTATGTTTGAATCCTCAAATCATATTTCCTTAACAATATTGTGGTTAGGTACATGCATCCCATAATAAAATTTATAGAATGAAATAATTTAATATAGTATTTGAGTCAATAAATGTTGCTTTTGTTGTTATTTTACAAAAAAATAAACACATTATAATTACTTATTTTTAAACACTCTTATATGCTGTGATGTGAGCCAGAACAAGGTCCATTTAATCTCTTTAAAAACCAGGCTCCTACCCAAGAATAATAAATTACTCTCATTATTTCAGTCTGAATATATAAATATTAGAGAAATGTTGACAGTTTACCAATGTATTTCAAAGATCTGTTAGTCATCAAAAACACATAAATACATGGCAATTCATAATGATTCTTTTCTCCCCTTTTTTCCATCTTACAGTACATCAATGGCCAAAGATTTGGTGAGTGAATTAAATTTCAGTATAAACCAAAGCTTTTTTCTGTACTGTTTTGTGTGAAAGAATAAAGACTTGCTAACTTTGTAGATTTTTTTCATAGAAACACAATGGATACACACTCTCATGTGAATGAAATAATTCTGAAACAGTAGAGAAGATCCATGCTTGATTATCAAGCATATCCTGATATGAACATACTATGAAGGAAATAATGCAACATTCTGAAAATTTTAAATAATTCAACATAATTGGTTAGACTACTTTTCATGAAACTTTGTTTATATACATGTATAAGAACCACACATAAACACCCACCCACAGAAATTGAAGTGTGGTCCTACTGTTTAATACTCTATACATTCAGTCAACTTAGAAAGAAGAGCCCTCCACTGCAGAGAATCTAACATAACCATCAACATGCTATTAGTAAGCCCTGTCTGAAAGACATACTCAGTTTTCATATTTTCTCTATGCTTCTTATTCTCTGTAAAATTTATTTAAAAATACACCATTTCACCAAATATTTGACAAGAAGCTATAAATTTTCCAAGAATAACACCTCTTTCTATCATACTACAGTCATTTTAGATTCATTATAATTAAAAGGCCCAATGAAGAAGCTTTTCACAGAAGCAACCATACAAATATACAATATTGTCAACTATTATAGTAGCTTAGATTTCATTTTTTGTTTTAGGCACAATTGTCTTGTGTACTATATATCTGAAACAGAGTTTTCAATATGTTGTTTTAAAAAGTAAAACATCTACAAACAATTTAAGTTAATAAAACTCCACATATATTTGATTGCCAAGAATTCTTTTAGTTATCTTGAAAATGAAGAAAAACCATTTTCTGCATACAAAAGCTGTCTCTCAGATGATCATCTGTCATAGATTATTGTTGCCTTCCAAGATACTAGGTTCAAATATTTAGCTTATCCTCATAAAATATTCCCATTGAAATTAGGTGGGGTTCTGATTGATTTAATGCTGGATTGTGGCTCATTACAGCATAGGAAATTGCAAACTTTTATGAAATACTTGAAATTAGAATTGACACACCCATAATGTTCACTGGAAAACAATATAATTAAAACCACTCTGATAAATCACATGACCTTGACTTAAAGTGAAATTAAATTTAAACGACTCAGCAAAAGCTGTTTATCTTTGCCTTTTCATGTTTTTGCCATTCTTCTCCAATACAAAAAAAAAAAAAAAAAAAAAAAAACACGTCAAATGTCTTCTTTTTTTGCAATCAGTCCAAACATCTGGGTGTGTGTTTCTACAGTCCAAACCCTCCAACTTGAGTGTGGGTCACTTCCTGAGGGCTAATGTTCTGTGCAGACACTATAGGTACAGCAGAACCTCACTTGATTTAGATAAAATATTTTTAGAAGTCATTTCCAAATAATGTATACTCTAGTTTAAGCTCTTCTTCCTTTTTTAAAGATTCTAATACAATTGCATACTTTTAATCTAAATTCTTTATTTCATATCTGTTAATGAGAGTTAATTCAATTCTTCCTATGAAACTTGTTTCCTGCCTTTTCTCTTCAAGCCTTTCTGCTGCATATCTTGATTAGCCTGAATTACATGTGTGTAGGCACTTCATCTTACATGACAAAGGTCTATCAGTATCCCAAGAAACAGCTGCTCTTTCACTGAGTATACTACTGTACACGCTATATATGACTTTCTCCTAAAAGATGGGACAGGCCAGTGGGAGAGCCTGAAGATCTTGTACGTACTCTTGGATACAGACAACAGAGTCCCTAGGTCTGGATAAATGGCATAAATATGACAAGGAAAGTTCCCTTAGCCCACTAGAGGCCTTATTCTTATTTGAAAAGCAGACTGGGGGAGCACAAGATATGTGTGACTGTGAAAGGTAGGGTGTTTTCTGGTTGAGCTAGGTTTAAACCTCGAAGACCCAGCAGGTGTTCCTGCAAGGAAAGGAAGGCCATTTGTCATACCCCCAGACACCAGGCTCCTGACAGCAAGCCTCAGCTCCATAGTTCTGTGGCCATCAGCCATGTAGCTGGTATTCTGTCTGAACTCCACCCCCACAGTTACCTGGCAATAGCCAGGTAGGCCTGGCCCACTATAGAAGAGACTGTTTGCCCCCTTCACCCTCTTTTACTCTTTCCTCTCTCTCTCTCTCTCTCTCTCTCTCTCTCTCTCTCTCTCTCTCTCTCTCTCTCTCTCTCTCTCTCTCTCTCTCCTCTGTCTCTACATTCCCTTCCCCGCTCTCTTCATGTGACCATGGATGGCCTCTACTTCTCTATTCTCTCCCTCTCTCTGCCTTGCTCTGCCTCTACTACCCTCTTGGCTCCTCTTCCTACCATGACAATATATGCCTTAAAACCTTGGACTGCTGCTTCTCATCAGGACCCACCATACTGGAGCAATGGTGCAGGATTTCCTCTAAAGAGCCACGCCTAATCTCATGCAGGAGGCCTCTCTGCATTCCTAGCCAAGGTCTCCACTATGTCAAGCAGCCAGCTGCTAAACAAGTCAGAGACACTCTCCTCCCCACCCTTCTCTCCTCTAACCCTTGGCTAGAGTCAGCCCTTGGACCCCCACTCCATTCTCAGCATCTCCCATACTTGATCCTGCCCCTTCCCTCCTTCTCCCTCCCTCTCGTGATTATTTTCTTTCCCTTTCTGAATAGAACTTCTCCTGTCAAAAGACACTGCAAGGACAAAGAGTGGAACAGAGATTGAAGGAAAGGCTATCCAGAAACTGCCCCATCTAGGGATCCATGGCATCTGCAGACACCAAACCCAGACACTATTGCTAAGGCCAAGAAGCTCTTGCTGACAGGAGCCTGACATAGCTCTCTCCTGAGAGGCTCTGCCAGAGCCTTATCAATGCAGAAGTGGTTGCTTGCAGCCAACCATGGAAATGAGCATGGGAACCACTGTGGAGTTGTTAGGGGAAGGACTGAAGAAGTTAAAGGGGTTTGCAACCCCATAGAACGAACAATATCAACCAAGCAGACCCTCTTAGAGCTTCCAGGGACTAATTTACCAACCAGAGACTAAATATGGAGGGACCCATGGCTCCAGCTGCTCATGTAGCAGAGGCTGTGCCAAAGCCTGACCAATACTAATCTGAATACTTAAAGCCAACCATCAGACAAAGTGCAGGGACTCCAATGGAACAGTTAGAGGAAGGACTGAAGGAGCTGAAAGGGTTTGTATCTCCACAGGAAGAACAACCATATCAACCAAACAGACCCAGCACCCCACTAACTTCCAGCGACTAAACCGCCAACCAATGAGTACACATAGAGAGGTTCATGGCTCCAGCTTCACATGTAGCAGAAGATTGCCTTATCTGACATCAATTCGAGGGGAGCCCCCTGGTCCTGTGAAGGCTTGATTTCTCAGGGTAGGGGAATGTTAAGGTACTGGGGTGGGAGGGGGTAAATGGGTGGGGGAGCACCCTCATAGAAGCTGTGGTGACAGGGAGGGGATAGGGGGTTTAACTGGGAAGGGGAATAGCATTTCAAATGTAAATAAATAAAATAACCAATAAGATTTAAAAAAAAAAATAGAAATGAGAGGGCTTTTATCCTTCATATATTTCTTACAGTTGCTTCTGTCAGACAGTTGGTGGAGTACCATGTAGGTGCCCAGACAACATGCCCCAAGAAGTAAAGCCAAAGAACTAATTGTGAAAACAAACAATCCAGGCTTAAAAACATGACCAGCAAAGTAAAGATACTTAATCATCTAGGAAGTACTGAGACCAGGAAATTCTTTCCTTTGGATTCCAGAAAGCGATGTAAACTGTTCCTGAAAATCGTTTCCTATCGTGTAGAGTAAGGATACCGCAATCATTACTACATGACTGAACTTAGCGTTAGCTTAGAGAAAATCTATACAGAAAGGTTCCGTTTTCTTTTTGGAACAATGCTGAACTAAATGGGGCAGAAAATTATATTGTTTTCTTCATCACTGCTCTCAGAGTAAAAAAAAAAAAAAGGCACTTTATAGAAAGGGACCATTCTGCATGCATATCAAATTTACAAAACAAAACAGGTTCACATCCCCTTCATTTGTCTAATTACTAGCCTTTTGTTTACTAGCATTCTGGTTTTATTACTGTCTTTCCCCTTTCTTTTCTTTCTGTTTACCCAGAACAACACAAACATCCAGATTCTTGCGCTGAAATGATGAAGTTTCGGCATAAGATATTATGAGCTCTTAATAAGTTGAAGGAACAACTAACTTAACCAATATGCTTTAAAGCTGGTAACTACAACTTGCACATGTAAAAGAGAGCTTGCCCACAATTTCTTGGTGTTTCTACATTGGGTTATGTGGACTGTTAAAAATAACAGGGTACACCTGGTTATTAAAGGATACCTTATACTGTAGAGCTTGGTTTCCAAGGAGGTGTTGAAAGCACCACACCTGGTTGTTTATCTAATACCTTTGAATGAGTTTGAATTAGCACCATTTTTCCATGATTACTTGTTGTAATAGTAACTAATGATATATAAGACTCTTCATTGGGCTGTGCTGCTGATAGCTTGTTATTTTTATTTTTGCCCCTTTTCTTTCATTGATCCTCAAATGAGAGATTGTGCTACATAAAAGTGTCACTACCAATCACAAGAACTCTTCAGCTAATCAACACTATGAAAAAGGTGTGTAGGAATTATTATTTAAGCATATTTTTCTTCCATTTTATGGGCAGGCTAGAAATTATGTTTTTCAGCAAGTTGTAAAAATTCATTAAAAACTTCCATTGTTATTATCCATTGTTATAGGTGACTGTGATGAGTAACTTGCCCTCAGTTATATTAGAATTTGCCCCTTCAAACTGCACTGCACATTATCCTTAAGGTTCTTTCTCTAGACTTTGGCATACTGATAGGTGAGACGACTGTGTTCTCCTTTAAGCTACATTGCTGTTTCTTGCTCAAGCCATATCAGCTGATGTACCACATTAATGTCTTCTACTGTCAATGGACAAACAAAAATTCTTGTGCTTATATCTTCTGAGATTTTTTCCTAGTGAAGTACCACTTCACTCAACATGTTTCATAAATTACTATCGAATGTATCCTGCTCATAACCTACCACATTTTTAACTCTGCCAAATATTTACTTATTACACTCTTTTATTAACTAGGCACAATATACATCCACATTTGTGTTACTTATGTGTATACATATGTATGTGCACCAGAGGTCACTATCAGATGTCTTCCCCAGTAGTTTCCTACTATATTTTTTTGTAAGACAGGGTCTCACAATGAACATGAAGCTCAACAATTCAGCTGGGCTGGCTGGCCAGTGACACACCAACCCCAAGGTCCACCTGTTTCTGCTTGCATGGTGCTGAGATTACAGGTGCTTGCATTGGATCTACATTTTTATGTAAGTGCTGGGATCTGAACTTGAGTCCTCACTTTTGCAAGTAGCACCAGATTGCTAACAGCCCCATATAATACAAGTTGTTTGTGGATAAAAACCCTAAATTAAACCATTTTATGACTCATTATAGCATGCCTAAATCTTCTACACCCACATTTTTAACTGTCATAAAAATGAATGAAATGAAGGAATATTTTTGCTTGGAAATGCTTCGTTTAGCTTCAAGAGGAGAGTTTCATCATTATTTCATTATTTTTAAATTTTATAATACTTTATCAATGACACAATTATTCCACCCTAAACTCCAGTCGCTGAGCTCAGTATTTATATGATTTTTAAATTTATTTTATAACCAGATAAAAGAGTACCAGCATATACTATTGTCTAGGTAAATCATTCCCCTAAGACTCTAGAAATTTTCTTTAACAAGCTTTGATCTAGACTCACAAAGGCTTGAAAGATTGGCATATGTTAAGAAAGATGTAATTGTCTTGTGTGTCCTGTCATTTGTTGGCTCTCCCTTAATCTTCATCACCAAAAAGTACATTGAGAGACCTAAAGGGGCACCTGTGCAGGTGCTCTGTGAGCCTCTTTTACAATGGTGAAAGATTCCTTCACAGCAAGCTCCAGGGTAGTTACCCTGGAGAGTCCACTGATATTTCACCAGGTAGCCATTTTCCTCCTAATTTGTTTTTGTAGACAGTCCACATATTTAATGTGTCTCCTTTAATCATCTCCAGGGAAAGAGCAAACAAAGATGCATCTGTTTTAAGATGACAGTCTTGGTGTTTGCTTAAATGGAAAAGCTCTTTGATAATTAGCCAGTGCAACTGCAAAAGTTGATGCATGGACAACTTCCTTCAGTTTAGGAAAGAAAGAGGGAAAGCAATGAGGACACAAAGAAGGAGAAAATCTCCATTGGAGATATGCTGGGAGAATGTATGTAAAAGGTCTTAGTTTGCAACACAATTGCTTCAGCCTCAGACATCAGTAGTAATGGCAGCTGCCTCTCAGAGTTGTAAAAAATGATAGGAATAGAACCCATCCATGGTAAAGACTGTATGCCTATTGCCTTATAAGAGGCAGTGTGATTTCCCCTCATCGATGTAAACATCTATGTCACTCAAGGAGAAGCATGTGTGAATACAGAACACTGTTGCAAAGCACTAAAAAATTTATGCTTTGGAAAGTGAACTCTGTTTTAAATCTTAGCTTTGAAATTATACCTATGTATCCTTGACCAATCACTTTGTCTATGTCAAAATTTTCCTATGTTGTAGAATAAATTATTACTATAGGTTAAGGAAATAACTAAATAATATATTTACTCTGAAACTCAAAGAACAATACCTGGTCTAGATACTCAGTTAATGGGAGCTATCACTATTCTTGTACTTTTGGATTATAGTTATATCCTGGAACAACATTTGAAGTTTTCTATAATTTATCAGTTCCTTTGGATACCACAAACATCAAACATCAAGAGAGCCAAAAGCCAGCTCTTGAACAAATTACAATTTTCAAAGGAAAGGGTGTAACAATGATAAAATACCTTCAATGACAGATACATAAATACTATTGTGGCCTCCAAATTCTTATTTTAGTTATTTTCAACAAGTATTCATTCTCATCTAGTATGTGCCAGTGGAGAAAAAAAATGTAAAACAAAACATAGTAATGTGAGTCTCTAAGTATAGAATATTGTACTCAAAGCCCCAAGAGAGATGATCTCCTTGCTAAGATCTCTCTACCACTCTCATTTCTCAGACCTCTTTGCCCTTGAACCTAGTAAAGTCAATAAGATATTCATAGCTAATTGCTGCAATGTGACAGGTACTATGTGTACAGTGCACTTGAATATCTGACACAGTGACTCATCTTCACAGGGACCATCTTAGATTTGTCATGGAGAAACTGAAGTGAAGAACAAAGACCTCTCCCTTAGCCTAGAGGTAGTAAACTGGGATAGGCACCCAAGGGAGTATTCTCCTGACCAACTGTGACTCATTGTTATTTCACCAAACCTTATGTACTTTAACTAATGATAAATCTGCAGGTTATTTCAACAGCATTTCACTTTTAGTTCTCCCTAGACTATCTTTCAATGTATTTTCTATGATAAAAATTTAAAAAAAGAACCAAAATAAAACAACAGCAGCAGCAGCAGCAACAACAACAACAACAATAAATTAAAACATGAGGACTTGTGAAGAATGATTTTGGTTCTTCCAACAGGTATGGTCAAGTGATCAATTCAATGGTACACTGTACCTTACTGCTCAGATTATAACATGAGCCAATTTTCAAACACCCCTCCAAATGAGTCTGTCCCAATCAGGTTGATCACACTGGGTACAGGTAGGTGACCTCAGCTGAGATGCCTCCATTCCTCTTAGGGTATTGTCATTTCTGTGTGTTCCTTTGATAAGGAAGAGTAATGTGTTCAAGAAAAAGGAAAAAGAAAATGATTTCTTGAGATTTGTTCAACATCATATTTGTTCCTCCCTCCTTCTGTATTCACTTTTCTCGCCCCTGTCATGTATGCCCATAAGTATATAGTATAATATATTAAATATATTACCTGAAGTTATGACATTAGGATTGAATATGTTTCACACAGGACCAACACCAATCTAACAAAACCCAGTACAATCATAAGAGTATAAGGTGCCGCAGACTATCCCCTTTTTGGGTCTCCTATCTGCGCGGAACGGGTCTCGGGTTACAGGTGGACAAGGAGTCGGTGAATGACAAACAGAAGTAACAGAAGAGATTGTATAGAATCTGAATGTAATTTGTCAAATCGAGCATCAAACTTTTTATACAGAAGAAAATAGGGAAGTTGGGTGATACACGAGCAAGGTACAAAGAGGTTACTGGATTCTTACACAAAACAGAGAAATGCAAACATGGAAGAACTGGCAGGAACCAACTGGGATAAAATTCATTGTTTAACAACTAGGATCAAAAACAGTCCACCTAAGGTCCACTTAATCTTAGAAGCCAGGGTCAAGGGCTTCATGCTCTTGCCATAGTTCCTATTCTAGTCTATTGTATAGTCCACCTTCCCCCTAGGCCATTGTAAATACTTGTGTATGGGTGTAACTCAGCTATCTATAGTTCTAAGTATCTACTCTGGTTCCTTCTTAGATCACAAACTTCCTTCTTCCTGGATAATGGTAAATTCCTGTGTAGGGCAGTGACTTAGCTATCCATGCCCAAGGTTAGATCAATGACTACCTAGAATCTAACTTAGCTATATGTCAAAAAATCAGTCCTTAGGAGCACTTGTGATAAAGCAATATTAAGGGAAAGCACACAGATCTGTTTACCAACTAAAGCAAGGACATTGAAGCATTCCTTATACAGGATGCCACGGTTCCAGGAGACTAAGTTTCTGTGAACTTTTTGCCTCAGAACAGTGCCCAGGGTTTCGGGACCTGTCGCACTTGTCACTGCTGGAGTAGATGTAGCAATAAGGAATTGCCATTGTGTTATAGGTGAAGGGAATCCAAGTGACCTTAAAAACAATAAAAGTGATGGAAGTTGCTATTTATTGTCATCCTAGATGATGACAGCAAGTTACTATTATTGAAAATAATACATACTACAGACAGACTATGAATGTGCAAACTGGATCTGGCCTGGAAGCCTCCTTCTTGTAGTCTAGCTTTCAGAATACAAAGCTGCTATTACAGATGCCAAAGAATGAAAACCATCAATAGTCCTCCCCAGCTGTGACACCTTTGAATCCCAATAATAACAAGCAAAGCTAGATATCTCTAAAGGTGCAGTTGTGGCTTTTATATATTTGCAAGAACCAACAGATTGCTAATGACATGTAAGGCCCACTCAACAAGTTTGAACAAATGCCTGGTACAAGAAAACTTACAACTGCCTGAGACTGGTGAAGCCATAAATCTTAGATGAAAACCTATGCCTTTCACTTAACTAGGCCAGCATCATTTATAATTGCATTCTGAAACTTACTGTTATACCCACAGATAGGTATAGCTCTTGCCTCTGTTGTATGACAAACTTTTCCTAGGATGATGCAATGCACATGTGTAGTAATCCCAGATAAGGATCTCACAACAGACCAAAGTTCTAATTCTAATTGAGTGAACCAATGTGTTTTAATGGGGTTACTTACAGGTGAGGGTTCGTTACAGGAACAGGTATGACCCAAGAAGAGTTGCATCATCAGTGCCTACTCCAGTATGGATGACAGCTCACCTCGAACTCTCCACATAGTCTCCAGGCAGCTCAACAGGTTAGAGACTGTTCTTTCCAGGATTCTCAGTTGGTCAAAACCTTTTTCAGACAGCATAGCTTGTTTCTGCTTTCTGCTCTGGTATGAGTCTCCTTCACATCCCTGTTATATTTGTCTGAGAATAACTCTCAACTTTTATTGCTTACTCTGACAGTGAGTGGCCTACTAAATCTAATCAGTTTCAGGGGCTTCTGGAAATATTCTGAGATGTTTAACTTCATCCTTAAGGATCTTCCCTGAAGAATTGAAAGCTTCCATCTTAAAGGAAAGGGTTGTACAACATCGACTCATCAATGAAGCCCCTCTTTGTGGCAGAACGGGACCATTACAGAAAGCTACAACTGGTCAAAATGCAGAAGTGAACAGATTATGTGGTACCCTTTAGCTTTTAATTTGCTACTCTGTGGCTTCTTCTTTCTTTCACTCCTCTCCATTTTTTCTTCTACCCTTTCAGCCCCCTAATACTATATAAAAGAGAAAAAAAAGATACAGAGGAAAGGAACAAGTTTCCTGAAGAAAGTCAGGGTTTGGAAAGTCTATTATCATTAGACAAGTTTCTGCTGATTAGGGCAAGTTTGAACACTGCTGTGATTTCTTCTTGTTCTCTCTCCTTTGTACATGACTGCTTAACAGACCATGACCAACAACAACCAGTAACCAAGCAACAACCCATACTGCTTCTTGGAGCCATTGTATTTAGATACCCTCTGAAAAGTTCCCATAATTCCAAATATTACACAATTGCAGAAACTATCTGCAACTGGCAAAATCACATATGCTGCCAAAGCATGAGACAAATCATAGTCAACTACTGAGGACAATATGAAGCAGCCCCATATCCCATACCTGGGGTTAAAATAAATATAATAGGTACTATAGTACCCAGTCTCAATGGATACATCTATAACACAACTCCAGCAATTGAGCCTTGGGGAACACTGTGGAAGAGGAAAGATTGCCAGAGACAGAGAAACAAGTCTGCTATAAGATTGTGTCTCCTAAATGGTAGGGAATTTACACCTATAATATTAAAAAAATATGTCATCTTAAGTAAAACATGAATGACAACAACAACAACACCAGCAGAAGTGATATTGTGGAAGAGGAAATTTTCATATGGCTCCACAACTAAAGAACTATATATGTAACCAAGGATGATTCAGAGAGGGGGAATTAGTAAATTTGTGTTTACAAGGATGAGGCTTATAATTGGTTATCATAATACCAAATGGTCAGCACTGAGGTCATATATATACAAACAAAACTAGATGGATTCATCAAGAAATATTGTATATATTTATATATGGAGAGAGAGAGAGAGAGAGAGAGAGAGAGACTAATCAAAGAAAAGAACAAAAACTTGAGAAGGAGAGAGGAATCATGGGAGAGGAGGTATGAGGAGGAAACGATGAGAGATGATGTAATTATATTTAAAGTTCAAAAGGTAGAAAATAATAAAACATTCATCACACATGTTTTCAAAGACATTCATAGAAGATGCTATCCACTGAAGATTAAATGTGTCATTTATTGTACTTACTAAATACGCCTTAAATACAGAAAGCGGGCTTTTTGTAAGCCAGATGGAATCATAGGTACAAACAGGAAACAGACTCATTTTCTTTCCAGACATTCTTCATGAGGTTTAGCTCAGTTCAGCCTATGTACTGTGGTCTTCCCTAGGCTTCTCTCCTCCAAGCCAAATAATTTTAAATGGTGTTAGTAAAGGACTTGGGTTGTATTACTCATGGTAGGGTCAGTGTTGCTAAGTCTTCCTGAGAGATCTCAAACTTCGTCTGGTTTCTGAAGGTAGAAATAAAAAATAATGTGAATTCTATTGTTTTCTGCAAGGTCCAATTTAAACCATTTGGAATATTTGAATTTTACATCACTAAGAGGTCTTTAAAGCAATTAAACAAATATTGAAATACCCTCCCAAAATTGCTTATATGATGAATAATAATTAATAAGTTGAATTTATAGGTATTATAACCATGTGTTCTGTAAATTGTAAAGCCAAAGATCAGCCATAAAGGCACTATCTACGTC
Source organism: Mus musculus (assembly GCF_000001635.26). NCBI lineage: Eukaryota > Metazoa > Chordata > Mammalia > Rodentia > Muridae > Mus > Mus musculus. The sequence continues at coordinate 38,116,594 of NC_000076.6, forward strand.
CTCATTGAACAATGTCCAATTTCTGAGCTCTCTTTGGAAACAGCTGTACAGTTTCATAAGCTAGATGATGAAGGCCAGATTCTCTTGGCCCTGAAATTTGGTCTTAAGGAGAATTCATGACATTTGCTCAACTATGTCAGGAAAATTTTCTTGGCCTAAACAGTTGTGCTGCTGTATTTTCACATGTAGTGGTCATTATCAACTGAAGACTAGAGTGCACTCAGGACATGCACAGAAAATATTGCCTACATCTTCTTAAGAAGACATCTCATGTCTTCTCACTAGACTTAACAGCAGATTTCCATGAAGTACATTGTTTATTAAGTGAAAGGGTTCTTTGGCAGCCAGAAGCAATCTAGAGGATCAACCTGAGTAAAATCCAGCACTGCAATAATTCTTCCTTTTTGTTAATATTGCCATTTATAGAGGATGCTAATTGTTGGCAACTAAATAAGTATATTTGGCAGGAACACTAAACAGACTAAGGTCATTTAGGTATTCTCTACTCTCTGAAACTAGACATATACCTAAACTTTGTGCTGGAGCTTACATCTGAAATGTCCCTCACGGCCTTATGTGTTTGAACAACTGGACCTAACTCAGGTGATAATTCAGAGGCTTTGGCACCTTTAGCTGTGGACACATGTCTTGTATGCTGCGTCTATGAGACTATATCTCTGAGAATCCTAACCCAACCTCACCTCTGGCCCCAGTTTTCTACTTCCAGTTCTAATAACTTGTGAGTTTCTTGTGATTATTGTTCATAGCACTTACTGTTCATACCACTGAAGGCTTCCCATCACAATGTGTTATATCTTCTTACCTAGGAGTTGAATTTAACCTCTCATGACTTAAAAGGATTCTGCCAGTATTTGGTCACAGGGACATCATTACAACAATCTGTTCTGTGAGGCTTAATTTTACCTTAACAAGAGAAGAACCTTTGTGCACATCTTCAAAGAAATGCAGAAGGATTCACAAACTATCATGATTATGTGCCTTCTGGTGCTTTCCCCCACCAAGAAGTTTCCAGATGGCACCTAAACAATTGCTTGGATCATTTAATAATCTACAGGTGGAGCTGAATCAAATTTGGTAGACACAAGAAGTTGTTCTGATTGTCCAAAGTATTGGAATTGTCAATGAAAAATTGGCTTAATCAGGAAATCTAGCATTTGTTTCTAACTTAATTTATAAGAAAGAGATTCTATCATTTGAGATAAAGTAACAAATAAAATTATTTAAATTACACCAAATGGACAAACACTTATCACTTACAAGTATTTTCTTAGTATTCTGACATCCCTTGTCTTCACATCTGGGACCACTTTGGGATCCTGTTTGAATTGAACAAATGAGTGGATAAAGGTTTAACAAAAGCCAGGCTTAATGAGCAGAATTCACCAATGTTTTCCCAAGAAGCTCCTTGCAAGTCTTCTATAGGTTAGGCAGAACATAGCCTTTGCTCTGGGAAATGAAGTGCTACCTCTAGATATTAGGTATATCTAGAAATATACACAAAATATACACAAAATATACACAATATTTTGCTACTTATGGATGAAGTTCGCTCTTAAGAGCATATCATTTAGATTAGTTCTGAGTATGGTTGTAAATTTTGATTCATTTAGAGAAGAAATAACTTTAGAACATTTCAAATTTTCATTAAATGAAAAGTCCCCAAGTCACTGAGGCATAGCCACACTTTGTAATTTGGAAGAGAGTCACTCAGACATTTTGCTATGCACATATAATTGTATATTAAAGCATGAAAGCATTTGTGTTTGAATTCTAATTCTATAAAACATTTCAGTAACTCTATGCCTAACACAAAATATGTGATATTGAGACTTTTTGAAATGAAAACAATTCCAATCACATTAAATTTGTCTCTTTTTTCATGGTACCTGATAATCTGTATTCATATTTCTGCTGAATTGTTACCACAAAATATATACATCAAGAACAGTTTTTATTAAAAATTATAATTGCACTCCTATTGCTTTAGGGTAATTTTTTAAACATATCAGTTTCCCAAATTCATTTAAGATGAGGAAAGCCTTGACTTCTACATCAGGAGTGTTTAAGCCTTTTACAGTGACATCTCAGAAGACTTCGCAAAATGAGAAACATGAGAACTTCCACACATTTAATTTGCATCTGGAGAGCAGCTGGTCTTTCTCAAGGAAGATTTGTGTGTGCTGTGCTTTCTGCTGCCCCCAGGGACCCTGACTATTGAATGCCACTCTGAACCAATGTGTCTTAAAGTTGGTGTTATTACAGACTACACTTACTAATGCTTACTCTCTGACAAGCACTCAACTGTGCTATATACAGTCTCTATCTCATTGAATTTTCAGACCACTCTTTTGAAGATGAAAGATCCAAGGCTTAGGGAGGTTACATATCTTGCCCAGGCTCATAGAAATAATGAAAGGCAGAGTCTGGATTTTTATCTACATGATATTGCTCACCAGCACTGTGTTATCCTGCACACCTCTGAATAAGCTGAATTTCACTGGGACTAGAGATCAGTGGCTGAGTGAGGCCTGTTAGAGCCATTCATTCCTAGACGATGTCTTATGTCTTGGAGAAAATTCTTCTACTTTCAGCAAGATTTGGAGGATCTATGGGGCTACTCTTGGGAATTTGCCTGAAAACACTTCTCTACACTTTTGTGCAATTACTTCTTGTTTCTTGGCTCAGTATCTTATGCTAATTCCATGTAGAGGGTATATATATATATACTCTATCTAGTATACTTTTTTCTCCAAGACCTATAAGACTTAATTCCCCACCAAGCAACCTATACATATTTTTCTTTAATTTCTTGGGCCTTATAGGCACATGAAGGATATCCATGAAATCGCCAAAGAAGCCCGATTTCCCTAAAGCTTTCCATACAGCTTTCCATTGCTGAGACCTAAATGTTTGATGTAAACCCTGGACCATCATTTTATCGCTTGTCCCATGTGCAAACCATTAGAAACCAGTGAGTTTTTGTCAAAGTAAAAAGTTTTGTTTTGAGACATGATAATTCAGAATACAACCTTTTAGTTCATTTTAATTCATTTATTTTTTTCTCATTGCTGTGGCCTTGATCCAAACCAACTATCACCATGATTCCCAATGGACTCACTCATATCTAGGTCAAAGAGATCCTTTTAAACATCTGTCAGATTGATTCATGCTTCTCTTGAATAACATACCAGACTAACAGTAGACCTCAACACCTCTTTACAGTTCTGGACTCAACTACAACATCGTCATGCTACTGTGTTAACATTCTATGTGTTCAACCACACCAACTTGCTACTTCAGAATTTGTTAAGTAAGACAAGCCAATTTTACTCTGGAGAAAAATTTCCCCTTCTTGGGAGTTGTTTTTCTGATACACGTGCAGAAACAAATCACTTTCCCAGAGAGGTTTCTCCTGATCACCTTGTATGAAGTAGTAGCCCACTGACTCAATATACTGTATTTTCTCTTCCCTTGTTTTATGTTTCACCACAGACATTGCCTAAACTTGACCTATACATACTGATTTCTTTAACTTTATCTTGCACTTGGAATAGAACATAATAATCTCCTTGAGGGAATTAAATTTGCTAAGTTTAGTGTTATATTCAAAGTATAAAATAATACCTAGTACTTTGGAAACACTTACTGAGTAAATGAATGAAATATTTCCCACATCCTTGATAAGATAATCATTGGGAGGATGCTATTTAGTACTTTGGAAGTAGAGTGTTCAATAATACAAGTCACCTCTCAGATAATACCTCAAACTTGAGGACATTGTTTTATATTCTGTATCAGGATTTCTTTCTGAAACTAAATTTACCACAAAAGTATGAAATAGTAATAATTAAATAACTATCTAGTAAAAGGCAAGCATTAACTATACATTTTAGAAAGAAATGTAAGCTGAGTGTAATGACAGGCACCTTTGATCCTAGAACTCTGGAGGTGGAGGTAGGCAGGTCTTTATGTGTTTGAGGCTAACCTGGTCTACCTAGTGAGTTCTAGACCAGCTAAAGTTACACGAAGAGACCTTTTCAATTAAATAAATTAAGAAATATTAAAAACAATAATTGAAACTTGTTTCAAAAATTAAAAACTAAATAGTGTTCAGTTGCAAGAGTGTCTGTCACTCATGAGACCTTAGGTTCAGTACTTGTCAAAGAAGTAATTAGACACATATATGTATCAATTCTGTTCGTCCAATACAAAGTTACACTGTGGAATTTTCAGATTTTGATTTCAAACATGCTGAATGTTCAAAAGTGAAATGATATTATTTTGACTTTCTTTTCTTCTTAGTTTTCCCTTGGCTCATTCTTTTTTTCATCCATGGCTGTAGTCATGAGACTAGCGATAATTTTCAAAGCTTTAATCATAAGATCAAAATTCTCCTATTATAAATTGAGTGAAAAATTATTTTTCAATACATAACCTATATATGATATTATATAGCTCTACAAAAGCCAAACTTAATAACATAGCTCTTGCCAAGGGAAAAGGAAGTGATACTCTAGGAGGTGTCAGTCAAGGGGCAAAAGGTACAGTTATACAATTTTATAACACAAGTACTGGCAATATAAGGTATTATAGCACTACTTGAATTAGCATTGTCTGACATGCTGTGTAGAGAAGGTTGTCTAAGAATGTAGATCTCGAGTCTTTTCATCATACCAGAAAGTATAACTGTGAGGTCATGAGTGCACTCTTTGAGTATGTGGATACTTCTAAATGAATGATAGTATGAAACCCTCTTGTATATCTTAAAAAACATACTTTTTCAATTTGTCAATATACGTAAGCAAATCTGGGAAAAAACTACTTCCTGTTTTGTGAAACATTAATTCATTTTTCTTCCTAAGAATACTGTTGCAAAAGTTGCCAAGTAGAACAATAGAGAAAAACATTCACAAGGCAAAGAACTATGGCTATAGTTTACCAACTAAAATTTTGTCAGAATGAAACATTCATTGGACAGGCCCTAATAGTAGCCTGGATGCCATCCAAATTCATTTAGAAAATAAAGCCTAAGAGTAGTGAATCTTAGTAAGTAAGAAAGGAAGGAAGGAAGGCAGGAAGGAAGGAAGGAAGGAAGGAAGGAAGGAAGGAAGGAAGGAAGGAAGGAAGGAAGGAAAGAAGAAAGAAAGAAAGAAAGAAAGAAAGAAAGAAAGAAAGAAAGAAAGAAAGAAAGAAAGAAAGAAAGAAAGGAAGGAAGGAAGGAAGGAAGATAGCAAATGCTGATTAATATACCAAAAAGGACCCAACATGGGCTTATTTAAGAGAAAGGAAAGATGATTTGAATTGAATGTTTATTATGACCAAGGTTGAACACATATACTTACAGTTTTCAGGGAAAGAAAATATTTTTTCTGACCACAGCTGAAGAGAGATCCTGACAGCCCACACCTTCTTTCCCCTGCCCTCCACATCTCCCATGCCGTCAGCATTTCTGGGAGAGGAATTTGGGGTGGTTTGTCTGCTAAGTGCTTCCAGCTGTTTCCACAGCCCCATCAGATGGAGTTTCTGCTCATGTTGCCTTTGGCTGAAGCCTTCCCCTGGAGCCTAGTGGTGTAAGAGAATTTGCTCTGAAGCTGGGGACTCTGGACAAACATTCCAGAGTTTCTCAGTTCTTAACATTAACATTTGATGAGTTCTTCTCTTAATTTATTCTGGAAAAAAGTCACAGACACTGGATGGTCCCCCTTGCCTGTGACAAGCCTGGCATTTTCCACCCAAACTTTTTATTCCACTATATACGTTGTAAGCTGTATTCTGGAGAGAAATAATGTGCACCAACTATAGCACGCTATAAAAATATGAGCTCTTTCAAATATGCATCAGCACATTTTGACAGTTTTCTGAAATTGCAGACTCCTTTGAAGTCTTTATAAAAGAAGGAGCAAAACAGGCTTTCCAGCAAGCACTTAAAAGCTGTGTGAGAGACTGCTCAGAAATGTCAAGACACAGTTATAGCTAATTAAGGCAATTGCCTGTCATAACCATACTGAGGTAGAAGAGTACTTTTGATGTTATTTTGATAAACATTTAAAAATGGTAAATTTTGTGCTTGATTTATGCTAAAAATGATTTTATTGTGGTTTCCAGATTAATAATCAGTAAAATAAATGATTGATTCTTCAACACATGAGTTGAATTCAAAACTTTTTTATGATGATGATACAGAAAATGTCTTGTTCTCTGCTAACTGCATGGTACGAAATGGTCACAAACATATAATGCATGTAATATAATGTTATTTGTTTTGTGTAGATTTGTTTGTTTGTTTGTTTGAGATATTATCTTATTGTGTAGCCTTTGCTAAATGGAACGTACCATGTAGACCAGGCTGGCCTCAAATTAATTGCGATCTTCCTGCCTCTCACTCTCCAGTGCTGGGGCTAGAAGTGTGTATCATTATGCCTGGCATTAAAAAGTATCTCATTAGTTCATGTATTTGCATGTGCACGTGTGCATGAGTGAATAGACCAATAGAGATTGTGGCCCTTACATCTATTAAGGGTAGAATCTCAGCGAATTTCAGGACCCTGTTTATGTGACCTGGCTGCTAAGATCTGAACTCTGGTCTGCATGATTTCCCTGTGATCAGACTTAACCCCTGAACCATCCAAGTGGTCGTCTAACTTTATCTGGCCAAGAAGTAAAGCACATAGCTTTGGCTTCCACAGACTATGTGCAAATGCTGACAGAGGTTCTGACATATAACTTAGATAACAAAGGAGGCCTTAGATTCATTTGCCTGGAATATTCTCAAAGTATATTTTAAAATCTTACTGAAATATAACTACCAGTATATTCAGAGTAGACATTGAAATGATATCAAATGACATTTTGCAGTTCCATCCAGTTTTGGTCCTACTTAACCCTTTACTACTTGACTCATAAACAAACTATTTGTCCTCTCTACTCTGATTTCCTCATTTGTAAAGTGAGACTTATATTTAACTCACATACTTGAAGGGTTGAAACTAGTACTTAATTTAAGACACTTACTTCTCATTATACATGTAACTCATCCAGGGAGAATGTAGTTACTATCACCACTTTTGTTGTGTAATGTTCAACCCACCTTTTAGTGAAGAAAAGCCCCCTTTCATTACTAGTGCCTGAGTCATGTAATATTGTAAGCTGACGCTTTCTGGAAGAATACAAGTTTTGGTGACTAACCCTGAAGGCTTGAAATTTCATCTTTCCATTTCAATAAAGTCTACTTCCTGAAAAATTTTAATGTTCAGATTAGTCCGGGTGAATTTCTGTTCCTTCTCCAAGTCCTAAAGCACTTCAGGCTTATTTAATTCCATCTCTAACTGTTCACATCTAGATGGAACATACACATATGCACTTAGATATTCTACTGTGTGATTGTATTGAGTTAACCTTAGAGATTCAATGATAACCCTAAAATTACTTTTTCAATCAATTAGACCTTGTAAAATAGCTACACCTTCTGATATAATGTTTCCTAGTTCATGCCTTTAGTTATATAAGTAAGTACCGTGCTAAGATTTTTAGCTACGACAATGTCATCATAGTAAACTTATTTCAGACAGATTTTTGTAACTCAGAATTACATAATTCTTTTGCCATAATACTTTTCAGAACAAATTTAGGCTCTACATCTTCTATTTTTATAAGTGACAGAATAGCCAGTAGTAAACTCACCTTCTGACCATGAAACACAACAAAACAAGAATCCATTGCTTACGTTTACAGGCATTGGTGATCTAGCAAGACATTCAAAACCACAAGGGTCAACATTAGTGACGAAGAGTATTGAAGCAGGCTTGCCTATACTGTAGCACCTCATTCTCTTCAGTACAGTAGCAGCCCGAAGTTTGCAGTAGCTCCACAAGATTTCAGAATGAATAGATTGTAGAGTAAATGACTATAGTATAGAGATGCCAAAGCAGGCAGAACCCAAAGAAAAGTAGAAAATACTCCCTCCCATATATCAACCCATTCTCCTTCAAATTTCAAATTTGTGGCCTCTTTAAATTAATTTTTGTTGCATGCAACAACATACATGGTTCAATAATCCTTTGGGTGAAGAAGTGTCACACATACCTTGGTAACCAATAGCGTTTTAGTTGCACTTAACCCTCTCAACAAGAATGATATCATGTTTGGTACTGGAAGCACAGCTAAATATTTCATGCTAGCAAAGTCATGAGTAAAGAGGAGAATCTAAAACCACTAAATTACTAAACCAGCATAATCCTTAACAATAATCTATAAACATTTGTCCTTAAACCCATAGATAAAAGCATCACATTTAATAAAAGATTTATTGATTTAATGTGTGTGTGTGTGTGTGTGTGTGTGGGTGTGTGTGTGTATATATGCCTAAATATGTGTGCATGTTCACCACGTACCACATATATATTGGTGCCCATTGAAGCAAGAAGAGAGTGTCAGATATCTTGTAGCTGGAGTTATGGGTAGTTGTATAGTTGCATGAGTATAGCTATGGGTGGAACAAAGAATGAACCTTTTGTAGGTCCTAGAAACTGAACCCAAGCCCTTCGCAAAAGCTTTAAATGCTCTTCAAGGATTAAGTATCTTGCCATCCCTTTTAGCATCATGATTAATACAATATTTTTTACATATACACATATGTCTACTTCAAAGCTTCAGGAGGTTGTAAAGGAGGGAGACCAACATAAAAAGGATACCAAAGGTCAGGCAGACATTTAGGCATTTTTAACCAATGGACCAAAGGGAATGTTGTTCAATTTGGCCATAGAGAGCTTTTCTAAATGACAAAAGATTTCAGCTAAGAAGCTTGAAATGCAATGATATAAGGAAATATGGAGGCAAAATATGAATAGTTCAGTTTTCTCTGAGCTTGAAATCAAATAAATAATTTTCTTACTTGACTGATCCAGAATAAGTAAACCCTAACTTCAGAGACTGTATGATATTTTTAACAGATAATGCATGTAAATTATTAAAACAGATATATAGGATACATTGGGCAAATGTATTTTTGCATGTGTGTGCCTCTGTACATAGGATAAAATATGAAAAATCTGAGAATTGAACCAGGTTACAAACACCGACTATAAAAGTGCATCCAACATCAGCATCTTATGCTTGGCTAATGAGCCAAAAATTATTGAAGCGTTTTTGTTGTTGTTGTTGTTGTTTTATGCTCCTAAACAAAACATCCAAGAAACTTAGGACACAATGAAAAGATCAAACCTAAGAATAATAGGAATAAAAGAACGATCAAAAATTCCCAGCTCAAAGGCCAGAAAACATCATCAAGAAAATCATAGAAGAAAACTTCACTAAGCTAAAGAAAGAGATGGTCATAAATGTACAGGAAGTCTACAGGACATAAAGTAGATTGAACCAGAAAAGAAAATCCTCCTGTCACATAATAATTAAAACACTAAATGCACAGAACAAAGAAAGAATATTAAGAGCAGCAAGGAAATAAGGCCAAATAACATACAAATGCAGACCTAGCAGAATTAGACCAGACGTTTTAACAGAGACTCTAAAACCAAGAAGATCCAGGACAGATGTCATATGGACCCTAAAAGAACATAAATGCAACCCCAAGCTATGCCAGCCAGTAAAGCACTCAATCATCATAGGTGGAGAAACCAAAATAGTCAATGACAAAGCCAAATTTAAACAATATCTACCTACCAAAACAGCCCTACATACAATACTAGACGGAAAACTTCAACACAAGGAGGGTACTTACACACAAAGAAAACAGAAGAAATTAATCATCTCACAACAAATTCAAAAGGAGAAAAGCATACACACATAACAGCACCCCCAACATCAAAAATAACAGAAACCAACAAACACTGGTCTTTAGTATCTCTCAAAATTAATGGACATGATTCCCTAATGCAAAGATATAAGCTAAAAGACAGGATTCACAAGCAGGATCCAGAATTTTGCTGCATACAAGAAACACAGATTACTGACAAAGAAAGGCACTACTTTAGACTAAAAGGGTGGAAAAAAAGTTTTTCGAGCAAATGGTCTGAAGAAACAAGCTGAAGTAGCCATTCTAATATCCAATAAAATAGACTTTCAACCAAAAGTTTTCGTAAGAGACAGGAAAGAAAACTGTTTATTCATCAAAGGAAAAATCCACCAAGATGAAATTTCAGTGATGTTCCAAATGCAAGGGCACCCACATTCACAAAAGAAACATTACTGAAGCTCAATATGCACCTTTCTACTCATACAATAATAGTGGGAGACTTCAACACTCCATTCTCTGCAATAAACAGGTCATTGAAAACAAACTAAATAAAGACACAGTGAAACTAATAAAAGTTATTAACTAAATATATTTAACATATATATATATATATATGAAATTTCACCCTAAAACAAAAAAATACATGTTCTTCTCTGTAATTCATGACATCTTCCCCAATATTAAGCATATAATGGTCACAAAACAAGCCTCAGCAGATACATGAAGATTGAAATATTCCCATGCATCCTGTCAAATCCCCATGGACAAAGACTAGACTTCAATAACAACAAACACAACAGAAAACAAACATGGAAACAAACAACTCTCCACTCAATGCTAAATTGGTCAGGGAAGAAATAAAGAAAAAAATTAAAGGCATTTTAAAATTAAATGAAAATGAAGAAAAAAAAACATACTCAAACTTATGGGAAAGAATGAAAGACATTCTAAGAGGAAAATTCATAGCTCTAAGTGCACTTGTAAAGAAATTGGAAAGATCCTACACTAGCAACTTACCTGAAAGCTCTAGAACAAAAAGAAACAAACACACACAAGTGGTGTGGTTGATAGGAAATAATCAAATTAAGGGCTGAAATCAGCCAATTAGAAACAAAGAACTATGCAAAGAATGAACAAAATCAACAGCTGGTTCTCTGAGACTATCAACAAGATAGATAAACCCTTAGTCAAACTAATTAAAGGACATAGAGATAGATGGTTTTAGTGCGGAATTGTAACGGACTTTCAAAGAAGACCTAATAGCAAAATTCCTCACAATATTTCACAAAATAAAACCAGAAGGTACTCTAATTCATTCAATGAAGCCACAGTTACTCTGATACCTGATCCACATAAAGACCCAACCAAGAAAGTGAACTTCATATTGTTCCTCCCATGGCACTGCAATCCCCTTCAGCAACTTGGGTACGTTCTCTAGTTCCTTCATTGGGGACCCTGTGTTCCGTCCAATGAATGCTTGTGAGCAACCACTTTTGTATTAGTCAGGCTCTGGCAGAGCCTCTCAGGAGACAGCTTTATCAGGCTCCTGTCAGCAAGCTCTTGTTGGCATCTGCAATAGTGTCTGGGTTTTGTGGTTGTTTATAGGATATATCCCCAGGTGAGGCAATGTCTGGATAGTCATTTCTTCAGTCTCTGCTCTGAAATTTGTCTCTGTCCCTGGGACTAAACCACCAATCAAATAAAACACATGGTGGGACTCATGTCTCTAGTTGCATGTGTTGCAGAGGATAGTGATTAATGGGAGGAAAGGCCCTTGGTCCTGTGAAGGTTCTATGCCCCAGTATGGTGGAATACCAGGGCTAGGAAGCAGAAGTGGGTGGGTTGGGGAGCAGGGCTAGGGGGAAGGGAATAGAGGGTTTTCAGTGGGGAAACAAGGAAAGGGGATATCATTTGAAATGTAAATAAAGAAAATATCTAATAAAATTTTTTTTAAAAAATAAAATATATAATCCAAAAAAAGAAAGAAATTGAACTTCAGATCAATTTGGTTTATAAATATTGATGCAAAAATCCTCTATAAAATTCTCACAAACTGAATCCAAGAACACATCAAAACCATCATTCACCATAATCAATTAGGCTTCACCTCTGAGATGCAGGAATAGTTCAATATATGAAAATCTATCAAAGTAACCCACTTTATAAACAAACTCAAAGGAAATAAAAACACATGATCATCTCATTAGATGCTGAAAAGCATTTGACAAAATTAAACACCCTCTTATGTTAAAAGTCTTGGAGAGATCAGCAATGCAATGCCCATACCTAAACATAATAAAATCAATGTACAGCAAACCAACAGCCATTATCAAATTAAGTGGAAAGAAATTGGAAGCAATCCCACTAAAATCAAAGACAAGAAAAGGGTGCCCATTCTCTCCCTAGCTATTCAATATAGTTCTTGAAGTTCTACCTAGAGGACTAAGATAACAAAAGGGGATCAAGTGGATACAAATTGGAAAGGAAAAAGTCACAGTATCATTATTTGTGGATGATATGATAGTATAGATAAGTAACACCAAAAATTCTGCCAAAGAGCTTCTAGAGCTGATTAAAAAAAAAACTTCAGCAAAGTGGCTGGATTAAAAAATTAACTCAGTACCCTTCCTTTATACAAATGATAAATGGGCTGAGAAAGAATATATGGAAATAATACTCTTCACTTTAGTCACAAATAATATAAAATATTTTGGTGAATATTTAATCAAACAAATGAAAGATATGTATGACAAGAACTTCAAGTCTCTGAAGAACAATATTGAAGAATGGTGCTGGTCTAACTGGCAGTCTACATGTAGAAGAATTTAAATTGACTAATATTTATCACCTTATACAAATCTCAAGGACCTCAACATGAAACCAGATACACTCAATCCAATAGAAGAGAAAGTGGGATATAGCCTTGAACACACTGGCACAGGGGAAATTTTCCTGAACAGAACATCAATGTCTCAGTATCTAAGATAAACAATTAACAAGTGGGACTTCATGAAACTGAAATGCTTCTATAAGGCAAAGGACACTGTCAATTGAATAAAATAGCAAGCTACAGATTGGAAAAAGGTCTTCATCAACCCTACATCTGATAGAAGGCTAATATCCAAAATATACAAAAAAACAAAAAACAAAAACAAAAACCCTCAAGAAGTTAGACCCCAACAAATCAAATAACCCAATTTAAAAATGGGGTATAGAGCTAAGCAGAGAATTCAAAACAGAGAAATTTTGAATGCTCAAGAAGCTGTTAAAGAAATGTACATCATCCTTAATCATTAGGGAAATGCAACTCAAAATGACTCTGACATTGTACCTTACACCAATTAGAATGGTTAAGATAAAAAACTCAAGCAACAGTACATACTGGTGGGCTTGCAAACTGGCACAACCACTCTGGCAATCAATCTGGTGGTTCCTCAGAAAATTGCAAATAGCTCTACCTAAAGACTCATCTACACCAATCCTGATAATATACCTAAAAGATGCTCCACAAGGACACATGCTCCATTATGTTCTTAATAGCCTTGTTTGTAAAAGGCAGAAACTGGAAACAATGCAGATGTCCCACAATGGAAGAATGGATGTGGGCAATAGGCTATGTAAAGATGGCCAAGTCTCCAGTTGAGATGAGGTTGTGAACCCCAGTAGAACCTGGTGGTGGTAATTCCCCCCTATATGGGACAGAAGGCATTCCCTCATGTCTACTGGACCCCTGGCTCCTGTCAAAGTTACTGCCTCCACAGCCTGCACAGACCTTATACGGCTAGTAGTCCAGTAGACAATGTTCCAAGCTTCTGACCTTCAGGCTAGACTCCCTACAGTTACCTAGCAACAGCAAGATAACACCGCCCACCTATAAGAGGGGCTGCTTGGCCTTACCTCTCTCTTTCCCTCTTACTCCCTAAACTTTTCTCTCTCTAAGCCTTTACCTTTCTTACTCTCTAACTCTCTTTCTCTCTTTCCCTTCCCCTTTCTCTCCTCTTAACCATGGCCAGTCTCTCTCTCTCTCTCTCTCTCTCTCTCTCTCTCTCTCTCTCTCTCTCTCTCTCTCTCTTTTCTCTTTCCCCCTGCCTTTCTATAATAAAGCTCTAAAACAATTGACTATCTCTGTTCACCATGGCCACTGTGCTTGGATGATGGAATAGACTTTCTTCTAATGAGCCACTCCTAACCTCCGAATGGAAGACCTTCCTGTACTCCAACCATGGACTGGACTTGGGACTCTTGCCTGTGTAGGACCCTCTCTTCCTCTGCCCTCTTCTTGTATCACCAGGGCTGAGAGTGTCACCCCAGGGCCCCTTGTACTGGGTCTGCCCCTTGTTCACCCTCCTGCTGTGTGGGGTCAATGGCTTCACACAGCCAGATGCTCACCAGGGGCCAAGTGGAAAGCGTCTTCCAGTCCTCCCATATCTGCCTGCCCAGAGGATAGGAACTCTGGCTGGATGCAGGTTTTCTCTCTCCTCGCCTTCCCCTAAACCCCACAGCCCCACAAATGGACACAGAAAATGTGGGTCATTTACACAATGAAATGCTATTCAGCCATTAAAAATGAGAACCTCATAAATTTTGCAAGCAAATGTATGGAATTAGAAAATATCATCCTGAATGAGGTAACCCAGACCCAAAAGACCATGCATGGTATAAACTCACAGATACTTGGACATTACACCAAAAATTCAGAATACCAATGATACAACCCATAGACCATAGGAAGTTTAACAAGAAGGAAGGCCCAAATGTGGATACCTGAAATCCACTTAGAAGGGGAGCAAAATAATCATGGGAGGTAGAGGGAGGGAGAAAACTTTGTAGGAGAGGGGAGGTGGTAGGGAAAGGAGGGGCAGGATCAGTTTTGGGGAGAGACATGAGGGATGTCCAGAGGGCCAGTAGAATTAATTGAAATATAGAGCAGTGGGGTTACAGGGCAGGAGGAACCTCTAGAAAGTCACAGAGACAAGGTATGTGAGAGGTTATTAGGACTCAAAGGGAATGACATTAGCTAAAATGCTCAACAGAGAAGAAATGGAACCGGATGAGCCCACCTTGATTAAAAAAAAAATTCCCCCAGTTGATGCAGGGGGCCACACTCTCATTTTCAAAAATTTTAACCAAGAATTGTTTCTGTCTAAAGGAAATGCAGGAAGAAAAAAATGGAGCAGAGACTGAAATAAAGGCCACCCATTGATGAGCCCAACTTGGGATCTATCCCATACATGCACACCAAATCCTGATACTAGTACTAAGGCCATTTTGTGAATGCACATAGACGTATGGCATGGCTGTTCTCTGTGAGACTCTACCAGCCACTGACAGAGGCAAATGCAGATACTATCAGCCAACCATTGGATTGAGGTTGGGAACCAAAAGGAAGAGTTAGAGGAAGGATTGAAGGACCTGAAGGGGATGGCAACCCCATAGGAAAAACAAGAGTGTCAATTAACCTGGTCCCCTCAGAGCTCCCAAAGACTAAGCCAAAACCCAAGGAGCATACATGGGCTGGTTCATGTTCCCTGACACATATGTAACAGTGGGCTGGTGAAACTTAAAAAAAAAAATCCTGGTGAATGCCTATCAGTATAGCACTCAGGAGACCAATGGGAAAAACTTCTTTTGCAAAAGGGAGGATATTTTTAAACCTTTATAACTACCTTACATTTTTCCATATGTTATGATCAATATAAATAATTAAACTACTTAGTGATAGCTATCAATGGATGCTTATAAATAGAAAGAATACATGTTTTAAATACTATTTTATTTCTGTGTAGACTTCAGTCTTAATTAATAGAACATCAAAATAGGAGTGAGGAATACTCTAAGAAATGTTCTGCTCTCAGGTGTATATAATAATTACTTTTAAAATATTAAATACAGTAAGAGACTAAATGGAATTCACAAGAAAGGTAAAAATATCTCTATGAGCTTATAATTTGATTCAATAATGATACCTCAAAAATTAATGGGAATAATAGTCCCATTATAATTTGATTATAATTTGATTATAATTTGATTCAATAATGATACCTCAAAAATTAATGGGAAGAAACAGTGAGTTTTTCATGTAAAACCAAGCAATATTTGTTGTTCTTGAAAGGTCATTTATAGTTTGGTTTTTGTCTAAAATGGATCTTGTTTTATTCTGGGTTCATTGGAAAACAGACAGACACATAACTCGGATGGCTTAGCTCAGAATTCATGTTGTGTGGCCCATGGACTCAGAATATAGTGGGCAAAAGTCTATTGTCTTGTTAAAGGGAACTGTACTTAGCCTGAGCTGGGTGTGGTGGCACACGCCTTTAATCCCAGAACTTGGGAGGCAGAGGCAGGCGGATTTCTGAGTTTGAGGCCAGCCTGGTCTACAGAGTGAGTTCCAGGACAGCCAGGGCAATACAGAGAAACCTTGTCTCGAAAAAAAAAACAAAAATAAATAAATAAATAAATAAATAAATAAATAAATAAATAAAATAATTAGCCTGCTCCTTTGAAGGGCTTTCACCTGGGACAAAGATGGTTGGCTCTCTATCAGATCAAGACACCTTCCTTCTTGGAAAGCTGGAAGCTTAAAGAACCAAATTGAGAAGCAGACAAGATAAGCAGTAAAAAGGGGGGTCTCACTCAGGCTACAGCTAGCTATGTGACCTTCTCAAAATTCCTAGATGACCATAGCCTCAGTCTCCCACACAATACTATGTGATTGTATAGGATTATATGATAATTTTAACAGTTTAAATATTGGACACCTTGTGGAAAAACCTAGAGAGGAAATCAAACAATAATGTCAACATAGTGCTTACAGCCCTCTGTCAGTATAGATAATTATGATGTTTAAGGAGGTATGAACAAATTTATTATACTACAGAAGATAAGAGAAATTCAGCTTTCTATCCTAGAAAAGAAAGATCAGAGACATCTCAAAAACAAAACAAAAACAGTAAGCAATGAGGAAGAGGAGGAAAAAGTTTGGGTAGAGGTATGAGGAAGGATGAGGGTAAAGGCATGAACCTTATTATGGCAACCAAAGAAAGCTACAAATCACTATAATAACAAGACTAAAGTAATGATTTATCATTATGCAGAAAGAATATTTCTGACAAAATGGGCAGGGAATGAATGAATACAATGAGCTTAGCAAGTGAAAGCCAAGCGGGAAATCTTAAACTAGAGATCCCAAATGGATAAAGCATGAGCTCACAGGTCAGACAATAAAGGTCATTAAAGTCTAGTGGGACCACACTAAGATTTGGGATTCTATTTTCTAAGGTAAAAGAAATTGTGAACACTGACAGAATTTTATGCAATTCACATAAGGAAGGAACAGGTAAAATAGGATGGATATATTAACTAGAGTAACAGTGGGAGGGGTAATCCAGAGGGAGAGAGGGAAAGAGAAAAGTAGCACTAAGGATATTGGAAAAAGCAATAGTAAAATGTACTGTTTATGCTTGCTTTAAACACAAACAGAGAGAGACAGAGAGAGAGAGATTTCTACATAGGGTATATAGGTACATAGGGGATAATATTCTCTCCCTGCCTATTCAATACTTGAAGTCCTAGCCAGAGCAATTAGACAACAAATGGAAGTCAAAGGAATACAAATTGGAAAGAAAGAAGTCAAAATATTACTAATTGCAGATGATATGATAGTATATATAAGTGACCCCAAAAATTCCACCAGAGAACTCCTAAACCTGATAAACAACTTCAGTGAAGTAGCTGGATATAAAATTACCTCAAACAAATCAGTGGTCTTTCTCTACACAAAGGATAAACAGGCTGAGAAAGAAATTTAGGGAAACAGCGCCCTTCAAAAGAGTCACAAATAATATAAAATACCTTGGCGTGACTTTAACTAAGGAAGTGAAAGTTCTGTATGATAAGAACTTCAAGTCACTGGAGAAAGAAATCGAGGATCTCAGAAGATGGAAAGAACTCCCATGATCATGGATTGGCAAGATTAATCCAGTAAACATGTCTATCTTACCGAAGCAACCTACATATTCAATGCAATCTCCATCAGAATTCCAACTCAATTCTTTACTGAGTTAGAAAGGGCAATTTGCAAATTCATCTGGAATGATAAAAATCCTAGGATAGCAAAATTAAGGGCTATTAGGAAAACATACCTAATACATTAGAAGATTTCCAAAATACATGCATATATGAAGGCAATCTAAGTGAAATCACCAAATAATGGGGGAAACAACTATAATTGAACATGTCTTGTCAGATAATGAAGCTTTCAATCTCATGATTGGGTTATATCTAATTCCGTTGTTGGCTAAATGAGTCTCATGGGAACTCCCCCCCAAAAACTGTGGCTTGTGCCAAGACTATAGGCTGTTCTCCACCAACTGATGGCATGGCCCAATTGCTGAAGATGAGGATGTCCTGTCTTCAAGATATGCTAGTGGCACAGTGGCACAAAGTCTGTGGCAGTAGCCAACTAACATCTGTTTTGACTTAAGACCCACTCCATGTCCTGAAACCCATACAATGCACTGCTTTGGTGACCAAGAAACAGGGGTCTAGGGTAAAAACAAATACTACTGTTCTAAGACTTATGGTCTTTTAAAAAGCCATATTAAAAACTTGCAATCATAGAAGTTTCTTAAAATATGTAATTTGAAAGGAATTTCAAAATGGAGTCACCATGTAATAGGGAAAAACAAGCCTCCCAACTAGATATTTTATGCAACCAAGCAAAACCTCCAGTTCTAGAAATAGGTTCCATATTTTTTGAGTCATTAGCTAAAGGGATCCCACAACCCACCCCCAAACATCACAGGCTATTACCAAGACTATTGGTTACTTTCTATCATCTGATGGTAGGCCCTATAAATGAAGACAATATCCCTTCAAACATGGAGAAATAAAGCTGGTATCCAACCAGAAGCATCACCCCTACTGATTTGTGTTCCTGGTGCTGAAAGTTGCTTTTCATGCTACCAGAGAAGAAAAGTCATCATGAATATCATGTACTCTCAAGTCCTATGTGTTAGAATTCTGACTAAATTCCACCCAACATTTACCTGACAACAGCCAGGTATGCTCTTCCCTACAGTTTCCTGGCAACAGCCAGGTAGGCCTGGCCCACTATAAAAGGGGCTGCTTGCTCCTTCTGCTCTCTCTTACTCTTGCCTCTTGCTTACTCTTGATTCCCTCTTCCCTCTTGCCCTCTTGCCCTCTTGGGCTTTTCCTTGTTTCCTTGCCACCTCTCTTTCCCATTCCCTTCTCCATCTCTCTACTTCTCTTCTCTTCTCTTCTCTTCTCTTCTCTTCTCTTCTCTTCTCTTCTCTTCTCTTCTCTTCTCTTCTCTTCTCTTCTCTTCTCTTCTCTTCTCTTCTTTCTCTCTCTCTCTCTCTCTCTCTCTCTCTCTCTCTCTCTCTCTCTCTCTCTCTCTCTCTCTCTTTCCCTCTGTCTGTCTTTCTCTGCCTCTACTACCCTCATAACTCCCCTCCTCATGGCCTGAATAAACTCTATTCTATACTATACTGGTGTGTGGCTGGTCCTGCGGAGGCAATCCCTTTCCCCATACCTCACCACAGGCCCATAGAACATATTCTGTCTCTCTTTATCTTTTTATAAATACATCACGATGTGTAAGAGAAAACACAATAATTGGAAATCTGTTCATGGTGTAAAGCTGTTGAGGAAAGAACCTGCTCAGCTACATCTGAGCAATAACTGCACATCTACAGTGACCACTTGAAAGTAGAAACAGACAGGCGGGATATGCTCAAGCATATGATCAGACACTAGATGTGCTTAGACAAGCAACAATGAGTGCAGCCAGCAGTAATGTAGACACACCCATGGATAAAGTGACCATGACCGCAGGTTTGGAAACTCCACTAAAGTCAAACTAGCGGAAAGTGAGGTGACATCAATTTCTGAAACCAGTAATTAGAAATAATAAGTTCAATGTCTGTGCTCCATGGAATGTCATGTGCTGTGCTGTTGCTCAATTCTGTTAAGTAATACTTCACTAGAAGTGACTCTGTGCTGGGTTACAGGAGTTTTAATTTCCGTGTGATGACCAATATTGTGGCTCTACATTATACAATACAGCATCTCTAGAGATGAAGTTCCATCTGGTAGCTAATTAAAAAAGTAACTGACATAAGCCAGATCCAGAAAGACAAATATCAAAAGTTCTCTTTCATGGGACTGCTTAATAAAAGAAAAAAAGTTGACTAAAATATAAGACAGTGATTTATAGAGGCTGGAAAACTGCAAACATGGGAGAGGACTATAAAGGGGGAGTACATTTAATTAATTGTATAGTATGCATGCATGTTTAAGTAGCACACAAACCTATTAATATACATAGATAATATATGTTAACAAATCACTATAGAATGTGGCCATTTCACTGAGTAACAAAACCTGTAACTATTAAAATCTTAGTAAAACAAGTAATACAGCTGGACATGGTGCTGTACACCACAAGCCCACAGTGAAGAGCAGATGCAGAACGGTACTAGGAAAGCCTTCCTTAATTATATAGAAAAAGACCCTATTTAAGTGACAATGACAAGAAAGGCAACCACATTTAACAAATAATATTTAGAGAGAATTATAAATGTCCTCATGAAAAGATTTTCAAAGAAAATCAGTTCTACATTTATACATGTACTTGAATTTCATTCCTTATGAGATTATAATATTTAGTGTCAACCAAATTGACTTTATATTAGACATCCCTGTACTTTCCCTAAAGTATACACACACACACACACACACACACACACACACACACACACACACACACACACATACACACACACACATACATACACACACACGCATGCACAAACACATACACACACACACATACATAAACACACATACACACACATACACACACGCATACACACACACATACACACACATACACACACACACACACACACACACACACGAGCATCTGAGGGCAGAATTATGAACAAGAAAGTCCAATGATAGAAATAACCTCAACCTTTTCTCCAGCTTAAAAAAATTATGTGAATTATCAAGGATATATTTGATTACATAAAGAAGTGAGCAAATGCTAGCCAGGAGATGTAGAATCTGAGTTATAACTTGAGGGGACAGAAGACCTCCCTGACACATTGGGGAGCTATTACACTCCCCATCAACTGGAGCCCTCTGAATGGAAGTAAAGTGGTGAGTCAGTGTGTTTGTACTATACGTCCCTTTCCACTATGCTATCCACTCATCCCCTTCCCACTCCTTTCCTTCATCTCATCCCATACTGAACAGTCTGGATTTTATCTTTTGATGAACATTCTTCAAATCCTATTTGTGGAGTCAAATGATAATGCTAAGTTGCCATAAACTAGTCACTGGTTAGAATCTACTCCCTATTATTGCCTTGAACATGAAGACAAGTGCATTCCCCCACGGAGACAATACCGTTTGAGAGTTGTCCTGGATGAGAATTGTTTTTTACTGATTATTTTGTTCATTTACATTTCAAATGCTGTCCCTCTTCCCGATTTCCCCTCCACTTTGCTTCTAAGAGGGTACTCCCTCAACCTAAGAATGGATATAGGAAATGTGGTACATTTATGTAGCGGAATAAGATTCAGTTATTAAAAAACGAGGGCATCATGACTTTTGCAGGCAATTAGCAGAAACTAGAAAATATCATCCTGAGTGTGGTAACTCAGTCCCAAAAGGACATGCAGGATATGTACTCACTAGTAAGCGAATATTAGCCAAAAAGTACAGAATACCTAGGATACAACCTACAGACTGTAGGAAGTATAACAAGCAGAAATGCTCAAGTGAGAATGTTTCAACCCCGCTTAGAGGGGTTAGGAAATAATCACACGAGGCAGAGGGAAGGAGGAATCTGGGAGGGAAAGAGAGGGGGAAGAGAGGGTAAAAAGGGGGTAGGGAACAGAAGAGAACCCCAGAGGGCTAAGAAATATATGGAAATAAGCAACCTTAGGAAGTGGAAGATATGGGGACCCTCAAGAGAGTACCAGAGACCAGGGAGGTAGGACATTCTCAGGACTCATTGGAGGTAACCTTAGCCAAAATGCCCAGTATTAAGGAAAAAGAAATTGAGTCTACTCCTAGTAGATAGACAGGGCCTCAAGTGGAGAAACAGGGTTACTAACCCACAGCCAAAATTCCTGATTCAGAATTGTTCCCGTCTAAAAGAACTGCAGGGACAAAAATGAGAGACTAAAGGAAAGGAGGTCAATGTTCAACATAACTTGGGATCCATCTCATGGGGACTGGAAAGTACAGGGATCACCAACTCCTGACACTACTATGCTATGATATGCTTACAGACTGGAGCCTGGCATGGCTGATTTCTGAGAGGCCCTACCAGCAGCTAACTGAGACGGCTTACACCCTGACTGAAGTTGCGGAATATTTGAATTAGCGGAAGAATTAAAGAAGAGAGTAAACCCCCATAGGAAGGCCATCAGTATCAACTAACCCAGACCCCAGGAAGCTCCCAGAGACAGAGCCACCAACCAGGAGCATACATTGGCTAGTCCTAGGCCCCAGGCACATATGTTGCAGAAGTCTACCTGGTTGAGCCTCAGTGGGAGAAGATATGCTTACTCCTGGAGAGCCTTGAGGCTCCAGGGAAGGGGGAGGCCTAATGGAGGGGAGAGCACCCTCTTGGAGGCAAGTGGGAAAAGGAATCAGATGAGAAACTGTGTGAGAAGGAACTGAGGGGGGTGGGCAATGACTGGAATGTAAATAAATAAAATAATTTGAATTTAAAAATTGACAACTTTCTAAAGTCAGCTAAAGGGTGGGCAGAAATTAACAATATTAAATAACCTTTACAAAGGCAATTTTGAAAAGCATGTTGATATTTTAAAGAGCAGAATTTATCTCACCAGGCCCTGAATGCCTAAAGAAAAAAAAAAATGAAACAAATTCTATGTCCTTTCCAAATTCCACCTTCCTTGACACATAGACTCTCACTATTTCTGTGAGTTTGTCTTGGCCCTAATAATGAAAGATCAAATTCCATGGCCTGAAATACCAAAAACTAAGTAGTGGCAGACTTTGCTTGTGTTGTTGTCCAGCTGCTAGGCTAGCAGATGGCTGCCTTCTTGCTCAACTTTCTTCTTCTTTTTTTTTTCCAGATTTACTTTATTTATTTTTATTTTTTAAATTAGGTATTTATTTTATTTACATTTCCAATGCTATCCCAAAAGTCCCCCACACCCTCCCCTTTCCACTCCCCCACCCACCCACTCCCACTTCTTGGCCCTGGCGTTCCCCTGTACTGGGGCATATGAAGTTTGCACAACCAATGGGCCTATCTTTCCACTGATGGCGGACTAGGCCATCTTTTGATACATATGCAGCTCGAGACTTCCATGGTTACTTTTCTGTACTTTCCTATTCTGGATTCTCTTTCATTAAGAGGACATTAATTATGACGGACTAGGACCCACCATGAAGATTCTATTTTAACTTTCCTACCTTTTGAAAATAGAACCAAGCTCTGGGAACACACTTTCAGACATGTTGAGGCAACTTTCAGTGTTGTTAGGTGTACTTCTGTTTTAGTTAGGGTTTCCAGACTGTGAAGAGACATCATGACCAGGGCAAATTTTTTTTTAACAGAAAACACTTAATTTGGACTGGTTTATAAATTCAGAGGTTTTGTTCATTATCATCATGGGAAGCATGGCAGAGTCCAGGTAGGCATGATGCTAAAGAAGGAGCTAAGATCTCAGCACCCTGATCCCTAGAAAGCAAAGTGGAGATTGGTTCAACATTAGGCATAGCTTGAGCATTTATATAAGACCTCAAACCCTTCCCTTCTGTGACAAACTTCCTCAAACAAGGCCATACCCACTCCAACAAGGCCACACCCTATGGGTCAAGCATTTAAACACAGTTTATGGAGACATAACTATTCAAACTACCACAACCTCACAGGATGTAATTATACAAATTGAAATGTTGATAGCATCGTTATGAAATGCATTCTCCCATATACCGCTGTCTTCTTTGTGATGTTATGTAAAGCATGGTGAGGTAAATTACTGTATTAGAAATTAGGGCTTCCTTTGGGCTTCCATAGATAACATTGTTTTATGGGATGAGCTATACAGAATTCAATAATGGCAGTTTCCAATAGCATTCTTCTGCTTATATTCTTTAGCAACAATTTCCTGATTATTATGTCGTAATAAAACTATTTTTTTATATTGTTAAGGTATTCTAAATGACCAAGTTCTTTATTGAACATTTTGTTCAGGAAATACAAAACCATCACTGCTTTATATCACTGCATCATAAATCATTAGTGTTCTATTGTCATAAAAAATAATATCTAAACTGTAATTGTAAAATGCTACTTTTATTACATATCTAGTACTTCCAAACTAATTACATTTTCTTATTCTGTGGACTACCTTCTAGGTTTTATATGATATGACTTTGTAATAATATAAAAATAAAATAGAATTTCATAAGAAACATAAAAGGAGTGGAAATGATAATTTTGAATGAACAAAAGGGAAAGATGAAAACACTAGTCAGAAAAGCTGGGGTTAGGCACATTCTTGCATTTAACTACCCATTTGTGGCTTCCCAGGGCTACATGATCATCCATAAATTCACACTCAAGAAAGAACTATTCATATTACAGAAAAGGAAAATAAAATAAGATGAGATGAAAGAAACCAATAACAACAACAAGCAACACATATACATAAAAACTAAAATATTTTAATTTACAACTTTACATTGAGCAGCTCTGAAAAATGCCTTATGGTGGGCCAGCTGGAGAATCAGTCATTGACTCGTCTGCATAATGGTAGTGACTTAATTTTTGTTTGTGGTTTTAGTTTTTGTTTTGCCTCTATTTTGTTTTTGTTTTACTTATTTATTCATTTACATCCACAAAGCTGCCCACTCCCAGCCCCCTCTCACAGACTTGCTCTCCCCAACTCCCTTTCCCTTTGCCTTGGAGAAGGAGTCCCCCCACCAGGGTCTCTCTCTCTCTCTCTCTCTCTCTCTCTCTCTCTCTCTCTCTCTCTCTCTCTCTCTCTCCCTCTCTCTCTCTCTCTCTCACACACACACACACACACACACACACACACACACACTAGTATATTGGGTCTCTGCAGGGTTAGGCACATCCTCTCTCACTGAGGCCAAACAAGGCAGCCCTATACTGCACATGTGACCAGCCTCTTTACGCTCTTTGGTTGGCACCTCAGTTTCTGGGAGCTCCTAGGGGTCCAGGTTAGTTGACACTATTACTCTTCCTATGGAGTTGCTTTTACCTTCAGGGCCTTTGATCCTTCCTCTAACTCTTTCATAGGGGTCCCTGACCTCAGTCAAATGTTTGGCTGTGGGTATCTACATCGGTCTCAGTCAGCTGCTTGATAGAGACTCTAAGAGAAAGGCTATGCTAGGTTCCTGTCTGCAAGCACAACATAGCATCATTAATAGTGTCCAGGACTGGTGCTTGCCCATGGGATGGGTCTCAAGTTGAGTCAGGCACTGGTCAGTATCTGTTCCATCTTTGTCCCTGAATTTCTTTAGATAGGACCAATTTGAGGTCAAAAACTTTGTAGGTGGGTTGGTGTTCCCATTCCTCTAGTGGAGATTCTTTCTGGCTACTGGTGATGGTCTTTTCAGGATTCATATCCCCAAAGTTGGACATTTTGGCTAAGGTCACCCACATGGACTCATGGTAATCTCCTCCATCCCAAGTCTCTGAGACTTCCTATACATTCCTTGCATCCCCTACCCCTGGCAACTGAATATTTCCATTCATTTTCCTGGCCCTCTGGGCCTCTCTCCTGTCTCTCCCCATACCTGATCCTGCCCCTCTATTCTACTCCTCATTCTCACTCATACCTTGCTTCCTCTGCCTCCCATGACTATGTTGTTCCCACCTCTAAAGCTGAAAAATATAATCCACACCCAATTAGACACACAATGTATATATTTTTCTCCATACTAAACAACCAGCAACAGAAACTTGTATTGCTCAATATTTACTTCTTACTTACCTGATTACATTGATGTTATAATCATAAGTACATAGTTTCCTATTTTTATTGGATGAAAGAAAATAAACAAGCAGCACTTAGATTATCTTAGTTTATCACAAACGCCTGTGGAAGGATTTTTGCTTTCTACTCAGGCCTTATCTAAAAATTGTTCAGCAAGGATATGTATATTATCCTTATAGTGCCACATGTCTCTTCAGATGAGAAGTCAACACACTTGCCTACATATATTACTAAGAAAATGGTCCAGAAAAGAGTTATAGATTACCAAGTTGTTAAAAATTAAAGTGTTTTAAATCTGTTGGGAGCCTGGCTTACCCACAGCTTTTGTTTATGTCCTGGTGAAGGGACAAAAGAAATGTAGTTCTATATCCATGCCCAGATAACCATAGTATGAGGTTGGGTTCAAGGCATTGAAAGAATTAAGGTTTTAGTTCAAGAAAACTTGTGTTTTCCTTTGGAAGAGAATATAGTTGCCACCCCAAGACCACTGTGTGCTGGGTGTGTGATACACTTGAGATCATTTGTGTTTCTTTTGTTCAACCTTGTTTTATTAGCTTCCTGATGATTTTATCCCAGTGTGTGATAATTTTCTCTTGATCTTGACCCATTTGTTCCTTACAAACTGTATAGAACATGCTTTCTTCCTTAGTAAACTTTCTTGGCATAAGTCATTACTTTATGCAAGACCTCTTATTTCCAAGTTGTCTGTCTTCTTTATTTTCTGATTTCCAGTCCTCCCACTTAGGACTCTACTGCCTTTGCCCTGAATTACTCATTTCCTGATCCTACCTGCCCTTGAGTGTTGGAGGTGAGGTGGCACCAGAGTCAATGACACAGACTCCAGGAAAAGGTGAGAAATACCACAGAAAGCTAATCTGAATGCTGCTGCAAGCTCCTTTAATAACCACCACCCATAATCCATTAGTCCTAAGAAAGCATTTCATTTTTTTTTAAATTTTTTTCTTCCTTTTTTTATTAGGTATTTTCTTCATCTACATTTCAAATGTTATCCTGAAAGTCCCCTATTCCCTTCCCCTGCCCTGCTCACCAACCCACCCACTCCTGATTCCTGGCCCTGGCATTCCCCTGTACTGGGACATATGATCTTCGCAAGACTAAAGGCCTCTCCTCCCATTGATGGCCTACTAGGCCATCCTCTGCTACTTATGTAACTAGAGACATACTTATGTGGTCTACTGGTTAATTCATAACATTGATCCTCCTATAGGGTTGCAGACCCCTTTAACTCCTTGGTTACTTTCTCTAGCTCCTTCTTTAGGAGTCCTGTGTTCCATCCAATAGATGACTGTGAGCATCCACTTCTGTATTTGCCAGGCACTGGCATAGCCTGACAAGAGATAGCTATATCAGGGTCCTGTCAACAAAATCTTGCAGGCATATGCAATAGTGTCTTGGTTTGGTGGTTGTATATGGGGTACATCCCCAGGTGTGGCAGGAAGATTGAGCAATACCTCTCCTGGGCATTTATCCAGAAGATGTTCCAACTTGTAATAAGGACACATGCCCCACTATGTTCATAGCAGCCTTATTTATAATAGCCAGAAGCTGGAAAGAACCCAGATGCCCTTCAACAGAGGAATGGATACAGAAAATGTGGTACATTTACACAATGGAGTACTACTCAGCTATTAAAAAGAATGAATTCATGAAATTCCTAGGCAAATGGATGGACCTGGAGGGCATCATCCTGAGTGAGGTAACCCAATCACAAAAGAACTCACACAATATGTACTTACTGATAAGTGGATATTAGCCCAGAAACTTAGAATACCCAAGATATAAGATACAACTTGCGAAACACATGAAACTCAAGATCGAAGACCAAAGTGTGGACACTTTGCCCCTTCTTAGAATTGAGAATAAAACACCCATGGAAGGATTTACAGAGATAAAGTTTGGAGCTGAGACAGAAGAAAGGACCATCTGAAAGCATCTCTTCTAAACAGCAGTTCTGGGTTGGCTGTCGTTGACTGCAACGGCAATCCTTGATCTCTCAGGCAGTCTTCAATTAGGTCTCCTGAAGGAGATGCCTTTGTGGCTGTATAGCCCCTGGCATTTAGCATAGAGGTGTCTGTACCATTCCTCCTACAGGACTGCCACGGAAGAATGACCTGCAGACCCAGGTCATAAGCTGAGCCAGCACAGCTTACTACCTCTCTTGGAATTGTTAAGTTCTATATTTCCTTAGACTATCCAAGCTTCCAATTTTTTAAACACCTGTCTGACTGGGGCACTTCTTAATTTTACTTCCAGCTAAGGATGAACTATGAAGGAGTAAAAGACACTCTTTACTGGAGTAAACAGATGCTATGATGGGGGGGATCCTACAGTGTACCTCTATTGCCAGGATGGCAATCTTAACTTTCAAGATCAAAGTTTTATGGGTAGATATTAATCATACAGAGAATATATATTTTTCCATCTGTCACTTGTGAGCTATTCACTTTTGATTCCTACTTACTTTTTGTATAGCATTGGAAATGTAAATGAGCTAAATACCTAATAAAAAATGGAAAAAAAAAAAAAAAAAAAAAAAAGAGAAAGGTCTTTGAGTTCGGCATGTTAGAGTTCTTACTAAATTGTACTCATGTCCTAGGAAAGAATGAGTGTTCCTCTAACTCTGTAACTCGTTTTTTTCATAAGCAACTTAGATAAGAGTTAAGAAAGTTTAATGAATAAAATAAATGAAAGTTAACAGGGAATGTGAGCATGATAGATAGGTTTTTGTTTGTTTGTTTTAAGAACAGTACATTTTACCAGGTGGTAGTGGTACATGTCTTTAATCCCAGCAATCAGGAGGAATCAGGCAGATCTCTAAGTATGAGGCAAGCCTGATCTACAGACTGAATTCCTGAAAAGCTGGAGCTACACAGAAAAACAATGTCTCAAAAACACCAAATCAAACAAACAAATAAATAAAATCAATAACAACATAAAAGAATAGTGCATGTTCCAAAAGTACAGAAGCCGATTAAGAAGTGGTTATTACTAAAGTTTTACACTGGATAGTAACAGCTAGTGGAGTCCAGATTAAATATTCTACTAAAAGTAACTAGAAAAGCTATGTGAACAATTTCTTAAACAGCTGGCACAGTAATGAAGAGTCAGAGGCCAAAGTCTGTGTGAAGGGGTCTGAGAAAGTTAAGTCTAGGATTGGGGTACATTTTCCCATGGAATCCATCTTGGAATAGGTCTGAATTTCTCCTCCTTTCTATAATAAAAGAAAAAAGAAATAGGATTCCAGAGTCAAAAGAAATGAGTTTCATTATAACATGCCTAGAGTGTGTGTTGGGATCCTAGAGGGTTAAACTCAAGAGTTAAAGAAAGACAAACCATATTGGCAGTTGTAGTAAGTGAGACCCAGGAAGCTCTCAAGCCCTGGAATTGATTAATTACTGCTATAGCTTTGCCTGTCAGCATACAGAAAACATTCATCATTGCTTATAAAGTTTTAGATAACTGAACAAAACTTACCTGACCCAAAAGGAGACAAGAATATGCCACAGCAAATATACAGAAGAAAAACATAAGAGATGTAACAGAAATGTCTTGTGAGGAAAGTAAACAGTTATAAGATACAAATGTTAAAGTTAACCATAGTAAAACAGGTGAGAGAGAGACACAGAGAGACAGAGGCAGAAAGAGAGAGCCTACAAGGAATTTGAAAAGGAATCAAAAAACATATGAAGTCACTTGTACAAATCTGTAGTTAAAAAACTCTAAGTCTGTTTGCCTAATAGAATGGAAGAAATAACTCTTGAATGGGAAGACTCATAAAAAAGATCTAATAAAAAATGAAAAGATAAATGAGAAAAAATAAAATGAATATACACATTATATATATGCATACATGTACATGTATATATGTATGTGTATATGTGTACACATACATTCACATACGTATATATTTGTGTATTCATGTGTATGTATGTGTATATGCATAGTTTATATGTACATATAGATATAACTTAATATGTATATTTGTGTATATACACATATATATGCATATATATGAAGATGCATGCCTTAAATCCTGAAATAGGAACCCTGAAAAAGCAATATTCACTGAAATAAAAGCGGAAAATTCATGAAGGTAATAAAAATTTAAACTTCAGATCTCAGAAGCACTTTATTACCTCAGAAAACAACCGAAGCTGTTTTTCAGGAAAAAAAAAATCTTTCATACAAAAGACACTTTTCCAGAGTTAACAAATTATTAGGTCATTTGACTTCTCAGTGAAAAAGTACAAATTACAAGAAAGTAGATGTACTGAAAGAATGAAATTATTAAGCCACAACCTTACACTGTGAGGCTATTTTCCCCAAGTAATAGGACCATCTTCAAGCAAATATTGTTAAGAATAATGATAGAACATTCTGAAACAAATTTTCCAGTACACTTTCATTAAAAAGATATACTTAAAGGTGTTCTTTAGACTAAGAACACAGCGATGATGTGAACACAGGAACACAAGAAAGCTAAAGAACATGCATGTGGACATACAAAAATGAAGGTCATGCAACTGAAGAACAGTGTTAGCTGCATTACTGAAGACGCAATAATGAGAAGATGACTCTGATAGCATTTGTGAGCTGCGATGTTAATATTACTATGTAGAATGCTGACTCAGGGGCAGAACTCAGCATGATATGACAAGGAGGAGAAGATGTTAGGCTAGGATCCCTTCCTAAGGACAGTCTTTTCAACTTTCTCACAGTTAGATGGTTCTTGAAATGGCCTGAAAAGGGAATATCTTTTCAGTTGAGTCAATTCCTGAAGTAGCCAGCACATATGGAGACTATTTTCCAAAGCGGCTTGGAAAAATAGCAACCAAGGAAGAATCTATCCGGTTTGTCCCAGAGCCTGCCTTTTGTCACTCTGATGAGTCTTCATGCGTGGTCTGGAACAGCTCCTCTAGAATTCTGATGGGTATTTGTTTCCTAGGTTGGGACTGTACTGGGTAAAGTGTTCCTCCCTCCATATTATCTTATTATGTTATTCTGAGGTATTAATCAGATATCATTGTATGGTCTAGACCCTTCAACTTTGTATAGCACGGTTCCTGGGAGTGTATGATCATCCAGTTGCAAGAACTAGACCCTTCAGACTTGCAATTACTTTCTCTATTTTAAGAACTAAACAGGCAGAGGGCAGAGACACTGGCAGAAATTTTCTCTGTGGGTCCTTTATCACATTCCTTTGTGTGGGATGATGATGTCATGGCCACAGGAATTGTACCAGAACCACACAACAGTGCACACTGTCTCCAGGACATTGGAACATACTTTTAAAAAGTAGTACTTCCACATTATAATTGACTTTGAATTTTGGTAGTTTATATAAGTGAGACACATTGATCTCCTGAACATATGGTGCCATATAACGATTTAAGCACTGTAAAGCCCTAAGAGTGAGTGCTTCCCAAGAGGTGACTGTCTCTTCTTACTTACACCCCCAATACACAAACCTTCATCAAAGAAATGTAAGCATAATTTCACAAAGAGCTTCCACTGTGGAAAACTGACTCTAGTACAATATGGGGATGCTCAAATGCCATATTTTAAAGACACACTATTTATATATATTGCACATGCATTCTTCTCTGTACATTATGTCCAGATAACTTCTCACAAAACTCAATGTAAATTCTATGAAAATCTTTGGTACACTATACTTTTTAGGGGAATGTTACAAAGAAAAAGCTTATATTCAAGTCTGAAGTAATTTTTAGGAAACACCTACAAAACCTCAAATAATATGGCTGCCCAAAAAGATCCAATCAATGGTATCATCAATAGACATAATAGCATAGAAATGGGAAATCTGACAGGACCACACACTCAAAGAAGTACAGGCAACTAAGGAATTCTGAGAGTAAAAGAAATAGTGTTCCCCAAGGGTGAGCCTCAAACTGGTTATGAATATGAATTGAATTTTAATTTTAAAAAGTTTTCTAAAATGAAGCAAATTCTTAAACCATTTCACTGTTTTTTAAAATATGAATAATATTTAAAAATATTCCTAATACAATTTTTCCTAAATATTATGCATTTAGGAACATCATTATTCTTGATCAAACATTAAGCCACTTGAGTTTTTTTTAAATATGCTTTTATTCAGTATTATATCTTAAATTTTTAAAGTCACTGGTATTTTAAATTTACTCTTCCTTGTAGCCCACACAGTATTTAATTGTTAAAAATTATCACTATCGATGATGAGGTTTAAAAATCTTGCAAAGTTGAAATTTTTCTCAAATTTGTAATTTTGAAAAAAATATTTTTATGAAAATTTTACAACATAAAACTATTGCTATTTTAAAACCTTTTGAATATTTTGCCAAACTGAAATGCTACAATTTTTACTTCTTTTTTACTTTCTACTTCAAAACAGCTATATGTTCCCACTCAAAAATAGAAATGCTATAAAACCATTCTGCAAATTAATGTATTTCAAGAAATTATGAAATTTCAAAATATTTTTTGAAAATCTTTGAAATATCATCATTGGAATTATTTGTCCTCCATATTGCTTTTCTATTTGAATTTTATGTTATTTTTCAGTTTTATTTTTTTATTCATGTTGGGAAGTTTTACACACATACAATGTGTGTAAAACTCACTTGGTCCCTACAACCTCTCCCAAGCTTGCTTTAAAAACTATTGGCCAATGCCAACTTCCATTTAGATTTGTAAAACATTGAAATTTATTTAGATTCAGTTAGTAAGTGCACAGTTCTCACTGGATTTAATTTGCATACCATTATTTATACCCCTGTAACATTCCCTCTCAATTGCACATCCCCCTACCACCATTTTTCTCTTTGTAACTTGCTGAGTTCAATTAATGCTCCTTTTATGTATATGAGTATATGGCCAGCAGCAACCTACCAGATGCCACAGCCTGAACCCACCGCCCCATCCCCAAAAGACTCCTCCCTCCTTCAGCAGACAACAACCATAATCAGTTATGAGTTGACTGAGCAAGGACCCAGTGTCATATTCAATAGACACTATTATAGTACAGTACTCCTCTTACCTCCAGGTCTTATGATCTTTCAGTCCCCCTCTTCCAAAATGCTCCCTGAGATATGGATGCAATTTGATATAGATAGATGTCTGTTGGGAACAAAAAAAAAAAAAAAAAAAAAAAGGAAGGGGGGGTTGCCTGGGGCCCTGAGGCCCTGGGGAAGAACTGAAGGAAAAAGATGCTCACACTCCACCAGAGTTTCCCTATTCTCTGGTCAGTCAGGTGTGGGAGGGCTGCTATCTACCCTATCCACTCATCCCTGGGTGGGCATTCCTCTATCCTATTGTTCAGGGGGTAGTCAAGGGGCAACCTGCCTGGGGACCCCTCCCCAGAGCTACTTTGCTAAAGCCACCAGGGTTGTGGGAGACAGGGAAGAAGGAAAGAGAGGGAAAGAGAAAGAGGGAGAGAGAGGGAGAGAGAGAGAGAGAGAGAGAGAGAGAGAGAGAGAGAGAGAGAGAGAGAGAGAAAGAGAAAGAGAGAGAAAGGAAAGAAGAAGACAAAGAGAAAAGGAAGAGGAGAGAGAAGTGAGAGAAGAGAGAGGTGAGATGACAAAGGAATAAGAGAGTGAGGTGCAGGCTGAGCACCCCTTTTTATGGTTTCACTGTTGCTAGGTAACTGGGAAGGAGTTTAGCCTGAAGGTCAGAAGCTTGGGCCATTGCTTAAGTAACTACTGGCCATGCTTTTCTTGTGAGGGCTGTGGGAGGTGTTACCTTAGGCAGGGGCCGGAGTTTCAGGAGCATGAGGGAACACCTACAATGTTTAGACCTCAGCTCAACTGGAGACCAGCCTGCAATTCCCCACAGATGTCCCATTGAGAGCTGAGCACTCAGCCTTACTCTCATGAGGACAATTTTTATGAATATTGGGACATTTTATTTAAAATTTCAAAAACTAATATTTTTCGTAGCTAATTTGTCTGACACATTGATTAGTGATTTTGAAGCAAAAGACTGTAACAGTCACCATATAAAATCTTTGCTATTAATGTGATTCACAATAAGTTGATTTATCTGCTGGTATTCAAAGACACAAATATTACTAAACTACACTAATAATGTATAAATAAGAGAGAAAGTTTTTGATGTTAAGCAAAAA
This sequence comes from Mus musculus, assembly GCF_000001635.26. NCBI lineage: Eukaryota > Metazoa > Chordata > Mammalia > Rodentia > Muridae > Mus > Mus musculus. The sequence goes on from NC_000076.6 coordinate 38,150,546, forward strand.
ATATTTAACATTTAAAGGTTTGTGTGTGTGTGTGTGTGTGTGTGTGTGTGTGTGTGCATGTGTGTGTGTTTGCACAAGTGCCATATATGTGATAACATACTCAGAAGGCAGAGGAATAGGTTCGATCCCTCTGGAGATGGAGTTACAAGCAGTTGTGAGCTGCTAGGTTTGTGTACTGGGATCCAAACTCATGTTCCTTGGAAGAATAGCACGCATGCTTAACCACTGAGCCATGACTCCAACCACATCTATACCTTTTACATTATAGATTTTAATTTCACTGTGTAATCTTTTAAAAATATTTGGGAAATGGCAACTTCTGTTTTTACTCATAAAATATTAAATTCAGTTAGATTCTATTAGTGATTCAATTAGTGCACAGTTCCTATCTGTACTTAATGTGCATATAGTCAATTCTAAGTATGAATATTCATGTACTTGCTAATTTAATAAATAATATTTTCTGATGCCATATTAAATATTTTACTTATAATATTATGGTGAAAAATATTCAGCATTGACCTTTTAAATTGTGAGATTTAATTCACCCAACTAAATAATTGTTTACATTAAACTTCTAAAATTTTTCTTTGTAAAAGTTGATGAATATTAAGACACTATTAAGATTGACTTAATTAACTACTTTATCTAAAGCACTTGATGGCACTGTTATAAAACTGTAATCACTTAAATATTTAAAACCTTCCTCAATTGGTAGTCCACATTCTAAGGAACGTGGTTTGGATTTAGACTTTAACAAGTCTGAAAAAAAAAATGCTACATTAAAAAAGTCATAGAAAAACATATAAATAGAGAAGTTGCCTAAAGTCTATAAATGCACACATATCAAAAGAATTTAAATGCAATTACCTTATATACAGGTAATAGTGCTTTTATTAGACACTACTGATTAACAAACAAAAAAACAGTGTCATGAACGAGCTATCTATTTTAGAGTTCGAGGCCAATACGTTTCTAGACCCCCAAACATGACAGAATATTGCCAATGCTGAGTTACCCTCCAGGACTGGGCTTTATTATCAACAAGTCTTTTGTTGTTGTTGTTGTTGTTGTTGTTGTTGTTTTGTTTTGTTTTGTTTTGTTTTGTTTTTCGAGACAGGGTTTCTCTGTGTAGTCCTGGCTGTCCTGGAACTCGCTCTGTAGACCAGGCTGGCCTCGAACTCAGAAATCAGCCTGCCTGTGCCTCCCAAGTGCTGGGACTAAAGGTGTGTGCCACCACACCGGGCTCAACAAGTCTTTAGTATCATTTATTCCTCTGTAGATATCATCTCTACCCTGCCCTCCCATCCTCCACCCCATTTAACCCTTCCTGTTTCATTATTCCCCTTAACCCTTTATGCCTTGTGTTCTAACTCCTCTCCCTTGAAATCCCTCAGTGTCTGTTACTAATTCACTGACCTTTGTGAGTATCCCACATATTTGAATGTTGAAGCTTGCATCTATAAAGGAAAGGTGACATGGGCCATTTTGCTCTCCTGGTCTGGGTAATTTCACGAAGATTATTTGTTCTCAGCTCCATCCAGCTACCTTCAGGTTTCATTGTTTTGTTTTTCTGAAGAGCTGAAGAGAGAGTTACCCTGGAAGCCTGCATTGGCAGGAGGGAAAAACATTTGTTTTTGAGTAATCAGGTTGTATCTAACCCGAAGTAGCTCCTCCTGGGCATCGGAACCGATGTAAGTGATTGGAAATTCAGAATTTGGGCTAGCTTCCATTGTTCACCTCCACCTGCCAGCTTCACGCCCCCACCCCATGTTTCTCCTCTGAAAATGAGATCACAGATATTGATGGGAATGAAAACATGTTGTAAGGCAGGGAGATAACCATCTAGCTTTCCCACCCACCCCCCCCCCCCAAACCAACAGGATGCCAGGTGAAGCAAGGAGTGTGAGGCGTTCTGACTGCTTCAACCACATAACCCACAAATACGGCAAGCTTCAAAAATGCCCCTCTCAGCTCAGGATTAGCTAACTAGCACAAATACATGCTTATACTATGTGCCTGTCAAAGAAGGAGCACAGTGATAACTTACATCACTCTGAATTTCCCTGACTGAAGGAAGCCATACTATAATTTTTTTCTAAATACTTAGTTACTCTCTTCATAGTAAATACAAATACTACACAAAATTTCTCCATATCTTTGTTGTGTTAAATGTAACAGACACAAGGCATTTAACATCTGTCATACTTGTGCTATAAAACACCCCCAATTGACCCTAAAAGCATTATAAAATTGGTAGGCAGAAAAAAAAATGAACAGAGAAGCATTTGAGGTTTATCACTATTTTTATTCAGTGAGATACCCTTTGATTTGATAGTCCCTCATCTATGTGAAATTTAGTTTATCACATATTAATCTCTGGCACAGAACTTGCTACATTTCTACTTTCCTTGTGTCACTATGGACACAATTCAGCCTTGGGTGCAAAGGGCTAAAAGTCAGCAGCAGCAGGAGTTTATTGGGTCTAGAAAAAAGACAGGGTGAAGAAACGTCTATAGGTGTCTTTCAACACCTACCCCAGAGACCATTGGCCAAACATGAGGTGGGCAGGGCTCTTCTCCTTTCTACTCCTTAAGACCTAGATTCCAGAAAGCACATAGCAGCATTCAGTAAGTACCTGCACCATCTAATTGTAAGATATGGTAATGATGATAGTGATAATGGTAATGATGGTGATGACAGTGATGATGATGAGATATAAATAGAACATAAAACAAGGTTACTCAGAAAGTGGATATTTGCTAAGATATAAAAGTTTAAAAGCAGCAATTAGCTTCTGAATTAGAGAACTCCACTTTAGTCCAAGTTGAGTACAGTTCCTGGAAATCAAAATTCCCTCTAGTCTCAGAAGTTTCAACCTAATAGAGCTGAGCTTTAGCCACGATTAAGATTTCCCTGCTCAGACTTTTAAGCAGTAGTTAAGAATGTAATGAGAATCAGAACATTGAGTGACATGTCACTGCACTGGAAGACATTTATCTAAGGTATGATTAAAAATAAACACAAGTAAAATCCTTCTAGTGCTTGTCTGTTGGTTTTGTAACAGAAGAAAACAAATTTTAAAAGTATATATATTGTTTCATTTAAAAATTATGTATTATTGCTTCAAATAGTATTTAGCAATATCAGCTATATTTCTAGTCCCGAGCCAAAAAAAAAAATAAATAATGAAAAGGGTCAGAATCTATCTTTGGTTTTGTGGGGTTGTAATTAAAATGGATTGCATAACTCTGATAGGGGTACAATTATGATAAGTGTTATCATGGGAGGAACAAGACGAAAGTCATAAGGAATTTGAATAACACCTGGGCTTGTATATGAATATTGAGCAGTAGTAACTGAGAGGACGATGTCAGGAAGGTATACACCAAGCAGGTGCAAATGCATATGCAAAGTACCTGAGGTAGGAGCAGCTGCACAGGGTACAGCCCACAGGCAGGGAGGTCTGTAGGGAGGATGAAGTAGAGGAACCACTAATAAATAAATCATCTCCTGTGCTCAGAAGCTAGAGACAAAGGCAAAGCTCTATGGCTAAACCTCAAATTCCTGCTGGGACTGTAGGAAAAAATGGCAGGTGTTGGATTCAGTTTGCAGAAGCACACACACTCCACATTCACAGCACATATATACACACAGAGAGACCCATACTGTCCCACACATACACATGCAGACACACACACATACTCAGACACACATACCTACACAGTCTCATACACAGAGACACATAGATACATGCAAATACACACAGAGAGACACATATTCACACACACACACTCAAACACACACACATGTTCACACATACAGACACATACACAGGCATATACAGACACACAGAGAGACAGACATATATAGACACACACATACACACACAGATATATATACTTACACATTCACAGACACACACATATACACACAGACATGCAGATACACCCACTCACACATACAGACACCTAAGCACTCACATGTGCACAGATGTATACTCACATACTCAGGACATGAAAACTGAAAGAATACTATTTGGCAGGAAGATAGGGAAGTGGTAGACTCTGAAAGAGTGTCTTAGGGTTTCTATTCCTGAACAAACATCATGACCAAGAAGCAAGTTGGGGAGGAAAGGGTTTATTTGGCTTACACTTCCATATTGCTGTTTATTATCAAGGAAGTCAGGACTGGAACTCAAGCAGGTCAGGAAGCTGGAGCTGATGCAGAGGCCATGGAGGAATGTTCTTTACTGGCTTATTTTCCACTGGCTTGCTCAGCCTGCTCTCTTATAGAACACAAGACTACCAGCCCAGAGATGGTCCCATCCACAAGGAGCCTTTCCCCTTTGATCACTGTCTTAGTTAGGGTTTTACTGCTGTGAACAGACACCATGACCAAGGCAAGTCTTATAAAAAACAACATTTAATTAGGGCTGGCTTACAGGTTCAGAGTTTCAGTCCATTATCATCAAGGTGAGAGCATGGCAGTATCCAGGCAGGCATGGCACAGGAGGAGCTGAGAGTTCTATGTCTTCATCCAAAGGCTGCTAGTGGAAGACTGACTTCCAGGCAACTAGGGTGAGGATCTTATACCCACACCCACAGTGACACACCCATTCCAACCAGGTCACACCTATTCCAACAAGGCCACACCTTCAGATGTTGCCACTCCCTGGTCCAAGGATATACAAACCATCACAATCACTAATTGAGAAAATGCCTTACAGTTGGATCTCATGGAGGCATTTCCTCAACTGAAATTCCTTTCTCTGTGATAACTCCAGATGTGTCAAGTTGACACAAAACTAGCCAGTACAAAGAGGAATAAGGAACTGCAAATAAAGGAAATGGATCAAGTAAACATACTCAAATTACAATTATATACTTTTATGAAAATGGACTGATTATGTGTATCTTAATTAAGTGAAATACTGAATAATAAAGTAAAGAGTTTAATTTTAAATAACTCTCTAGTGGTCATTATAATATATAGTGAGGAAATATAATATAGTGGTCAATATAATGGTGGTATGCTGGTATTTCCTGCTTCAAACAATGTAATTTTATGGAAAAACACCTACATACTTCCTAAGCAAGCATCATCAAAGATGTAGATGCTTTAAGGCTGTGTAGAAGCTAGTTTTAAGTTAACTTGACATAAACTGGAGCCACTTGAAAGGAGGAAATCTCAGATGAAAAATGCTCTGACCATACTGTTCTGTGTGAAAGCTTGTAGAGGGTTTTCATGATTGATGATTGGTAAGATTAAGCCCAGTTCAATGTGAGAGGTTCCACCTCTGGCATAGTGGTCCTATGTACTTATGTGGAAGAGTAGGTAGAAATAATATAAGAGAGAAGGAGGGTAACCCCATAGGAAAAGCAGCAGTCTCAACTAACCTGGATCTGTATGCTCAGACACTGAGCCACCAATCATTCAGCATACAGGAGCTGATCCAAGGCCAGACACATATACAGCAGAGGACTGCCTGGTATGACCTCAGTGAGAGAACAACTTAACCTTTCAGAGACTTGAGGCCCCAGGGAGTGGGGAGGCCTGGTAGGGGGTGGGGTGGACGTGGGGACATCCCCTTGGAGACAGGGGGTAGACAGAATAGGATGTAGAAATGTTGGAGGGCAGAACAGGAGGGGGTAACAACTGAACTGTAAAAAAAATAAAAGTAAGAGAGAGAGAGAGAGAGAGAGAGGGCTGCACATCCATGAGGAGCAAGCCAGTAAGCAGCACTTGTCTATAGCCTCAGCAACAGTCCTGCCTCTAGTTTTCTACCTTGAGTTTTTGCCCATACGTCCTTCAGGGTTGGACTGTGGTGTCCAAGTATGAGAAAAGTAAATCCTCTCACACACAAGATGCTTTTTGTCATGGTGTTTTATCATAGAAAAAGAACACAAATTAAGACACCTTGCCTTGCAGGATGACAGATATTTAGGGTCTATTAATTATTCTCTTCGTATTTGGCTTCTTGACCTCAATGTTTGTTTGGCTGAAAATGTCTTCAGCTCTATTGCACTCACGAGATTTCTCTGGGTATAAGATTTTGAGTTAGTAATCATTTTCTTCTAGAATTTTAGTTCTTGCTTTCCACTCTTTTCTTGATTGTATGAATCCTGGTCTCATTTGCCACAGACTGGCTCCAGGTGGCCCCCTTAATCCGTGGGAAATTAGGGTTTCAGACAGGTGGGCATGGAGTTGGTGAGAAGGGGGCAACAAACAGACACAACACAAGGGAGTGCTGTATCTGGATGTGTATTCTCAAAGCGAGCACCACTCTTATAATACAGAAGAAAAACAAGAAGGCTAGGCAAATACATTTGCCAAAGTATACTGGTTCTTAACACAAAATAAAGAAAATGCATACATAAAAAGATGACGGGAGCCAGGCTGTGTTTACAACTGAGAATAGGAACAACCCCTATTTAAGATCAGCTAAATACAGGAGCCAGGTGAATGCTCTGATGCAATGCTAGTCTATTGTTAAACCCACCACCAGGGGTCCTTTAGTAAATACCTGATTATGCTATTCCTATGGGCCTAGTGAAAAACCTGCACAAGGAGAATTCTGTTCTACTAACCCTTTCATGAATAATACTACAACCCACCTATTTCCTAGGCCATTGTGTATTCCTGTGTTTGGGTGTGACTCGGCTATTGTCCTAAGTAATTACTATGCAGACTAGCCCTGAGCTTTTCTAGCTCTATTTAAGTAAATTGTAATGCCCAATTAGTTTCACTGTCTCTACTAAAATAAATGTGAATGTTAGTGAATAGGTAACATTTTTTACTGAATACCAAGCTCAGGACCAGCTTCAAGGACTTTTTAGGACATTGGAACACTGGTGAAGGCTTAGCTATATGCAAAAATCAATCATTAAAGGCACTTATAATAAAACAATACTGAAAGAGAGCACACAGATCCATACACCAGACTAACATGGGGACAGGTTTTGAGTTTATGTGCTATGGGAATACCAAGGTTCCAGGAGGCTGTTTCCGTGAAACTCTTTGTCTCAGGACTGCTTCCTTGTTTCTAAACCTGTCAAGCAGACTTCACTGGAGTGGATGTAGCACTCATTCAAGATTTACTTTTTGTTTTTAATTGTCCAAAGAAGGCACACAGTGCTAGGCAGGGAATATGAGATTGTGACTGTTACTTTTAGAAAATCTCCCCTATTATTACTTGAAGATGTTTTCAGATCCTTTCTGTGTTTCTTCTCCCTCTACAATTCCCCCTTATAGTTGCCCCACATTTTCTGGATACTTAGTTTTCCTCATTTGCTGCACACTTTGAGTTTGGAGTTTCTATTATCATATTCTCTAGTCATTTTCCAAATTGTTTCTGGTCTCCGTGTGAGCCCTCAGAGGTATTCTTAATTTCTATCTCAATGGCAAAATTTTTAAAAATTCTATTTTTGTCTTGTTCTCCTTTGCTGCTTTTTGTTTTTAATGATCATAATTTCTTTTTCTAATCCTATTTTGGGATTTTTAATCTATTCACATTATCACTCTGTTCTTGCTTGTCTGTTTTTCTTTCTCTCAACAGTCTTTATCACATTAATCATGGCTAGCTTACGTTTCTGGTCAGCTCTTTAAAAATCTGTGATCTCTGGAACTAATTATGTCTTATCTGTCTCTTCAGACTGTGTTGAATTTAGTTTTTACAAACCAACATGTCAACAAATGTTCTTCTCTTTGATTGTGTCTTTAGGGTTCTCCGGACCATTTCATTCCGGGTGTTAAGCAAAGAAATAATTCAGACCCCAAAGGATGTTCATGAATTATAGGAATGGAAATGGAGAGAAGCCTGAAGAACAGAAGGTTCAGTGACACACCCAAAGTGGGATCCAGCTCAAGGGGAGGTCCCAAGGCCTAACACTATTATTGAGGCTATGGAATGCTCACAAAAAGTCATCTATCATGACTGCCCTCTGAAAGATCCAACGAGCAGCTAAAAGAGTCAGATACAGTTATTTGCACCCAATAAATGGACAGATGCAGTGGACCCCTGTTGTTGAATTAGGGAAGGCTAAAAGAAGCTGACGAGAAGGGTCATTCTGTAGGAGGATCAGCAGTCTTAATTAATCTGGACCCCCAAGATCTTTCAAACATGGGACCACTAAACAGACAGCATACACGAGCTGATATGAGACCCCCAATATACATAGAGTAGAGGACTTCCAGGTCTGTGTTCATCCAAAGATGATGCACCTAACCCTCAGGAGATTGGAGGTCCCAGGGACTTTGAGGTCAGGTAGGGTGGGGGTTGGGAGCATCCACATGGAGATGGGATGGGTTGGGGAGGAGGTGTGGGATGTGGAACAGTTGGAGGGTAGATGGGAAGGGGTGGGGAATGGAATATGGAGTACAAAAATGAATTATAAATAAAGCTAAATTTTAAAAGATTACGTAACATTATAGAAATAGTAGAATGCAACATTTATTCCTTTTGCAGCTATGAAAAGGGGGCGCCACATTTTTTTATTGTATCTTCGACTGTAAGATACAGACCTCATATTGGAAAACATTGAGGAGACATAAGAATCCTAGACAATTTATGATTGTTATTTTCTATCTTGAAATTTGTTTTTAATATCTTTGCTTTTCTATATGCAGCTCAATAAGCATAGAGGGAATGTTAGGTTTGGTCTGGTACTGCTTATGGTTTCAAATTTATTCTGTACCCTTAGATCTGGTTGCTTTAAGAGCAAATTCTCAAATACACCAGCTTTTGTTGTCTGAACCTTGTTCCCCAAGTTAATTGGCCAATAAAATGCTGAAGCCTGTAATTAGGCAGTAGAGAGAGATAGGTAGGACTTCCTGGGAGGGAGAAAAAAACTATGGAAAGAAGAAAAAGAAAGGCTTTTTCACCATGAGAAAGAGAAGGCGATCCATGATTACAGGCCGGCAAGGTATAGCAAGCCACCTGCCTGGATTGGTCTGTATGGTCAAGCTAAGCTAGATAAGTTAGTTCAGAGTCTGCCTAGCTAAGACCTAAGCTTTAAAATATTAAAAAGTTTCTGCATGTGTTTTCTTGGGGAAACTAACTGGATAAGGAATAACTGCCACCATATTAATTTCCAGCATTTATTAATATATACAGAATATCAATAATCATCTTTTACCGAAGAGGTGTGACATTTCCGTGTGAGAATACCCTAGCACTACAATAATGGCCATGATTTATGCTGCTAAAAGTATCTGCTGAAGAATTCTCAGCAACAACAAGACAGATGACTTCATTCTATATAGGCAGCCAGTTACATTCTCACTAGTTCACATTCCCATAGAGAAGATCTAATGATGCTCTTTATAGACATGAGTTAACAGGTGGTACCCCAAAGGCAAAAGCCTATTTACTCTGAATTTAGCTCAGTAAAAAAACACTCAATCCATTCTCACCTATAAAGCTATCAGCTCACCTCCCTTTTTACTTTAGCATGTAACACAGAAAAGCCTACCTAATTCCGTGCAAATCTAGGGAGCAACGGAATGATTACTACCTAAAACAAGGCTTTATGTAGGGCCAGTTGTCTGTAGAAAACATGGCTTTTAGGACTCCATGTCAACTTTTAGTTAAACATGGAATTCTCACAGCTGAATTCAGGTCTTCTGGGACTTGTGACAATATCCAATTAGAAACATATCATTCTCCTGTCACCTTGAAACTAATCTTAATGTTTTCCAAATTTAAGAAAACATATTTTAAGTAATTATCAACTGTGTGTGTGTGTGTGTGTGTGTGTGTGTGTGTGTGTGTGAGAGAGAGAGAGAGAGAGAGAGAGAGAGAGAGAGAGAGAGAAAGGATGATAATGATGATGATGATTATGGGGAATGGATGAAGAAAGTTAGAAGATTACTTGCATGGTTGGTTTTCTGTTTTCATCTTGTTTTAGGCTTGAACTCAGATTTTCATGCTTGTCACCAAAGCTCTTTATTCTCTGAGCCACATGACTTATCATAATTTTATTTAGTCTCACTTCTTTTAATTTTCCTCATTTTAGGATCCTCATTTCTTTCTGATTATATTAATTATTTATTTTTCTCAGTTGCATCTCCATGGTTCTAGGACAAGATTTCCTCTTCTAAATAGTGTCACAGCAAGAATGTGACCTCTGCAGAAAGTAGATCAGTGGTGAGTTAATTAGAAAAGTTAATCTTAGGTTATCTGGAAATTCGTGTCAATATCAGCCACAGAGCTGACAACGACTTAGGTGTTTTATAAATTGCTTCAGATAAATATTTTAATCTCTGGGTCTGCAAAAGCACCAAGAATGCACTTAAAGGAGAACTAAGCACACAGTCTGGTCTGCCTCCACAGCTGACCTACAGAAAACAAGCTTTCTTCATTAGTAGGGCCAATGCTACCTGGTGTGGTGACTGAAGTAAAGACCAGAAGCTCCTGGTAGGTTAGTAGGAAGGAAGCCATGAGTTTCTGCCTCAGAGCTACGGAACTGAAATATCAGAAAATAGACCAGGTCACCTGTGGAATATTTTCACACTTGACAAAATGAGAAACCCTTTTCAAACACAGTTATTTCTCCTTTTCTGCCCCCCTTGTGATGCTCCAGGTTGCTATCAGCCTAAGATCATGTGTGGTAATCTTTGATTATCTTCATCTCTCATCACCTTCCATTAAGTGACTTCTTACCCTCATCTCTACTTTGTCCTTAAGAATCACCTTCCTATTACCACTATGAATACATCTGTAAAGGTTATTTCATTCTTGCTTTTCATATTCTAACTTACCCTGTCCCATTTGTCTAACTATAGTTATATTTTGAAATTAAATATAAAACCCCAAGTTTCCTCGTCATTTTTCTGACTTACCTAGCAACCTATACCTAAAGAAAAAGGTTGCCTTTTCTACACCCTTATATCATATCATCTGCAGCTCTCCTGTTCTCACTGCCATATTCTAATGTGTATAGTAATTCAATGTTCCCAGAAAGTAGAAACTGAAGTAAATTTCATTTTCCAATAACTAATGAGAGTATATAATTTCAAATAAGGAAAAACAAAGGGGAAAGTCAATGAAGGTGAAACAGGTGATAGATCCCATTTTGTGAACCCTCAAGGTAGGTACTCCTTGGTACCAAATGTGACTCATTGATTAATGGCTGAGAAATCATGTTCTTAGTTCACCTGGAGATGATTTCATCTTCAGATGCTGTCCAGAACCATGATAGGAGAACCATTATTTATCTGCCAACTTCTGCCTGCCATTGGTCAAAAACTTACAGCATTAACAAGATAACTCTCCTTGTTTTTCAATTGTTTTTTGAGAGATTCTTCATGAAGCTTAGCTTCAGCTGCACTAGAAATGATAAGAAACTATGAGAGTAGGAAGCCAAGTTTTGTCAATATACTTAGGCTCACTCTAAGCTGTCTGACCTTGAAGCAACAGAGAACAAAGGCAGAAGAGGCATCAGAAAGAGGGCATGCTAAGGGGATCTAAAGCACTACACACACACACACACACACACACACACACACACACACACACACAACTCACTTTTAAATTTTTTCTTTATTTTTCAACATTTCATACACAGAGAGAATAAAATGCAATCATATATAACTCTAACTCAACACAGATCTTCCTACCAGAACATTCCCATATTTCACATTGCATATATTTAGTTTTTGATAAGTCACTATGTTTAAAGCTACCACAGGTGCATGAATAAAGGACTAGCACTGGAACATGGCACCCCTAGCAATGGACACATTCTCAGAAAAGGATGTTTCTCCCTTCTCAGAAAGTAGTTGATGCCAATAGTTCTTATGAATGTTGTGGGGTATTGAACTTATCAATTCCTTCTATGTTGAGATTTTCACTGATTTTATCTTGAGCATGCCCTGTACTGGTAAACAGCTGCAAAATCCATGTCATGTCCAGAAAATGATTAAAAGCACCCCTCCCCACCTTCTAACTCTAAAATTCTTCCCACCTCCTCTTCTTCATGTTCTATGAGCCTTGGTAGTGGTGGTGGGACCAGGTAATACGAGTATTTCAGAACTTTGACCAGGTATTCCTCTCTCTATTGACATCTCTTGCAAAATAGAATTTTCTACCTTCAAGATTGAGAACAGCCCATATATACAGGTGTGAACAAAAATATTAAGAAGACCTGTCGGCAGCACCACCATTGAGCAAACTAACAATAGCAAGTAATTACCCTGTAATACTGGACACATTATTGTTCCAGTAGGCACATGTTGCCTGGCAGGAGGCCAATATTACCATTGCTTACTGAGATCACTGATAAGGTTTTTATTTAGTTTGTTTATTTATTCCTCACCAAGGAACCTACAAAGCACCTTCTCACATTCACTTTCTTAAATTTTTAGATTTCTTTATTTTATTTTAGAAGTATATATATTTTGCCTGAATGTATGTATGAGCCACCATTTGGAAATTGAACCTAGGCCATTTGAGAGAGCAACAAGCACTAAGCCATCACTCCTGTCTCCTTCTAGCAGTGCATACTATGAAAAATGTATACTCTCTTTAGTAATTGGGTCTTGTCATGTAGTTATGGTGGATAACCAAGGGCTATAGCAATAGTCTATGTTGTTTTGGAGTCCTCTGTAGCCTCTCTCAACAATAATGTAAGGAAGTTTCCCATACCCTGTACTATACTTTGATTTAACAACCTGTGTCTTCTGAGAGGAACAATATATATCCAAACAGAGAACTTCACTTTGAACTCTATTTTAATCTTCATTTTGAAATTAACTTATCAACTTCTGAGTTTCCATAGCTTTATCATAATCTTTCATTTTAGTTAATCTACGTAATACCCTTACCTCTTCCCCAGCCCCAAGTCATGATCTCTTCTTAATTATTATTTTTCTTTTTTTTAAAGATTTAGTAATATGATTATTTTATTCAGCTATCAATAAAAATCTACAATTTAATTTGCTTCCTTGATTAATTTAAAACAACCTGTATTTCATAGATAAAAGTTCAAACTGGAAGATGTTCCTTTAGAAAAAAACTTTGTGCTGGATCTAGCTAGCCTGGTAACCATTATTTGAGCTTTCCTACTTTTAAGATGTTAACTTCATAGTGAGCCTTAATATGTGTAGTTATTTTTTTTAAGCTTTTCTTTCTTTCTTTGTGTTTTTTTTTTCTTATTAGATATTTCCAAAGTTTAGAGCTAAGACGAAAGGATGGACAATCCAGAGACTACCCCACCCGGGGGTCCATTCCATAATCAGCCACCAAACCCAGACACTATTGCATATGCCAGCAAGGTTATGCTGAAAGGACCCTGATATAGCTGTCTTGTGTGAGGCTATGCCAGTGCCTGGCAAATACAGAAGTTGATGCTCACAGCCATCTATAGGATGGAACACAGGCCCTCCAATGGAGAAGCTAGAGAAAGTACCCAAGGAGCTGAAGGGGTCTGCAACCCTATAGGTGGAACAACAATATGAACTAATCAGTAACCTCAGAGCTCATGTCTCTAGCTGCATATGTAGCAGAAGATGGCTAAGTCGGCGATCACTGGGAAGAGAGGCCCCTTGGTCTAGCAAGCTTTATATGCCTTAGTACAGGGGAATGCCAGGGCCAAGAAGTGGGAGTGAATGGATAGGGGATCAGGGCGGGGGGGGGGTATATAGGAGACTTTTGGAATAGCATTTGAAATGTAAATGAAGAAAATATCTCTTCTTAATTCTTAAAGCATCAGTATCCCCCTCTTTTTTGTCACATGTGTTTTACTATCCTTCCACTCACTTGTTTCATATCTTTAAAAAGACTAGGAGTAGAAAACTTAACACAAGATTTAAGGAAGAGTATATTTTTAAGAACAGCTGGTCTTTTAAGTATTTCTTCATCACAGACTTTCCCCACCAAACCTTCCCCTTCCTCCATCTGTACAACCAACTATATTAAAGAAAAAGTGAGTTCTAAGTATAACTTTGTCCATGCAGAAAGGAAGTACCCTGCTCCTGGTAGGAAGAACAATCTAACATGACTTACATTCATCCTCAGAACACCAAAAAAGTCCTTGCCTTTAAAGCCTGGCACACAAGCACAGTCATGGTTATGTGGGAACATCAAACACATAGCAAGGTAAATGAGATATTTAAGATATTCAAACTAGCAGATAGTCATAGTGTTTTCTCATTGTTTTATATTTTTAGTATCTGAAAATGTCTGTGATATACACATGTGTGTCATGTGTTACGAAATAAGCAGCTAGAACATGGTGATTCATATTCCTTTTATTAGAATATAGAATATTTACTCAGTATTTATTTAGCATCTGTTAAACTGAGTATTTGTTAAAATGATTCTTTTTTTTCATTATTGTTTCACTGTCTATATAGTCACTGGGTGGAACTTTTTCCTTATTAAAAATTTGCCACTTCAGAATGTACTTCTTATATTTATTCTAAGAAAAGCCACAGGATAAGCTTACAAAGATGGAGAACTTCAGACCAATTTCCCTTATGAATATCGATGCAAAAATCCTCAATAAAGTTCTTGTAACCGAATCCAAGAACACATCAAAATAATCATCCATCCTGACCAAATAGGTTTCATCCCAGGGATGCAGGGATGGTTCAATATACGGAAATCCATCAATGTAATCCATTATATAAACAAACTCAAAGACAAAAACCACATGATCATCTCGTTAGATATTGAGAAAGCATTTGACAAAATCCAACACCCATTCATGATAAAAGTCTTGGAAAGATCAGAAATTCAAGGCCCATACCTGAACATGATAAAAACAATCTACAGCAAACCAATAGCCAACATCAAAGTAAATGGTGAGAAGCTGGAAGCAATCCCACTAAAATCAGGGACTAGACAAGGCTGTCCACTCTCTCCCTACCTATTCAACATTGTACTTGAAGTCCTAGCCAGAGCAATTAGACAACAAAAGGAGATCAAGGGGATACAAATTGGAAAGGAAGAAGTCAAAATATCACTTTTTGCAGATGATATGATAGTATATGTGAGTGACCCTAAAAATTCCACCAGAGAACACCTAAGCCTGATAAAGAGCTTCAATGAAGTAGCCGGATATAAAACTAACTCAAACAAGTCAATGGCCTTTCTGTACACAAAGGATAAACAGGTTGAGAAAGAAATTGGGGAAACAACACCCTTCTCAATAGTCACAAATAATATAAAATAACTTGGTGTGACTCTAACTAAGGAAGTGAAAGATCTGTATGATAAGAACTTCAAATCTCTGAAGAAAGAAATTAAAGAAGATCTCAGAAGATGGAAAGATCTCCCATGCTCATGGATTGGCAGGATCAACATTGTAAAAATGGCTATCTTGCCAAAAGCAATCTACAGATTCAATGCAATCCCCATCAAAATTCCAACTCAATTCTTCAACGAATTAGAAAGGGCAATCTGCAGATTCATCTGGAATAACAAAAAACCTATGATAGCAAAATCTCTTCTCAAGGATAAAAGAACCTCTGGTGGAATCACCATGCCGGACCTAAAACTGTACTACAGAGCAATTGTGATAAAAACTGCATGGTACTGGTATAGTGACAGACAAGTAGAGCAATGGAACAGAATTGAAGACCCAGATATGAACCCACACACCTATGGTCACTTGATCTTTGACAAGGGAGCTAAAACCATCCAGTGGAAAAAAGACAGCATTTTCAACAAATGGTGCTGGCACAACTGGCGGTTATCATGTAGAAGAATGCGAATTGATCCATTTCTATCTCCTTGTACTAAGGTCAAATCTAAGTGGATTAAGGAACTCCACAAAAAACCAGAGACACTGAAACTTATAGAGGAGAAAGTAGGAAAAAGCCTCGAAGACATGGGTACAGGGGAAAAATTCCTGAACAGAACAGCAATGGCTTGTGCTGTAAGATCGAGAATCGATAAATGTGACCTCATAAAATTGCAAAGCTTCTGTAAAGCAAAAGACACCGTCAATAAGACAAAAAGGCCACCAACAGATTGGGAAAGGATTTTTACCTATCCCAAATCAGATAGGGGACTAATATCCAATATATATAAAGAACTCAAGAAGGTAGACTCCAGAAAATCAAATAACCCAATTAAAAATGGGGCTCAGAGCTGAACAAAGAATTCTCACCTGAGGAATACCGAATGGCTGAGAAGCACCTGAAAAAAATGTTCAACATCCTTAATCATCAGGGAAATGCAAATCAAAACAACCCTGAGATTCTACTTCATTCCAGACAGAATGGCTAAGATCAAAAACTCAGGTGACAGCAGATGCTGGCGAGGATGTGGAGAAAGGGGAACACTCCTCCATTGTTGGTGGGATTGCAAGCTTGTACAACCACTCTGGAAATCAGTCTGGCGGTTCCTCAGAAAATTGGACATAATACTACCGGAGGATCCCACAATACCTCTCTTGGGCATATATCCAGAAGATGTCCCAACCAGTAAGTAAAACACATGCTCCACTATGTTCATAGCAGCCTTGTTTATAATAGCCAGAAGCTGGAAAGAACCCAGATGCCCCTCAACAGAGGAATGGATACAGAAAATGTGGTACATTTACACAATGGAATACTACTCAGCCATTAAAAAAAATGAATTTATGAAATTCCTAGGCAAATGGATGGACCTGGAGGGCATCATCCTGAGTGAGGTAACCCAATCACAAAGGATCTCTCACAATATGTACTCACTGATAAGTGGATATTAGCCCAGAAACTGAGGATACCCAAGATATAAGATACAACTTGCTAAACGCATGAAATTCAAGAAGAAAGAAGACCAAAGTGTGGACACTTTACCCCTTCCTAGAAATGGGAACAAAACACCCATGGAAGGAGTTACAGAGACAAAATTTGGAGCTGTGACAAAAAGATGGACCATCTAGTGATTGCCATATGCAGGGATCCATCCCATAATCAGCTTCCAAATGCTGACACCATTGCATACACTAGCAAAATTTTGCTGAAAGGACCCAGATATAGCTCTCTCTTTTGAGACTATGCCGGGGCCTAGCAAATACAGAAGTGGATGATCACAGTCAGCTATTGGATGGGTCACACGGCCCCCAATGCAGGAGCTAGAGATATCACCCAAGGAGCTAAAGGGAACTGCAACAACAATATGAACTAACCAGTACCCCGGAGCTCTTGTCTCTAGCTGCATATGTATCAAAAGATGGCCTAGTCGGCTATCACTGCAAAGAGAGGCCCATTGGACTTACCAACTTTAGATGCCCCAGTACAGGGGAATGCCAGGGCCAAAAAGGGGGAGTGGGTGGGTAGGGGATTGGGGGGATGGGTATGGGGGACCTTTGGGATAGCATTGAAAATGTAAACAAGGAAAATACCTAATTAAAAAAATTGAAATAAAAATCAATTTATACCTATTCATTATAAAGCATTGGAAAGCATTCTATGCATTCTTTAACCATTTAAAATGCTAAGTAAACGTAAAGCATGTGACAGACTCTTCTCAGTGTTAAAGCATTGCTGCAGGCAGCTGGAAATGGATTGTTTTTCTGTCTACAAATATTTTTACTTTAGAAAAGATGCCTGGTCAATGGAAGAATCATCTTTTTAGCACTTCCTCTGGCTTTCATTGCCCACAGCATCAGTATCAGATACAGATTCTGCTTATGTTCCCCTGTTGCCCATTATGTGTGATAACATTTATCTTACAAAATATGTTGGTTCCAGTTTCTAGCTAAAGCAAATGCAGTCATTTAGCAGGAACATTTCCAACTAAATTTGAACTAGAGAACATTTAAAGATACTCTAAAATATGTATACATGTAAATACATTTGAAACACTTTTCTTTACCAGGGACCAGCTATTTAAAAGTCCTAATTAAAAACAACTTGCTTTAAATTCTCTAATATTTACAAATACTTCTAACTCTTACTTTCCAAGTACTATTACATAGATATAAAAACATAGGAATTCTAGACTACAAATGTTTAATCCTATATTCAAAGAGATTTAATTGTGATTAGAAAAGGAGATAAGCAAGAAAATAAGATACAAGTCAGAATGACTGAATGAATGGAGATATGTTCCCAACATGAATAAATGACAGTATATGACCTTGTGATAAGTCATAAAGAGAAATAAAAGTAGCAATTTCCAAATATTTGCACTTAGGCAAATCTATACAAGTGTCAAAGAGAATGTTCTAGGATAGCAATTCTTAACAATGACATGTAGGCTTAGATTTTTTTAAAACCCACTTTAATAAGGCTTCTCAAATGCTGCTTCTCCCCTTCTAGCCCACTGTCCAAAGCTAGGGGAGAAAAGAGGGCAAACAGAACAAAGGAATGTAGACCTGTTTCGAAGTAGTTCTTTGGGACAATTACAATCTCCATTTTTCAGGACACCAGCAGTACAGTTCAATAGTGTCAGTAAGGAAACATTGAATAGTGGCAGTAAGTAGGTGGGTTAGTGAGCAGAAGGAGGGGGGATAGGATAGGGGATATTCAGAGTGGAAACCAGGAAACCCGATAATATTTGAAATGTAAATTAAAAAATATCTAACAAAAAAGGAAAAAAAAGAAAAGAGAAAAAAAGAAGAAAGAGAAAGAGAGCGAGGAAGGAAGGAAGGAAGGAAGGAAGGAAGGAAGGAAGGCAGGAAGGAAGGAAGGAAGGAAGAGAGAGAGAGGAAGGAAGGAAGGAAGGAAGCGAGAGAGAGAAAGAAAGAAAGAAAGAAAGAAAGAAAGAAAGAAAGAAAGAAAGAAAGAAAGGAAGGAAGGAAGGAAGGAAGGAAGGAAGGAAGGAAGGAAGGAAGGAAGGAAGGACGGACGGAAGAAAGATCTTTTGTTAAACAGATATGTGGTGTGGTGCATTTGGTGTTTTTCTGGATGTAGCCTAGAAAAAGACATATGATGTTTTGTTAGAACAGATGCTTTAGAGAATATCTAATGTTTAAAAAGATATAAATATAACCCAAAGAACAATGAATGATACTAGATGGTATTGGTACTGGTTATTGTTGGGCTTTATTGATGTTAGTCTTCACTGATGATGCTCAGTGGTATTGGTACACCTTATGACCTTTTTTTGGTCATCCTCTATCATGAATTCATAGAGTAAAACCCACAAAAAAAAACAAAAACAAAAACAAAAACAAAACAAACAAAACAAACAAAAAACTCTGGTGGTGTTCTGACAGCTTCTAGCCACTTCTGTGGACTCAGACCAATTGACAGAGCCTTGTGGTTTCTTCTGGATTGACCTAAAGTTGCTGACTCATGAATGGTGCTTGCAAGTGGATCAAACTGCTGATACTGATTCAAGTGAACTAAACTGCTGATATCTTGACAACTCAGATTAGATTTGCCCCAACTAGCTCTGGTGGATGGCAGGATAGAAGAGTCATTAAACCATTGAGAAACACTTATTAAAAACAGATTTTTAAAAAAATCTAAGCCTACAGGATAGCAAGAAGTATTGACAAAAATAAAAGAAATATAACATATGTAAAGTGTTTGGTGGAATAACTAATAAACGATAAGTGTGATAGACATGGAAATTTAAATAACTCAAGCTTAACTCGAATAATTAGAAACATTTATATTTGCAGTACTTAGGGATAGTTTAAATCATCATTCTTAAGAAGGAATTTTTTATTTTTATTTTAAAATATAATTTAGTTTGGATTATCTTAATATGAAAACATATTATGCTTCTCAACTAATGAAAACATTTGTTTAAAAACACAACTGTACCCCATCTGGTCTCAGTGCCCTGAGAAGATGTTGGGATCTAGCTCTGCACTCAATCTCACAACACCCAGAAGAAGCTCAAATCTAAGGGACTCTAACATGCCCAGGATCATAGGATCACAGGATCTAAGGAGCTTGGTCACACCAGGACTTCAGAATCCCAGAGGTAACTTGACTCCAAGAAGCTCTGACACACCCAGGGTCTCAGGATCTTGTAATTCTGGGATTGCAGAATCACAAGACCACAGAGACAGATGTACTCTGAGGAGTTTTGACACAGCCAGGATCGCAGGAGGGAGAGGCTCCAGTCAGAGACAGTGTGAGCATGTAGCACATAAGATAACCAGATAGATAGAGGCAAGCTTAATAACATAAGAAACAGAAGCCAAGATTACCTGGCATCAACGTCAAAACACAGTTCTCCCACCATAGCAAATCCTGGATATACCATCCCACTGGAAAAACAAGACTTGGATCTAAAATCACTTCTCATGATGATGATAGAGGACTTTAAGAAGGATATAAATAACTCTCTTAAAGAAATACAGGAGAATACAGATAAACATAGAAGTCCTTAAAGAGGAAACACAAAAATCCCTTAAAGAATTACAGGGAAATGCAAACAAACAGATGAAGGAATTCAACAAAACAATTCAGGATCTAAATGGAACTAGAAGCAATAAAGAAATCACAAAGGGAGCCAACCCTGGAGTTAGAAAACCTTGGAAAAAGATTAGGAATCATAGATGCAAGCATCACCAACAGAATACAAGTAATAGAAGAGAGAATATCAGGTACAGAAGATACCTAGAAAACACTGACACAACAGTCAAAGAAAACACAAAAAAGCAAAATCTTCTTACACAAAACATCCCAGAAATCCAGGACACAATGAGAAGACCAAACCTAAAGATAATGAGTATAGAGGAGAGCAAAGATTCCCAACTTAAAGGGCTATAAATTATAGCCTTCAACAAAATTATAGAAGAAAACTTCATGAATCTAAAGAAAAAGATTCCCATGTACATACCAGAAGCCCACAGAACTCCAAATAGACTGGAACAGAAAAGAAATTCCTCCTGTCACATAATAATCAAAACACCAAATGCACAAAGCAAAGAAATAACATTAAAAGCAGTAAAGGTAAATGGTCAAGTAAAATATAAAGGCAGACCTATCAGAATTATTCCAGCCTTCTCAACAGACATGATGAAAATTAAAAGACCCTGGGCAGATGCCATACAGACCCTAAGAGAACACAAATCCCAACCCAGGCTAATATACCCAGAAAAAAATTCAATTACTATGTATGAAGAAAACAAGATAATCCATGCCAAAAAACAAAACAAAAACAAAATTACATAATATCTTTCCAGAAATACAGCCCAACAAATGATAATAGGTGGAAAACTCCAACACAAGGAGGGAAACTACACCCTGAGAAAAGCAAAAAAATAATCTTCTTTCAACAACCACAAAAATAGATAGCCACACAAACATAATTCCACCTCTAACAACAAATAATAGGAAGCAACAATCACTTTTCCTTAAAACTTTTAACATCAATGCATTCAATTCCTCAATAGAAAATCAAGAAGAAAGAAGACCAACTTGTGGATACTTCATTCCTCCTTAGCATAGGGAACAAAATACCCATGGAAGGAGTTACAGAGACAAAGACTGGAGCTAAGACGAAAGGATGAACCATCCAGAGACTACCCACCTGGGGGTCTATCCCATAATCAGCCACCAAACACAGACATTACTGCATATGCCAGCAAGGTTATGCTGAAAAGACCCTGATATAGCTGTCTCATGTGAGACTATACCAGTGCCTGGCAAATACAGAAGTGGATGCTCACAGTCATCTATAGGATGGAACATAGGGCCACCAATGGAGGAGCTAGAGAAAGTACACAAGGAGCTGAAGGGGTCTGTAACCCTATAGGTGGAACAACAATATGAACTAACCAGTATGCCCAGAGCTCGTGTCTCTAGCTGCATACGTAGCAGAAGATGGCCTAGTCAGCCATCATTGGGAAGAAAGGCCGTGGTCTTGCAAACTTTATATGCCCCAGTACAGGGGAATGCCAGGGCCAAGAAGTGGGAGTGGGTGGGTAGGGGAGCAAAGTGGGGGGGGGGAAGGTAATAGGGGACTTTTGGGATAGCATTTGAAATGTAAATGAGGAAAATATCTAATAATAAATTGAAAAAAACCACATAGACAAATGAACTGGATACATAAACAGGACCCAGCATTTTGCTGCATACAGGAAATGCAACTCAGTGACAAACACAAACACTACCTCAGAGTAAAAGGCTGAAAAACAATTTTCCAAGCAAATGGTCCCAAGAAACAAGGTGGAGTAGCCATTCTAATGTCAAATAAAATTGACTTTCAACCCAAAGTTATCAAAAAAGATAAAGAAGGACGTTTCATACTCGTCAAAGGAAAAATCTACCAAAATGAACTCTCAGTTCTGAATATCTACTCTCCAAAAACAAGGGCAACCAAATTCATAAAAGAAACTTTATTAAAGCTCAAAGCACACATTGCATTTCAGCCAATAATACAGGGAGGCTTCAACACCCCACTCTCAGCAATGAACAGATCATGGAAAGAGAAACTAAACAGAGACACAGTAAATTGTTAACAGAAGATATGAACCAATTGGATTTAACAGATATTTATAGAACATTTTATCCTAAAACAAAGAATATACCTGCTTCTCAGCACTTCATGCTACCTTTTCCAAATTGAGCATACAATTGATCACAAAATGAGACTCAACAGATACAAGATTGAAATATGCAATCTTTCCCATGCAAGAAATAATCAATCACAAGGCTGAAACCAACCAAGTAGAAACAAAAAGAACTATACAAAGAATCAACAAAACCAGGAGCTACTTCTTTGAGAAAATCAACAAGATAGATAAATCCTTAGGCAGACTACCCAGAGTGCACAGAGACAGTATTCAAATTAATAAAGTAAAAAAACAAAATGGAAGACATAACAATAGAAACAGAGGAAATTAAAAAAAAATCATCAAATCATACAACAAAAGCCTATGCTCAACCAAATTGGAAAAACTGGATGAAATGGACAATTTTCTAGACAGATTCCAAATACCAAATATAAATCAGCATCAGATAAACCACCTAAACAATAGCAGCAGGCACTAAAAGTCTCCCAACAAAAATGCCCAGGACCAGATGTGTTTAAGCAGAATTCCTTCAGACATTCAAAGAACACCTAATACTAATACTCTTCAAACTATTCCACAAAATAGAAACAGAAGGAACACTATCCAATTCATTCTATAAAGCTATAGTTATGCTGATACCAAAACCACACAAACACCCAACAAAGAAATAGAACTTCAGACCAATGTCTTATAAACATCAATGCAAAAATACTTAATAAAATTCTTGCAGAACAAAGCCAAGAATACGTCAAAATGATCAGTCATCACGATCAAGTAGGTTTCATTCCAGGGATGCAGGGAGCATTCAATATACATTATTCCATCATCGTAATCCACTATATGAACAAACTCAAAAAAAAAAACCCACCCACATGATCATTTTATTAAATACAAAATGAATTGACAAAATTCAATATTCGTTCATTTAAAAAGTCTTGTAAATATCAGGAATTGAAGGCCCATACCTAAAAACATAATAAAAAGCAATATGCAGCAAACCACTAACAAACATCAAACTAAATGGAGAGAAACTTGAAGGAATCCCACTAAAATCAGGGACTAGACAAGGCTGTCCCCTCTCTTCCTACCTATTGAACATAGTACTTGAAGTTTTAGCTAGAGCAAATAGACTGCAAATGGATGTGAAAGGTATACAAATTGAAAAGGAAGAAGTCAAAATTTCACTAATTGCAGATGATATGATAGTATACTTAAATAACCCCAAAAATTCCACCAGAGAACTCCTAAACCTGATTAACAACTTCACCAAAGTGGCCAGATATAAAATTAACTACACAGGATAAAAGACTAATATCCAATATATATATACAAGGAACTCAAGAAGTTAGACTCCAGAGAACCAAATAACCCTATTAAAAATGGAATACAGAGCTAAACAAAGAGTTCTCAACTGAGGAATAATGAATGGCTATGAATCACCTAAAGAAATGTTAAACATCTTTAGTCATCAGGGAAATGCAAATCAAAACAATCCTGAGATTCTACCTTATGCAGTCAGAATGGCTAAGATCCAAAACTCAGGTGACAGCAGATGCTGGCGAGGATGTGGAGAAAAAGGAACACTCCTCCATCGTTGGAGGGATTGCAAGCTGGGTAGAACTACTGTTGAAATCAGTCTGGTGGTTCTTCAGAAAACTAGACATAGTACTACCCGAGGAACCAGCTATACCACTCCTGGGCATATACCCAAAAAATTCTCAACATACAACAAAGACACATGCTCCACTATGTTCATAGAAGGCTTTATTTATAATAGCCAGGAGGTGGAAAGAAGCCAGATGTCCCTTAACAGAGGAATGGACACAGAACATGTGATACATTTACACAATGGCGTACTACTCAGCTATTAAAAACAATGAATTCATGAAATTCTTAGGCAAATGAATGGAACTAGAAAATATCACCCTGAGTGATATAACCCAATCACAAAGAACACACATGGTATGAAAATCTCACAATACCCAAAACACAATTCACAGACCACATGAAGCTCAAAAAAAAGGAAGACCAAAGTGTGGGTGTGTTACAGGGCTGGATTTTCCCTTTCCAATTACATTAGGGCAGCAGGAGGCCTGTGATTGAATAGGGAAAAAGGAGGCAGAGCTAAGATTTGCAGAGAAAGAGAGTGTCTTGAGGAAAAGAGGAAGGGCAAGATAGAGGTGGACCTGAAAGAGCGAGGCTTTAATCAACCACAGGTAGTTATGATATCAAAAGGATAGAATAATTGGGATAAAGCTTTATCAACTGTTTCCAAAATCATTGTATTGTCATCTTTTAAATTGAGAATGTATTAATACATCAATCTGATTGGTTAATTATGAGCTTCAAGAATTTTGATTTACTTGATTATGGGAATGTGGGATAGCTGATTACAGGTGTTTATGGAGGAAAAGGAACTAGGGACTCTAGAGACAAGTGAGCCAGACACTGCAGAGGCTAGCTGGAGAGAATTGCAGGCAGCAGGAGCACTAGAAGCCTGCTGGTCCAGCTCAGCTGGAGAGATGGCAGGCTGAGAGAAGCAGGCCATGCAAAGGTAGAGGGTTCTTTTAAATATTTCCCACATGGGCGCTATGGTCCTTCTTAGAAATGGAAAAGAAAATACTCATGGGAGCAAATATGGAAACCAAGTATGGAGCAGAGACTGAAGGAAAGACCATCCAGAGACTGCTCCACCTGGGGATCCATCCTATATACAGTCACCAAACCCAGTCACTATTGTGTATGTCACAGTGCATGCTGACAGGTATAGGTGTCTCCTGAGAGTCTCTGCCAGAGCTGACAAATATAGAGGCAGATGCTTACAGCCAACCATTGGACTGATCACTGAGTCCCCAATATAGAGGAGAAAAGACAGAAGGAGCTGAAGGGGTTGGCAAACTCATAGTAAGAACAACAATATCTACCAACCAGACACCCTAGAGCTCCCAGGGACTAAACCAGCAACAAGGAGTACACATGGAGGGACTCATGGCTCCAGCCACATATGTAGCATCAATGGGAAGAGAGGCCCTTGGTCCTTGGAAGACTTGATGCCCCAGTGTAGGGGAATTTGAGGGTGGGGAGGCAGGAGTGAGTGGGTGGGTGAAGGAATACCCTCTTAGAAGCAGGGGGAGGGGTATGGGATAAGGGATTTCTGGGGAAGGGGGAAACCAGCAATGGGGATAACATTTGAAATGTAAAGAAAATGCAAAATAAAAATATTGATAACCTAAAAAAACCCACAACTATATTAACAAATATGAAACATTTTTCTAATTTCCAAGTGCATTTCATTATGATTTTGTTTTTCATCACAAAATAAACATAGAAAAAGCAATTTGAATTTAAACAAATTATTGATAGTCATAAGCATTGGTAACTTGATTATGTACTGATTTAATTATTAACCAATATTTATAAAACAATGTTCAATAAGCACTAACTCGCAGCCATGAATTACTAAAGTGATTTAAAAACATAGTGTCATTTTTTTCAATTTCACATATAGTTGTAGGATTTTCAAAAATAACCCTACAAATTAACAAATTTATCCTTGGAAATTTGTGTATCATATATGCTAATGCTGTACAGTAAAGAAAATAACAACTCATTGAATGTTGCAAATCAAAATCAAGTCAGCCAATACATATCAAAGATATGGTGAAACCCTGTTCTTGGCCTTATAGCCCTTCTTAAATGAAAAGGAGTGGTTGGAAAATATGAAAGAATGTTAAGGGTTTTTTGTTTGTTTGTTTGTTTTTCCAGACAGGGTTTCTCTGTATAGTCCTGGCTGTCCTGGAACTCACTTTGTAGACCAGGCTGGCCTCGAACTCAGAAATCCGCTTGCCTAAGCCTCCCGAGTGCTGGGAAGAATGTAAGTTTTTAAAGGTGAAGTAATTAAATAGAACATGTTGACCTAGAATGTAATTTCTACAAGGAAAAATTATGACATGATACATTATTGAGGTTCCAACGAGGCTTGTGCATATGATAACTGAGCCCCTGCTGAGCATCCAATAATGAGCAAATGCAAAACTGGCAATTGCCATCATATTAAAGTGAGCAAATATAAAAAAAGTTTTCCATGAGGGAATCAAAATGAACATTAATTTTTCCACACCATCATGGTCAAATGATATTTATTTTGTTCTTGGAAAAGAAGTATGCATGTATTTGTAGACACAAAGACATTGCCTACCAGTCTTTTAAATTTTTCTTTAAAATAAGGCCAAAGGAAATACTGTTCATATACTCATAGGTGATATCTATTTTAACCATGGATTTAAAACACTGCACATAGATTTATAAATTATATTGAAATATCATATTCTCTGCCACAAATGAAATTTGTACTGTTCACATAGATTTAACAGCATAGATAATTAATGGATTTTAGTTGATTACTAAATGGGAATTCTATCTCTGAACGTATATCATGTTACAGTGTTTAACAATATTTATCAAAATAAAAGACTTATATTTAGGACCTTCCTCATGGGGAGAAACATGAAGAAAAGAGCTAGTTCACACTCTTTCTCTACCCATTTCAGGCTCACTCCCAAGACACAACTGTTTGTACTCATTTTCACTATTTGCTTTAAAGGACACAGCCATACATAAGTTACCTCCAGATTTCTAAATAATATTTGAATGTCACTGAGTTTTGATATACAAACTTTAAACATCAGTTTATCAATTATTATTGAATAGCTTTCAAATTTTAGCTCACTTAAACCCCTCCATGGTAATCATCTTTTCTCAATAAAATGACAGCACCCTTTTTTAAAATTTGTCTTTTAAGTTCCAAGTAAATACTTTAGAGCAAGCACTGATGAGCTGTGGCCTGTGATCAGATCTAGTTGGTGTTGGTTTTTATGTTGCCTATGACAGAGTTTCTGCCTCACTGACTAAGTAGTACAACAAAGACCAACCAAGACTCTCAAATTTACTATGTAAATTTACTTCAGTTACCCTGCATAAGAGCTCTTGTCTTTCTTATATATTAGGTTTTTGTTCATTTCTTTATCATAGATAGTACACACTGAGTCTCTTGATAATGGAACAAGAGAGTCACTTTATAATTTCCCCTTCCCATCTAGCCTTCTTAGATCCACCAACCAAAAGGTAGCCTGGTGGTCAAAATGTGAGTAGTAGAGGAAATAATGTGTCATTGAAATATAACTCAAAGTATAAAATTAATGCTTGTGAGTACATCCCACTCTGACTGAAAATTAAGTCAGTGAGAAGTGTTTGTCATTGTGAAGAATTATAAATTTGCCATTATGAAGAATATATATATATATTGCCCCAAGAGGGAGGGAGGAAGGGCCAACAACCCATTCTTCAGTTGTGGGCTATGTAATGTCTTGTTTTAGTCAATAATAAAGAGAAATATAATAATTTTTCAGAGAAAAACCTATAAAATATTCTCCTATATGAAGGTAAATAAGTTTAACACTACCAACAATCTCTGGTTTATTTGTTAAGTCGTAAAGATTTTTTTTTCTCCAAATGAAAGCACCCTAATCTTACTATTAGAAAAGTATCAGCTAAATTTAACTACAAATATCCCAAGATACAACTTGCCAGTAGTCACCAAAAGGGAAAAGGCAAAGAGACCCTAAATAAAATATAGAAAGTAGTTAATATAGTGTAGCAATATTAATTGGCTAGCTACAGCAAATATATTACATTAATTTGTCACAAATAGAGAAAAAGCTACAGAGTACATAGGCAGAACTTTTCTGCCATTTTAAAAGCTAAATTATATTATGACTGATTCATAATACAATTTGCTAAATGCATGAAATTCAAGTGTGGACACTTTGCCCCTTCTTAGAATTGGGAACAAAACACCCATGGAAGGAGTTACAAAGACAAAGTTTGGAGCTGTGACAAAAGGATGGACCATCTAGAGACTGCCATATCCGGGGATCCATCCCATAATCAGCTTCCAAACGCTGACACCATTGCATATACTAGCAAGATTTTGCTGAAAGGACCCTGATATAGTTGTCTCTTGTGAGGCTATGCCAGGGCCTAGCAAACACAGAAGTGGATGCTCACAGTCAGCTATTGAATGGATCACAGGGCCACCAATGGAGGAGCTAGAGAAAGTACCCAAGGAGCTAAAGGGATCTGCAACCCTATAGGTGGAACAACATTATGAACTAACCAGTACACTGGAGCTCTTGACTCTAGCTACATATGTATCAAAAGATGGCCTAGTCGGCCATCACTGGAAAGAGAGGCCCATTGGACTTGCAAACTTTATATGCCCAGTACAGGGGAACGCCAAGGTCAAAAAGTGGGAGTGGGTGGGTAGGGGAGTGGGGTGGAGGGTATGGGGGACTTTTGGGATAGCATTGGAAATGTAAATGAGGAAAATACCTAATAAAAATATTTTAAAAATGTTCTATGCATTAATGGAACATCGCTTGATGTTTCAATGCATATATGTATTGTATAATGTTATTGAAAACAGCGTTTCATACTGTACCTAGCAATATTA
Source organism: Mus musculus (assembly GCF_000001635.26). Lineage (NCBI taxonomy): Eukaryota > Metazoa > Chordata > Mammalia > Rodentia > Muridae > Mus > Mus musculus. The sequence continues at coordinate 38,179,472 of NC_000076.6, forward strand.
CAAGTATGACTCCTATGTCACCTGTATATCAGTTGGTGGCAAAGAGGAGAGAGGCTATGTTTAAGCTCAATGTTCTGACTTTTGAGTATCTGAATGATTAGTAGCCTAATGTTTCCTGAAGAGAAGCAAGCCTAAGACTATCACATGTATAGCAGCAGAGGATCCAGGATAAGGAGCTAGCCTGAGATGAACACAAATCCAGTGCTACACAGTCCTGGGCTGGTTTCAGGGCAAGAAGAACCTTGTCTGGGACTGCAGGACCCCAGGTGGGAGTGAGTCCAAAACAGAATAACCTTTTGAGGGGCCACTCAGGCTCTCCTGGGTGAGGAGCAAGCCTGAGATGATTACCATTCTGGTGTCATGCAGGCCTGGAGGAGGGTAGACCATGCCCAAGATGACCTCTTCCTGGCACTATAATCCACACATAGGGCATATGTCTCCTGACATCACTCTTGATAAGACCCCAGATACTCTGAGACCCAGTGTACCACGAAGAGGAGCAAGAAAGTGGTAGAGAAATAGAAGAAAAAGAGAAAGAAAGATGTGGGCACAAAAAAGTCATCCTTGTTGCCTTGTGTCTTAGAGATCCTGTAGTTTTAGACCAGTAGGACAGGCTCCTTCATGTACTCCTGCAGTTCGTCAATGGGGTAGATGTTGGGTGGGCCAATACAAAGTCCCGGATCTGGGTCTGAGGAGTAGGTATCTGGTGTAGTCTTAAGGATAGTGAAGAACGGACAGATCTGAATAGCTGGTGATGTCACCTGGTAGTATGGTGGGATACTGGCCAATGCTGTCACCAGGATCCACATCTGAGTCTGTGGCCCCACAGCAGCAGGGTTCTGTTACCTCCAAAGGCCAGAGAGACATCCCAGGTCTTGGCAGCTGCCTGCCCAAGGACTTGTTTATGTCTGCGGGCTGAGTAGAACTTTCCCCAACATTCACTGGGGCATTGTAGGAAAGCTGGCCCTGGGGCCTTGAGAGCAGGAAAGCAGACCCTGCCCCTAACCAACTGCAATATTCTGTAGAGCTTATCTGATCACATCAGGAATTGGGATGAGCTGGTCACAGGGCCCAAAACCAGAAGAACCTGCAAGGTAACCAGTTCAGATATCTACCTTTCAGACCCAGATCTAAACAGCCTTACCCTATCAATGAACTGCTGGAGTGCATGAAAGAGCTGATTCAAAATTATGGGATCTCCATGAAAGAAGGCAACAACAGGACATCTGAGAGGAGTCTCAGGGAGGTTCCAGTATAGACAGAATAGCAAAAGCCAGATCAAGCCTCATACCAACAGACCAGACCAATGAGTCATTCCCATGACATTTGTAAGCAAAGAAGTGTAGACAAAAAGGATATGCTATGGGAAATACTGTGACACACTGCTCCTTCCACAATGAGATTTTTTCTCTTTTCTTTGTTGGGGGACGGGGGAAGTTACAAGGGTAGAGGTTCAAGGAAGGGAGGGAGGGGAAGATGAGTGGAACTGGAGTCCGTGATGTGACATTCACAAAGAACCAATAAAGAGTTAAAACTAAAACACACAAAACCAAAAAAACTAACACTTCAAATATTCATTATTTCTTTGGTAAAGGTATTTAAGACTCATTCTACAAATTTTCAAAAGCATGTCATGACCAATCTGTAGTCACTATACTGCCCAGAAACACCTGCTCCCTTCTTCACCCCATCGTGTTGTAACTCAGCACACTGGGATCCTATTCATTGATCAGCTCTTTCCTACCTTCCCCTCCTTTGCCCTTCTAGAACCTTTGACAATCAGCATTCCACACTTGATTTCAATTATTAATTTCAGCTTACTTCTGCCTATTTCTTGATTCTGCAATTTTTCTATATAAATGATTCATTTGGAAGAAAATTAGAATTTCTCTCTTTCTCTATTCTCAGGAACATTTGACTAAGGAGCCCTGGATTACATGTAAACTGCCTAGCTGTCCTGAAGCCCCTGTGCTAGACAAATCATCTGTGGAAAAGGACAGAGATAGAGAGGGATGCCCGCGAATGGCCAACAGCTTCTGCTAGAGGCTAGGGTTGCCTAGTCTTGGTGAGGAGTGAAACCTTCAAAAAGTTCCAGGTGATTCAAGGAAGAACAGTGACCTGAACCCTAATTGGAATGCAAATTTGTCAGGTAACTGTAATTGATGTTTGAAGTCATTATTACTTTTAATTTATTATTACTTTTTAATTTATATTATTTTACACTTAAGGATGTGTATATGGTTTACAGCATTATGTGTTTTACTATGTTTGTTTTTAGCTTTTTCAGACATGGCTTTACGTTGGCCTGCTTGACCTCAAACTTGTTTTGAAGCTGGGATTAACTTGATGTTGAACTCCTATCCTAATCCCTCTGCACCTGGCACAGTGTTATGCTTTTTGTCATTGTTGTTTTCACATTATAATTTAATTACAGTTCTCTCTTCCCTTTATTTCCTTCACACCTACTGTATAGCTTGGTGAGTTTGTGCATGTTTACACTGTGAATTGACTAAATTCAGCTAGCTAGTGCTTAGAAGGAGCTCATTACATTTTAATATGGTTACTACTATGTGATTTTTACAAAATCATACCTAGGTGGATTTTTAATCACATTTTGATTGATGTTGTCAAAGGTCCTTGAACATACCTCCCTAGCACAGGTTAAAAAAAATCTTGTGTTTTAAAATTGATTTAATTCTATTCCTTTTTTGTTCTCATAACTCTAGAACAATGCTTAGTGTGTTGAATATCTAAGTGTTATACTTACACTTGCATAACTATTACATTTCCCTGTATATTCCTATAATGGTATGTTTCATTTATATTTAAAGAATTCTTTTGGTCTAATAGTTTTCCTATTTTCAAATTTGTTAATGATACTTCAAATTTAAGATATTTGTTTTTCTTTTTCACATTTTAAAATTACGTTTAAAGTAAAATATGATGGCATCTACTCTCCTTACCTCCCTCCAACTCTCCTCATATTTCTCCCAAAATGTCCCCTCTAAATGCCATGCCTCTCATTTTTTGTTTTATTTTTTTAAACAAAGGTTTTATATTTCCTTGGAAATATTATACTACATATTTTGAAAATACCCATACCTTTTAAATCCCAGCTCTTCACATAACCATCCTTCCCAACCTCCTATCTCTTCCCATACAACTCTGATATTTTTTCTTCTTCTTTCCTTTCTTTTCCTTCCTCATTATGGTCAGTTTGAGTTGCCCAACAAATCCTGGAAATGGGTCTTACAATTGTTGATCTACCAGTTGTCACATCATTAAAGAAAACAGATTCTTCCATGCACCTGTCAAATGTTAATAACTTCTCAGTTTGTAGCTCTTGAGTTGACTGTCACAATGTTTATTTAATTTAAAAATTACATATGTATGTACAGTATATGCTGTAGTAATATAAACATGTGCACAAACAGATGCATACATGGAAGTGAACCTTTGTGCTACTTTTCATTATGTTTGTTTTGGCTTTTAAAACAAAGCGTCACTTATGTAAGTAAGGCTAGTTTATGTTTGTAATTTTCCTGTCCTTGGGCTTCTGAGGACTAGGATTACAGTAGAGTTCCACAATGACTTTTTCAAGGTTAAATTGTCCTATATCTTGTTTAAACCTTTGTTCCCTTTATATTTCAAAGTGATTGAATAAAACTGTAAACTTTTTTAAAGTTGGATATTTTTACCAAAGTGTGATCAAGGCTCTATGTCAGTCAATAGATCTGGAATATAATAATCTCTCCATTTGTCAGAAAAAGTTTAAGTAAAGCAGAGAATTTTCCCCCTTTGGTTATATACTTGGCTGTACTTGGTTGGCAGTTACTGCTTGGCTGTTGGATAAGACAAAGAGGATTATAATTCATATATAAATATTTACTCAATTTTATATCTCTTTTAAACTCACTTTTTACTCCAAACCTATGAACCACTTGTTATGTTATCAGGGAAGCTTTGACTGTAGCTACCGATGGGCATTATAAGTTCATCTGTTTCTCATCTTCAAAACTTGCTCTTGGAACTGGTTTGTAAAGCACATCCATACAAGCACTAAAGATCTGAGTTTGATTCTCAGAACTCATAAAAATCTGAAGGCAATGTGCTAAGCTTGTAATCACACTATTTAAGAGGTAGAGAAATGTGGATTCCTGAGACTGCTGGACAGCCAATCTAGTCAGAAAAGCAAGCCCAAGAACCAAGTGAAAGACTCTGTCTTCAAAATTAAGATAGATAGCTTGGGTAGTGCATTACCCAAAGCTGACCTCTATCCTTTACATGTATATGCATTTGGAAAAATTGTTCATTAGAATTTTTATTTTCTATCATGTTTGTGATTGTTGAAGTCTATCACGTTTATTCATTTTATATCATTTATTGGATATCAACAGATAAGAAATAAAGGTTAAAATTATAATTTTAATACTTTGTTAATCACTAAGATTAATATATAATGGCCAAATACTGAAAGAACAATGTTAAAGTGATGATAGATAGCAGAAGATGAAATGATGCCTGGTGTTCATGGATACATAAGACTAAAATAGAAAAAATGGCCACCTTACCAAAAGAAAACTACAAATTCAATGCAATCACCAGGAGAATCCCAACACAATTCTTTAGAAACCTTGAAATAACAATGTTAAACTTCATATGGAAAAACAAAAACCCCAGGATAGCTAAAAAACAGTGCTACACAATAACAGAACTTCCAGAGGTATCACCCTCCCTGAACTCAAGCTACTACAGAGCTGTACTAATAAAAACCACACGATATCAGCATTTTAAAAAAGACTTGCTGATACATGGAATTGAATCAAAAACGTAGACATAAATCCACACATCTATGGTCACCTGAATTTTGATAAAGAAGCTAGACATATACAATGATTTAAAAAAAATAGAAAGTATGTTCAACAAATGGTATTGATCTACGTTGATGTGATGTAGAAGTATGTAAATAAACCTGTAGCCATCACGAAAGTCAAGTCAAGTGGATCAAAGACCTTACCAGATACACTGAGACTGAAAGAAGAAAAAGTGGGGAATAGTCTTGGATGGATTGGTACAGAAGACAACTTTCTGAGCAGAACAGCAATAGCTCAGGCACTAGGATAAACAATCAATAAATGGGGCCTCATAAATGAAAAGTTTCTGTAAAGTAAAAGACCAAATAAGAAGGACAAACATCAGCACACAGAATGTATTTTCTGTGCCATGGACAGCTCTGTGCCTGACCCTATCTGCTCTTGGGGGTGGGAGCAAGCTGCCACAGTCAAGGACACCGATTCCAGGAGAATGTGAGAAATGCCACTTCAAGCTCATCTGAGCACTGCTGCAAGTTCCTTTAATACCTCCACCCACACCCCGCATTGGTCCCAAGGAAGTATCTATTCTAAACAGCAGTTCCTGATTGGCTGGCATTATTTGCATCTGTAACCATTGCTCTCTCAAGCAGTCCTCAATTAGGTCTTCCTACAGTAATATGGTCTAACAGGTAGTCCTCAATTAGGTCCTCCTGCAAGAGATGCTTTTGCAGCTGCACAGCATTTACATAGAGGAAGCCCTGCTGTTGAGGGACAGTAAATGGTAGCCTGTTTTCTGGTCGAGCTAGGTTTAAACCTGGAGACCCAGCAAGTGTTCCTGCAAGAAATATAAGGTGTTTGCCATGCTCCCAGACACTAGGCTCCTGACACTAGTCCTCAGCTCTCCATAATTCTGTGGCCATCAGTCAAGTAAGGCAATTCTCCAAGCCCCTCCACAGGTAGAGGACTCCCTACAGATCCCATAGCCTCAAGACAGATCTCCATTTTAATGAGGTATCTAAAGGCCAGAAGGGCTTAACCAATTAAGCTTTCCTTCCCAGACACTCATCCCTGCAAATGGTATGTAACCTCAGGCTGGCCCTGAGAAAGTGGGGTAAGGTTTCACTCATTACAACTCTTTACCTTCACAATGGATGCCTTAAAACCATGGACTAACTCTTCTCATCAGGAACTCCCTTCCTAAAGGGCCTTATGGCTAATCTCCCGCAGGAGGCCTTTCTGTGTTCTCAGCCATGTTATCCACCAAGCCAAGCTACCCAAGCAAGACAGAGACTCTCCATCCCGTGGGGCCAGCTGGAGCTCTTCTCCTGCCCTTTTCCCTTCGGCCTTGGGCCAGAGCCAGGCCTGTGGGCCCCTATTCCACTCTCAGCTCGTCCATGGTATGATGGTTTGTTTATCCTTGGACCAGGGAGTGGCACCATCTAGAGGTGTGGCATTGTTGGAATAGGTGTGACCTGGTTGGAATGGGTGTGTCACTGTGGGTGTGGGCATAAGATCCTCACCCTAGTTGCCTGGAAGTCAGTCTTCCACTAGCAGCCTTTGGATGAAGACGTAGAACTCTCAGCTCTACCTCGCCATGCCTGCCTGGATACTGCCATGCTCCTACCTTGATGATAATGGAGTGAACCTCTGAATCTGTAAGCCAGCCCCAATTAAATGTTGTTTTATTAAGACTTGCCTTCGTCATGGTATCTGTTCACAGCAGTAAAACCCTAAGACACATGGCATCCATCAGCATCTACAGTGTCTTAGTTATGGCTTCTCCAGCTCTGCCCTCTGTAGCAGTCTAAGCTCAGGTTGATCCACTCTACTACTGCTGTTGTTCTTGGTGATCATCCCATGGTACTGACATCTCCAATACAATGGGGTGTTCATTCCAACTAGACTTTACCAATAGCCTTTCATAGGTTCTCTTCATGGTGCCAAGGCTCAAAACCTTTGCATGACCCCTTCAGTCCTGGGCCATCAACTACAGCTGAGGTTATACCTTATCCAATGGCCTTCCATAACCTCTCACAGTGTCAAGCCTCAGCTGTTCTTCATGACACCTTCATGCCTCAAAACCAGTACCACCTGGGTGACTCTTACACATTACCAAGTCCAGCCACAGCATGAGGTACAACATTGGCTATCTTTAAAACCCAGCTTCTTTGTACTCCCAGAAAACAATTCCCAGGAAATTTCACCTCAGTGATGCTGGTCTCCTTAATCATTGCTAATTTCTTAGCTCCAGCTAACCAGCTGTCAATTGTCCCTGTAATTCCTTCCGTTCTTAAATCTAGAGCCATAGACACACGGCTGAAGCTGCCAAGTTCTGCTACTTACAGGAACTAGAACATGACCTGCGCATACTATTATATTGTCACTGGTTTTCTATTTTCCAACTCTTTCACTGTCTAAGCCTGGCTGTCCTGGATCTTGCTCTGTTGATTGACCTTTAATGTGGAGATCAGCATGCCTGTCTCCTGGGATTAAAGGTATGTACCACCATGCCTGAATCTAAGTTTAGCTGGGCAGAATCTCGCCCCAAAAATCCCACTCCAATAATCTGTTATCTCTGAGAACACAGGATTTTGCTCCATTTCACTTCCTGGTAACCCTTTAATACTAAAACAATATATTTTATATTTGGCCTTTCTAAGCTTGCTATGCTTGTTCAAATTTCTCTTCAAAAGACTTAACCAGAGAACAAAGTCTTTGATGGGCTTTTTTGAAACTTCCTTTGTCAATGCAATTAATCTGAGTCTCTTCACCTTAGCCTCAGGCAAACTTTTCAGACAAGGGCAAAAAGTAACCACATTTCTTCACCAAAATACCACAAAAACAGTCTTTATGCCACATTCTGAAATTCTTCTCCTTTGAAATCTCTTGGGTCAGGTCAACACATTTCAAATTACTCGCAGCAACAGTCTTCTATAATCCTACTAGGATGACCCATTAAACCACATTTAAAGCATCCCACTGTGTTCCAAATCCAAAGTCCCACAATGTGGATAGAATGACAGCAAGACCCCAGTACCTGGTACCAACTTCTGTCTTAGTTATGGTTTTACTTCTGTGAACAGACCCCATGACAAAGGCAAGACTTATAAAATAAAAAAAATAAAAGAAAGAAAGAAAGAAAGAAAAGAAAAGAAAAGAAAAGAAAAGAAAAGAAAAGAAAAGAAAAGAAAAGAAAAGAAAAGAAAAGAAAAGAAAAATCCAACATTTAATTTGGGCTGGTTTACAGGTTCAGAGATTCAGTCCATTATCATCAAGGTGAGAACATGGCAGTATCCAGGTAGACATGGCACGGGCAGAACTGAGAGTTCTACATCTTCATCCAAAGGCTGCTAGTGGAAGAATGACTTCCAGACAACTAGGGTGAGGTTCTTAAACCCACAGTGACACACCTACTCCAACCAGGTCACACCTATTCCAAGGCCAAACATCCAAATGGTGCCACTCCCTGTTCCAAGAATATACAAACCATCACATACAGTGTCCAAGACCTAGAACATGCAGTCCCTGGACTCCATACTGCCTGGGGACCCAAGAATTTGCTCTAGGAAGTTCCACAGGGAACTCAGACTGTGCCTCCCCACCCTGAGAGTGGGGTCTTGGAGCTTCTCACAGCCTGACATCTGCCCACCATCTCTGTCGGGTATGCATAAGCTTCTGGCATCCCGCATCACCCAGTGGGCTGAGTTCTGGGCCAGATTCAGGCCACCTATTTTAACCCACACTAGTCCTGCTACAAGAGTGGGAAAAGATCTTCACCAACTCCACATTTAGCAGAAAGTTTATCCAAAATATATAAAGAATTCAAGAAACTAGACATGAGCAACCTACATAATCCATTTTTAAAATGGGGTACAGGTCTAAACAGAGAATTCTCAACAGAGGAATAACAAATATCCAAGGAACACTTAGAGAAATGTTCAATGTCCTTAGATATCAGAGAAATACAACTAAAGATGACTTTGATATTCTATCTTACATCTCTCAGAATGGCTAAGATTAAAAACTCAAGTGATATTTCATTCTGGTGAGGAACATTGCTGGTGAGAATGCGAACTTATACAGCCACTTTGTAAATCAACATGTCATTTTCTCAGAAAACTAGATATTGATCTGCCTCAAGATCCTAAGACTCAGCTATACCACTTTTCAGCATGTACCCAAAAGATGTTTCATCATCCCATAAGGATGCTTATTCATCTATTTTCATGAAGCTTTATTTGTAATAGCAAGAAACTGGAAACATCATAGATGTCTCTCAACTGAAGATTGGATGGGAAAAAAGGTAGTACATTTATACAATGGAATACTACTCAGCAGTTGATGGGTATAGGCCCAGGAGTGGTATTGCTGGATCTTCCAGTAGAACTATGTCCAATTTTCTGAGCAACCACCAAACTGATATACAGAGTGGTTATATCAGCTTGCAATCCCACCAGCAATGGAGGAGTGTTCCTCTTTCTTCACATCCTTGCCAGCATCTTCTGTCACCTGAATTTTTTATCTTAGCCATTCTGACTGGTATGAGGTGGAATTTCAAGGTTGTTTTCATTTTCATTTCCCTGATGATTAGGATGTTGAACATTTATTCAGGTGCTTCTCAGCCATTTGGTATTCATCAGTTGAGAATTCTTTGTTTAGCTCTGTACTCTATTTTTAATAGGGTTATTTGAATTTCTGGAGTCTAGCTTCTTGAGCTCTTTGTATATATTGGATATTATTCCCCTATCAGATTTAGGATTGGTAAAAATCCTTTCACAATCTGTTGGTGGCCTTTTTGTCTTCTGAGAGTGTCTTTTGCTTTACAGAAGCTTTGCAATTTTATGGGGTCCTATTTGTCAATTCTTGATCTTACAGCACACACTATTGCTGTTCTGTTTAGGAATTTTTCCCCTGTGCACATATCTTTGAGGTTTTCCCCCACTTTCTCCTCTATAAATTTCAATGTCTCTGGTTTTATTTGGAGGTCTTTGATCCACTTAGACTTGAGCTTTGTACAAGGAGATAGGAATGGATCAATTCACATTCTTCTACATGATAACCACCAGTTGTGCCAGCACCATTTGTTGAAAATGCTGTCTTTTTTTTCCGCTGGATTGTTTTAGCTCCCTTGTCAAAGATTAGATGTAAAGTAAAAAAACAATCATGGTGCAGCTCATAGGCCCAGGAATGCTAAGCAGCAAAACCTCCGAAGGGGGAATGAAAGGATCTATTGCAGAGGAGTAAATAGGATAGGTTGGGAACAGGAGAGCTGAAATGTAAGAGAAGGGAGGAAGAAGATATGGGAGAAATTACTAGAATGGGAGGTTGTCATTTTCTGTGGCAAGGTACCTAGTACCATGGAAACTCCATGGAATCTATTACAGTAACCCTAATAAAGACTCCAAGAAAAGTGGGACACAGACCCTGAACTGGCCATTTTCTGTCATCAGGCAAGGCCTGAAGTAGAGGGATTAGGACAACAACTCACAAAAAAACAAAACAAAACAAAACAAAACAAAACAAAACAAAAAAACCTCTCAAACTATAGTTGTCCTGCCTGCAGAGTATGCTGGGACTTGAGTCTAACATAATCTTCATCAAAGAGACCAGAGAGACTTCTCCCAGCAACTGATGGGAGCAGATCAATAGTCCCAGAGCCCAACAAAAGGTGGACCTTGGAGAGTTCTGTGGATCATGGAGGGGAAGAATCAGAGGCACCAGAGGACTCAGAGATGCACCAGGAGAACAGAGGCCACAAAATCAACTGACCAGAATTCATGCTTAGATCAGGGATCCTGTAGCAGTCTAACCAAGGTCTTCTGCAAGTATATTCTCACTGAGTAGCATGGTATTCTGAAAATTCTAACACTGGGAGTAAGACCTGCCTCTGACACTTTGCTTATTTGTGGGACCCTTTTCATTCTACTAAGTTGCCTTGTTGAGCTTTGATGTGATGGCATATGCCTGGTCTTATTGTAGCTTTTTATGCCACAATTGATCTCCCTAGGATGACTGGTCTTCTCTGAGGGGAGGGAGAGGGGTAGAACTGGGGGAAAGGCAGGTGATAGCGAAAGAAGTTTATAGGGATATGGAGGGGAGTCTGCTGGCCAGTTGTAACATATGAGAGAAAAATAAAAATAATATATTGGTAGATTTTAGATTTTGTTTTTATTGTGATTGCAAATACACTGTCATTCTCACTCATCAATGTACTCTTCTAACATTTTTGCACATGAGCTTGATCCATAAAATTGACAGCAGTTTACCACAGCCTGACAACTGTTGCAGTCTACCTTAGGGCTGTTTATCAGATGTGTCTTGATAAGGGTTTTACAACTCTTATAAAGGACAACATTTAACTGGGGTTAACTTCCAGATTCAGAGGTTCAGTCTATTATCAAGGTGGGAACATGGCACCATTCAGGCAGATGTTAGGCTGGAAGATCTGAGAGTTCTACACCTTCAACCAAAGGACGCCTGTAACCTTCCCTCAGCCTGAAGCTGGCTGAGCCAGAACTTGACCTTGCTGCCACTAAGGAAATTACCTAGGGTGGAGCCTTCCTCCCTAGATCACTCTATTGCTTAGCCACTGTCACTGTTGCTGTTCCTCTTCAAGATACTGCTACCTGCTGAGAGGCCCTGGAGCTATTCCTGAGACTATGCAGTATCCTGCAAGTCATCACCTGCAGTTGGTTCCAGGCTCCAAGGATGAATTGGCGGGAATGGGCTTCCCCCACCTTTTTATAAGTGCATTCGCCATTAAACATTTGAGCTTGATCAGAATATTGTCTTGGCTCCATTTCTCTCTCGTTTGCCTAGTTTCCCTTTCTTTTAGTGCCGGCCTGCCACTCAGGTGTACCCCGTCCATGTGAACTGCTGGACAGCTCGCAACAGCAGACAGGAGAAAACTGGCTCCCAGGTGGTTAAGAGGAGGGTCACATTGACCTTCCCCACAGTGACACACATCTTCCAACAAATACATACTTCCTAAACGTCACTCCCTGGGCCAAGCATATTCAAACTACCACAATCTGTATTACTGCAAGTGGCCACTAACCATAGTTATCAGATTGACTTAAAATTTACAGAGCTAAGATCACATACTGCCTTGCATAAACTGTACAAATCAGTTTCTCAAATGCAAAATGAAATCTTGTGACCTGCTGTGAGCACTATGACCAGGTCCTGTTGAAATCATGCCTCAAGACAACAATTCCTGTCTCCTCATCCTCCCACACTGGACATGTTACACCAAGCTCTGATCCAAAATACTTTTGGATCACTTCCTTTAAAAACTGAATTCCTCCATGCTGTTTAACAGAACCTACTGACCACTCACATTGTAAAGTTTTTCCATTCTACTTAACCTGTGGACCTGCTCGTTTGTTTCTTTCGTAGACAACATACCTATGAACAACACATATTTATGCCATTAATTACTTATGTATTAAGCATTTATCTTTCAGATGGAAATAACATGCGAACGAAGAACTTTTGTACATGAATAGATTCTGTAATCAGCAGAACCTCAGAACGGAAATGATATGTGCTGGGAAAGTTCTCTGCTATGGAGATACACTCCCCTGACTAAACATCCTTTTTCATAAAGGGCCCAGAAACTTAAAAAGTTGTACAAGATACAATTTATATTGTATAAATTTATACAAATTAGGAATTGTAAAACAAGAATAAATTCAGATATGTAGTAAAGGGTTGGCAGGTCTCTTTGGAAAAAAAAAAGTTTTTCAATAATATAAAATGCATTTACTCCTCCTTATTTCAAAGGCTAAACAAAAGAAAGTGTTGCTCTCCAGAGGAGCACTCTTCACCAGGGACATCAGAGGTGTTTCCACCTTTTCATCAATATATATCACCAAGAGTAAAAAAAAAAAAGATACTGGTGTATATTTACCTCTTTGAAACAGGTGGTGTCACATAACACTCTACTAACAGAATAAACAATGTTAGGCAACATTGACCTTATATAGAAAAAAATTCATTCATGTATCAGTCATTAAGTTATGATGGGTTATAAAAGAACCATATTCCATCCCTCCGACAATAAAATACATACTTACAAAAGGATGCTATGAGAGTTCATAGAGGGAAGTCATTCAAAGATACAAACTCAGATTGTGGTGATGGGCCAACCAGCCATGAATGTGAGATGGATTGTTAATAATCCCTGACAACAAGGATACAAGTAGGGATCAGAGACTCCTTCAAAGCCCCAAGAACTGACCACAAATCTCAACTCATTGACAGCAAATTCCTGACCTCCATAACTGTGAAAGAAAAATACTCTGTTGCTTGAAACTACATAGTTAATGGATTTTATATGCAGCTCTAGCAAACCATTGCATGTGGCCAACCTGGGTGCCCAGAAAAAGAAAAGCAGGAAAAGATGTTGGTGAATATTGAACAATCTCTGTCACACCAAGTCTCATGACAACATTTACACAGTCACTTCCCTGTCACAGAATAAACACATAATTAGAACTGCCAAGAAGAGCATGGTTTTATAGCAGAAGGAGAAAAGGAGAAAAGCAGCAGGAACCTATGCTTGCCTGGAGGTAAGCATGAGAGATGAGATGAGACAATGACTACAGATACAGAAATATCAGTGTAGTCATAAAGCCAGAAATCTCTCCCTGCCCATTGTGCTCCCTGCTGCTGAAGATAAAACCTAGGATGTGATATGTGCTGCCTAAACGTCTGCTTTTCTATAATGTACAATGAGAATGATGCACAGGGCTAGAAATCTAACAAGGTATGTATGATAGTAATCTAACAAGAGATATATACTTGTTATTGAGTGAGTGGCACTTGTGCCCTAGTGCTAAATTTTTGAATATTTTGTTCCCAGATTCTGGTGCCATTTTGAGAGATTGTGGACACTTTAGATTCTACTTAGATGAAGAAATTAGGTCACTTGGGTGGATCTTTGCAGGTACACTATTCCTGGCTACTGACTATTTCTTTCTGTTTCCTAGGCAGTCATGAAGTGAAGGACTCTCTTATATACCACACTTATTTTGTCATACTGTTCTGTTCAAGCACATCAGAACTGACTATGCTGAACATATTATCAAAACCACATCACATCACTCTTAAGTTGTATGGATTAAGCATGTGGTCATGGCCAAAAGAAATTAGCATTTTAGGATATAACCAAAATTTTACAGAGTAATCCACATGTACAAATGGAATCCCGGTCCTGTAAATAAGAAGTATGGAATCCAACAACATTTAGAACAAAGAAACCATTCAGTGAATGTTCATTTAGTTCTCAAGAGAAAGAAATTGTTCTTGTTTTAGTTGAATTGAAGTAAGACTGGGCTTAATGAATAGTTATGGGAAATCCAAACTTGATTGAAGATGAGAAAGCATTTGATTGTAATCACTTTTTCCAAGGTAGGTTCTGATATCATCTAAAGAGATTAAGCTTTAAAGCTAAGGATATTATGGAAGAAAGGCCAGAAATAAACTGTCTTAGTTACAGTTTCTATTGTTGTGAGGAGATCACAGAAACTCGTATAAATGTGATTTACTCATTGTTGAAAATTTAGGAGAATGTGTCTAGGAGATTATACAATACACCTTTAATCTAATTTATAGGTATGCATACCATACCTTGTTAACTTGTATCTTCATTACAATACCTTCTAGCTAAATCAGGAGCCCAGAGTCACTTAGTAGGACTATATTGTGGTTTTAGGCTATGTACTTGTGTTACAAAGTATATGTACTTATATTTCTTTTTACGAAGTAGATGCAAGGAACCCCTTTTTTCCTTTTTTCTTTAATTTATTATTCATTTATATCCCAATATGAGTCCCTTTCCCTCCTGGTCTCCCCTTACATAGAGCCTTCCTCCATTCCTCTCTCCTGTTCTTCTCTGAGAAGAGGAAAGCCCTTCTGTGTACCACCCCACCTTAGCACATCAAGTCACTTCAGGACTAGGTGCATTTTCTCCTACTGATTTAAGACAAGGACCAGTTAGAAGAATGGGATCCACAGGCAGGAAACAGATTTAGGGACAGCCTCTACTCCAGTTCTTGTGAGACCTGTATTAAAGATCATGCTGCACATCTGGTACATATATGTGGAGGTCCTTGCTCTTTGGTGGGTGGATCAGTTTCTGAGAACCCACAAGTGTTCAGATTAGTTGGCTCTGTTGGTCTTCATGTAGCAAGGAATTGATTTTAATGATAAAAAATCATGACTATTTAGAATATTTTATAGTTTGTCTGCTTAGAAATGGTATAGTATCTACTTAAAAATGAGACAGGTGATTGAAATAGTATTTCAATGTGGATTCATTGTAAAAAAAATGAAATCATTAAAAATAGAGAATTTAATTGCTGCATTTTATTACAGAAAAACTAATAAGTCTAAGTTTGATAACTCAGATCCAGAATTCTCAGTAGTTGGAAACATCAAGTCCCAACCTGGGACAGAAGAAGTAAAAACAGGAGAGATTTTCCTGTTGTTCAAGAGCTGTGATTATCTAATACATTTGGAAATAAGGAAAGCCAAGTTTTATTGCTGATAGAAGCAAGAACAGCAGAGAAGGCAAAGCTGCTTGAAACTTTTCCTAATAAATTACCCTGATTGTTCTTCTATCCTGTTATCATGTCCCCTCCTAGTTTGGTTCATTATACAAACAAGAGGAAAGACATTTTCTTCAGAAGGCTTAAAAATGCCGCATGTAAAATTGAGTGCTCTGTGATACAGAGCTTACCAGAGGCATGCAGGAGTTAATTTTAGGGCAAGCTCACCCAGGAGCAGCAAAGGTAAGTGTCTATATGGTTTCAGGAAGCAAGTATATTAAATCAGAGTTTAACTATTCTTCCATATGAAGGCTTCTATATAAATATAGTTTTAAAAACTTTAATAAATGAAAACCAGATAGAGGTTCATTGACAGATGAATGGATAATGAAAATGTGTTATATATACACAAGGGAACTTTATTCAACTGTAAAGAATAATGAAGTTATGAAAGCTATAGGAAAATGTGAATCTGGAAAATATTATACTGAGAAAATTATCACAGGTCAAGGAAGACAAATGACACATATTTTTATTTATATAAAGTTTGTGATAGTATGTATAACATTGAGTGCTTAAAAGGTCAGAAATATAGAAAGGGATCAAAGGAGAGATGGAAGGGAATAGTAGAACAAATCAGACATGAAAGTTTAAGGGGTACAAATACTAACTACATAAAAGTCTAAGCAAGGAGAATCTGTGAAAATAGGAAAGAAGAACAGGGAGAAAAATAGGTAACCAAACTAAGGATATAGAAAATAGTCATATGGAAATCTACTGTCATAAACTTATTAAAATCAAAATCTAAAGAGAGAAAAGTTTGAATAGAAATAATCTCCATGCATGGATTTTGCTCCTAATAGAAGTAATGGAATATTTAAAATATCTCCATCCCAAATATTTGGTATGTTCCTAAGAAAGTCCCAGATACATCCAAAACAACATAGGCATTTATCATTGCTCTTGGTTATTAACCAGAGCTGGAGAGTAATTCCCAATTGCTAAAAACACAGGCAACCTGGTCAAAGGCTATAAAAGCATCAAATTAGTACCAAAAGATACTATGCAGACTGTTGGTGGTGAATAGTCATTAGAAGACTTATATAGTTATGAATTCTGCAAGCTACAACACAAAGGTTATTACTTTTTACTCTCTTGCCAGACAACATGTTGCAGGGGCGGCCTGCAACCATCACAGCCTGCAGAATGATTTGTGTGAAGTAAGAAGGAAAACTTGAGTTAGCCTGACTTCATTGGGTTGATTCAAACTTCTACAGTCTGACACCAGGCAGTTTATTGTAGACAATTTTAAGAAAGTTATTACTTTAGAATAAAGTTTCCTGGTAACAACCATCCCAATCCCACATGCAAAAGCTTAAGCCATGACTACATTGAAACTCTTTTTACAAAGTCTAAGTGTCTATGAAGATGAGTTCAAAACCTTAAGAGCCTAGGGTCTGTGTGCTCTCTGCCTGAGATAGCATAGACGTCAGCAGGATATATAAAGTACATGTAACATCTCCCCTAATGATGAGTTCTAGGGATAAGCATTCTGAGGGATTTGGATGAGGTCTAGTTCTACAGATAGCAAAGGTCACCAGTTCATTAACATTTACTCCCTGCCTTCTGTGTAGAAAACAGGTATTCATTTCCTCCATTCAAGAGACAACTCTGTATAATTAACATTCCTTGTTTATCTTATGCTTATGTGCAAACATGCATGCCTTCTACAACATGTAATCTCTACTGCAATAGTGGCATGATTGTGATGTGGTTAATCAACAACCAGATTGGATTTTTTTGAAGCTTATTCCAGAGGAGGGAGATATAAAACTGATTAAAAGTCCATGGTTTTTGAGGTCATAGTCCCTGAAAATGAACCCACTACTATTATTCTGCTAAATGATCATGTCAGCTTGCCATTTAAAATACTCACTCAAACTAATAAACAAGTGTTGCCTCCAAGCTTCACCAGAAAGCCTTTCTAAGAATGTAGGTCTTGTTTAATGCAGAAACCCCAATAACTGGCCATTAATAAATGATTGTTGAGTGTTAAGACCTATAGGAGCTAGCCTTCTCTAAGGCTTAAGGATCTTTGAGGAAGAAGGGACAAAAAGGCTTTAAGAGTGAGATGAACAGAAAATATTCATCAAAATAATCTCTTCTGGAAAAGACATGCTCATCGTAATCAGGAACTCACTGTACTGTTATTTTCTGCAAGCAATTGAGCCTCTAACAATTTACCAAAACTGAGAGAAGGGCCTAAAAGGCTCCAAGCCCCACTGAGGGACCATGGGTTGTTTGGAAAGACTTGCTATTTTCTTCAGTGATGTAACCTCTGTATAAGTCCCAACCCATACTGGGGCAACACATTAATTAAATTCAGTGGATCACATACAACAAGGAGAAGTGAAAGTTGTAGATGGACCTGATAAAAAGAAAGGTTCCATGGAACATAGGAGGAATGAGAGGAAAAAATGAAATTTATGAAAATTTATAATATAAAAACAACTAAGATATCCAAATGTAAAAAAAGAAATAAACACACACACATATGTGTGTGTGTGTGTGTGTGTGTGTGTGTGTGTGTGTGTGTGTGTGTGTGTGTATGAGATGTATATATATTTAAGAACTTTAAAATATAAAAAAATTATTGGAATGTTTAAAAATGTAACACTTAAATTTATCACAATGAAAATTATTTGAACATAAGAATATCAGAGGAAATAAAATCATTGTGTTTAAGACCATGTTCACCTTTATCTGGATACTTAGCATAGTTTATTTATCTCAGTTCATGCTGGGCCAGGTATTAATAATTTTCTATTTCCTGAGTTTCAGCCACAATGGTACTCTGTTTAAGTCAGTTGGTAGCATGACTGATTATTTCTCAATGCCATTATAGAATGTATACACTTTGCCCTAAAGAATACTTAGAGAGCCGGGTGTGGTGGCTCATGCCTTTAATACCAGCACTTGGGAGGCAAAGGCAGGCAGATTTCTGAATTCGAAGCCAGCCTGGTCTACAAAGTGAGTTCCAGGACAGCCAGGACTATACAGAGAAACCCTGTCTTGAAAAGCAAAACAAAACAAACAAACAAACAAAAATCAAAAAGAGAATACTTAGAGAAAAAAATATAAATTTTTCCAAAGTTTATGGAAAACAATGTCTTTGCTTTTTAAAGCATATATAATCTTCATATTCAACAACAGTGGATATACTTAGATGTGAAATAACTCTGAGCACTAGAAAGAAACTAAGAAAAATAAACTTGGTATTCATAAAGTATTGCTACTTAATTTACATAGTTCTGGACAAAATTATATCAATATATTGCTTTGAAATTATGTCCCTATATCAAAAATTCATGATGACCAACATTCAAACATTTGGGAATATTCAGAATTTTATTTTTGCATATATTTATATTTAACACAGGAGTTACAGCTGGAGGGAAAATACGAAGAACAGATGAAGCTCTTCTGGTTGCCTTTGTAATTTTCTAAGTTTTGTACAAGGTAGTCTTAAGGGTAGACAAACACAAACAAATAAGATTCAATAACTTGGACAAACATCACCACAACACTTCTCCCTTGCCACTCAAGCCTGCCTTTGCTTTTAGTTTGTGGCAGCTTGATGAAGGATCCCTTTCCATGCTCCTCTCACTTCATCAGCACACAACAGCTTCCTGGATACTCATTGATACTTCAGTGACTGTTGAGTACTTCATTGGTGATATAACGTGTCTCCTCCCAAGCTAAGAATTTTATGTGATTCCTTCCTAATTTTTCAAATAATCTTATAAGTACTTACTGTTATTAGAATGATCAGTGATTGTTTTGGGTTTGGAAGTGGATACAGACACTTAAAGTTGCTCATATTTTAATGATGAAGAAATTGAATAAATTAATTCAAACTTTATCACATTTAAGAAAATTGCTGAGTTTCCGGAGCATCTGCAGGAGACATCTTGGTTCCCAGACTCCACTGAGACTAGTCTGCACAGGTGAGAGTGTGGACTACAGAAGCTAATAGCGGAAGCCACAGAGCTTCAGAGGCAAACCCCTTTTCAGGCTCCAGACATCCGGGCACCTTCCCTAACAGAGGAGAGCCTGCCCAGGAGGGCTTTGCCGGAGTACCTGAAGGAGCCATCTTGGTCCCTGGATCCCGATGAGACAAGACTGGACAGGTGCAAGTGTGGACTACAGAAGCTAACAGTTTCTGGAACAGGTCCTGTTTCGGGCCTTCATCTTCTGCCAGGAGGCAAGTCCGAACACCAGATATCTGTGCACCTTCCCTGAAAGAGGAAAGCCTGCCTGCAGAGAGGGCTCTGACCACTGAAACTCAGGAGAGAGCTAGTCTCCCAGGTCTGCTGGTAGAGAATAACAGAATCACAAGAGGAACAAGCTCTAAGCAGAGAAAACTATAACAACTGATTCTAGAGATTACCAGATGGTGAAATGCAGACATAAGAATCTTACTAACAGAATCCAAGACCATTCACCATCATCAGAACCCAGCACTCCCACCTCAGCCAGTCTTGGGCACCACAACGCACCCGAAAACCTAGATCCAGATTTAAAGGCATATATCATGATGATGGTAGAAGACATCAAGGAGGACTTATATAACTCACTAAAAGAAATACAGGAGAACACTGCTAAAGAGTTGCAAGTCCTCAAAGAAAAACAAGAAAACACATCCAAACAGGTGATAGAAATGAACAAAACCATATTAGACCTAAAAAGGGAAGTAGACACAATAAAGAAAACCCAAAGTGAGGCAACGCTGGAGATAGAAACCCTAGGAAAGAAATCTGGAACCATAGATGCAAGCATCAGCAACAGAATAGAAGAGATGGAAGAGAGAATCTCAGGTGCAGAAGATTCCATAGAGAACATCAGCACAACAATTAAAGAAGATGCAAAATGCAAAAAGATCCTAACTCAGAACATTCAGGAAATCCAGGACACAATGAGAAGACCAAATCTACTGATAATAGGAGTAGATGAGAATGAAGATTTTCAACTTAAAAGGCCAGCAAATATCTTCAACAAAATTATAGAAGAAAACTTCCCAAATCTAAAGAAAGAGATGCACATGAACATACAAGAAGCCTACAGACCTCCAAATAAACTGGACCAGAAAAGAAATTCCTCCTGACACATAATAATCAGAACAACAAATGCACTAAATAAAGATAGAATATTAAAAGCAGTAAGGGAAAAAGGTCAAGTAACATATAAAGGCAGACCTATCAGAATTACACTAGACTTTTCACCAAAGACTATGAAAGCCAGAAGATTCTGGACAGATGTTATACAGACACTAAGAGAACACAAATGCAAGCCCAGGCTACTATAACCAGCCAAACTCTCAATTACCATAGATGGAGAAACCAAAGTAATCCACGACAAAACCAAATTCACACATTATCTTTCCATGAATCCAGCCCTTCAAAGGATAATAACAGAAAAAACACAATACAAGAGCAGAAACCACGTCCTAGTAAAAGCAAGAACTAATCCTTCAACAAACCTAAAAGAAGACAGTCCCAAGGAAAGAATGCCAACTTTATCAACAAAAATAATAGGAAGCAACAATTACTTTTCCTTAATATCTCTTAATGGACTCAATTCCACAACAAAAAGACATAGACTAACAGACTGGCTACAAAAACAGGACCCAACATTTTGCTGCTTACAGGAAACCCATCTCAGGGAAAAAGACAGAGAGTACCTCAGAATGAAAGGCTGGAAAACAATTTTCCAAGCAAATGGTATGAAGAAACAAGCTGGAGTAGCATTCTAATATCTAATAAAATCGACTTCCAACCCAAAGTTATCAAAAAAGACAAGAAGGGGCACTTCATACTCATCACAGGTAAAATCCTCCAAGAGGAACTCTCAATTCTGAATATCTATGCTCCAAATGCAAGGGTAGCCACATTCATTAAAGAAACTTTAGTAAAGCTCAAAGCACACATTGCACCTCACACTATAATAGTGGGAGGCTGCAACATGCCACTTTCATCAATGGACAGATCATGGAAACTGAAACTAAACAGGGACACAGTGAAACTAACAGAAGTTATGAAACAAACAGATTTAACAGATATCTACAGAACATTTTATCCTAAAACAAAAGGATATACCTTCTTCTCAGCACCTCATGGTACCTTCTCCAAAATTGACCATATAATTGGTCAGAGAACAAGCCTCAACATATACAAAAATATTGAAATTGTCCCATGCCTCCTATCAGATCAACATGGACTATGGCTGATCTTCAATAAAAAAAAAAATAAATATTAGAAAGCAAACATTCACTTGAAAAATGAACAACACTCTTCTCAATGATACCTTGGTTAAGGAAGGAATAAAGAAAGAAATTAAGGACTTTTTATAGTTTAATGAAAATGAAGCCACAACATACCCTAACTTATGGAACACAATGAAAGCATTTCTAAGAGGAAAACTCATAGCTCTGAGTGCCTCCAAAAGAAACTAGAGAAAGCACACACTAGCAGCTTGACAACACACCTAAAAGGTCTAGAACAAAAGGAAGCAAATTTACCCAAGAGGAGTAGACTGCAGGACATAATCAAACTCAGGGGTGAAATCAACCAAGTGGAAACAAGAACTATCCAAAAAATCAACCAAATGAGAAGCCGGTTCTTTTAGAAAATCAACAAGATAGATAAACACTTAGCCAGACTCACTAGAGGGCACAGGGACAGCATCCTAATTAACAAAATCAGAAATGAAAAGGGAGACATAACAACAGATCCTGAAGTAATCCAAAACACCATCAGATCCTTCTACAAAAGGCTATACTCAACAAAACTGGAAAACATGGATGAAATGGAGAAGTTTCTAGACAGATATCAGGTACCAAAGTTAAATCAGGATCAGGTTAATTATCTAAACAGTCCTATATCCTCTAAAGAAATAGAAGCAGTCATTAATAGTCTCCCAACCAAAAAAAGCCCAGGACCAGATGGATTTAGTGCAGAGTTCTATCAGACCTTCAAAGAAGATCTAATTCCAGTTCTTCACAAACAATTCCACACAATAGAAGCAGAAGGTACTCTACCCAACTCATTCTATGAAGCCACAATTACTCTGATGCCTGAACCACAAAAAGACCCAACAAAGATAGAGAACTTCAGACCAATTTCCCTTATGAATATCGATGCAAAAATACTCAATAAAATTCTCGCTAACCGAATCCAAGAACACATCAAAATAATCATCCATCCTGACCAAGTAGGTTTCATTCCAGGGATGCAGGGATGGTTTAATATACGGAAATTGATCTACGTAATCCACTATATGAACAAATTCAAACACAAAAATCACATGATCATCTCGTTAGATGTGGAGAAAGCATTTGACCAAACCCAACACCCATTCATGATAAAGTCTTGGAATGATCATGAATTCAAGGCCCATAACTAAACATGATAAAAGCAATCGACAGTAAACCAGTAGCCAACATCAAAATAAATGGTGAGAAGCTGGAAGCAATCCCACTAAAATCAGACACTAGACTAGGATGCTCACTTTCTCCCTGCCTATTCAACATTACTTGAAAACATGTACTTGAAAGCCTAGCCAGAGCAATTTGACAACAAAAGGAGATCAAGGGGATACAAATTGGAAAGAAAAAAGTCAAAATATCACTTTTTGCAGATGATATGATAGTATATATAAGTGACCCTAAAAATTCCACCAGAGAACTCCTAAACCTGATAAACAGCTTCAATGAAGTAGCTGGATATAAAATTAACTCAAACAAGTCAATGGCCTTTCTGTACACAAAGGATAAACAGGCTGAGAAGGAAATTATGGAAACAACACCCTTCTCAATAGTCACAAATAGTATAAAATAACTTTTATATTATTATATTATATTATATTATATTATATTATATTATATTATATCATGACTCTAAGGAAGTGAAAGATCTGTATGATAAGAACTTCAAGTCTCTGGAGAAAGAAATTAAAGTAGATGTCAGAAGATGGAAAGGTCTCCCATGATAATGGATCGGCAGGATCAATATAGTAAAAATGGCTATCTTGCCAAAAGCAATCTACAGATTCAATGCAATCCCCATCAAAATTCCAACTCAACTCTTCAACGAATTAGAAAGGTCAGTCTGCAAATTCATCTGGAATAACAAAAAACCTAGGATAGCAAAAACTCTTCTCAAGAACTAATAAACCTCTGGTGGAATCACCATGCCTGACTTAAAGCTGTACTACAATACAATTGTGATAAAAACTGCATGTTACTGGTATAGAGACAGTCAGGTAGACCCCTTGGAATAGAATTGAAGACCCAGAAATGAACCCACACACCTATGGTCACTTGATCTTCGACAAGAGAACAAAAACCATCCAGTGGAAAAAAGACAGCATTTTCAACAAATGGTTCTGGCACAATTGGTGGTTATCATGTAGAAGAATGATTTGATCCATTCCTATCTCCTTGTACTAAGGTCAAATCTGAGTGGATTAAGGAACTCCACATAAAACCAGAGACACTGAAACTTATAGAGGAGAATGTAGGGGAAAACCTCAAAGATACGGGCACAGGGGGAAAATTCCTGAATAGAACAGCAATGGCTTGTACTGTAAGGTAGAGAATCAACAAATGGGACCTCATAAAATTGCAAAGCTTCTGCAAAGCAAAAGACACCGTCAATAAGACAAAAAGGCCACCAACAGATTGGGAAAGGATCTTTACCTATCCCAAATCAGATAGGGGACTAATATCCAATATATATAAAGAACTCAAGAAGGTGGACTCCTGAAAATCAAATAACCCCATTAAAAATGGGGCTCAGAGCTGAACAAAGAATTCTCACCTGAGGAATACCGAATGGCAGAGAAGCACTTGAAAAAATGTTCAACATCCTTAATCATCAGGGAAATAAATGCAAATCAAAACAACCCTGAGATTCCACTTCACTCCAGTCAGAATGGCTAAGATCAAAAACTCAGGTGACATCAGATGCTGGTGAGGATGTGGAGAAAGGGGAACACTCCTCCATTGTTGGTGGGATTGCAAGCTTATAGAACCACTCTGGAAATCAGTCTGGCGGTTCCTCAGAAAATTGGACATAGTACTACCGGAGGATCCAGCAATACCTCTCCTGGGCATATATCCAGAACATGTCCCAACCGGTAAGAAGAACACATGCTCCACTATGTTCATAGCAGCCTTGTTTATAATATCCAGAAGCTGGAAAGAACCCAGATGCCCCTCAACAGAGGAATGGATACAGAAAATGTGATACATTTACACAATGGAATACTACTCAGCTATTAAAAAAATGAATTTATGAAATTCCTAGCCAAATGGATGGACCTGGAGGGTATCATCCTGAGTGAAGTAACCCAATCACAAAGGAACTCGCACAATATGTACTCACTGATAAGTGGATATTAGCCCAGAAACTTAGGATACCCAAGATATAAGATACAACTTGCCAAACGCATGAAATTCAAGAAGAACGAAGACCAACGTGTGGACACTTTACCCTTTCTTAGAAATGGGAACAAAACACCCATGGAAGGAGTTACAGAGACAAAATTTGGAGCTGTGACAAAAGGATGGACCATCTAGTGATTGCCATATGCAGGGATCCATCCCATAATCAGCTTCCAAATGCTGACACCATTGCATACACTAGCAAGATTTTGCTGAAAGGACCCAGATATAGCTCTCTCTTGTGAGACTATGTCGGGGCCTAGCAAACACAGACAGTAGTGGATGTTCACAGTCAACTATTGGATGGGTCACACGGCCCCTAATGGAGGAGCTAGAGAAATTACCCAAGGAGCTAAAGGGAACTGCAACCCTATAGGTGGAACAAGAATATGAACTAACCAGTACCCGGGAGCTCTTGTCTTTAGCTGCATATGTATCAAAAGATGGCCTAGTCGGTCATCACTGCAAAGAGAGGCCCATTGGACTTGCAAACTTTATATGACCCAGTACAGGGGAACGCCAGGGCCAAAAAGGGGGAGTGGGTGGGTAGGGGATTGGGGGGGTTGATATGGGGGACCTTTGGGATAGCATTGAAAATGTAAATGAGGAAAAAAACTAAAAAAAAAAAAAGAAATAGAAGAGTAAAAAAAAAACAGAATATGAAATGGATAAAAAATACAGGAACAGGGGAAAAAAGGAATACCAAGTTCCAGTATTTACATCATTTTGTTTACTAGATCGACACATCTTGGAAAATAATATGTTGGGCTCATGCTGATCAGAAAATTGTGACTTTTCTATTTCTCCCTCAGGTACAACATAAACATACTTTTTCCTCATTGTGTTTGGGCATGACTCTTTTCCATGCTTTTGTTATTGGAAGTGAGCAGTTATAAAGCAAACAGAGTCTTCAAAAGTACTAGTGTGATTACTGACATTTATTAATCTGCAGAAGAAGGGAGCATACTTTAAATAGATGCTGGACCAAGGGAAACAACAACAATAACAACAACAACAAAAAAACAAGTACAATGGATGTAATTTCAACCCATATCTTGGAGCTAGACCTTTAGAGCCTAGATGAGCTTAGGCTGGGTCAGAAATGCACAATATAATACCTACATGGAACAAAAACATGTGCTGTTTTAATCAATTTACTGCATTTTGAGGTAGTCTCTTATTATTCCTCAAAACCAAACAGTACACAGGAAGTGCTTATTTTGTTGGCAGAGTAATATCATGTAAAAGAGCATACTATAGACATCAGATCACTGTAGGGAAAAAGTAGAAACTGTACAACAACTTATATATTGAAAACAAAGAGTTTAATCAGATTTCCTAGATGATAGAATTTCATAAATGTATTGTTTTCTCAGAAAGAATATCATAATACCCAACAGAATTCATCCTTTAATGTAATGTAGATGGAGATCTACCAGGAAAATAATCACTTATGTAACAAATGTTTGGGTAACAACTGTGTTCTAGATGTTTGAAGAATATCAAGTTCAAAGAGGTCTCTGCTCCTACTCTCAGTGGAAAGAAAGACAATAGGCAATCAATGAAATAATTATGTATGTGCTCTACTAAAGTGATACAAGTAGATAATAAAAATTAGAACATTTAAAAAGGTAGATCTTTCAATTTTTAAAAACTTATGTATAATAGAGATTTAAGAGAGGGCAATACTAATTTTCAGATATCAAGTATGCTTCAGGATAGGCAGCCAATTCTATAATCAAAGAGGCAAATTAGTCCTCAGAAAATACCAATGATTCAGACATGAACACCCACACACACAAGCACACAGACTCATACACACATGCACACAAATGCCCACACACACACACACACACACACACACACACACACACACACACAGAATCTGTGAATATTATGACACATGCTTACAATAACAGAGAAGATATATATTTTTGATGTATATGTATGTGGTTCTATTCTGTGATAAAACAGCTCATGGATAAGCAGTGGATGCTTTTTGAGGGCCACCTGGAATCTTGTGCTAAAACACATTTTCAACCATTATATAAGCTTTCACTTGTGAGAAAATGTGGTTTGTGCTCATCATAGCATTCAGCAGGCTTCAGAACTATTGAAGTAGTTACCACTGGTTTTACTGGAAAAAAAATCACTATATTGATCCTTCCTAGAGGGGCCTGTTATTTCCCAAACAAAATTTCCTTATAGAAAAAAAAAGAGTTAGTTCCCTTTAAAATAGTTCTTTAAGAATTAAGACAAGTAAGAAATTTTAACTCTCTGCCTAGCATTTTACATGGTAAATTTAAATATATACAATCTAATTTCTTGTGCTTCTCTGAATTCTTGGTTCTATAATCAAGCACCTATGGCGGCTTTTTTCTTCTTCTTCTTCTTCTTCTTCTTCTTCTTCTTCTTCTTCTTCTTCTTCTTCTTCTTCTTCTTCTTCTTCTTCTTCTTCTTCTTCTTCTTCTTCTTCTTCTTCTCCTTCTTCTTCTTCTTTCTCTTCTTCTTCCTCTTCTTCTTCCTCTTCTCATTCTGTCTTTCCCTCTCCATCTCCCTCTCCTTGTCCTTCTCCTTCTTCTTCATCATTGTAGTCATCATCGTTGCCTTCTCTTCCTCATCCTCCTCTTATTTTCCCTCTTCTTCTATTCTTCTTCCTCCTCCTATTCATTCTCTTCCTCACTCTCTTTCTCCTTTAGTTTCTTTTCTCTATTCTACTTTTTTTTGTTATTAGTATTGCCTTGTCTTTTTGAGATAAGAGACCTGGAATACCTTACTTTTTTTTTGTCTCAGCAACACCAGTGTTGGGATTCATAGGCAAGTACTATCATGCCTGGTCTTTTTATGACTATTATAGAAAAGTTTAAGTAACATTTCTGAAGTTATTCTAAATTTTATTGACACTGAATGAAAATTCCTGAAGTCTCATTCTCTCAGAGATGAACATAAGTCAATAATCAATATCCACCCTCTGACTCCCACTGCAAAGAGCAGAGGGAAATAAATAAAATTGATACTAGTTTTTATTAGTTAGTATTAGAGTTTTGCTAATAATAATATGTGTTAATCTAATTAAATGACCTCTGTGGATTTTAGTAAACCTTACATACTTTTTTTTTAAATTCTTTTTTTTATTATTATTAGGTGTTTTCCTCATTTACATTTTCAATGCTATCCCAAAGGTCCCCCATACCAACCCCCCCAATCCCCTACCCACCCACTCCCCCTTTTTGGCCCTGGCGTTCCCCTGTACTGGGGCATATAAAGTTTGCAAGTCCAATGGGCCTCTATTTGCAGTGATGGCTGACTAGGCCATCTTTTGATACATATGCAGCTAAAGACAAGAGCTCCCGGGTACTGGTTAGTTCATATTCTTGTTCCACCTATAGGGTTGCAGTTCCCTTTAGCTCCTTGGGTAATTTCTCTAGCTCCTCCATTGGGGGCCATGTGACCCATCCAATAGCTGATTGTGATCATCCACTTCTGTGTTTGCTAGGCCCCGACATAGTCTCACAAGAGAGAGCTATATCTGGGTCCTTTCAGCAAAATCTTGCTAGTGTATGCAATGGTGTCAGCATTTGGAAGCTGATTATGGGATGGATCCCTGCATATAACCTTACATACTTAATCGTTAAGTTTGGACTCTAGCCTGGCATATTAAAGAAGCAGGTAAGCAGCAGTCTGTGATGTTCTACCATGGTCAACTTAAGTAATTCTTTTTTTTTTATTACATATTTTCCTCAATTACATTTCCAATGCTATCCCAAAAGTCCGCCATACCCTCCCCCCCACTTCCCTACCCACTCATTCCCACTTTTTTTGGCCCTGGCGTTCCCCTGTACTGGGGTATATACAGTTTGCTTGTCCAATGGGCCTCTCTTTCCAGTGATGGCCGACTAGGCCATCTTTTGATACATATGCAGCTAGAGTCAAGAGCTCCGGGGTACTGGTTAGTTCATAATGTTGTTCCACCTATAGGGTTGCAGATCCCTTTAGCTCCTTGGCTACTTTCTCTAGCTCCTCCATTGGGAGCCCTGTGATCCATCCAATAGCTGACTGTGAGCATCCACTTCTGTGTTTGCTAGGCCCCGGCATAGTCTCACAAGAGACAGCTACATCTGGGTCCTTTCGATAAAATCTTGCTAGTGTATGCAATGGTGTCAGCATTTGGAAGCTGATTATGGGGTGGATCCCTGGATATGGCAGTCTCTACATGGTCTATCCTTTCGTCTCAGCTCCAAACTTTGTCTCTGTAACTCCTTCCATGGGTGTTTTGTTCCCAATTCTAAGGAGAGGCATAGTGTCCACACTTCAGTCTTCATTCTTCTTGAGTTTCATGTGTTTAGCAAATTGTATCTTATATCTTGGGTATCCTAGGTTTCGGGCTAATATCCACTTATCAGTGAATACATATTGTGTGAGTCCCTTTGTGAATGTGTTACCTCACTCAGGATGATGCCCTCCAGGTCCATCCATTTGGCTACGAATTTCATAAATTCATTCTTTTTAATAGCTGAGTAGTATTCCATTGTGTAAATGTACCACATTTTCTGTATCCATTCCTCTGTTGAGGGGCATCTGGGTTCTTTCCAGCTTCTGGATATTATAAATAAGGCTGCTATGAACATAGTGGAGCATGTGTCCTTCTTATCGGTTGGGACATCTTCTGGATATATGCCCAGGAGAGGTATTGCTGGATCCTCCGGTAGTACTATGTCCAATTTTCTGAGGAACCGCCAGACTGATTTCCAGAGTGGTTGTACAAGCCTGCAATCCCACCAACAATGGAGGAGTGTTCCTCTTTCTCCACATCCTCGCCAGGTAAGCAGCGGTCTGTGATGTTCTACCACGGTCAACTTAAGTAATTTTTTAGAGAAGTAGTTTTCAAGATCTACAATGTTGTTTGGAAGACCATTTTTACAAATGGTCTAGGTGTAGCATTCTGGTTATTCTTGAAGAATGATGACATGATGTTTCTCTCATTGAATATTTACACAAGAAAATTTGCAAATAATATTTTGAGGAAAAGTCTGAAGCTGGGTTTTAGCCTCTTTTATGAAAAAGAAGTTAGATGTTTATCTGGTATAACAGAATCATAATCAAAATAATACTCTTAAGCTCTGCTTAAGCAAGATTCTTCTATGTACTTAGGTAGTATTTGATTTATTCGTTTATAGCCTGACCATGATATTTGCTGCTTATCTAGTGAGTCATCCAGGTGAGGGAAGGAAAAGTCAAGTCCATGAACTTTGACTCCAGAGAACTTCCTGTGTGTGGTTGCCTTTCATCTGTGATACAGACTTTTATCTATTGGCCATTTCTGTGGAAAAAGAGGCATACTCCAGTCAGTAATGGTGGTGTACTTAAGCATTCTTTCTATTTAACCACTCTGAAGAAATCTAAGGAGAGGAGAAGTGTGGGGTGTGTGTGTGTGTGTGTGTGTGTGTGTGTGTGTGTGTGTGTACTTTTCTTTACTTTTCAGTGGTTAGAAAGATTGTTCTGTTTATATAGCTACAACAGCTTGTGCTAAAATCAGCATGAGAAAATGCTCTATAGTCTTTCCTTTATGGACCTTTTCTCTTCTTCACTTTCCCTCCTCTTCCTTCTTCCCAGCTTCTCCTCAGACTTTTCCTCTACCTTACTCTCTTCATATCTGCCTTCCTCTGTCCCTATCTTTCACACCTACAAGAGTCTCTCTACTCCTCTATTATAATTTTTTATTTCTGTAACTACTCACTTATAGCATCAGAACAACAGTTGTTTTCCATTCTACGAATCAAGAGGACTTCTCTTTAATTAAAGAATTAGTGATTTAGAAATGGAGAAGATGCACTAGCTGCCTGAAGTTTTGTTCGAGAAGTTTGCACAGTGACAAGCCCCATTAGAGATTTTAAGCAGAGAACTCCAGCTTCCCATGCTATATCCACCCACTGAACCTCACATTAAAATGTATCAATGATAACCTGGGTTTTCTTTTACAACTGTCCCTTTAATGAAAATAATCAGGTAGTCATCAACTCTGGGGAGTTTTGTCATTTAATCAAATTGTATTCTTGAATTTATTATATGAGCTACCTGTGCACTGGAGACTTATTTTCACAGTTACAAAGCTTTAATTGTTTTTTTTTTTTTTTTTTTTAGAAAATATGTAGTCTTTCCAATTTCTCCAAAAACCTCTCTAGAAGGTACTAGTAATGAATCTGAATTCAAATCTCATTTAAGCCATTGTATCAAATGGTTTTTACAAAGTTTGCTAAGTAATAACTTTTTCTACATATACTACAGAATTAATTGAATCTTTTTGAACATGTCTTTGGGAAGATGAACTGGACAGATAAGAAAAATCTAAGGCACAGTCTGATATAAAAATCCTTATGTAAATAAACCTATACATTAGAAGATGTTTGGTTGCTTAAAGAGTTATACCTTAGAAGCTCTACTGTGAGCCCCACATCTGGTCATTTGATGCAGGTCCTCAACTTCATATTGGACTGCGTTATACAAGAAAAGTAGGGCCTCGGTATATAGTCTTCCAGAAAGCCCAGACTTCCTTCTGAAGTGGAGATCCTTGTGGTACTTAATCACTGTGCCCTTTAATCATTTCTCATATTCTTTCTCTCCCTTTCTTCTGGTAGCTACTGGTAGTGGGAAATTCAGTAAGGAATAATTTATTGGTAATCTCTGCAATTGTTCTCTTACTTTTGAAGTTTTATTGAAAGTAGTCACTCTGAACCCTTAGTAATTCAAATACACAGGGATAATTGTGAAGACGTGTCATAAAAATAAAACATTTCTTAATACGAAGAGGGTTTGAACTTCAGTGAATTTTCAGCCCTGTACCTGGAGGTCTGTCAATACCTGATAAACACACAAGATATCACTAAGATGATAAAATAAACTAACATTATAGCCCAACTTCTTCAAAGGAGGTTTAAATGTCTTGAATTATTATTTGAAATGTAAATGAGGAAGGCTGGTTCTGGGTTTTATTTTAGATGTTGCCATGCAGACAGAAATCTATGCATTTGCATTTAGGAAACATTTAACATTTTTGAGTTGACAAGAAAATCACTCAACTAGTCACTCAAAGCAGGCTACCTGACAATATATAATATTCTTTTAAGCAATGGTTATTATTATTAATAGTAATAGAAGTTGTAGTCGTAGTAGTAGTAATAGTAGTAGAAGTTGTAGTAGTAGTAGTAATAAGAGTAGTAGAGTAGTAGTATTCATTGTTGTCATTGACCAACATCTTTTCTTGGAAATATTTATCTGTTATAATGTAGTCAGGCTAAATGAAGCATTCATATTATTCTCTGATATTTTTAACATAGTGAAGATCATTTGGCCATTTTCTTTTAAAGTCTGTAATGTGCTTTTTCAGTGACATCTCCTGAAAGTGACACTGTCAGAATCGCTGACTGGGAAGAGATACTCCTCTAAGTCTGTAAGGAACTGAAAGGAGACAATGTGATAACTTTTGTCAACCCCAGCAAGAGCTTACATGGCACTTTTGCTCTTAAACATAGATTCACAAGCTTTTTTAAAATCCTAGAATGAGGTGAGATGTTGATGGTGCATAATCTATGTAGCTTCTTACCAGAGTTCACAGAGTAAAGAACGTAACAACTCCATGTGAGGAAGGAAGGATACTGAACTTAATAGCCACTTTCCCTGCTTCAGGGGTCCATTCTTATTACTAAAATTTCTACCCCACCAAACCAGGCACTGTAAAGTACCTTAAATTCTATCTAGGCTTTGCATCTGTGAAGTTTTTACCTCAAATCCTGAGAGTAAAAAAGAATGATGGCCAAGGGGAAAAGAAAATGTTTCAATTTTTGTTTGAACAGGAGTACCGTGCATGGGTAAACAATACATATCTTGTAAAATATAGGTTACTAAATACAACATTTCAGTGTTAGTAATTATACACTTTCCTGCAAGTGACTGGTCAGATAGACCCCAGAGATCTCCAGTACAACACAAGCTATTGCTCTTGCTTTTGATTGGCCATCTTAACTACATAGACTCTACTGCTGAAGACATCATACACTTCCACTGAAGACCATAGAGAACTCAATCGCAAGCTGACTGGGAAACTTCCTCCTTGTTGGATAACATTCACGATGCCAGGAGTTACTATACATAATGATAAGGAGGCGAAAACACCAGAAAACCTTGCCAGTGATGGAGACACATGTTACAATATAGACTTGCCTTGCAGAGTATATCCTCTGTCTCAATAGTGAAGTGACTGATATAGGGGTGACTAGTAACTTTCTGATTTGATTTAAAGCCTGCTCTACAGGACAGAATCTATGTATGCAACTATAAACCTGGTTAAAAACCCATGTCCCAGATTTCGCAGAAATTAAGGGAAAATCTACTGTTGTTATTTCAATAAATTAACATGTTATCAAACTGCCTTCTAAATGATTGTTTATGTGCATAGGTCTATGCTTTTCTCGGTCTTTGTCGGAAAGACATCTTTTTTCTTTGGTGGACAGCAGCTAATACAAAGTTGTGTAATTGGTCAAGGTGTTGACAATATATAATTGGGACCTTTCAGAAACAATTGGAACATCTTTATCATGCTACTACCTCTCCTAAGTTCAGGAAGCATTGAGGAAGAGAGGACAGAATGAAGTGAAGAAGAAAACTGGGAAATGCTGTTGCTAGATATTTCATGACTCTTGCAACCATGAAATCACATTAGTATGGGCATCTTAATAAGACCTGAAAACAGTCAGTCCCGGCAAAACTCCAATATGAAAGTGGAGGGGCTCACAAAGTTTTACACATATTTGAGGACCTATTGGCAGCTGATAGCTGTCAGGGTAGAGAGGGTCATTTTTCTTTGGAAACCCAGCCATTGGCAGGTTTCCTGTATTTTCATAGATGATCCCACGCCCATGCATCAATGGATAAAAATAACTAAAATATATAAATTGAGATATACAAATAACTCAATAACATATATATTTGCATATATAAATTTAAAGAAAGAGCAAACATGATTGTCAATGATTCATTTCTTTTGGAACTGAATCTAGTGAATTTAGCAATTTTCCACTATCACTGAGGCAGAGAGAGAGATAGAAAGACAGAAACAGAGACAGAGACACAGAAAAGGCATGAAGTTGGAAAGATATGTGGTAGGGTTCCAAGAAGAAGGAGGAGGAGAAAGAGGAGAAGAGATGTATCACACAAAAATGATCAAAATATGTTGTATACATGTTAAAATTTTCCATACCAGAGAAGTACATTAAATTTTTTGAATTTAAGCCACCTTTGAATAAATGTATTTGTTAGTTATTTGTCACTTGTAATTTATATATTAGTTACTGCCCTAAATTCTTTACACACAGTATATCACATCTCCCATCTTTACAACATCTAAGGATGAATTTAGCCATTACTGTGCACAAAATGAAACTAGTACAGTGGTAAACAGTGTTTAAATTTGGAAAGACTAAGTAATTCCCAACTTTAGGCAAGATTAATCTTAGTTTTAGGATATACATGGAATATCAGAGACTCTGGCTATGTACATTTCTCCAAGTACCAGAATGAAGGGGAAAGAGCAGAAGTTGGGACATCAAAATCTTACCCTTTGGTTATTTTCTATGGATATCCTAATGAACATGACCAGGTAGTGGCATTCTAGTCTGCTTTCAATCTCAAGCTTCTAGTGCCATGGCCAGTGTACTGAAGAAACCTAAGCAGGTAGAGAATATAACCCAGTTTGGTTCCACATCATTACTTCTCAAGTAGAGCTCTTTGGCCCAACTAACTAATGTTTGATCTCATAAATATCACTGAATCTACAACATTACAAAAGAAAAGAAAACCTCAAAACTCCTATGACAAAATCTGACTAGTTCACGAGTTTACATGTTTGGAAGATGAATTTTTAGTGTGTGTGAGTGTGTGTGTGTGTGTGTGTGTGTGTGTGTGTGTGTGTGTGTGTGTACATGTGTAGATGTGTAGAGACAAAGTTAAAGCAGGGATTGAGGGAACAGTCAAATAATAATTCAATGACTGGCACACCTTGAGACCTATCCCATGGGAGAGAGCCAACCCCTGACACTATTAATGATACTCTTTTGCTTGCAAACAGAAGCCTAGATAACTGTCTTCTAAGGGGTTTTGTCTAGCAGCTGACAGAGACAGATACAGAGATTCACATCCAACTAAACATTAAGTGGAGTTTGGGGAGACTTTTGGAAGACTGGGGTTAGGGGGAAGGGAAGGTAGAGGGGCCAAGGTTACCACAAGAAGACCTACATGAGTCAACTCAGCTGGGCCCATTAAGGATCACAGAGGATAATCCACCAGCCAAAGAGCATGCAAGGCGGGACCTAGGCACCCCACATATTTGTAGCAGTTCTGCAGCTTGATCTTCATGTGGGTCCCCTAACAGTTGCAGATGGAGCTGTCTCTGACTCTGTTGCCTTCCTTTGGATCCCTTTCCCCTACCTGCTACGGCTTGTTTGGCCTTAGTGGGAGCAGATGTATTTTGTCCTGCTGCAACCTGATGTACCAGAGAGTATTGGTACATGTGGGGGACTCTCCTTCTCTAAGCAGAAGTAGTATTTGTAATCAGGGCAGGGGCTTATGATGTTAGGACCGGGAGGAGAGGACGGAGAGGACTGTGATCGGGATGTAAAGTTAATTAATTAATTAATCAATTAATAAAATGTGTGTCTGCATTTATGTTTGAGACATGTGTTCATGGTGATGTGTGTATATGTACATGTGCCCATTAGTGTTAGGTTTCTTCTTCAATTGTTTCTACCCCTTTTTTGAGACGGAAATATATCACTGAACCAGAGCTCATCAATTTGTCAAGATTGGCTGCACAGTGAATCCCAGGAGTCTGATGTCTCCAGCTTTCCGGTACTAGAATTACAAACATAGATTATCATCATGTGCTTCTGCTTTAAATGTGGCTACTGGAGATGCAAGCTCAGGTTTTCATTTTGCATGACTAACATTTTATTGACAGAGCTATTTCCCCAACTTGTCAAAAGTAAAACTTCATTACATGAGAAAATAATAGGAACTACCATGATTCTTCTTTCAATGTTCTCTGTAGCATATAACAACTTGTAAGTTATAAGTGAGCCCAAGCCTCAAAATCTGTGTATGCCAAATGACCGACACAAAGTTGGTCAAGGCTACCATATCATGTGTAATATATCTTATCCAACATGACTCCAAAAGATAGAACTTAAATCAATGATAGAAAAATAATGAGGAAAAATGCATTACCTACTTATAAGGAGCAGTGTCTGAGCAGTTCAAATTGCCCCCCCAAAAAACAACAACAACAACAACAACAACAACAACAACAACAACAACAACAACAACAAAAAAGCTGTATTCTCATAATGATGTCAATTCTGGACTCAGTGTCTACTTAGAGCAATAACACAGAGTAGGATGACATATGAGTAGGTTAAAGGGATTGATTTAATACCTTCTAAAGATGTTTCTATTTCTGAAGTCTTAGATTATTCTGAATTAAACTTCTACAGATTGAGATAACACAAATGGAATATGCAGAAAAGAAAAAAAAAAAAACCTTGCTGAAGGATGGGTCCCTAGGATCTCCATCGTTTAAGATTGATTTACCAATTTTAATTTCTATGGAAAGTATAATGACAATCACGTGTCATTGCATCATATATGTCTTTAGAGATCATAATGATTTAAAAATAATAAGCACAGCATAAGGACACAGCAGTATATTTTAATACTAGTGTGTATGATATGTGAAAGTTGTAATAAGGTCCCAGCAGCTACTGGGGAGCAATCTGATCATAGACATTACTAATTACTTTGCAAAATGTGTTGTGTTGTGTTTTGATGAAAAATAGTCACAGGAAAATTGAATATTCTTGGATTTAGCGTTAACCATTATAAGGTTTCTTTTTTTTTTTTAAGAGTTTATGAGATTTGTTCAAACACAACGTAACTCTAAACATCTCAGTTCTGAACCTGCAACCCTAGCACCTAGCACCTAGAAAGCTAAGGCAAAATTGAGATGCCAAGGCCATCCTTGGATGAACAGAAAGTTCAATGCCAACCTGGGCTTCTTAACAAGACTTCTGTCTCAAAGATTAACAACAAAACAAAAGTCATCATTTTAAACCTGAATGGACATTAAAAGTTCATAGTCTTAACTTCTCAGACTACAGAAAAATTACCTTGTTATAAAACACATTAAATACATACAGTTAAGAAGTGGCTGCATACAAGAAATTTCAGACAAAAGAAAGCTGCTTTGTGGTAGCTGCAGATATTACTGTCCCATTAAAGTAATCATTTTGAAAAAGCTGGAGTTGTTTTCAATGATCTGTGAGGATAAATCCAGCTCTATAACAGACATATGATATTCCATCAACTATAGCATTTGAAGCTCCGTTTCATTTAAGAAAGGCAAATGTTTTGCCATCTCACATAACTCAGGCAAATTGTAGGCATCAAGTGGTAAAGAGATGTGTCCCCTACATCGATCCTGTTTTTCTTTTTTCTTTTCTTTTTTTTTTAGATAATTTCTTTATTTACATTTCAAATATTACCCCCTTTCCTAGTTTCCCCTGCGAAAATAACCTATCCCCTCCCCACTGCCGCTACTTCAAACCCACCCACTCCCATTCGTGGTCTTGGCATTCCCCTATACTGGGGCATAGAAACTTCACAGGACCAAGGGCCTCTCCTCCCATTTATGACTGACTAGGCCATCCTCTGCTACATATATAGCTAGAGCCACAAGTTCTACCATGTGTTTTCTTTGATTGATGGTATAGTTTCAAGGAGCTCTGGGGGTACTGGTTAGTTCATATTAAGGTTCCTCCAATGGGACTTCAGACCCCTTCTGCTTCCTGGGTACGTTCTCTAGCTCCTTCATTGGGGAGCTTGTGCTCCATATGATGGATGACTGTGAGCATCCACTTCTGTATTGGCCAGGCATTGGCAGAATCTCCCAGGAGACAGCTATATCAGGCTCCAGTCACCAGGCTATTGTTGGCATCTGCATAGGGTCCGAGATTAGTGGTGGATTATGGGATGGATCCCCAAGTGGGGCAGTCTTCTAGATGGTCCTTTGTTCAGTTTCTGCTCCGAACTTTGTCTCTGTAACTCCTTCCATGGGCATTTTGTTCCCCATTCTAAGAAGTAACAAAGTATCCACACTTTGGTCTGTCTTCTTCTTGAGTTTCATGTGTTTTGCAAATTGTACCTTGGGTATTCTAAGTTTGTGAGCTAATATCCACTTATCAGTTAGTGAATACCATGTATGTTCTTTTGTGATTGGGTTACCTCACTCAGGATGATATCCTCCAGATTATTCCATTGCCTAAGAATTTTATAAATTCATTGTTTTTAATAGCTGAGTAGTACTCCTTTGTGTAAATGTACCACAATTTCTGTATCCATTCTTGTTTTGAGGGACATCTGTGTTCCTTCCAGATTCTGACTATTACAAATAAGGCTGCTATGAACATAGTGGAGCATGTGTCCTTATTACAGGTAGGAACATCTTCTGGGTATATGCCCAGGAGAAGTATTGCTGGATCTCCCGGTAGTACTATGTTCAGTTTTTCTGAGGAAACTCCAAACTGATTTCCAGAGTGGTTGTACCAGCTTGCAATCCCACCAGCAATGGAGGAGTATTCCTCTTTCTCCACAACCTTGCAAGCATCTACTGTACCCTGTGTTTTTTGATCTTAGCCATTCTGACTGGTGTGAGGTAGAAACTCTGGGGTTGTTTTGATTTGCATTTCGCTGATGAGTAAGGATGTTGAACTTTTTTTTTCAAGTGCTTCTCAGCCTTCGGTATTCCTCAGTTGAGAATTCTTTGCTTAGCACTGTACCCCATATTTTAATAGTGTTATTTGATTTTCTGGAGTCCAACTTCTTGAGTTCTTTATATATATTGGATATTAGTTCCCTATGAGATTTAGGATTGGTAAAAATCCTTTCCCAATTTGTTGGTGGCCTTTTTATTTTATTGACAGTGTCTTTTGCCTTATAGAAGCTTTGCATTTTTATGAGGTGACATTTGTTGATTCTTTTTTTTTTTTCCTCTTTTTTTTAAATTTTTTATTAGGTATTTAGCTCATTTACATTTCCAATGCTATACCAAAAGTCCCCCATACCCATCCACCCCCACTCCCCTACCCACCCACTCCCCCTTTTTGGCCCTGGCGTTCTCCTGTACTGGGGCATATAAAATTTGCGTGTCCAATGGGCCTCTCTTTCCAGTGATGGCCGACTAGGCCATCTTTTGATACATATGCAGCTAGAGTCAAGAGCTCCGGGGTACTGGTTAGTTCATAATGTTGTTCCACCTATAGGGTTGCAGATCCCTTTAGCTCCTTGGGTACTTTCTCTAGCTCCTCCATTGGGAGCCTTGTGATCCACCCATTAGCTGACTGTGAGCATCCACTTCTGTGTTTGCTAGGCCCCGGCATAGTCTCACAAGAGACAGCTACATCTGGGTCCTTTCGATAAAATCTTGCTAGTGTATGCAATGGTGTCAGCGTTTGGATGCTGATTATGGGGTGGATCCCTGGATATGGCAGTCTCTACATGGTCCATCCTTTCATCTCAGCTCCAAACTTTGTCTCTGTAACTCCTTCCATGGGTGTTTTGTTCCCACTTCTAAGGAGGGGCATAGTGTCCACACTTCAGTCTTCATTTTTCTTGAGTTTCATGTGTTTAGGAAATTGTATCTTATATCTTGGGTATCCTAGGTTTGGGGCTAATATCCACTTATCAGTGAATACATATTGTGTGAGTTTCTTTGTGAATGTGTTACCTCACTCAGGATGATGCCCTCCAGGTCCATCCATTTGGCTAGGAATTTCATAAAGTCATTCTTTTTAACAGCTGAGTAATACTCCATTGTGTAGATGTACCACATTTTCTGTATCCATTCCTCTGTTGAGGGGCATCTGGGTTCTTTCCAGCTTCTGGCTATTATAAATAGGGCTGCTATGAACATAGTGGAGCATGTGTCCTTCTTACCAGTTGGGGCATCTTCTGGATATATGCCCAGGAGAGGTATTGCTGGATCCTCTGGTAGTACTATGTCCAATTTTCTGAGGAACCGCCAGACTGATTTCCAGAGTGGTTGTACAAGCCTGCAATCCCACCAACAATGGAGGAGTGTTCCTCTTTCTCCACATCCTCGCCAGCATCTGCTGTCACCTGAATTTTTGATCTTAGCCATTCTGACTGGTGTGAGGTGGAATCTCAGGGTTGTTTTGATTTGCATTTCCCTGATGATTAAGGATGTTGAACATTTTTTCAGGTGCTTCTCTGCCATTCGGTATTCCTCAGGTGAGAATTCTTTGTTCAGTTCTGAGCCCCATTTTTTAATGGGGTTATTTGATTTTCTGAAGTCCACCTTCTTGAGTTCTTTATATATGTTGGATATTAGTCCCCTATCTGATTTAGGATAGGTAAAGATCCTTTCCCAATCTGTTGGTGGTCTTTTTGTCTTATTGACGGTGTCTTTTGCCTTGCAGAAACTTTGGAGTTTCATTAGGTCCCATTTGTCAATTCTCGATCTTACAGCACAAGCCATTGCTGTTCTGTTCAGGAATTTTCCCCTGTGCCCATATCTTCAAGGCTTTTCCTCACTTTCTCCTCTATAAGTTTCAGTGTCTCTGGTTTTAAGTGAAGTTCCTTGATCCACTTAGATTTGACCTTAGTACAAGGAGATAAGTGTGGATCGATTCGCATTCTTCTACATGATAACAACCAGTTGTGCCAGCACCAATTGTTGAAGATGCTGTCTTTCTTCCACTGGATGGTTTTAGCTCCCTTGTCGAAGATCAAGTGACCATAGGTGTGTGGGTTCATTTCTGGGTCTTCAATTCTATTCCATTGGTCTACTTGTCTGTCTCTATACCAGTACCATGCAGTTTTTATCACAATTGCTCTGTAGTAAAGCTTTAGGTCAGGCATGGTGATTCCACCAGAGGTTCTTTTATCCTTGAGAAGACTTTTTGCTATCCTAGGTTTTTTGTTATTCCAGATGAAT
Source organism: Mus musculus (assembly GCF_000001635.26). NCBI lineage: Eukaryota > Metazoa > Chordata > Mammalia > Rodentia > Muridae > Mus > Mus musculus. The sequence goes on from NC_000076.6 coordinate 38,220,398, forward strand.
TTGCAAATTGCTCCTTCTAATTCGTTGAAGAATTGAGTTGGAATTTTGATGGGGATTGCATTGAATCTGTAGATTGCTTTTGGCAAGATAGCCATTTTTACAATGTTGATCCTGCCAATCCATGAGCATGGGAGATCCTTCCATCTTCTGAGATCTTCTTTAATTTCTTTCTTCAGAGACTTGAAGTTTTTATCATACAGATCTTTCACTTCCTTAGTTAGAGTCACACCGAGATATTTTATATTATTTGTGACTATTGAGAAGGGTGTTGTTTCCCTAATTTCTTTCTCAGCCTGATTATTCTTTGTATAGAGAAAGGCCATTGACTTGTTTGAGTTTATTTTATATCCAGCTACTTCACCGAAGCTGTTTATCAGGTTTAGGAGTTCTCTGGTGGAATTTTTGGGGTCACTTATATATACTATCATATCATCTGCAAAAAGTGATATTTTGACTTCCTCTTTTCCAATTTGTATCCCCTTGATCTCCTTTTGTTGTCTAATTGCTCTGGCTAATACTTCAAGTACTATGTTGAAAAGGTAGGGAGAAAGTGGGCAGCCTTGTCTAGTCCCTGATTTTAGTGGGATTGCTTCCAGCTTCTCTCCATTTACTTTGATGTTGGCTACTGGTTTGCTGTAGATTGCTTTTATCATGTTTAGGTATGGACCTTGAATTCCTGATCTTTCCAGAACTTTTATCATGAATGGGTGTTGGATCTTGTCAAATTCTTTTTCTGCATCTAACGAGATGATCATGTGGTTTTTGTCTTTGAGTTTGTTTATATAATGGATTACATTGATAGATTTTCGTATATTAAACCATCCCTGCATCCCTGGAATAAAACCTACTTGGTCAGGATGGATGATTGCTTTAATGTGTTCTTGGATTCGGTTAGCGAGAATTTTATTGAGGATTTTTGCATCGATATTCATAAGAGAAATTGGTCTGAAGTTCTCTATCTTTGTTGGATCTTTCTGTGGTTTAGGCATCAGAGTAATAGTGGCTTCATAAAATGAGTTGGGTAGAGTACATTCTACTTCTATCTTGTGAAAAAGTTTGTGCAGAACTGGAATTAGATCTTCTTTGAAGGTCTGATAGAACTCTGCACTAAACCGGTCTGGTCCTGGGCTTTTTTTAGCTGGGAGACTATTTATAACTGCTTCTATTTCTTTAGGGGATATGGGACTGTTTAGAAGGTCAGCTTGATCCTGATTCAACTTTGGTACCTGGTATCTGTCCAGAAATTTGTCCATTTCGTCCAGGTTTTCCAGTTTTGTTGAGTATAGCCTTTTGTAGAAGGATCTGATGGTGTTTTGGATTTCTTCAGGATCTGTTGTTATGTCTCCCTTTTCATTTCTTATTTTGTTAATTAGGATTTTGTCCCTGTGCCCTCTAGTGAGTCTAGCTAAGGGTTTATCTATCTTGTTGATTTTCTCAAAGAACCAACTCCTCGTTTGGTTAATTCTTTGAATAGTTCTTCTTGTTTCCACTTGGTTGATTTCACCCCTGAGTTTGATTATTTCCTGCCATCTACTCCTCTTGGGTGAATTTGCTTCCTTTTTTTCTAGACCTTTTAGATGTGTTGTCAAGCTGATAGTATGTGCTCTCTCCCGTTTCTTCTTGGAGGCACTCAGAGCTATGAGTTTCCCTCTTAGAAATGCTTTCATTGTGTCCCAAAGGTTTGGGTACGTTGTGGCTTCATTTTCATTAAACTCTAAAAAGTCTTTAATTTCTTTCTTTATTCCTTCCTTGACCAAGGTATCATTGAGAAGAGTGTTGTTCAGTTTCCATGTGAATGTTGGTTTTCTATTATTTATTTTGTTATTGAAGATCAGCCTTAGTGCATGGTGATCTGATAGGATACATGGGACAATTTCAATATTTTTGAATCTGTTGAGGCCTGTTTTGTGACCTATTATGTGGTCAATTTTGGAGAAGGTACCATGAGGTGCTGAGAAGAAGGTATATCCTTTTGTTTTAGGATAAAATGTTCTGTAGATATCTGTCAGATCCATTTGTTTCATCACTTCTGTTAGTTTCAGTGTGTCCCTGTTTAGTTTCTGTTTCCATGATCTGTCCATTGGTGAAAGTGGTGTGTTGAAGTCTCCCACTATTATTGTGTGAGGTGCAATGTGTGCTTTAAGCTTTACTAAAGTTTCTTTAATGAATGTGGCTGCCCTTGTATTTGGAGCATAGATATTCAGTATTGAGAGTTCCTCTTGGAGGATTTTACCTTTGATGAGAACGAAGTGCCCCTCCTTGTCTTTTTTGATGACTTTGGGTTGGAAGTCAATCTTATCAGATATTAGCATGGCTACTCCAGCTTGTTTCTTCATACCATTTGCTTGGAAAATTGTTTTCCAGCCTTTCATTCTGAGGTAGTGTCTATCTTTTTCTCTGAGATGTGTTTCCTGTAAGCAGCAAAATGTTGGGTCTTGTTTGTGTAGCCAGTTTGTTAGTCTATGTCTTTTTATTGGGGAGTTGACACCATTGATGTTAAGAGATATTAAGGAAAAGTAATTATTGCTTCCTGTTATTTTTGTTGTTAAAGTTGGCATTCTGTTCTTGTGGCTGTCTTCTTTTAGGTTTGTTGAGGAATTACCTTCCTGTTTTTTCTAGGGCGTTTTTCCCGTTCTTGCATTGGTTTTTTTCTGTTATTATCCTTTGAAGGGCTGGATTCGTGGAGAGATAATGTGTGAATTTGGTTTTGTCGTGGAATACTTTGGTTTCTCCATCTATGGTAATTGAGAGTTTGGCTGGCTATAGTAGCCTGGGCTGGAATTTGTGTTCTCTTAGTGTCTGTATAACATCTGTCCAGGCTCTTCTGGCTTTCATAGTCTCTGGTGAAAAATCTGGTGTAATTCTGATAGGCTTGCCTTTGTTTGTTACTTGACCTTTTTCCCTTACTGCTTTTAGTATTCTATCTTTATTTAGTGCATTTGTTGTTCTGATTATTATGTGTCGGGAGGAATTTCTTTTCTGGTCCAGTCTATTTGGAGTTCTGTAGGCTTCTTGTATGTTCATAGGCATCTCTTTCTTTAGATTTGGGAAGTTTTCTTCAATAATTTTGTTGAAGATGTTTGCTGGTCCTTTGAGTTGAAAATCTTCATTCTCATCCACTCCTATTATCCGTAGGTTTGGTCTTCCCATTGTGTCCTGGATTTCCTGGATATTTTGAGTTAGGATCTTTTTGCATTTTCCATTTTCTTTGATTGTTGTGCCGATGTTCTCTATGGAATCTTCTGCACCTGAGATTCTCTCTTCCATCTCTTGTATTCTGTTGCTGATGCTCAAATCTATGGTTCCAGATTTCTTTCCTAGGGTTTCTATCTCCAGTGTTGCCTCACTTTGAGTTTTCTTTATTGTGTCTACTTAACTTTTTAGGTCTAGTATGGTTTTGTTCATTTCCATCACCTGTTTGTATGTTTTTTCCTCTTTTTCTGTAAGGACTTCTACCTGTTTGATTGTGTTTTCCTGTTTTTCTTTAAGGACTTGTAACTCTTTAGCAGTGTTCTCCTGTATTTCTTTAAGTGATTTATTAAAGTCCTTCTTGATGTCCTCTACCATCATCATGAGATATGCTTTTAAATCTAGGTCTAGGTTTTCGGGTGTGTTGGGGTGTCCTGGACTGGACGAAGTGGGAGTGCTGGGTTCTGATGATGGTGAGTGGTCTTGGTTCCTGTTAGAAAGATTCCTACGTTTACCTTTTGCCATCTGGTAATCTCTGGAGTTAGTAGTTAACTCTGTTTAGAGATTGTTCTTCTGGTGATTCTGTTACCGTCTATCAGCAGACCTGGGAGACAGATTCTCTCCTCTGAGTTCCAGTGCTCAGAGCACTCTCTGCTGGCAAGCTCTCTTACAGGGAAGGTGCGCAGATATCTTGTTTTTGGACCTCCTCCTGGCCGAAAAAGAAGGCCCAAAACAGGGCCTTTCTCAGAAGCTGTGTTGCTTTGGCAGTTCCCAGAAGCTGTCAGCTTCTGTGGTGCAGATTCTCACCTGTTCAGACTAATTTCCAAAGTTCTGCTGAGTCCCGGAACCAAGATGGAGACTGCTGCTGCTGAGGCTGAGGCCGCCTCCCAAGCAGATGGTGGCTGGCTGTCTGCGGCCCGCCAAGGGTGCTGCCTCAGCAGCTCTGTGCTTCCGCCTGTTCCAGAAGCTGTCCGGTTCTCTGGCGCACCCTCTCACCTGTTCAGACTAATTTCCTAAGTTCTGCTGAGTCCTGGAACCAAATGGCGACCGCTGCTGCTGAGGCTGAGGCCGCCTCCCAAGCCAGGCGGACACCTGTCCTCTGGTCCGGACTGTGGCCGGCTGTCTGCGGCCCGCCAAGGGTGCTGCCTCAGCGGCTCTGTGCTTCTGCCTGTTCCAGAAGCTGTCCGGTTCTCTGGCGCACCTTCTCACCTGTTCAGACTAATTTCCTAAGTTCTGCTGAGTTCCGGAACCAAGAGGGCGACTGCTGCATTTGTTGATTCTTAATCTCTCAGCACAAGCCATTGCTGTTCTGTTCAGGAATTTTTCCCCTGTGCCCATATCTTTGAGGCTTTCCCGCACTTTCTCCTCTATAAGTTTCAATGGTGTCTCTGATTTTATGTGGAGTTGCTTGATCTACTTAGACTTGAGCTTCATACAAGGAGATAAGAATGAATCAATTTGCATTCTTCTACATGATAACTGCCAGTTGTGCCAGCACCATTTGTTGAAAATGCTGTCTATTTTCCACTGGATGGATTTAGCTCCCTTGTCAAAGATCAAATGACCATAGGTGTGTGGGTTCATTTCTGGGTCTTCAATTCTATTCCATTGATCTACCTGTCTGTTGTTGTACCAGTACCATGTACTTTTTATCACAATTGCTCTGTCATACAGCTTGAGGTTAGACATGGTGATTCCATCAAAGGTTCTTTTACTGTTGAAAATAATTTTTGCTATCCTATGTTTGTTGTTTTCCTAGATAAATTTACAAATTGCCCTTTCTAACTCTGTGAAGAATTGAGTTGGAATTTTGATGGGGATTGCATTGAATCTGTACACTGCTTTCAGCAAGATAACCATTTTTACTATATTGATCCTGCCAATCCATGAGCATGGGAGATCTTTCCATATTCTGAGATCCTCAATTTCTTTATTCAGAGAGTTGACATTCTTATCAGACAGATCTTTCACTTCCTTAGTTAGAGTCACACCTAGGTATTTTATATTATTTGTGACTATTGTAAAGGGTGTTGTTTCCCTAATTTTGTTCTCAGCCTGTTTATCCTTTGTGTAGAGAAAGACCACTGATTTGTTTGAGTTAATTTTATATCCAGCTACTGCACTAAAGCTGTTTATCAGGTTTAGGAGTTCTCTGGTAGAAATTTTAAGGTCATTTATTGTCACGCTGACTTGACCAGAGAGCGTGGCATTAACCATCTGGTTACTTCATTTGTACCTTGCGGGTATGTCACTCAACTTTCTTATTGTCTTCTGTATAAAAAGTCTGATGCTCAACTTGACAAAATACATTCAGATCCCACACAACCTCTCCTGTGTGCATGTCTGTCAATTCATCTGACTCTTTGCCCACCCGCGACTAGAGACCCGTTCCACACAGACAAAGGGGCCCAGAGGGTCTGCGGCAATTTATATATACTATCTTATCATCTGCAAATAGTGATATTTTGACTTTTTACTTTCCAATTTGTATCCCCTTGATCTCCTTTTATTTTCTAATTTCTCTGGTTAGGACTTCAAACACTATATTGAATAGGTAGGGAGAAAGTGGGCAGCCTTTTCTAGTCCCTGATTTTAGTGGGATTGGTTCAAGTTTCCCTCCATTTAGTTTGATGTTGAATATTGGTATGCTGTATATTGCTTTTATTATGTTTAGGTATGGGCCTTGAATTCCTGTCCCTTCCAAGACTTTTATCATGGATGGGTGTTGGATTTTGTCAAATGCTTTCTCAGCATCTAACAAGATGATCATGTAGTTTTTGTCTTTGAGTTTGTTTACATAGTTGATTATCTTGATGGATTTCCGTATATTAAGCCATCCCTGCATCCCTGATATGAAGCCTATTTGATCATGATGGATGATCGTTTTGGTGTGTTCTTGGATTTGATTTACTAGAATAGAGTATTTTTGCATGGATATTCATAAGGGAATTTGGTGTGAAGTTCTCTTTCTTTGTTGTATCTTTATGTGGTTTAGGTATCAGAGTAATTCTGGCTTCATATAATTAATTGGGTAGAATACCTTCTGTTTCTATTTTGTGAAATAGTATGAGGAGATTTGGAATTAGGTCTACTTTGAAGGTCAAATAGAACTCTGTACTAAACCCATCTGATACTGGCTTTTTTGGGTGGTTGGGAGACGTTTAATGACTGCTTCTATTTCTTTAGGGGATATGGGGCTGTTTAGATCGTTAATCTGATCTTGATTTAACTTTGGTACCTGATATCTGTCTAGGAAAGTGTCAATTTTTTCCAGGTTTTCCAGTTTTGTTGAGTATAGTTTTTTGTAGTAGGATCTGATGATGCTTTAAATTTCCACAGGTTCTGTTGTTATGTTTTCCTTTTCATTTCTGATTTTGTTAATTAGGATACTGTCCCTATACCCTCTAGTTATTCTGGCTAAATGTTTATTTATCTTGTTGATTTTCTCAAAAAAACAACTCCTGGATTGGTTGATTCTTTGTATAGTTCTTTTTGTTTGTACTTGGTTGATTTCAGCCCTGATTTTGATTATTTCCTGCTGTCTACACCTCTCGGGTGAATTTGCTTCCTTTTGTTCTAGAGCTTTTAGATGTGCGGAAAAGCTTTTAGTGTGTGCTCTCTCTATTTTCTTTTCTGCGACACTCAGAGCTATGAGTTATTCTCTTAGGAATGTTTTCATTGTGTCCCATAATTTTGGGTATGTTGTGGTTTCATTTTCATTAAACTCTAAAAAGTCTTTAATTTCTTTCTTTATTTCTTCCTTGATCAAGTTTTCATTGAGTAGAGTATTGTTCAGCTTCAACATGAATGTCGGCTTTCTATTATTTATGTTGTTATTGACGATCAGCCTTAGTCTCTGGTTATCTGATAGGATGCATGGGATAATTTCAATATTTTTATATCTGTTGAGGCCTGATTTGTGACCGATTATATGGTCAGTTTTGAAGAAGGTACCATGAGGTGTTGAAAATAAGGTATATCCTTTTGTTTTATGGTAAAATTTTCTGTATACATATGTTAAATCCATTTGTTTCATAACTTTTGAAAGCCAGGCATGGTGGTGCAAGCCTTTAATCCCAGTACTTGGGAGGCACAGGCAGGCTAATTTCTGAGTTTGAAGCCAGACTGTTCTACAGAGTGAGTTCCAGGACAGCCAGGGCTACACAGAGAAACCCTGTCTCAAAAAAAGCAAAGCAAAACAAAACAAAAAAACAACAAAAAAAAAACCAAATAAACAAACAAATGAAAAAATAATAACTTCTTTTAGTTTTACTGTGTCTCTGTTTAGATTTTGTTTCCAGGATCTGTCAATTGATGAGAGTGAGGTGTTAATGTCTCCCACTATTATTGTGTGCAGTACAATGTGTGCTTTGAACTTTCCTGAAGTTTCTTTAATGAAAGTGGATCCCCTTGCATTTGGAGCATAGATATTCAGAATTGAGAGTTCCTCTTTGAAGATTTTACCTTTGATGTGTATTACGTGCCCCTCCTTGTCTATTTTGATAGCTTTGGGTTGGAAGTCAACTTTTTTCAACATTAGAATGGCTAAGCCAGTTTGTTTCTTTGGACTGTTTGCTTGGAATATTGTTTTCCAGGCTTTAACTCTGACATAGTGTCTGTCTTTGTACCTGAGGTGGGTTTCCTATATGCAGCAAAATGTTGAGTCATGTTTATGTAGCCAGTGCTTTAGTGTATGTCTTTTTATTGGGGAATTGAGTGCATTGATATGAATATATATTAAGGATAAGGAATTGTTGCTTCCTGTTATTTTTGTTTTTAGAGTTGGGTTTCTGGTTTTGTGGCTATCTTCTTTTAGGTTTGTTGAAGAATTACTTTCTTGTTTTCTCTATGGCACCATTTCCCTCGTTGTGTTGGATATTTCCCTTTATTATCCTTTGGAGGGCTAGATTCATAGAAAGATATTGTGTGAATTTGGTGTTGTCATGGAATACTTTGGTTTCTCTATCTATGGTAATTGACAGTTTTGCTGGGTATAGTAAGCTGGACTGGCATTTCTGTTCTCTTAGGGTCAGAATAATATCTGCCCAGGATCTTCTGGGTTTAATAGTCTCTGGTGAGAAGTCTTGTATAATTCTAATAGGTCTGCCTTTATATGTTACATGACCTTTTCCCGCACTGCTTTTAATATTCCATCTTTATTTATTGTATTTGTTGTTCTGACTATTATGTGTCAGGAGAAATTTCTTTTCTGGTCCAGGCTATTTGGAGTTCTGTAGATTTCTTGTATGTTCATGGGCCTCTCTCTCTTTAGTTTAGGGAAGTTTTCTTCTATAATTTTGTTGAAGATATTTACTGGCCCTTTAATTTGTAAGTCTTCATTCTCATCTATGCCTATTATCCTTAGGTTTGATCTTCTCATTGTGTCCTGGGTTTCCTCAATGTTTGGAGTAAGGATCTTTTTGCATTTTGCATTTTCTTTGATTGTTGTGTCCATGTTTTCTATTGAATATTCTGCACCTGAGATTCTCTCTTCAACTTCTTATATTCTGTTGCTGATGCTCACATCTATGGTTCCTGATTTCTTTCCTAGGATTTCTATCTCCAGAGTTGTCTCCCTTTGTGATTTCTTTATTTTTCTATTTCCTTTTTTAGATCTTGGATGGTTTTGTTCAATTCTTTTACCTGTTTGTTAGTGTTTTCCTGTAAGTCTTTAAGGGATTTTTGTGTTTCCTCTTTAAAAGATTCTAGCTGTTTACCTGTGTTCTCCTGTATTTTTTTATGGTAGTTATTTATTTCCTTCTTAAAGTCCTCCATCATTATCATGAGAACTAACTTTAGATTCATATCTTGCTTTTCTCATGTGATGGTGTATCCAGGATTTACTATGGTGGGTGAGTTTGGCTCTGATCATGCCAAGTAACCTCAGTTTTTGTTGCTTCTGTTCTTATGCTTGTCTCCTGCCATCTGATTATCTCAAGTGCTTGCTGCCCTCAAAATATCTGATTGAAACCTGTCCTTTCTATATTCCCAGTTGATTCAGGACTCCTCAGAGTCCAGATTTCCCTGTGATTCTGTGATTCCGGGCTTCTGTGAACCTGAGATTCTGGGTCTGTCTGAGTTCTTGGCAGTCAAGCTTCCTCTGAGACCATGAGTTCCTGGTGTGACCAAGCTCCTGCTATCCTGGTATCCTGAAATCCTAAGATTCTGGGTATGCTATAATGCCTGGAAGTGGTGTCTCCTCTGGGGACTGTGGGCTGTCTGGTGTGTTGGAAACCAAGGTATACCAGCACTGATCAGAAGGAACTCGAGCAGCCTGTCAGGCAGGGCTCCTGGGTCTTATGTTCCATTCCCCAGTGGTCCTAAAATCCTGGGTGTTCTAGGGCACCTGTGGGATGGAGGACAGTGGGACTGTCTGATGAGTTTGTACCCAAGAAGGCCTGAAGCTGGCCCATTAAATTTTCTTTTAGACAGAATGTACTAGGGAAACATGGCTAACAACGGGGCTCAATTTTGTTAGATCACTGCTTTTGTTCTCTTTTAAGTAGACATTAACTATTAGTTTTATGAAAATCGATTTAAAAGGAATTTTCCACAATAATGGAAATTGAACCTAGATCCTCACTTCTGTTAGGTAAGTATTCTAACAAGGAGCTCTAGCCAAACTCCAGGATTTTACAATTTTCCTTTTAAGAAAAAAAGCCAGATCATGGCCGGGCAGTGGTGGCCATGCCTTTAATCCCAGCACACAGGAGGCAGAGGCAGGTGGATTTCTGAGTTCGAGGCCAGCCTGGTCTACAGAGTGAGTTCCAGGACAGCCAGGGCTACACAGAGAAACCCTGTCTCAAAAACAAACAAACAAACAAACAAACAAACAAAAAAGAAGTCAGATCATATCTTGGCTAACTTAGAACAAAATTTTATTATGCTTTTTTGATAATAACAATATCAAAAAGTAAGAATCAAGTTGATGAATTGTTGGGAAAAATTCATCACTCAGATGGTAATAAGAGCATAGTCACACATCAACCTCCTGTCCCCTTTTATTCTGTGATGACACAAGGAGAGCACTGAACAAGTGCTATGAAGCATGTTGATTTTTTTAAGCTATGCATTTTAATCTTTGTAGCCTCTAATGTTAAGGTACAAATGTCCAATTTGCATAACACAAATTCATTATGTCTCCATCATAGATTGTATTAATTTTACTAGGTCAATGCACTTCTTTACCTCTAATGGCACAAATTGGTGCTAATAAAAAAGGATATCTGTAATGCTGATTAAGATATATGTTAGGTATTAATTTATTTCTATGCTTAATTCATGGAGATCCTGTCTATTGCATGACTGTACAGCCCTGTTAATCTCTACCGTGTACCTGGTGCTAGGAATTCTCAGGTTCTAGACTAATCCTACTACTTAGTTGTTCTTGGCAACATTCAGAAAAATAAAGCAGCAACCAAAGCAACCCTAATATCCTCTGATTCCTACAATGTCTACTACTATAACAACACATTTGGCTCTTGGCACTACTTGCTCAAGCTTCATAAAAGGCTTTGATTTGGGGCTTTTTCTTATTCCCATTATGCTGCAGTTTAAACTAGTAAACCCTAGTTATTGCCAAATGAGTTTACACTCCTTACACTGATGCTGGATAACAAATTCACAAAGAAACTTCCCTTTTCTCTATGTCTAGCATAAAGCTCTTTTCTCAGCCTTGTACTCATTTAACTCACAATTTAATGCACTGGTTTCAAATGGAATACACAAGGTTTCCAAATCCAACTGGCTCAAACTATATTCATTGTCTTCCCTACTAGGCTAATGATCTGTGGTTCTGATGTACCTTACCAAAAATTCATCACTGGCCACTGTTTTAATCTCTCTCCTACCCTTCTATTGACTCAGAATATTGGCACGTTCTATTATTTATTAATAGCTTTCAGATAATATTTTAATTGATTCAAATCTATCTACTTTCAATTCTCCAAATGCCTCATCTACATATTTCTGTCCACATCTGGTTGTGGAAAATTAATTTAGACAGCTTTCCTCTCATTGTCAAAATTTTTCTGGTGATATCAGCTAATCTCATAAAGTACTTCAATCACAATCATGGAGGAACTTCCTCATCTTTGCATCTCATTGTTCTTGTAATAGCATGCTTAGTATTTTATATTCAATTCGGTTAAATATAGATATGTCTTATATAATTAATGAAAAGAAACTCATTTTATTCTTTTTCAAAAACTTTACATATCCCACAATAATCCTTAGGACATATAACATTCTGAACAAATCGTTATAAAACCAAAAATCGTTATAGTCTGTTTAATCAATATACATCTTATTCTTGATTTTGTTTTTGCCACTTGTTCAAAACGTTTCTGTATATTTGTTTCTTAATGTACAAGCAAGGCAAACACGCTATACAGATTTGAAAATATAAAGACTAAAGGAAATAAACCAAAGGCTGTTGAGATGAATCAATGAACAGAGCACTTGCTGCTCTTGCAGAGGACCTGAGTTAGTTTCCTAGCAACTCATGGTGATTCACAGACACCCATAATTTCAGTTCTCGCAGATACAGTGGCTTCTTCTGACCTCTGTAGACATCAAGCATATGGGGAACATGTATTGAGGAAAAAATAAAAACTCATACACATAAAATACGGTAAATACACAGAGAAACCCTGTCTCAGGAAACCAAAAAGAAAAAAAATAAGGTAAATAAACATAAACAAAAATTTTAAAAGAAACAAAAACTATTATTCTATTCCTCTTGGATGAACACTTTTAACATATTGCATATTTTGTACACCATTTTTATTCTCATATAGAAAAGCCTTTTATAGTTTAGCATAGCATAATATAATTATCATATTTTTACCTATATGATACTAATCCTACAGATGTACACTGTTTTAAAGAAAGAAATTCATTACTATGTATTATCATGAATATTGATACTATCAATAATATTCCTAATGTTTTAAAATGTGTATTAGTAAGCTCCTGAGATACTCTAGAAGCACCATGAGCAAAGTGCATATAAAGACTCACAAAAGAAAAGAATTAAGACAATACTCTGCAGAGTCCTGGGGCTCTCTCTACTGTACCAAGAAAGGCTCAGGGAATTTGCTCATTTGCTTAGAACATATGCTGAACAACACCTATGTAGGATTGTAGGCCCAAGTCTCCTCTGTCACTGGGCACAGGATCCTGGGTAGGTGGATGCCAAACTTGGGGAGTTTGGCTGTGCTTATCTCCCCCCCCCTCAGCTGCCACTTGGGGTGGGTGCTAGGCAGTAGAGAAGCTTGGAGACAGAGACACAGCTTCAGGAGTGGGAAAGCATAGTCAGAGGTGTGGAAAAATCCAGAGATGGTTCAGGGATTACCGGGTCTGCAATGAGGCCAGGGCTGTGAAGTTCTCAGGCTCTTTCTTGGGCAGCATCTTGCTGGGAGGTGGGGGGTGGGGCAGGTTCAAGTTTATCCCACCAGGGATGATTGTCCTAGCAAAGATGATTGTCCTTAGCTTGGTGGTGACAGGCTTGGTGGTAGTTGTGGCTTGGAGTGCAGAGAGGCCTTCTACTGGAGATTAGCTGCAGCTCTTAAGGCCTTCTTCATGGCTCCCTACATCTGGTCTTGATGAATGAGACAGTCCATGATTCTAAACAGTTTACTATCACAGCAGAAAATGGACATGTAACCATATCCCACTTCTCAGGGTAGGCCTGTTAACAAATACCTTTTGCAGGAAGGAATATCTGGGGAGGAAAGATTATTGGATAAGCCTTCCAGGCCTCTAGGTACCTCATTACCATGGAGAACTCTGCTTTGTGCCTACTCAAGTACAGGTCACATCTCTTTTATGTGAGAATCATGGCATGTGTTCCAAGACAGGCATCTGGCAGGAAGCTGGGAGTCACCTAAGCCTCAGGTGTGTGCCCATCAAATCTCTGGGTCTCAACCTGCTCCTCCTTACCAAATTTCCTGGCATGGTTTTATGTCCCACATGCCTACACCTCCTTTAAATATAAAATGAAAATATCTCTGATGATTTTTAAAAATTTTTTTTCAATATGTGTTTATGAGTGGTTTACTAACATATATATCTGTGCATCATATGTGTGCCTGGTGTCAAAGGAAGTCAGAAGAAGTCATGAAATCATCTACTTGTAACTGGAGTTACAGACAGTATGAGCTGTGATTTTTGTTGCTGATCTAATCCTGGTTCCCTCCAAGAGCAACATGTGCTCTTAACCAATGGGCCATCAGCCATCTTTCCAGTTCCAAAGCAATATTTTTGCAAGTAACTTCTTTTATTTGTTTATGTATTTATTTATTTATTTATTTATTTATTGTTATTTTATTTATTTACATTTCAGTTGTTGCCCCCCTGAGTCACACCCAAGCCACAATTCCTTATTCCATACCTCCTTCCCACTGCCTCCAAAGGGTGCTAGAACCCTCAGCAGACTTCCCCCTTCCCTGGGGTCTCAAGTTTCTCAAGGATTAAGCCCATCTACTCCAATTGCAGACAGACCAGGCAGACCTCTGCTATATTTGTGCCAGGAACCTTGGACCAGCCCATGTATGCTCCTGATTAGTGACTCAGTCTCTGGGAGCTCCCCCATGGTCTGGGTTAGTTTAGTCTGATAGTCATCCTTTGGGGTCCCTTTCCCATTCAGGTTCTTCACTCCTTCCCCTAATTCAACTTTAGGGGTTCCCAACTTCAGTCCAATGGTTGGGTGTAAGTATCTGCCTCTGTCTCAGTCAGTTGCTGGTAGGGACTCTCAGAGAACAGCCATACCAGGTTCCGGTCCGTAAGCACATCATAGCATCAGTAATAGTGTCACGCCTTGACACTATCTATCCCCATCTCACCATGTGATGGATGTCAAGTTGGACTGGTCATTGGACCACCTTTCTTTCAGTCCTTCTCCATTTTTATCTCTACAGTTCTTTTAAACAGGAACAATTTTGGGTCAAAATATTTGACTGTGGATAAGTAAACCTGTCCTTCCATTTGAGGCTTTGTCTGTCTACTAGTGGTGGATTCTTTGAGTTCCCTTTCCTCGATGTTGGGCATTTTGGTTAAAGCCAACCTCAATAAGTTCTTAAAGTCTTTCACCTTATGGGATTCTGGTACATTCTAGAAGGTGTCCCCACCTCCCACTCCCCAAGGCTGCTTATTTTCATTTATTTCTTCACCCTCTGGGCTTCTCTTCTGTCCTCTACCCCCATATCTGATCTTGTTCCCCTTTTTTCACTCCTCTCCTCACTACCATCTTCCTTCCAGATCCTTCCCTTCCTCCCTCCGTCTCCTGTGATTATTTCCTTTCCCCTTCTGAGTGGGACTGAAACCTCCTCGCTTGGGCATTTCTGCTTATTACACTTTTTAATGTCTATTGAGTTGTATCTTAGGTATTCTGTACTTTTTGCCTAATATTCACTTATCAGTGAGTTCATACCACGATGTTACTTTATGGGTGTACCTTCAGGTATTACTAGGAGATGCAATCTCACCTAAAACTCTCCGATCCTCTCTCCTGAAACATTGTACCCCCATCTTCAGCAATGTTCGCCCAGTCTTCAGAATGTTCACTAGAGTGTTTTTTGCATGTATCCATTGGGACTGGGCTCAAGAGTTCTACATATTCTTTGACTATGGTTTACTGTAACGGTCTATGTCAGTTATAAACTAATTTTTCATGATGTGGGGTTAACATTATAATTATCTGTGGGTATAAACACAAATGTTTATAAATTGTTCTTAGGAATTATGCTGGACTGGTAATTTTGTGTGTATAGATTTTTGTCCAATAACCATGATTTTATTAGCACTGAGAAGTTAGCTACATTTCTGGTACCAAGCAGATTTTTCTCTTGTTGAGCAGATTTTAAATCCAATATAGAACTGTGGTTACCACCTATGCATGCGTGCTACTATGGTACCACACTATTGTGGTTATCAAGCCATACAGATTGTTTAAGCAGTTCATAGGCATCATATCTAATAGGAGTGTTGGTTGCCTCTCTTCTTTAGAAACTTGCATGAAGTCTTCTGGTACCATTAAAGCTAGTCCTCAGGGATGGGTCTTTCAGGTCGTTTACAGCTCAGGTGTCTCTGGGCCATGTTTCTGAATTATAAGGTACCTTTATGAATAGAAACTTACCTTCTAGAGGGTAACCCAGGGCAACAACAATAGGCTATATGTTTTCTACAACCCTGGTAAACAACTCAACAGATAACATCTCACAACTAAGTCTTCTCTACTAGTTTGTTATTTATTGAAGATTGATAGCGAGGTTTGTTCTTTAAAAAAGAGCATTGTTAACATTGCATGAAGGCCCAATAAACTCATTAGAAACATGTGTATACCTCATTACTGTGAATACCTCATTTTAATTAAGGTTTGGTAGTTCTATCACTTGAACTTCTCCTATTCATCTGCATTTGTATTTGTGGTTTTTTTTTCTTTCTAATTTCTATGAGGTATTTTCAAAAACTAAGTTCACTAGGAATTTAGAAAAGTAAAAAATCTGTGAACAAAACATTAATGTATGGGTGACTTTGGAAAATGCAGAAGGAATATTTATGAATTTATTTGGTGTTCCCATGATGTTGATACGTGAGAGAAATTCATTTCAAATTAGGTGCTTCTAAGAATAAAGGGTATTTGATCCATAACTCACAGAACTCACACATTTCTGAACGAGCAAGAGCTGAAAAGGGAAAAACAAAAAGAAAAGATGTCACAACTCCACAGTTTCAGACATCCTACATGTACATGTGGGGAAAAATGCATATTAAGTAAGAAAGAGAAGGATGCAAAAACTATTTGAGAATTGAAAGATCTCAAAAAAAAAAACCCACCATAAATAATGATCCTGTAAAACACGAGGGAATGGATCAAAAAATCAATTTTGTACCTCACAACTGAAGCAGTGAAGATCTCAAATGTATACCTGCATTGCAGGGGCAATTTTATGCTTGTGCAGGAAATGGAGAATGTGGTAGGTTTGGTGAGGATAGGTTGCTGTGAGTAAGATGTGGACCTATACATTTAACAGAAAGCTAGCTCTGTCACATTTGTTTGTCAGTGACTGCTGGTGCCATTCTATCTAAGACCATGCAGTCATCACTGCATGCAACAAGAGAAAGAAACTTTTCTCTGAATCACTGTACTTGAATATATGACAAGCAAATTTTACAAAAATTACTTAAAACTTAAAAACCCACATCTAAAGGTAAAACAGCAAGGAGTTACTCTAATTTCTAATACTTTAACCAACAAGATGTTTAGTGTAATGCTTGTGTCTCCATATAAGAATTCCAAGGACAACTTTAGGCATTGCATTATTTAATCTGCCTGAGGTATATTATACTTGAAGCTCCACTAATTGAAAAAAAAACTCTAAAATCTTAGATGTTCTTGTTGTTGTTTTCTATTTCTTGCTTCTTTGTTTTTTATTTTACTATTTATTAAGACAAATTTTCAATTTAAGTATATTTTCATCATATACTTTTGAATGAGAATTTTTGAGCCCAAATAATGTGATATTTGATAAGTTATTTCACCACCAGTGAAAGGAGCCAATTCAATCCAGATTAAATGCTACTAAAGGCAGGTATATTGGGAAACTGCTCTGGGGCAAGTTCATTGGTCCTGAGGACTAAGGCCAGGGAAGTCACCAAGGGGATGTGTAGGGAGGGGGAAGAGAAAGAGAGAAAGTTTTCAGGTCATAGAGAAAGAAAGAGAGAGAGAGAGAACAGAGAGACAGAGAAAAGATGAGAGGGAAGTAGAGGGAAAAGGAGAAAAGAAAAGGAGAAGAGAGAAGGAGAGGGAGAAAACCAAAGTGCCTGGATTATATAAGAAAGAGCCTCTGGTGGAAAGACAGCACAGCTACTAGGCTGGAAAGTTCATGGTTGTTCAATGTTGGCTCAGGGTATGCCATGTAGGGACAGAGGGATGCTAGGAGAACCTGGAGGCTAGGTCTGCTTTAATATGTAAAATATGTGCCTCAGTCCTTTGTCTCTGGGTCAGAAACCAAAAAATAATGTGTTTTTACTTGCTTTCTCAAGCTAGACAAGTCATGGAGCTAATTTCCTTTTGGTGTAACAAGAATCACACCTACAGAATAAAGTTGCACATATGTGTAATTGCCTAAAGCACCACTGATTACTGTGGACTCAATATAATTAACATGTTATTTAAATTATATTAACATAACAGGGCAATTATGCACGTGATGATTCAAGTGTGTACATGTGAATTTAAAGGCCAGAGATCAACCTCAGACATTGTTATTCAGACAAGACACTTGGTTGATTGTGAGACAGAGAGAGTATGGCTTGATCAGAAAGCTACACTGGGTGGCCAGTGAGCCCAAGATATCCTCTTGTGTCCACCAGCACACGTACTGTAATACGCTTGCTGTGTAATTTAGTATATTACAGATTGCATATGTAAACAGGAACATTGACTGTTCTTGGATGGCTTGCACCAATACATCCTTTCTTTTAGCTTTTTATTGATTCTTCGTGAGTTTCACATCATGCATCCCAGTCTCAGTCATCTCTTGATCTCTATATTTTCTCATATCTGCCATTCACCCTTGCAACCACCCCCTGAATGAAATCACACCCACACACACACACACACACACACACACACACACACCCCAATAACAGAAACAAAGCAAAGTAAATAGCTTGTCATGGAAGCTGTAGTATGTCATAATGTTTGACACAGTATATCCCTCCATCCACACATCTTCACCTGCAAATATTCATTGCAATTTGTCATTGGTCTGGCTCAGAACTTTTGGATTCTGTGACACCATCAATATTGGATCCTCACTGGGCCTTTTCCTAGTTACCTGTTGTTGCCCTGTGTCATGGAGATCCTGAAGCTTTGGAACATCAGGACTGACCCTTTCTTGATTCTGAACTGATGGAACTAAGCAGAGAATCTGACAGAATTCCCCTGTGCAACAGATCTCATGTGGGGGGTTTATTAAGAGGGAGGTAGAAGGGGGCACAGCAGGTGCCTCTGGGTGGAGAAAACGAAGAGAAAATGGAGTAGGAACATCATAGCTGTTTAATTGGGGCAGTGGAGCATGTACTGGAGTGACAGGCAAAAATGGGAATGTGCTGCTTCTGGGCAGCTAGTGATGACATGACCTGTTGTTACTTGTTTCTGGACATTGGTGAGATGCCTGATGGTCCCATTGTCGTGGAGTCCCCTTGGGCTGTCTGTGGAGGTGCCTGATTGCCAGCACCAACCTTTTGCAGATGATACAGATTCTGAGGTGGCTTTAACACCCTTGTAATAGCCATATTTTGTGCCGCACTGGTTCATGATATAACACGCATTATAACTTGGAAGAGGATAAGCATTTTCTCTGGTCTTCAGTGACAAGCCTACCTACCATTTTGCAGAGTAAACTAGAAATGTGAGCTCAAATCCAGAAGGATTTGAAGAGCTGAAATCAGAGGGTATTGAGTATCACCAGACTTCATTCCCCAAATCAACGGGAAAAGCACATGATCAGAAGTAATGGCTGACATCTTATGGAGCGTAAGAGTGATTCTCCAACCGTTGGACACATGAATTTGGGGCTGTTATTTAAGACACACAGGACATTTTTTCAGAGAAATTATAACCACTGTCATATTCTAGTCTAAAATTATTTTACCCAGTTTATTGATCATTATTTATTTTATGTTCCCACAGAAAATTTCTAGAATAAATAACTACTCTAAATAAATGTTTATACACATAATGAAAAAATCATTTACGGAGTCTAGTTATACATTTGCCAATATATTTATCCAACTCTATTCATGTTTCAATAGCAGAGCCAGAACAAATTGCTAATAATTCAAAATGCCAATTTTCCTACACTTAGAAGGTTTTCAATTGGCATGTGTGAGGGTATACACATGCATGTAGAATTTTAAAAGTATATGCAAAACCTACGTTTTAAAATTGGAAAATTCTAACAGTCCACAAAATTACTGTTACTAGGATTGTGGACTTAACTCCACTAAGGTAAATAAGTACTTTAATTCTATGTAAACTGAGAAAACATTTACTAAGCTGGTCTGGCGCCTCTGAGGATATTTCCTGCTTTGTGCCTTGAAGTTCTTGGGATATGTATAAACCTCCCTTTTCTACTATTTACTGCTACAGAAATTACAACTGTAATGTCTTCCTGCTACCAATAATGCTCACATCAGTAAGCATGAGGATAATTATAAAATGCAATTGAATAATTTCTTTAGAGAAAGGAAAGTTGAGGTTACTACATAGATACTGTTATTTCAGCTGCTATTTTGGGCAATTTCACTTTTTGTTCTGAACCAGTGCCATAGTGACTTCTGCCTCTCACCTCAGAAAACCAAAGCAGAAAGGAGGGTTCCTTCCTCCCTAACCTAGAAGTTTCTTTTCTTTTTCTAGTAAACTGAAAAAAAAATATTGTTGACTGAAATGTAGCTTTATTTAGACTGATGTTTCTAATTCATACCTACCTATACTTTTATGGAAAAATAATATATATTTTTCATAAGTTTTCATAATATTTTCTTAAGTTTCATTGTAAGGGTTCATGATTCACCAAAAAAATGATACCCCAGACTCAAATAGTGTGTAAATGCAAAGAGTTTTTAATTCTACAGAGGTCCAGCATGCTGATGTCTCCCATTACCAAGATGGAGAGAAACCCAAGCGAGCTCAAAGACCTGATTTAAAGCAAATTAGGAGAATTCCAGGGTAGATATCCTTTATCTTGCTCCTTGTCTGGGCATTACTGAGGCATGGGGGCTGAAAATTGTTGTTGAGGATGTCTGGAAACTGTTGCTGACCCATTGCCCTTGCTTCCGGCCAGGTGGCAGGGCAGTTTCTGATGGCAAGGCAGTTTCTGACTAGTTGCCTGAAGCCTGGGATTTTTTTCTAATAACTGACTTGCCTGGGCTTGCCTGAACTTGCCCAGTTCCTGAACTGCCAATTTGAAGCCTGTCAGGGAGTCAGCCTAGCCTTCTCATCATGCTGATGTAGTCTTATAGGAGTAGATTTGACCTTGTTGGAGGAAGTCTGTCACTGTGGGGTGGGCTTTGAAGAATATCAGTATTGTCTTGCCCTCCATTTTCTTCAGAGAAGGTCACTGCTGGTTTATCAGACGATGAAGAATTCATTTCCTTAGGTGAAAAAGGCAATATTTCAAGGGGTGGGGCTGAAGGTGCTACTTCTTCAGGTGAGGTAAATCCTTGAGAATCTGAGGATTCAAAGCTCTCAGCTTTAATAGGAAACTCTCACACATCCCCATCCCAAGTTATAGGATCCATTCTTTGCCAATTAATGCCATTACTTTAATTGGTGGCACCCTCTGAGGTTGAGCCTTGAATTTTGCTGTAATTCAGACCCCTTATAAGAGGGCCTTGGATTGATATTCTGCAACTGGAGCTACAGAGCTACTGGAGAGAAGATTCTCTTCAAGGGCACACTTAGAAACCTTTAGATTGTTTATTCATATCTGGAGCCTTTCAATTTTATCATACACTCCATTCCTCCCTTTTATCAATTCATCCAGAGATGCTAAGAGCAATATGCCAGCAAAATCATTTTCCTTATTTGCCCCCAAACTGTAGATATTTTTGTATACAGGACCACATAATCCATTGCCAGTCACAATTGATAGATCAAGATAGTAAAAAACATTTACTTCTTTAAGTTTAAAATATAGTTCCCACCATGGGCCTTCCATATTCTCTAATCTCCCAGGATGTTAAAGATGCCAAAGCCATGGGATGCCTGCCTAGGAAAACTGATAACAGGGAGCAGAACCAGCCAGGGAAAGGAAATTTGTTTCAGTCAACAAAGATAAAAAGAATTGGAGATCTAAAGAACACTTTGACATCAGACATGGAGATGCAGAGTTTGTAGTTTGCCTAGCTGGTTTTTGGTCTTCTTTGGTCCAGTATTTCTCATTATGATGCTTGGAATGGTATGTGTATCCTTTGTTGTTGGAAGTATGTGATCTGCTTTTTCATTTTGCCTTTATAGGGGATTACACTTAAGTGATTGAATGAATCTCAGAAGAGACTTTGAACTTTAGAATTTATACTTGCTTGAGACTGTGACAGACTACAGGACTTTTGAATTTGAACTAAATGTGTTTGACACTGTGCTATGGCCAGGTATGGCCTCCATATACTCATGTGTTTGAATATGCCTATTGGTGCCAGTGAGTAGAATGTGGTGGTTTGAATATGCTTGGCCCAGGGAAGGGGACTAGTGAGATGTGTGACCTTGTTGGAGTAGGCATGGCCTGTTGGAGGAAGTGTGTCATTGTGGCGGTGAGCTTTGAGACCTTCCTGAAAGAAAGTCTGTTCCTTGGCTTCCTTTGAATGAAGATGTAGAACTCTCAGCTCCTTCTGTGATATGCTTGCCTGGAAGCTGCCATGCTCCTGTCTTGATCATACTGAACTAAACCTCAAGACTTGTAAGCCGGATACAATTAAATATTGTTCTTTACAAGAGTTGCCTTCGAGATGGTGTCTGTTCACTGCAGTAAAACCTTAACTAAGACACAGTGTAAACCTAGAAGATGTATAGACATTTGGGTGTATGCTCATGAGTGTTATATCTGGATCTTGAGGTCCATCAATTCTCATCTTTCCAGAGGTTGGCCACACTGACTTCCATAGTGCCTTTACAAGTTTACCCTCCTACCAGCAGTGGACGAATGCCCCCCTTACTGCAGATCGTTGCCAGCATGAACTGCCATATGTCTTATTGATTTTGAACCTTCTAAAAATATTGTTGACTGAAATGTAGCTTTATTTAGACTGATGTTTCTAATTCATACCTACCTATACTTTTATGGAAAAATAATATATATTTTTCATAAGTTTTCATAATATTTTCTTAAGTTTCATTGTAAGGGTTCATGATTCACCAAAAAATGATACCCCAGACTCAAATAGTGTGTAAATGCAAAGAGTTTTAACTTTATGCTCAGTCCAATGGTTGTCTGAGAGCATCCACCTCTGTATTTGTTAGGCACTGGCAGAGCCTCTCAAGAGACAGATATATCTGGCTCCTCTCAGCAAGCACTTGTTGGCATTCACAATAGTGTCTGGGTTTGGTAACTATATGGGATTAATCCCCAGATGGGGCAGTCTCTGGATGGTCTTTCCTTCACTCTCTACTCAACACTTGTTTCTGTATCTCCTCCCATGGGTATTTCATTCCCCCTTCTAAGAAGGACTGAAATATCCACACTTTGGTCTTCCTTCTTCTTGAGCTTCACTTGGTCTGTAAATTGTATCTTGGGCATTCCAAGCTTCTGGGATAATATCCAGTTATCAGTGAGTGCATACCATGTGTTTTCTTTTATGATTGGATTACCTCACTCAGGATGATATTTTCTAGTTTTATCCATTTGCCTAAGAATTTATTGAATTCATTGTTTTAAATAGCTGAGTAGTATTCCATTGTGCAAATGTACCACATTTTCTGTATCCATTCCTCTGTTGAGAGTTATCTCAATTCTTTCCAGCTTCTGGCTATTATAAATAAGGCTGCTGTTAACATAGTGGAACATGTATCCTTATTACATGTTGGGGTATCTTCTGGATATATGCCCAGGAGTGGGTTCTCAGTTAGTATTATGTCTACTTTTTTGGGGAACTGCCAAACTGATTTCCAGAGTGGTTGTACCAGCTTACAATCCCACCAACAGTGGAGGAGTGTTCCTCTTTCTGCACATCCTCACCAGCATCTGCTGGATGTGGAGAAATAAAGGGGTGTTGGGAGAGGGCTGGGTGGTTCCCATGTGGGAGAGAGTCCTTGGTCTGGTCTGGTGCCTGGAAATGCTGGGAAGCCTTCTTGCAGGAGATTAGACTCAAGTCTTTAGGGGAAGGCTTATTCCATTTTCTATCAAGATGGGTCTTGATGAGCAGAGATGGGTCCGTAGTTTTAGAGCTTTATTGTAGAAAAGCAAAGAGAAAGAGAGGAGGAAGGGGCCAAGCAGACCCTTTTATAGAGGGCTGGGCTACCTTGCTGTTGCAGGATAACTGTGGGGAGGAGCATACGGGGCTATAGCCTACATGACTGATGGCCACAGAATGATGGAGTTGAGGGCTCATGGTGTCATGTGTCTGTGTCTGGGGGTATATCTCATTGTTCCATCCCTTGTAGAATTTTCTACTGGGTCTCTGGAATAAGCCTCACTTGATCAGAACATAGGCTGCCTTTCATGGTCTCACAGCAGTTAGCATGCAGAAGAATGCAAATTGATCCACTCTTATCTCCTTGTACAAAGCTCAAGTCCAAGTGGATCAAGGACCTCGACATAAATCCAGGTACACTAAAACTAAAGAAAAAGAAAATGTTGAAGAGCCTAGAACACATGGACACAGGATATTTTCCTGAACAGAATACCAATAGCTTATGCTCTAAGATCAATAATTGATAAATGGTATCTCATAAAATTGCAAAGCTTCTGTAAGACAAAGACACCGTCAATAGGACAAAATGGCAACCAACAGATTAGGAAACAATATTTACCAATCCTACATCCGATAAAGGGCTAATATCCAATATATTCAAAGAACTCAAGAAGTTAGACTCCAGAGAACCAAATAACCCTATTAAAAATGGGGTCAGAGCTAAACAAAGAATTCTCAACTGAGTAATACTGAATGGCTGAGAAGTACCCAAAGAAATGTTCAACACCCTTAGTCATCAGGGAAATGCAAATCAAAACAATCCTGAGATTCCACCCCACATCAATTAGAATGGCTAAGATCAAAAACTCAGGTGATAGCAGATATTGGCAAGGATGTGGTTTTGTTTTTTAAATTGTTTTGTATTTCCAGTTTTATTTCAGTTTGATTTATTATATTTTATTTTTGTGATTTTATCTCCACTTTTATGTCTTAAACTTTTCATCAGTTCATTCCACTGTTTGTGCTTTTACAGGCTGCTTTATGGGATTTATTCATATCTTCTTTAAGGTCCTTGAACATATTCATAAGAGCTCTTTTGAACGCCTTGTCTTGTGGTTCAACTATGCAGCTTTAACCAGGACCTACCATAGTAGAGATTGTGGGTTCTGGTACCGACATATTTTCTTGGGTATTAATGATTTTGTTTTTTTTGTTTTTTTGTTTTTTTTTTTTGCTGGAGTCTACATATCAGGGTTTGGAATGATAGTGATTCTGGGTGGTGATGTCTAGTATTATCTTTGTTGGGTGGATGCTCTATCCCTTTGTTTCTGTTGAGTTTCTGGATCTTAAGAAAGCGTGGTGGCTGTTTGGGTTGTCTAGTAGAGTATGCTTCTGGGACCCTGCCAGGTGTGGCCACTGAGGGTCCTAGGTAGAACATTATTGTAGGGACTAGAGTCATGAAGACTGAGGATATGTATGAGATGGAGAATGAGAGAGTGGAGAAATCTATGTCTAACAAAGTTTCTCAGAGTGCCAAGGGAGCATAGTGAGAGACAGAGGATAGGGCCTGATACAGGGCTTGGATGAGACTGGGGAATTGGCCGTGGAGACCAGGAAGTTCTACCAGATCCCTGTGCTAGGCTGGCCATCGAATTTCCAGGTAGAGAGTGCTCCAGGTATTAGCATAGCAGTGGACACAAAGTAACCATAATGTGCTAGTATGGTGGTCCACAAGAAGGAGGAAAACTTCATCTGCTGTCAGAATCAGCAGAGTCCCCAGGGAGTACAATTAGAAAGGGAGCCTCATTGGGAATTCTGATGGTAAATTGGTGCCATCCAGCTCCTATGATTATTAACAAACCCTTTACCAAGCAGGTGTTAAACATCTTCTTTCTTGAATGTAATTTTCTCAAGTGTGTATACAATGTGAATTATGTACCAGCTGTGTTAGAGGCAGATATTTGTACTGTATCACTACAGATTTTGGCATGGGTATTATTATCACTACTCTAGAGATTGGACACCTCTTGTTTTGTTTTTATCTTTATTATAGTGAGTAAAACATACTAGCCAAGTTCTTGATGGAAGTGTTAATTGCTTATGATTCTATGGAGTTGTTAAGGGTCCGTATATCGAAATATGAGCACTTAAATAAATAACAAAAAGAAAATAATAAAACAATTCTTCAAACGGTTCTAATATTGACTTTTTTAACTCTAAAAAGGGCTCAATTATAAAACATCATTCTTTCATCTTCTTTCCTTTATGTTTTTCCTGATTTATTTTACAATTGTTTTTCTTCATGGTTTATATTTGTATCTTAGAAATCTTTGTTTAACTCTGATAGTTTCACACATGTAAATGTTTAATTTTATTTTTTCAGCTCCTCTCACACCCCTCCTCCAAGTGAAACTAAAATGCAATGCCTTGACTTAGAACTATGATGATATAACATTATCAGGCAGAACTACTTAAATATCTTAATTCTTTACCACAATTTGCTCCAGTTGATGATGAAAATGTTCTATTATTTCCCATTCTCTTATTATCTTTGTAATAATAATATAAGTATTTTTTTCTTCCATGTTACTCCATTCTTTACTTTTTCTAGCCACAAAAGTAACATATTATTTTTAATTAGGAATGAAATGTTCTGCTATGTACAGTCATTTTTACACTGTGTCTGCTTTACCTCAACATAGGTAGAGATTGCTAGCCTTATATTAATTTCTTCAGTACAAAAGTGTTCTTGATCTAACATGGCTTTTTGTTTTTGTTTTTGTGTTTGTGTTTGTTTTGTTTTGTTTTGTTTTTTTTTGGCTAAACTTTCAAAAATATCATTAGCAACCTTTAATGGTTGATAAAGTAATCAGTCCAACAAATTAGCTACTTGGAGAGATATTTAATTAATTCTAGTTAATCTCTCCCCTTTAGTATTCTGATCATGTTTGTACTTGGGGCTAATGAAGTCTCTCTTTTGTGCCCATTTACTCACAAGACAAACCTTATGAGTCTCATGGGTCATTATGAAAAATATGTAAAGAAACAAATAAAATAAGCTCTCAAAGATTGTACTGCTTTATATTATTTGGGAAAACAAGTGGCTTATAATTGGAAAATTCAGCCATGAACACTTACAACTTGCAATTTTAAAGAGTCAGAGTATGGGATAGGCTAAACAGAAAAATGTCCTCAATAGGCAATAAAACATTGATTTTCACATGTACATACAAATCAAATTAAATTCATTGTTTAAATATGTTTTTTTTGCTGGAAGTCCTTAATGTTTAATTTTTTTCATGCAAAGAAATGCCAAAGTGAACAAATGTGATATTGAGGCAAATGCAAGTGAATGAAGTTATTCTGAGTAATAACTCTTGTTTCAGTATGATTCAGGATTCCAGGATTTCATGATGAAGAGGTCCTTTAAAACACTTCTGCCTTTTCTAGAATGTTAAATTCTTAGACATGACCCAAAATGCTCCACATACCTGTAAACTTAGAACAAGTTTCATCATCCACCAGGAATGCAGAGAAATGAGGCGCAGGGAAGGAAAACACATGGCATTTCACATCACACATCATGAAGCTGAGTTGCTCTTTGTATTCCAAAAGAATTCCAGACTTTTAAAAATCAAAAGGTCTGAAACAACATTAGAGGCTACAGAGGGGTTTTAGACTTCTCCTTATTCTGGTATATGACTTAGTACAAAAGGAGAAAATGCATGAGTATGTGGTTAATCATTGATTCAAATTTTGCTTCGATCCAGCTTAAGCTGTTACATGGAAAGGAAAGACATTTTTGTTTAGCAGATATTATTGACCATTAAAAACTCAAGAAATGCTGGTTTTGAATCATGCATTATTCACACAATAGGAAAATTGTCACAAATAAGTGAAAGTCCTCTTTCTTCATTCTGTATAAATTTTTGTAATGAAGTGTAGCAACTGCATTTGAAGACACAACAATACAGTCATAATCTTGAAACAGGCACTTTGGGTTCTCACACACTGGGTTCTCAGTCACTTGCTTTGGGTGCTACATTATAGAAGGTTGAGCTTCTTTGAGATGTTGAGTTCAAAAGAAGGTTTATCATCAGACCCTTCAGCATATCAACTTTCAAAACTGAGGAGGGAATACCAGCTCACTCTACTGTCTGCCTTCAGTCAGAGGGCTGTTTACAAAGTTTAACTGTATCTGTCAGTAGGTTTACCATAGGATAATAAGAGTTTCTCTTGAAGAATTGTTTGTTTTACTCCTTTAAAAAATTCTAGAAAAATTATTTATATCAAAAAGTTTGTGGAAATATTTTCTTTTATTGAATGATCAGAATTTATATTGATTTTTTTTCTTTATTGCTTCATATAAATTAGACGAAGGGGGGAAATAAATAAATTAGACAAAATGGAAGTACAAAAATGCATTCAAATTTTATCTAGTTTCTTATATATAATTTTTTAAAGTAACAACATTTTTATTCATTTCATTATTACTCAATTCACCCTTAATGTATATGTGCTTTTCTGATAGACTATAAAGAAAAAAAATCTTTCTTCCTGAAGATAAAAAATTAAATAGAATATGCCATCATTTACTATTTAGAATTGTTCCTCACTATTTCATGTCAAAGTAACCCTCTCCTTGCATCTCGTTTATTTATTCTTTCAGAATACTTATTGTCCTCTATGTTTAAAGAGCTAAAAGTTTCTCAGAAACCATGGAAATTGAAACAATTACTAGGGTCATCACCCCCACAAAGTCTTGTTGTATTTGTAGAAGATATTCAAGAGTTACCAAAGCATTTAATTAATTATATTCATAGTACAGATTCAGAGTTGCAATATCTGGATGAATCACTATAGTCCCAGAACTTTGGAAAAAACTTCTTTCAAAGTAATGTGGGCCAGGGGGCCTATTGAATTAAGTTCAATCTCCATGATGCACATAAGGATGGAAGGAAATAATTGACTCTACAAATTTGTACTCAACTCCTACTCTCCATATACATCCCAAGGGAACCACATCAACTCACCTTGAACACAATAATAGAAAATAAAAGCTTAATTCCAACTTACTAAAAATTACTTTAAATCTACAATGTAATTAGGATGTTCCTGGTGGGAAAAAAAAAAAAAAAAAAAAAAAAGCAAAGCAGTATCCAAAATAAATCAAGTGAGCAAGTGAGCCCAGGAGTGTGCCTCTCTTAGGAAACTGTGGGAAATTCCACAGACCTGGGGGAATTGTCTCTTGAGCTTGAAGAGATGAAAATGGGAATGTGATAAAGAGACAGACTGTGAGCATCCTTGTCTAAACTCAAAAGTTGCATATTTTGCCCCAAAGCAAAGAAGAGTACATAAACAATTTTAAGGTTTATATTTTAGAGATCACAGTTGCTGTTGTACAATGGGTACCCTGATAGACTGACATCAGTTGAGTCAATTAGAAAGCTCTCATAGTGTTTTAAGTAAGATATAAGGTAGCCCAAGGTATGGTGTTCCTATCAGAATGGAGGACACAAAATGTATTTGAAAGATATTTAGCAAATAGAGAAAACAGAACTTACTAAGTTGGAAGAAGTTTTAGAAGAAAAAAGAAAAAGAACAGTTTAGGCTATGTCCAAGAATCTAATTTGTAAAATCAAACGCATATGCTCCTATTTCAAAACATAAGATACATGGGGCCCCAAAATAAAATAATATGTGTTAAGTTTAAATACTGTTATGTTTGAAACATTAAGTTGCAACCTGTGAAATGTTGATTTGCAAGCTAAAAATGAGTCTGCCACTCAGTGTATTTGTCAGACTTGGCAAGAACACAGATGACTGAGGAGATAAAAGATATTTGTGTGCAAGATCACAGTGGAAATTTTCTGAATAACATGATCAAAGGCCAAGCTCCCATTCAGTAAGTACATTTTAAATGCTTCTGGAGAAAAACTCAGGGACAGCATAGTGCAAGTAGGCCTCAATCATGCTAATGTTCCTGTGGATGCGTGGAGGGTACATGCATTGATACTGTCACTGAAGCCATGAGGGAGGGCAGAGCCTGGTGAGATTGTATCTAAGTCCTTCTTCCCAAGTGTTTAATAAAGGTCAGGTTTTGGCCCTTCATGTGTAATTTGGGCTGTCCACCTGCTACTTTATCAGAAATAAAGTGGAGTATTCAAAGAGATTTGTGAAACTCAACCAACGCATTAAGGTGAAATGTCCTTGGTTCCCCGGTGTTATCCTTCCTGTGCATATTGCTCTTTTAAGAAAATGAAACAGTGACTCAGATTTCATTTTATGAGAATGTTAAGGTGGCTATTTTAAAGTGCCTGGAGAATATGTTTGGTTAAGTTTGATGAATACAGACAAAAGTGGCAAAATCACTGATATATGCCCCTCCACCTATATTGTCTTCAGAGCAAGCTAACACACATTTCTCAGTAGATGTAATTAGGCAGACTCTATAATCAAATTAAGGACATAGATTCAAGTAATGAAAGAACTTATGAGCCATTATTTTACCAATGCTCTGAGAAAAACTGTCACAAATTTTAGCAGTCTACAACAATACACGTTACATAATACAGGATACTTATGTCAGCTTACTTACATCAGCTTCTGTTGGTTGGATGTCAGACATGAGTAGTCACAATATGCATCATTTCACCAGATGTTGCTAGGTCCGTGGTCAAGGAGGATCATGCTTCCACATCTGGTCTCTTCCAAATCGACTGGTAATTATCAAAACTCAATTTTCTGTCTTGTCACACTGATGACTCAGTTTCTCTGTTAAGTACTTCCTTGAATTTTATTACATAAGAATATCATCAAAGGCCAACATAAAGAAACTTCACCCATAGCACTTCAAACATGGATGGCTACCAAATCCTAGGACCCAGCTCAGGTCTTGACTCAGATTTCTACCCCTCTCTGTGAGGAATCATTAGTCATCTCTTCAACTCACAGAGAGCTTCAAACTAGTAAGTGTTTCTTGTCATCTGTAGCTCCTTTTGCTATGTTTTTCTCCATCCTTAAATGAAAGTTGTAAATATGACTTATTGTGTCTTTTACCTTAACTTGTATGCATTCTACTTCTCCAGTCTCCAAATTGTTGTTGTTGTTGTCATTTTCAGTAGCTTTGGCTAGTCCCATACTTCAGTTTCCCCACTCCACCCACTTTGGGAAGATTCCAGGATGACCCTTTAATTAGCTGTGGATGATCCATTCATTAGCTTTCTACTGTTGTGCTAAAACACCAACCAAAATAATCAGGGATAAGGAAGAGTTTATTTGGCTTACAGCTTCAGTCCATCACTGAGGAAAGTTCAGGAAGTTGAGAAAAAACCTGGAGACAGGAACTGCAGATAAGACTATGGAGGAAAGCAGATTATTGACTTGTTCCCCATAGCTTGCTCACCTAGCTATCTTGTACTACAATGGATCACCCTCTCAGGGGGAAAATGCCTGTAATATCCTGTGCATTTCAACATCAATCTTTAAGTCAATAATGAAGAAAATACCCGCACAGACTTGGCTACTGGTAAAATTTAATGATGGTGTATTTTGTTTTGTTTTATTTTTTGTTTGTTTGTTATGCAGCTTGTTGTTGTTGTTGTTGTTTAGATTGAGCTTCTTCTTCCCATTTGGCTCTAGCTTGTGTCAACTAAACAAAAACCCAGGACAAGTAGTCTCTCCATAAGAGGCTCAGGCACCTTGTTTCCTAGATTCCCAACTGCTACCCTGAATTGTTCACGTGTGCTTTTCCCTGAAATTAGTCTAAGACACAGTCTGAGCAATCCTTATGCATGTTTTAACTTGTGAAGAAGCACTTCTTCAGGTCTTTCATGATTTGCCTGTTACTCAGATTTGAAGCTTCATCTTTCCTTTCCCAACCTAGCAAGTAGGAAAAATCTAAGAGTATGTTCTGCTCTTTAAACTCTGTGCACTTTTTCCAAGAAGTACAATACTTTTCTTCTTAAATCTCCCTTATCTTCATAATTCTGTTCAGTATACTGATGCTTCTTTGTCTTTCAATAATCATTGTCACTATTCTGAGAAATAGCTGACGTTTGGGGTTAAAAGCTGTCCTCTAGATGAAATATTACAAAAAATATCTCATCAATTTATTCAAAACAAAAATACATGGTAATTATAAGATACCTTTTTTATAATTGCATGTTTGAATTGTTCGTTTAATTCATTTTTATTTTTAGGTAATAATGAATTCAATTGGTACTACATATTTCTAATGATATTCTATATTTACTTTTCAAATAATAATTATGCTGTTAATTTTAACATACTGTCTTTGCTATCCTTCAAGTGATTTTGGTTCCTTTCTCACCATGGCTTTCTAATTATTTCAAATACGCACACCAAGCATATTTGAAAAGCTGTAACTACATATACGTGTATACAAGTAAACATGTACTTCTTTTCCATCTATGAGACACTCTTTTTAATGTCATTTTTTGGCTAATATCAGTAACATTTTTAGTTGTATGTCCCTATATGTGAAATTAGTCTTTATTTAAAAAATATTATGCAGGCTTCCATTCCATCTATATCCCACATTTTAAGTTTTCTAGTCACGTGGGCAATGTCTTGCTATCAATGCCTCTTCTTCAAACAATGTTATCAAGAATGTGTTCTGGGCCTCTGGTGGAATCACCATGCCTGACCTAAAGCTTTACTACAGAGCAATTGTGATAAAAACTGCATGGTACTGGTATAGAGACAGACAAGTAGACCAATGGAATAGAATTGAAGACCCAGAAATGAACCCACACACCTATGGTCACTTGATCTTTGACAAGGGAGCTAAAACCATCCAGTGGAAGAAAGACAGCATTTTCAACAATTGGTGCTGGCACAACTGGTTGTTATCGTGTAGAAGAATTCAAATCAATCCATACTTATCTCCTTGTACTAAGGTCAAATCTAAGTGGATCAAGGAACTTCACATAAAACCAGAGACACTGAAACTTATAGAGGAGAAAGTGGGAAAAAGCCTTGAAGATATGGACACAGGGGAAAAATTCCTGAACAAAACAGCAATGGCTTGTGCTGTAAGATCGAGAATTGACAAATGGGACCTAATGAAACTCCAAAGTTTCTGCAAGGCAAAAGACACCGTCAATAAGACAAAAGGACCACCAACAGATTGGGAAAGGATCTTTACCTATCCTAAATCAGATAGGGAACTAATATCCAACATATATAAAGAACTCAAGAAGGTGGACTTCAGAAAATCAAATAACCCCATTAAAAATGGGGCTCAGAACTGAACAAAGAATTCTCACCTGAGGAATACGGAATGGCAGAGAAGCACCTGAAAAAATGTTCAACATCCTTAATCATCAGGGAAATGCAAATCAAAACAACCCTGAGATTCCACCACACACCAGTCAGAATGGCTAAGCTCAAAAATTCAGGTGACAGCAAATGCTGGCGAGGATGTGGAGAAAGAGGAACACTCCTCCATTGTTGGTGGGATTGCAGGCTTGTACAACCTCTCTGGAAATCAGTCTGGCGGTTCCTCAGAAAATTGGACATAGTACTACCGGAGGATCCAGCAATACCTCTCCTGGGCATATATCCAGAAGATGCCCCAACTGGTAAGAAGGACACATGCTCCACTATGTTCATAGCAGCCTTATTTATAATAGCCAGAAGCTGGAAAGAACCCAGATGCCCCTCAACAGAGGAATGGATACAGAAAATGTGGTACATCTACACAATGGAGTACTACTCAGCTATTAAAAAGAATGAATTTATGAAATTCCTAGCCAAATGGATGGACCTGGAGGGCATCATCCTGAGTGAGGTAACACATTCACAAAGGAACTCGCACAATATGTACTCACTGATAAGTGGATATTAGCCCAAATCCTAGGATACCTAAGATATAAGATACAATTTGCTAAACACATGAAACTCATGAAAAATGAAGACTGAAGTGTGGACACTATGCCCCTCCTTAGAAGTGGGAACAAAACACCCTTGGAAGGAGTTACAGAGACAAAGTTTGGAGCTGACATGAAAGGATGGATCATGTAGAGACTGCCATATCCAGGGATCCACCCCATAATTAGCATTCAAACGCTGACACCATTGCATACACTAGCAAGATTTTATCGAAAGGACCCAGATGTAGCTGTCTCTTGTGAGACTATGCCGGGGCCTACAAACAGAGAAGTGGATGCTCACAGTCAGCTAATGGATGGATCACAGGGCTCCCAATGGAGGAGCTAGAGAAAGTACCCAAGGAGCTAAAGGGATCTGCAACCCTATAGGTGGAACAACATTATGAACTAACCCCGAAGCTCTTGACTCTAGTTGCATATGTATCAAAAGATGGCCTAGTCGGCCATCACTGGAAAGAGAGGCCCATTGGACAAGCAAACTTTATATGCCCCAGTATAGGGGAACGCCAGGGCCAAAAAGGGGGAGTGGGTGGGTATGGGAGTGGGGGTGGGTGGCTACGGGGGCCTTTTGGTATAGCATTGGAAATGTAAATGAGCTATATACCTAATAAAAAGTGAAAAAAAAAAAGAATGTGTTCTGGGGCTGGAGAGATGGCTCAGTGATTAGGGTCACTGGCTGTTCTTCCAAAGGACCCAGGTTCTATTTCCAGTACCCACTTGGCAGCTTACAACTGTTTGTGGCTCTATTTGCAGGGTGTCTGACACCTTAACACTGACATGCATGCAGGTAAAATACAAATTTCCATGAAATAAAATACTGTTATTTTTAAAGTGAAAAGAAAAATGTGTTCCTACATTTTTCCCAAGGATATGTCTATACTACATAGAATGAAATAGATAAGTTTTGAGGAATATGCATGCCTTATTTTGTGGAGTATTTCCAATTCCTCCCAAGAGTATTTGCCTCACTTTATAGTCCCAATATTAGAGTATGGGTTTCTCTATATGTATTTTGGTGATAGATGGTTAAAGGAAATTTTATAGCGCATAACACTGGTCATAAACTGTCACTTTGGCTCCTCTAACATTCATAACACCTCATAATATATCTTTATAACTAAAACATCTTCACAGGCCATGGGTTTGCTATCATCTGATAGCAAGTACACAATACATCCCATATTATTCTCTAATTTCAAAGAGCCAAAAATCTATAGCTTGTCTCATAACTGACACAAAAATCTTACAAAGAAATCTCAAAGCATAAGAATGACTGGGCCTGGAATTTTTCTTTTTTCTTTTTCTTTTCTTTTTTTTTCTGTTTTTCTTTTTTTTTTTTTTTTTTTTTTTTTTTTGGGTTTTTGTTGTTGTTGTTGTTGTTGTTTTTGGTTTGGTTTGGTTTGGTTTTTCAAGACAGGGTTTCTCTGTGTAGCCCTGGCTGTCCTAGAACTCACTCTGTAGACCAGGCTGGCCTCAAACTCAGAAATCCACCTGTCTCTGCCTCCCAAGTGCTATACAGAGAAACCCTGTCTCGAAAAACAAAAACAAAACAAACAAACAAAAATGATTGGGCCTATGTCACTGTGTGCAGATGGCTTTTCTCAGTGTAAAATTGAATTAATTCGAGAATGTGGAATGAGAATAAAAAGTCTAACTAAAATTACATCTGTAGATCTTTATTATATATTTCACAACAATCACAAGTTTACGTTGGCTAGGATCATTATTCCCCAGAACACTACTATGGCCTCCCTACCATTATGACCCA
This sequence comes from Mus musculus, assembly GCF_000001635.26. Taxonomy (NCBI): domain Eukaryota; kingdom Metazoa; phylum Chordata; class Mammalia; order Rodentia; family Muridae; genus Mus; species Mus musculus. The sequence goes on from NC_000076.6 coordinate 38,255,186, forward strand.
CATTCTACATCTATGACCAACCATGCAGATGCTGTTATTTTAAGGACTCTTGGCAGAGAATAATTCTTATCTCTCTCTCTCTCTCTCTCTCTCTCTCTCTCTCTCTCTCTCTCTCTCTCACACACACACACACACACACAGAAATCAATACAGGTGTACTTTAATTTGTGTATTTTAGTTAATTTCGTTGAGGGATTGCTCTACTAGATGTTTAATTACTTCTGGAAAAGACTTTCAACTAATGTCAGTCACAGAGCCTCTACTAGGATTATCACAGTTGAGAGGAGTCTCGCAGAAAAGCACAGGTAAGCATAAAAGCCACAAAGCATATCCAGCATTTCTGTTTTCAGAATAACCTTGAGATAAGAACACCTCATTCAGACTCAGATTTCAAGATGAGAATGGCGGGCAAATGTGCAGGGTGCAAGCTGAGGAAAAAGGACTGGTTTTGCACAGCCTCTGAACTCACAGGCTCATCAAGGTTCTGGGAAATGAGGGTTGTGGGATTTCATTTGCCCTCAATAACTTAGACTTTTGAATTTATGAAAATATATTAAGCATAGATGTTAGTAGGGCAAGAATGATAGTAGTCCTTAAAGAACTTGATAGGAACAAATACAGACACAAATACAGTGTGGTGGCCCAGAAATTTGTAAACCCAGAACTGGGTGACTGAAGGAAGATAAATCTCTGGAAATCATTGGGGAGACTGCCTAGCATAACCAAAGAGATCCAGGCTGAGAGAGAAAATTTTGTCTCAAAAAAAAAAAAAGATGAATGCTACCTAAGAAGCATTCAAAGTTTACATCTGATAGTCATATGTGCACACCCAAGCATATACCCTCCTGCACATGCATATTTTTATATACATACCCTCATACAAAAGAAGCAACATATAGCAAAAAGAGGAAGGGCTTTGAAATTGAATAGTAAGTGAAGTCACAGGATAAAATCGAATGTAAAAGTTTGTTGTTTACAAATTATCAACTTTGTTTAACCTTTTAACATATTTTATTAATACTTTTAGAATTTTTATATAATGTACTTTGATAGTATTCACTCCATTTTTTCAACTACTTCCAGGACAACCCTACCTCCCTAGCTACGCAGGTTCTCTCTCTCCCTCTCTCTCTCTCTCTCTCTCTCTCTCTCTCTCTCTCTCTCTCTCTCTGTGTGTGTGTGTGTGTGTGTTTTTCTCTCTGTTTCTCTGTGTCTCTTTCACTCTTTCTTTCTCTCTCTGTCTTTCTTTGTCTGTTTCTCTTTGTCTCTCTCCCTCAAAAACAAAAACAAAACAAAAAAGACAAAAAACAACAAAACCGAAAACACACACACACACACAAAACAAAAAACCAAAACCATAAAGTCCTGTTTGTGTTGACCAACTACTCTTGGTTATCTGGCCTGCCCTAGAGTATAGTCGATATACCATAGTTAACACCATTTATAAAACTAACTATCCTCTCTCAGGAGCTATCAAATGCCAATACTGTCTTGACTAGAGGTGGGACATCATAGCTTTTATGTTAATGCACTATTCTTTATGCACAGACTTCCAGTAAGACAGGAGTATAGCCAGACAAAAAGCATTTTATTTAGAATCTTCAGATTTACTTACGTTTTGTTCTGATCTGACCAATATGATTACTGAAATTGTGGTTTATATTTCAGGTAAACACTACACAGAGACATATCATCAGTCACACTTCTGTTGGGCTTTATGTTGGAACAAAAATTTCCTCGGTGACATGAAGAAACTGTACTGCATAAAAAAAGAAGGCAAAATCCAGACAGGTTTTACTTTTTAATCTGCATATCTTGTCAGATTTTTTTCACCTAAAACTCGTAATTTAAACTAAAACAGATATGGAATCCTAACACATGTATTTAAATTGTAATTCCTTTATCACAAGAATCATCTCGTTTTTCTTGGTTCATTGAGATGAGGTCTCAGGCAGTTACTGTCTTTAAATCTGTTGATTTTCCTTGATTTAATATCCATGGGTTTCTATCACACTGTGCTCATAGTTGCTTGTTTTACTCAAACAGCAATGAGTCACATGACAGTCAATGATTTCCTATCTGAAGTACAGTTCACTCTAAAAAATATTTACCAGGCATCATCCTCAGAATGGAGTCCTCTTTCCTCAGCCTCTTCCAGCTGTGCTGCATGTATGGATTTATGTGTGCAGCTACAATGTTTTCATAGTTTTTAAAATGTCTAGGCTGTAATAGAAAATAATAGCCCCAGTAATAAAGAGAATATATATGTACGTAAAATAAAATGAACTGTGGAGATAATATAATCCATGTATCACGAAATACTCATTCTGAAAAGGGGAGGAAATGCTTAAGGCTTGAGAGATCAGAAACATACACTCTCAGTGTGTATGTATTTCTGCATCTATTTATAATATATTTAAAGACATATTTGTGTATAAAGTATCAAATGCCTGTGCATTCAGTCTTATAGTGTTGGATGTGAAGCAATATGGGTTGTAAAATGACAAGCAGATCTGAATGAAGGTGGACAGAATCATCTGAGGATTTAGCTAAATTTTCTTCTGGAATTGTTTCCTATATGTTTTAAAATGGTGGTTTTCTTGTATTCCAGGCTAGCCTTGAACTTGAAATTATCCTTTCTGAGCTTCTCATGTACTGACATTACCAACGTATTCACCATGAAAGTTTAGGTCATTTGCTCATGTGGATGCGTGAAATTTAATTTTGAATACATAATTTTGAACAAAGATAAATGAAACTGTTACAAACCTGAAAAATGTCATAGTAAATATATAGGATTAATAAAAATACAAAAACATTTATAAAATATGCATATCTTTAAGGAAATACTAATATTTTGAATTTTAAAATGACCACTTAATCTTATATATTTTTTAAATATCGTGATTGATTATTTGAGAATTTCTTATTTTCTTTTTTTTTTTTTTTTTTTTTTTTTTTTTTTTTTTTACTCTTTTTTTTTTTTTTTCCATTTTTTATTAGGTATTTAGCTCATTTACATTTCCAATGCTATACCAAAAGTCCCCCTTACCCACCCACCCCCACTCCCCTACCCACCCACTCCCCCCCTTTGGCCCTGGCGTTCCCCTGTACCGGGGCACACAAAGTCTGCGTGTCCAATGGGCCTCTCTTTCCAGTGATGGCCGACTAGGCCATCTTTTGATACATATGCAGCTAGAGTCAAGAGCTCAGGGGTACTGGTTAGTTCATAATGTTTTTCCACCTATAGGGTTGAAGATCCCTTTAGCTCCTTGGATACTTTCTCTAGCTCCTCCATTGGGAGCCCTGTGATCCATCCATTAGCTGACTGTGAGCATCCACTTCTGTGTTTGCTAGGCCCCGGGATAGTCTCACAAGAGACAGCTACATCTGGGTCCTTTCGATAAAATCTTGCTAGTATATGCAATGGTGTCAGCGTTTGGATGCTGATTATGGGGTGGATCCCTGGATATGGCAGTCTCTACATGGTCCATCCTTTAATCTCAGCTCCAAACTTTGTTTCTGTAACTCCTTCCATGGGTGTTTTGTTCCCACTTCTAAGGAGGGGCATAGTGTCCACACTTCAGTCTTCATTTTTCTTGAGTTTCATGTGTTTAGGAAATTGTATCTTATATCGTGGGTATCCTAGGTTTTGGGCTAGTATCCACTTATCAGTGAGTACATATTGTGTGAGTTCCTTTGTGATTGTGTTACCTCACTCAGGATGATGCTCTCCAGGTCCATCCATTTGGCTAGGAATTTCATAAATTCATTCTTTTTAATAGCTGAGTAGTACTCCATTGTGTAGATGTACCACATTTTCTGTATCCATTCCTCTGTTGAGGGGCATCTGGGTTCTTTCCAGTTTCTGGCTATTATAAATAAGGCTGCTATGAACATAGTGGAGCATGTGTCCTTCTTACCAGTTGGGGCTTCTTCTGGATATATGCCCAGGAGAGGTATTGCTGGATCCTCCGGTAGTACTATGTCCAATTTTCTGAGGAACCGCCAGACTGATTTCCAGAGTGGTTGTACAAGCCTGCAATCCCACCAACAATGGAGGAGTGTTCCTCTTTCTCCACATCCTCGCCAGCATCTGCTGTCACCTGAATTTTTGATCTTAGCCATTCTCACTGGTGTGAGGTGGAATCTCAGGGTTGTTTTGATTTGCATTTCCCTGATGATTAAGGATGTTGAACATTTTTTCAGGTGCTTCTCTGCCATTCGGTATTCCTCAGGTGAGAATTCTTTGTTCAGTTCTGAGCCCCATTTTTTAAGGGGGTTATTTGATTTTCTGAGGTCCACCTTCTTGAGTTCTTTATATATGTTGGATATTAGTCCCCTATCTGATTTAGGATAGGTAAAGATCCTTTCCCAGTCTGTTGGTGGTCTTTTTGTCTTATAGACAGTGTCTTTTGCCTTGCAGAAACTTTGGAGTTTCATTAGGTCCCATTTGTCAATTCTCGATCTTACAGCACAAGCCATTGCTGTTCTGTTCAGGAATTTTTCCCCTGTGCCCATATCTTCAAGGCTTTTCCCCACTTTCTCCTCTATAAGTTTCAGTGTCTCTGGTTTTATGTGAAGTTCCTTGATCCACTTAGATTTGACCTTAGTACAAGGAGATAAGTATGGATCGATTCGCATTCTTCTACATGATAACAACCAGTTGTGCCAGCACCAATTGTTGAAAATGCTGTCTTTCTTCCACTGGATGGTTTTGGCTCCCTTGTCGAAGATCAAGTGACCATAGGTGTGTGGGTTCATTTCTGGGTCTTCAATTCTATTCCATTGGTCCACTTGTCTGTCTCTATACCAGTACCATGCAGTTTTTATCACAATTGCTCTGTAGTAAAGCTTTAGGTCAGGCATGGTGATTCCACCAGAGGTTCTTTTATCCTTGAGAAGAGTTTTTGCTATCCTCGGTTTTTTGTTATTCCAGATGAATTTGCAAATTGCTCCTTCTAATTCGTTGAAGAATTGAGTTGGAATTTTAATGGGGATTGCATTGAATCTGTAGATTGCTTTTGGCAAGATAGCCATTTTTACAATGTTGGTCCTGCCAATCCATGAGCATGGGAGATCTTTCCATCTTCTGAGATCTTCTTTAATTTCTTTCTTCAGGGACTTGAAGTTTTTATCATACAGATCTTTCACTTCCTTCGTTAGAGTCACGCCGAGATATTTTATATTATTTGTGGCTATTGAGAAGGGTGTTGTTTCCCTAATTTCTTTCTCAGCCTGTTTATTCTTTGTGTAGAGAAAGGCCATTGACTTGTTTGAGTTAATTTTATATCCAGCTACTTCACCGAAGCTGTTTATCAGGTTTAGGAGTTCTCTGTTGGAATTTTTAGGGTCACTTATATATACTATCATATCATCTGCAAAAAGTGATATTTTGACTTCCTCTTTTCCAATTTGTATCCCCTTGATCTCCTTTTGTTGTCGAATTGCTCTGGCTAATACTTCAAGTACTATGTTGAAAAGGTAGGGAGAAAGTGGGCAGCCTTGTCTAGTCCCTGATTTTAGTGGGATTGCTTCCAGCTTCTCTCCATTTACTTTGATGTTGGCTACTGGTTTGCTGTAGATTGCTTTTATCATGTTTAGGTATTGGCCTTGAATTCCTGATCTTTCCAGAACTTTTATCATGAATGGGTGTTGGATCTTGTCAAATGCTTTTTCTGCATCTAACGAGATGATCATGTGGTTTTTGTCTTTGAGTTTGTTTATATAATGGATTACATTGATGGATTTTCGTATATTAAACCATCCCTGCATCCCTGGAATAAAACCTACTTGGTCAGGATGGATGATTGCTTTAATGTGTTCTTGGATTCGGTTAGCGAGAATTTTATTAAGGATTTTTGCATCGATGTTCATAAGAGAAATTGGTCTGAAGTTCTCTATCTTTGTTGGATCTTTCTGTGGTTTAGGTATCAGAGTAATAGTGGCTTCATAAAATGAGTTGGGTAGAATACCTTCTACTTCTATCTTGTGAAAAAGTTTGTGCAGAACTGGAGTTAGATCTTCTTTGAAGGTCTGATAGAACTCTGCACTAAACCCGTCTGGTCCTGGGCTTTTTTTGGCTGGGAGACTATTAATAACTGCTTCTATTTCTTTAGGGGATATGGGACTGTTTAGAAGGTCAACTTGATCCTGATTCAACTTTGGTACCTGGTATCTGTCCAGAAATTTGTCCATTTCGTCCAGGTTTTCCAGTTTTGTTGAGTATAGCCTTTTGTAGAAGGATCTGATGGTGTTTTGGATTTCTTCAGGATCTGTTGTTATGTCTCCCTTTTCATTTCTGATTTTGTTAATTAGGATTTTGTCCCTGTGCCCTTTAGTGAGTCTAGCTAAGGGTTTATCTATCTTGTTGATTTTCTCAAAGAACCAACTCCTCGTTTGGTTAATTCTTTGAATAGTTCTTCTTGTTTCCACTTGGTTGATTTCACCCCTGAGTTTGATTATTTCCTGCCGTCTACTCCTCTTGGGTGAATTTGCTTCCTTTTTTTCTAGAGCTTTTAGATGTGTTGTCAAGCTGCTAGTATGTGCTCTCTCCCGTTTTTTCTTGAAGGCACTCATAGCTATGAGTTTCCCTCTTAGAAATGCTTTCATTGTGTCCCAAAGGTTTGGGTACGTTGTGGCTTCATTTTCATTAAACTCTAAAAAGTCTTTAATTTCTTTCTTTATTCCTTCCTTGACCAAGGTATCATTGAGAAGAGTGTTGTTCAGTTTCCATGTGAATGTTGGCTTTCTGTTATTTATTTTGTTATTGAAGATCAGCCTTAGTGCATGGTGATCTGATAGGATACATGGGACAATTTCAATATTTTTGAATCTGTTGAGGCCTGATTTGTGACCTATTATGTGGTCAATTTTGGAGAAGGTACCATGAGGTGCTGAGAAGAAGGTATATCCTTTTGTTTTAGGGTAAAATGTTCTGTAGATATCTGTCAGATCCATTTGTTTCATCACTTCTGTTAGTTTCAGTGTGTCCCTGTTTAGTTTCTGTTTCCATGATCTGTCCATTGGTGAAAGTGGTGTGTTGAAGTCTCCCACTATTATTGTGTGAGGCGCAATGTGTGCTTTGAGCTTTACTAAAGTTTCTTTAGTGAATGTGGCTGCTCTTGTATTTGGAGCATAGATATTCAGAATTGAGAGTTCCTCTTGGAGGATTTTACCTTTGATGAGAATGAAGTGTCCCTCCTTGTCTTTTTTGATGACTTTGGGTTGGAAGTCAATCTTATCAGATATTAGGATGGCTACTCCTGCTTGTTTCTTCATACCATTTGCTTGGAAAATTGTTTTCCAGCCTTTCATTCTGAGGTAGTGTCTATCTTTTTCTCTGAGATGAGTTTCCTGTAAGCAGCAAAATGTTGGGTCTTGTTTGTGTAGCCAGTTTGTTAGTCTATGTCTTTTTATTGGCGAGTTGAGACCATTGATGTTAAGAGATATTAAGGAAAAGTAATTGTTGCTTCCTGTTATTTTAGTTGTTAAAGGTGGCATTCTGTTCTTGTGGCTGTCTTCTTTTAGGTTTGTTGAGGGATTACCTTCTTGTTTTTTCTAGGGCGTTGTTCCCGTTCTTGTATTGGTTTTTTTCTGTTATTATCCTTTGAAGGGCTGGATTCGTGGAGAGATAATGCGTGAATTTGGTTTTGTCGTGGAATACTTTGGTTTCTCCCTCTATGATAATTGAGAGTTTGGCTGGGTATAGTAGCCTGGGCTGCAGTTTGTGTTCTCTTAGTGTCTGTATAACATCTGTCCAGGCTCTTCTGGCTTTCATAGTCTCTGGTGAAAAATCTGGTGTGATTCTGATAGGCTTGCCTTTATATGTTACTTGACCTTTTTCCCTTACTGCTTTTAGTATTCTATCTTTATTTAGTGCATTTGATGTTCTGATTATTATGTGTCGGGAGGAATTTCTTTTCTGGTCCAGTCTATTTGGAGTTCTGTAGGCTTCTTGTATGTTCATATGCATCTCATTCTTTAGATTTGGGAAGTTTTCTTCAATAATTTTGTTGAAGATGTTTGCTGGACCTTTGAGTTGAAAATCTTCATTCTCATCCACTCCTATTATCCGTACGTTTGGTCTTCTTATTGTGTCCTGGATTTCCTGGATATTTTGAGTTAGGATCTTTTTGCATTTTCCATTTTCTTTGATTGTTGTGCCGATGTTCTCTATGGAATCTTCTGCACCTGAGATTCTCTCTTCCATCTCTTGTATTCTGTTGCTGATGCTCAAATCTATGGTTCCAGATTTCTTTCCTAGGGTTTCTATCTCTAGTGTTGCCTCGCTTTGAGTTTTCTTTATTGTGTCTACTTCCCTTTTTAGGTCTAGTATGGTTTTGTTCATTTCCATCACCTGTTTGTATGTTTTTTCCTCTTTTTCTGTAAGGACTTCTACCTGTTTGATTGTGTTTTCCTGTTTTTCTTTAAGGACTTGTAACTCTTTAGCAGTGTTCTCCTGTATTTCTTTAAGTGATTTATTAAAGTCCTTCTTGATGTCCTCTACCATCATCATGAGATATGCTTTTAAATCTAGGTCTAGGTTCTCAGGTGTGTTGGGGTTCCCTGGACTGGGCGAAGTGGGTGTGCTGGGTTCTGGTGATGGTGAGTGGTCTTGGTTCCTGTTAGTAAGATTCCTCCGTTTACCTTTCGCCATCTGGTAATCTCTGGAGTTAGTAGTTATAGTTGACTCTGTTTAGAGATTGTTCTTCTGGTGATTCTGTTACCGTCTATCAGCAGACCTGGGAGACAGATTCTCTCCTCTGAGTTTCAGTGCTCAGAGCACTCTCTGCTGGCAAGCTCTCTTACAGGGAAGGTGTGCAGATATCTTGTATTTGGACCTCCTCCTGGCCGAAGAAGAAGGCCCAAAACAGGACCTTTCTCAGACACTGTGTTGCTTTGGCAGTTCCCAGGTGGTACAGACTCTCACCTAAGCAGACTAAATTCCTAAGTTCCTTGGAGTCCCGGGACCAAGATGGCGACCGCTGCTGCTGTGGCTTAGGCCGCCTCCCCTGCCGGGTGGGCACCTGTCCTCCGGTCCAGACGGTGGCCGGCTGTCCCCGGCCCACACAGGGTGCTGCCTCAGCCCCTCTGTGCTTCTGCCTGTTCCAGAGGCTATCAGGTTCTCTGACGCACCCTCTCACCTGTTCAGACTAATTTCCTAAGTTCGGCAGGTCCCGGACCAAGATGGCGACCGCTGCTGCTGTGGCCCAGGCCGCCTCCCCAGCCGGGCGGGCACCTGTCCTCTGGTCCAGACGGTGGCTGGCTGTCCCCGGCCCACAAAGGGTGCTGCCTCAGCGCCTCTGTGCCTCCGCCTGTTCCAGAAGCTGTCAGGTTCTCTGGCGCACCCTCTCACCTGTTCAGACTAATTTCCTAAGTTCGGCGGGTCCCCTTATTTTCATATTATGTGTGTGGATCAAATCTACCCTGTATTCTTCTGTTCCAGCTCTTCTCATATTTCCTCACTGCTACCACATCTTCCTCCCCAACCAATCCTTTCTCCCTCTCTGCTCTTCTCCTTTTAACCACTGATGTCATCTGGTCTATATATGCATGAGTGTAAGCAATTCACTTGGGCTTGGGCAACCTCTCTGGGGTCAAATCTCTGAAACAGAGAAATGGACAAGTCCCTCCTCAGCGGGGACTATATTAACTATAGTTAATAATCATTACAGTAAGGTGAACCCACCTGCTTTTTGTTAACCCTCTTTCTCGTTTAAAAGTATTTATCTTCAGTTTAGCATGGCAACAGTATCAGCACTGTTTGGAGGGACCGTGGCATACCTCCTACAATGTGATGTAACCTCAAAACCAATTACATGTTTTTAAAGATACGCTTTTAGAAATTTCTCTATGAAAATGATTATAAATAAGACCAAAAACTCTATACTAAATTACTCATGTTGACCTGTATTGGTTAATAAAACCTCTGGGGAAAAGTGTTAATTAAACTGCTCCACATCTAAGTTTTAGAACTGTGCCTTAAAAGTGAGCTCAAGTGTGAGAATTCAAGAGATTTCTTGATTTCTATTTTTTCTATTTCATCCTTTGATGCTGGAAACAGAGGTTGCCTTCACAGTTCCTTGATTCACATATTGAAGAAGCCAGTACATATATGTAAAAAAAAAAAAAAAAAAAAAAAGCTGGCCCTGTTTTCCCTCTAACACAGTATTTTATAGACTTCATTTCACATCACTTCAAGGGAAATATTTATAAAATTATTTCTTCTTAGCATGAGGACAACAAGGTTACCACCAATCTGGGAGTAAGCTGAGATCACCAAGTAAAAACCCCATGCCAGGAAGGAATGAAGAATACATCTGCGTAGTGACAGCTCTGCCCTCTACCATCTGCCCCCATTAACAAACAGCTCATTTTCTTCTCAGATCACTTCACAGCTTTCTCCAAAAGTATTGACAAGTAATTGCTTCTTGTGTGTTCAACTGAAGAAACCTCTTAGGATTTGTTCCCTACAAAATGAGTAGATGGGGTCTCAGGTTTCCACTTTTAGAAACAGCCTTGTGAAGTGGATCTTTCTCAACTCAGACTCACTTAAGTATCCACTTCAGAACTCACTTGACAGCTCTACCAACTAAGTTACACCAAGTACACGACACATGAAGGATGTGGGCTGTTTAGCTCTGACTTAAAAGGACTCTGTTGTGATTGACTTAGGAGCTTTTAAACGGAAAGCCGAAATGTGGATTTAGAATTAGAAACACTGTGTAGTAATTATCTGCATTACTGTTCCATTTCTTTTCTTTATTTATTAGCTATTTTCTTTATTTACATTTCAAATGTTATCCCCTTTCCTGGTTTCCCCTTCAAAAACCCCCTATCCCCTCCTCTCTCCCCTGCTCACCAACCCACTCTGGCCCTGGCACTCACTTACACTGGGGCATAGAGCTTTCACAGGACCAAGGGCCTCTCATCCCGTTGATGACCAACAAGGCCTTCCTCTGCTAAACATGCAGCTGGAGTCTTGAGTCTCTCCATGTGTACTCTTCGGTTGGTGGTTTAGTCCCTGGGAGCTCTGAGGATACTGGTTGGTTCATATAGTTTTTCCTTCTATGGGGCTACAAACCCCTTCATCTCTTTGGGTCCTTTCTCTAGCTCCTCCATTGGGGACCCTGTGCCCCTTCCATCTCAAAAGACACTCTCTATCATGTTTCCAGTTTTTCCTATTCCTATAATCTAATTAATCCCGACAGAGGATAAACATATTACATCTGTGCCTGAGTTTCTATAGGCTTCATGTCAGGACAGCCACAGCACTATCAGTCTGAAAAATTGAATAAGATAAAACAGAGTTTGATATATGTGGAACAAACATTCAAAGGTTTACCTTAGAGGCACATCTAATTATATAATATTTTATAAGTGGGACGAATTCCTATTATAATTATTTCAGCACGTGTGTTTCATAAACTGATTATATAGCCTTATGTTCAAAGCTATGTGATCAAATATGATCTAATACCTTAGTTTATTGGGATAATGGTAATGGAATACTATGGTTATCAAAAGGCAGATAATAAACTTGAACAACAGCAGCCAAAACAGGCAGGTACATCCATGTTTATGAGAATTGATAACATCCTTTACTAAATGTAGGAAGTCATTTATTTAACCCAAATGTATGTAATATTCTCATGTTGAAGTATACAGTATAGCTTTGCAACATTATCAAATAATATCTCACAAAGATATCGAATGACTTAAGGAAAGAGTGGCTCTTAAACAATGCAGAAAGATTCTTAAAATTATTTTCTTTTATGAGTCACAGGCATTTGTACATCTACGTGGGTATCTATGATGTTTCAGTATATGTATACACTGTGGAGAGTGATAGTGTGTGGAAGACACCTTGTGAAGTGCAATAAGCCAGGCATAGAAATATATATGAGTCCCCATGATCTACATTATATCACCCATTTGTGGAATCTGAAAATGCTAATGCTGTTGAAGTTAAAAAAAAATTAAAGTAAAAAACAAAAGCAGAATACTAGAGTCTCACTCGCTGTATAATTTTAAGGACAGTACTTCACTACCCCCAAGCCACCATTTCTGGACAATTATGTGGCAGAGCTGAAGACTAGAACTCTTTGGGCATCTGATGCAATTTCATTTTTTCATAGTACTAGTTCTGTTAAGTATCTAAACTTCAAGGATGGTGTGTTTTTCTGCTACTCTGACTGGCTAGTCTTCTCCTCCAGAGTGGGAGGTTCCCAAGCCATTCAAGACTCACCTCAAAAGAGCTCTGCAATGGTCATCAATATCTGTTTGAAGAGTGTGTTGCTATAGTAGTCTTGTAATAAAACAGAACATATTAATGTAGAATTAGATACTTTTATTTTATGGGAGCACCGCTAACCATTTGAATGTCTGGTAAAACTTCAAAGAACCATAGGTAATAGGATGCTTTTATTCCCCCAGAGAAATATCATTCCTTTAAACATCGTTCCTGGGCATGTTCTAGAAATAAGATTGTATTGGCATGCTCATGTTAACAAAGGCAGAGAATCTCTAGGTCTTCTGGAACATTAATTTCTTAGAAAACAAAGAATACTTTTTTGTAAGCAGAAAACACCTCAAAATACTTTCTAATCTGTATATAAAAACTCACCTACTACAGATCACTAATTCCAAATTAGAGAGGCAGTTTTGTCCTCCAAGAGACATTTTAAAATATCTGGATTTTGTTTTCTTTTCACAAACTGGATAGAGTGGATAGAAAAAGCAAACAAGTCTTTACATAATTGCCCAATAGTATCTCTCATGTCAAACTATAAGCAGGAGCACTCAAAAGGCTTTCCTTTGTAAATTACAGGTAATGTTGTGCATCTACAAGGGTACTCTAGAAATTTTTCTTTGTTCTTAATTCTACAGCACTTAATTTTTTTTTAACTTCCAAGAATATGTAAGTAAAGTAAGTCCTTATGCAGGACTTACTTTTATTCTTGTGCCTAACTTATTGAACTTGGTCTCCAGACACTGACATTGGCCAATTGCTTTTGTATAGAGACTGGAGATATTGTTAAACACCTTAAAACACACACACCAGTCCTCCACAGCAAGGAAATAGCTCTTCATGGATTGGCAAGGTTGCATTCAGAAGCCGTGCTGTTGGTCACAACTAGAAAAAAAAATCTTGCTGGCATATGCAATAGTGTCTGGGTTTAGTGGTTGTATATGGGATGGATTCCTGGTGGGGCAGTCTCTGGATGGTCCTTCCTTCTGTCTCAACTCCGAACTTTGTCTCTGTAACTCCTTCCATGGGTATTTTGTTCCCTATTCTAAGGAGGAATGAATTATCCACACTTTGGTCTTCCTTCTTCTTGAGTTTCATGTGTTTTGCAAATTGTATCTTGGATATTCTAAGTTTCTGTGCTAATATCCACTCATCAGTGAGTGCTTATCATGTGTGTTCTTTTGTGATTGGGTTACCTCACTCAGGATGATATTCTCCAGATCCATCCATTTGCCTAAGAGTTTCATAAACTCATTGTTTTTAATAGCTGAGTAGTACTCCATTGTGTAAATGTACTACATTTTCTGTATCCATTCCTCTGTTGAGGGACATCTGGGTTCTTTCCAGCTTTTCTGGCTATTATAAATAATGCTGCTATGAACATATTGGATTTAACATTTAAATTCTCAAATGAATTAGTTCTATTATCTGTTAAACAACATTTTCTTACAGGGCCTGTGTATTGGATTGTCTTACAACACAGACTTGTGTCTTCATGTTACTAATATAACTCCAGAGGTTCAGCTAAGAAAGCTCGTTCATGCCTCATGTGACACTCTTTTGTTCACTGTGTCAGTCAGGTTTGCCAAGGGTTTTAGGAAAGATGAAATAAGAGTGAAAGGGTATTGAATGTAATATTAAAAGTCGGTTGTGCATGTCTATATTTTCAAGTTTATTCAGTAACTTTTCTTGTTTTGTTCCTTATTACTTAGATGTAATCAGGTTTATTTTCGACTGTTGGTTTTTTTGGTTTTTGTTTTTGTTTTTTGGTTTTTGTGTTTGTTGTTGTTGTTTGTTTTTGTTTTTCATTTTCTGAGGTAATCTCAAATCAGTATCTGGGCAAACCATAATGGAAACATGTTAGTGGATCTATCCTTATTCTTGCAAGACTGTAGCACCACCTGCAGGGAGCCAGAGGCACACTACTATTATCTAGCAAGTATGGGTATACAGTGTGCTTGACATAAAAGGAGAAACAGACCAATCTAGAAAACTAAATCAAGGAAAAGATGAAGAAGAAGAAGAAGAAGAAGAAGAAGAAGAAGAAGAAGAAGAAGAAGAAGAAGAAGAAGAAGAAGAAGAAGAAGAAGAAGAAGAAGACCAAGAGAAATGTTTGTATTTTGCAACACATTTAAGAAATGAGCATTATCGAATTGCTCTGGCTAATACTTCAAGTACTATGTTGAAAAGGTAGGGAGAAAGTGGGCAGCCTTGTCTAGTCCCTGATTTTAGTGGGATTGCTTCCAGCTTCTCTCCATTTACTTTGATGTTGGCTACTGGTTTGCTGTAGATTGCTTTTATCATGTTTAGGTATTGGCCTTGAATTCCTGATCTTTCCAGAACTTTTATCATGAATGGGTGTTGGATCTTGTCAAATGCTTTTTCTGCATCTAACGAGATGATCATGTGGTTTTTGTCGTTAAGTTTGTTTATATAATGGATTACATTGATGGATTTTCGTATATTAAACCATCCCTGCATCCCTGGAATAAAACCTACTTGGTCAGGATGGATGATTGCTTTAATGTGTTCTTGGATTCGGTTAGCGAGAATTTTATTAAGAATTTTTGCATCGATGTTCATAAGAGAAATTGGTCTGAAGTTCTCTATCTTTGTTGGATCTTTCTGTGGTTTAGGTATCAGAGTAATAGTGGCTTCATAAAATGAGTTGGGTAGAATACCTTCTACTTCTATCTTGTGAAAAAGTTTGTGCAGAACTGGAGTTAGATCTTCTTTGAAGGTCTGATAGAACTCTGCACTAAACCCGTCTGGTCCTGGGCTTTTTTTGGCTGGGAGACTATTAATAACTGCTTCTATTTCTTTAGGGGATATGGGACTGTTTAGAAGGTCAACTTGATCCTGATTCAACTTTGGTACCTGGTATCTGTCCAGAAATTTGTCCATTTCGTCCAGGTTTTCCAGTTTTGTTGAGTATAGCCTTTTGTAGAAGGATCTGATGGTGTTTTGGATTTCTTCAGGATCTGTTGTTATGTCTCCCTTTTCATTTCTGATTTTGTTAATTAGGATTTTGTCCCTGTGCCCTTTAGTGAGTCTAGCTAAGGGTTTATCTATCTTGTTGATTTTCTCAAAGAACCAACTCCTCGTTTGGTTAATTCTTTGAATAGTTCTTCTTGTTTCCACTTGGTTGATTTCACCCCTGAGTTTGATTATTTCCTGCCGTCTACTCCTCTTGGGTGAATTTGCTTCCTTTTTTTCTAGAGCTTTTAGATGTGTTGTCAAGCTGCTAGTATGTGCTCTCTCCCGTTTTTTCTTGAAGGCACTCATAGCTATGAGTTTCCCTCTTAGAAATGCTTTCATTGTGTCCCAAAGGTTTGGGTACGTTGTGGCTTCATTTTCATTAAACTCTAAAAAGTCTTTAATTTCTTTCTTTATTCCTTCCTTGACCAAGGTATCATTGAGAAGAGTGTTGTTCAGTTTCCATGTGAATGTTGGCTTTCTGTTATTTATTTTGTTATTGAAGATCATCCTTAGTGCATGGTGATCTGATAGGATACATGGGACAATTTCAATATTTTTGAATCTGTTGAGGCCTGATTTGTGACCTATTATGTGGTCAATTTTGGAGAAGGTACCATGAGGTGCTGAGAAGAAGGTATATCCTTTTGTTTTAGGATAAAATGTTCTGTAGATATCTGTCAGATCCATTTGTTTCATCACTTCTGTTAGTTTCAGTGTGTCCCTGTTTAGTTTCTGTTTCCATGATCTGTCCATTGGTGAAAGTGGTGTGTTGAAGTCTCCCACTATTATTGTGTGAGGTGCAATGTGTGCTTTGAGCTTTACTAAAGTTTCTTTAGTGAATGTGGCTGCCCTTGTATTTGGAGCATAGATATTCAGAATTGAGAGTTCCTCTTGGAGGATTTTACCTTTGATGAGAATGAAGTGTCCCTCCTTGTCTTTTTTGATGACTTTGGGTTGGAAGTCAATCTTATCAGATATTAGGATGGCTACTCCTGCTTGTTTCTTCATACCATTTGCTTGGAAAATTGTTTTCCAGCCTTTCATTCTGAGGTAGTGTCTATCTTTTTCTCTGAGATGAGTTTCCTGTAAGCAGCAAAATGTTGGGTCTTGTTTGTGTAGCCAGTTTGTTAGTCTATGTCTTTTTATTGGCGAGTTGAGACCATTGATGTTAAGAGATATTAAGGAAAAGTAATTGTTGCTTCCTGTTATTTTAGTTGTTAAAGGTGGCATTCTGTTCTTGTGGCTGTCTTCTTTTAGGTTTGTTGAGGGATTACCTTCTTGTTTTTTCTAGGGCGTTGTTCCCGTTCTTGTATTGGTTTTTTTCTGTTATTATCCTTTGAAGGGCTGGATTCGTGGAGAGATAATGCGTGAATTTGGTTTTGTCGTGGAATACTTTGGTTTCTCCATCTATGGTAATTGAGAGTTTGGCTGGCTATAGTAGCCTGGGCTGGAATTTGTGTTCTCTTAGTGTCTGTATAACATCTGTCCAGGCTCTTCTGGCTTTCATAGTCTCTGGTGAAAAATCTGGTGTAATTCTGATAGGCTTGCCTTTGTATGTTACTTGACCTTTTTCCCTTACTGCTTTTAGTATTCTATCTTTATTTAGTGCATTTGTTGTTCTGATTATTATGTGTCGGGAGGAATTTCTTTTCTGGTCCAGTCTATTTGGAGTTCTGTAGGCTTCTTGTATGTTCATAGGCATCTCTTTCTTTAGATTTGGGAAGTTTTCTTCAATAATTTTGTTGAAGATGTTTGCTGGTCCTTTGAGTTGAAAATCTTCATTCTCATCCACTCCTATTATCCGTAGGTTTGGTCTTCCCATTGTGTCCTGGATTTCCTGGATATTTTGAGTTAGGATCTTTTTGCATTTTCCATTTTCTTTGATTGTTGTGCCGATGTTCTCTATGGAATCTTCTGCACCTGAGATTCTCTCTTCCATCTCTTGTATTCTGTTGCTGATGCTCAAATCTATGGTTCCAGATTTCTTTCCTAGGGTTTCTATCTCCAGTGTTGCCTCACTTTGAGTTTTCTTTATTGTGTCTACTTAACTTTTTAGGTCTAGTATGGTTTTGTTCATTTCCATCACCTGTTTGTATGTTTTTTCCTCTTTTTCTGTAAGGACTTCTACCTGTTTGATTGTGTTTTCCTGTTTTTCTTTAAGGACTTGTAACTCTTTAGCAGTGTTCTCCTGTATTTCTTTAAGTGATTTATTAAAGTCCTTCTTGATGTCCTCTACCATCATCATGAGATATGCTTTTAAATCTAGGTCTAGGTTTTCGGGTGTGTTGGGGTGTCCTGGACTGGACGAAGTGGGAGTGCTGGGTTCTGATGATGGTGAGTGGTCTTGGTTCCTGTTAGAAAGATTCCTACGTTTACCTTTTGCCATCTGGTAATCTCTGGAGTTAGTAGTTAACTCTGTTTAGAGATTGTTCTTCTGGTGATTCTGTTACCGTCTATCAGCAGACCTGGGAGACAGATTCTCTCCTCTGAGTTTCAGTGCTCAGAGCACTCTCTGCTGGCAAGCTCTCTTACAGGGAAGGTGCGCAGATATCTTGTTTTTGGACCTCCTCCTGGCCGAAAAAGAAGGCCCAAAACAGGGCCTTTCTCAGAAGCTGTGTTGCTTTGGCAGTTCCCAGAAGCTGCATATGTATCAAAAGATGGCCTAGTCGGCCATCACTGGAAAGAGAGGCCCATTGGACACGCAGACTTTGTGTGCCCCGGTACAGGGGAACGCCAGGGCCAAAGGGGGGGAGTGGGTGGGTAGGGGAGTGGGGGTGGGTGGGTAAGGGGGACTTTTGGTATAGCATTGGAAATGTAAATGAGCTAAATACCTAATAAAAAATGGAAAAAAAAAAAAGAATCAAATCAGTGCATGTGAAAATCAATTAGCAAATGGTAAACTGATTGAAATAAAAAAAAATTATCTGAAAAAAAAAAAAAAAAGAAATGAGCATTAAAGAGCCATTTGAAAGTTAATAATTCCTTGAGTTTCAGTACTACAGAATTATACTATTTTTTTAAAATTTGAATTATGCTTACTAAAGAAATAAGAACATCTTCAAAATGAGAAGAAACTATTTTATTCACAATAAAATGTATTTAAAACAAGTGGGAGAAAAATATTAAAGCAGACTGAAATTTGAAATATTATAAAATTGTATAAACTTGGGATATGAATGTATAAAAGAGCAAATTATCAAAATTAGCATCAAAATAAAAGGTTAATTGGAAAAAATGTTCTCTCTAGTTTTATTCTCTTCAAGAGTAAGTCTTTTGACCTGAGACCTGACTGGTTGAGGATGGTATAGACAGAAGTTAGCATCTTTAAAGAGAAAGACATTCTTGATGATGATGGTGATGGTGATGATGATGGAAAAAGCCAGAGCTTTCTAGGTATAAATTGGAATCTGAACTTTGCACAATAGCAATGAATGTCAAGGTGTGTCGTGCCACATCTCTACTGCTCGTCTTAGAGATGTGTCAGGAACTCACTGATGACAAACCCTTACTCAGACATATCAGTATTCAAGGGCACTCACATAAACCTGTGAGAGGTGAAGGTAGATTCAGACCAAGATGGCAATGAGTGGATGATGGTAAGTCTCTCTCGGTGGTGTATGGTGGAGAGAGGAAACAAGCATAGTGCACATGGAGTTGCTCACCAACAGAGCTGATTTTGAAAATGTGTGACTTACCTCCTATAGAAAGGAGATGTCACCACTGGAGTCTCAGTTTTCACATGAACTAGGGAGGTGAAACTCATCAATGCATCATTAAAACATTTCTGTGAACTTGCTGAGGGCTACTAGTCAAACTTTTTGAATGAGAGTGTGTTATGATAAGTCCTTGTCACTAGTCAAATGCTTATACCACTGAGTTCAGTGGAGTTTGAGTTAGAGTTTGAGACTAAGGCCTGATCAATTCTTAATAATGACATTCAAGCCAATGTCAAGGAAGAGTTATCTCCCATTATAACAGCAGGAGTGACACCTCTGTTTTCCCACCCCACACTCTCCTCTTGAGGTTAAACACAGAGGGTCTGAGGAACTAAGATGGTGAAAGTCAATATGGAGCCACAGTGGCAATGTTGTAAGGTCGTATTTTTTAAATACATGCATTTCTCCAATAAAGTAATTCTCCTTGAAGATCATAGTAGCCCAACAAAAGATAGCCATATGGAACCTCCTAAGATTCCAGGTAAAGTCAGCCTTTAAGGGTTGGTCCTAATGAGATGTATGCTGTTTGTAGTCTAAAGATGGTGTGCTGGCTGACAGCATAAAACGATATGGGGGCAGTATCACAAAAAATATTAAAAGTGATGAATGCTTTCCTAGAACAATGTCAGTCTTAAATGGGATAAAAAAAACTTTCTTCTCCACTCTATCCTGTTGAAATGGGACATACAGGGAAGATTAGGCTGTCTGAACAGAGAATCTTGATCATTTTTAATATTTATTTACTTACATGGTATGCATTTAGTGTGTTTGGTACACATGCTCACACATACATGTGCTCTAGTTCTTTACCTCCCTAACTGAGATCCCCACCATTAAAAACAGACACCAGTTTCTTCCAGAAGTTGGGTCTCCCTTCTCTCTTTCAGACATGCAAGAGTGAAAGATCCAACTTGGTTCGTCAGGGTTGATGGCTAGCAGCTTGAACCACTGCACCATACAACTGACCCAAAAATTTTAAATTGTCCCTAAATATTCAGACTAAACATAGGACTGTGGCTTTAAATGCCCTTTCTAGCTAAAGACTGAAGATTAATGTAATTTAAGCTCGTTCTTTGTCTAAATCTTATTAAAATGTAGTGAATCATGTAACAAAACAATTGAATGTTTATGCATATTTGCTCTGGTGCCCTCAGTATCTAGTTCATTTCAACAAGTCCAGATTCACAATGGAGAGTTATGCCAAATTCTTCCATAATTCCTTTGTTACCCAACAGGGAGTGGTTGAGACCAAAAGTTCTTTATATTCACATGGATTTCAGAACTAAATTCCACCTATATAGCATACAGCAAGTCAAATAAAAGAATATATCAATCAGTTCATGATTTTTATTTTCAGAAATATAACTGTTGATATTTTGTGTCATCTTAGGAGGTGTTTATAAATAACTGAATATTTTAAAGAATACGTGGTTTGGAATACATCAAACTCTCGTTTACAATAAAAGCAAAAGCAAGAAAAAAAATCAACACAAAGTATGTATTCTTCCTTTGTATGAGATTAAAGTTTTCAAAACAATTTAAATAAAATTTTCAGAGAGTAAGAATCCAAATAGATATGTGACTTGGAATGTAGAAGTGATAATGTAAATTCTGGAAGACTGCAGCACAGAAAAGTCTTTAAATAATTAATACTGCTTCCCCTGGGAATGCTTTACTGTCTTGTAAGATCTTAGCCTGGAATGTGCATCTGAAAAGGCATGTCTATTCTGATCAATTTTCTGGATATCCTCTGTAACATGGGCTTCTAACATCCATTGTTGAGTTATTTCACTGATTTATCAAATATCTCTTTCGCCAACATGCTGAGCAATAAATTGCTTTAAATAAAACAAACCAGAAGAATACTTGTTTCTCAGTATCAAAGTCAACTTATTTTAGGCAATTTCCTTTTCCATTTCTCTGGAAAATAATCCAGATGCTAAGACAGACAGAGAAACTGAGTCTCAGTATTAGGTGCGCTCTTTATTAACAACTGGGTGTAATGCATCATAAAAGCAGTAATAATGAAAATATTAGCAACAGCAATACATACTTCATGGACTAGTCTTGTGCAGAAATTATAACTGTAAAGATCCAGAGTACTCACTGGCATAACAGATGAGAAAAGGGAACCCTTAATCCTTTACAAGAGTGAACACAATATCAGTTTTAATCTATAACAATATGCTCTTAACTATAGCTTTACACTCTTTCTACATAAAAAAAAGAGTACAGCAACACATATGTGACTCCACATATATACCAATGTTGCTTTGTCTATCAACCAGGTTAGAACAAGCTATATACTGTGGTGGAAGCAAGTTGCATATTGATACTCGAAAGATGGTGCAGCTGGTAGGAGAACTTGCTACTCTTCCAAAGGGCCAGAATTTTGGGTGAGGATTTCCAAAGATACAACTTTCAGACAACTTTTGACAGGCCTAGGAAATTCTTTCTCTGGATTATTATTTTTTTTTAATCAAAAAGGTTATGCACACTCCTAATAGCTGGGTTAAGTGTGAAATGGGATAATCCATTTAGTACCTTACATACTTAAAATTGGTAAAATTGATACATGTGAAAATTGAGAACAGAGTGATTTGAGTTGGGAGTCTGTGTAACGGGTTTACAGACTTGGTTTGATCAAAGTAGTCCATCCCTACTCTCCCATGAAAACCTTGTGAGATTCATGTAATTTCCCCAACACTGAAGCTGTCTATTTCTCTAGCTTGTCAAAGAAGAACATTAAAATTGGATATTTTAATCAACCAGTGATGTTTATATTCACTCATGAATTTCCAATTTGCGTAATATTTTCTTTTGTTGAAGTTGCTAGTGTTGTACATGATGTTCATCAGTTACTATCAGCAACTGAGTTTTAATTCTTAAAGCCAAACAATTTTTCTCTACAAGTTCAAATTTGCTTTGTGAAGAAGTAGAATGTGTTCTAAGTGAAGAGTCTCTGGGAAGTAGGAGAACTATACATTCCACTGCGTACCAGAAAGGGCTCCATTTGATTCTTCTAGTGATTAAGAATATAGTTGGACCGACTGGGTAGCACAAATATTTCTCCCTTTGTCTTATTGACTACCATTCGGTTATCCTGGGGTCCCTGCATATCATCATACAAACACAATTTCCTTCTTCCCACTCTGCTCTTCCATGTCATTTCTAGCATCTCCTCTTCCCTTCTATTGACACATTAAATATGAATCCTCACATAGACTTTCTTTTTTTTTTCCTCCTTTAGAACATAGTCACTGAGTGGATCATGACCACACCAACAAGATCCTTACCAGCAGCAGTGAATTGTTTGCTTTAGAATGAGGTAAGTACAAATAAACCAATAAACCGTTGGCTTCTTTGAAATGTATAAGTTCACTCCCACCAGCTACTAACTGCTCTACGAATCAGACCACTTTTTAAGGGTCTAGGTGCTATGACAGTTATACTTTCCACTTTACCATCAAATAGAAATGTCAGCTTTCCTAAGATACCTAAATGACAAATGATGATGGCTTGGTAAAATCTCTCTCTCTCTCTCTCTCTCTCTCTCTCTCTCTCTCTCTCTCTCTCTCTCTCTCTCTCTCTGTCTTACTGGTTATTTTATTTATTTACATTTCAAATGTTATTCCCCTTCCAGGTTTCCCCTCTGAAAACTCCCTATCCAATCACCCCCTCAACCTGTTTCTGTGAAGAAGCTCCTCTGCCTACTCACCCATTCCCATCTCACTGCCTTATCATTCCCCTATGCAGGGGCATTGAGTCTTCTCAGGGCCAAAGGCCTCCCTTCCGAATGATGCCACATAACAATCCTCTGCTACATAAGAAGCTACATTCATGGGTCCCTCCATGTGTATTCTTTAGTGGTTTAGTCCCTGGGAGCTCTGGGGGGTGGGGGTGGTTAATATTGTTCTTCATAAGGAGTTGCAAACCCATTCAGCTCCTTCAGTCCTTCTCTAACTCCTCCACTGGTATCGCCATTCTCAGTCTGATGGTTGGCATCAAACATCTGCATCTGTATTGGTTTACTTTAGCTTACAGGTGACAATTCATCATACATCCTAGTCAAGGCAGGAATGCAAGGCAGGAACCTGAGAACTGGAACTGAAGCAAGGAACAGAGAGAAATGCTGCTTACTGGCATAGTCTCAGTCTCAAGTTCAACCACCTTTGTTATACAGCACAGATATACCGGCATAGGGTTGGTGATGCCCACAGTGGGCTGGGCCTTCCTACATCAGTTAGCAATCAAGAAAATGCCATACAGACATGACCTTAAGGTTAATCTGATAGAGAAAATTCTTCAATTGTGGTTGCCTTTTTACCAAGTGTGTTAGGTTGATAACCAATTTTAGCCATCACAAAATAACAGCAAATTTTTTTATTTTTTTATTAGATATTTTCTTTACTTGTATTTCAAATGTTATCCCCTTTTCTAGTTTCCCCTCCAAAAATCTCCTATCCCCTCCCCTTTTCCTCTGCTTTCTAACCCACCCACTCCCATTCCTGTTCCTGGCATTCCCCTATACTGGGGCATAGAACCTTCACAGGAACTAGGACTTCTCTTCCCATTGATGACCAACAAGGACATCTACTACATATACAGCTAGAGCCACAAGTTCCACCATGTGTTTTCTTTGATTGGTTGTTTAGTTCCAAGGAGCTCTGGGGGTACTGGTTAGTTCATATTGATGTTCCTCCTATGAGGCTTCAAACCCTTCAGCTCCTTGGGCACTTTCTCTAGCTCCTTCATTGGGGACCTTGTGCTCGGTCCAATGGATGACTGTGAGCATCCACTTCTGTATTTGTCAGGCACTGGCAGAGCACCTCAGGAGACAGCTATATCAGGCTCCTGTCAGCAAGCTCTTAATGGCATCTGCCATAGTGTCTGGGTTTGGTGGTTGTTTATAGGATGGATTCCCAAGTGGGTCAGTCTCTGAGTGGTCATTCCTTCAGTCTCTGCTCTGAACTTTGTCTCTGTAACTCCTTCCATGGGTATTTTGTTCACCCTTCAAAGAAGGATTCTGCCCTTCTGGGCAAATATCCACTTATCAGTGAGGACTTATCATGTGTGTTCTTTTGTGATTGGGTTACCTCACTTAGGATGATATCCTCCAGATCCATCCATTTGTCTAAGAATATCATAAATTCATTGGTTTTAGTAGCTGCATAGTACTCCATTGTGTAAATGTACCACATTTTCTGTATCCATTCTTCTGTTGAGGAACATCTAGGTTCTTACCAGCTTCTAAGGCTGCTATTAACATAGTGGAGCATTTGTCCTTATTACATGTTGGAGCATCTTCTGGGTATATACAAAGAAGTGCTATTGCTGAATAATTGCTGGATCTTCTGGTAGAACTATGTCCAATTTTCTGAGAAACCACCAAACTCATTTCCAGAGTGGTTGTACCTTCTTGCAATCGCACAAGCAATGAAGGAGTCTCCCTCTTTCTCCACATCTTTGCCAGCATCTGCTGTCATTCTGAGTTTCAGATCTTAGCCATTCTGACTGGTGTGAGGTGAAATCTCAGGGTTGTTTTGACTTGTATTTCCCTGATGATTGAGGATGTTGAACATTTTTTTAGGTGCTTCTCAGCCATTGGGTATTCCTCAGTTGAGAATTTGTTGTTTAGCTCTATACCCCATTTTTTAATAGGGTTGTTTGGTTTTCTGGAGTCCAACTTCTTGATATATACATATACATATATATTGGATATTAGTTCCCTATAGGATTTCATGTAAAGATATGTTCTGTAAATATACATACACACACACACACACACACACACAAATTCATTAACACAAGTTGTTCTAACCCTCAAAATTATAGTGAATTAATTAATTAATTAAAAAGAAACCTAACAAGTATGTATGTATCTGGATGTGTATGTGTATATGTGTATATAGATAGATTGAAAGATGATAGATAATAGACGATAGATAGATAGATTGAAAGATGATAGATAATAGACGATAGATAGATAGATAGATAGATAGATAGATAGATAGATAGATAGATAGATAGATAGATAGATAGATAGATGGATGGATGGATGGATGGATGGATGGATGGATGGATGGATAGATAGATAGATAGATAGATAGATAGATAGATAGATAGATAGATAGATAGATAGATAGAAAGATAGAAAGATAGATAAATACATACATATATACATATTTACATAGATACATAGATAGATGATAGACTGATAGACTGAGTGGGTATATATTGAATAGAAAGAATGTTTTAACAGGCTAACAACAATGTTGGAAAAGAATAGAAGCCCAGCTTTGCTCATCCTGGTAGAATGGTTTCATCTAAGAGTCCAGAACTCAGAGGAGAGTTCACTGATGGTAATAAAACTTTTGGAGTGAAGCATATAGATGCTCTTTAAAATCATGAGACTGAAAGCTGTGAGGCCAAGGATAATGATTAAGAAAAAAACAGCAAACAGCTCAGAGCACATGACATTTTGGAATATCAAGTTTTGGAATGGATAGACATTTAGGATGAAAACTGAGAATCTGTGAATATTTCAAGTATTAAGTGTACTTAGTGAGGTCTGAAAATAAGAAGGGTACATGAAATTGGCAGGGGCTGTAGAGGATGGAATATAGGAGGGAACTGGAGAGGAAAGTTCAAGGCAGATATGATCAAAGTATATTGATGAATGAAATTCCCTAAGAATAATTGTCTTTATTTTAATTTTTTTAGATATTTTCTTTATTTACATTTCAAATGTTATTCCCTTTCCTGGTTTCCCCTCCCACATACCCCTGATCAACAACCCACCCACTCCCACTTCCCTTTCCTGGCATTCCTCTACACTTTGGCATCGAGCATTCTCAGAACCAAAGGCCTCTCTTTCCTTTGATGTTCAACAAAGCCATTCTCTGCTACACATGTAGCTTGAGCCATGGGTCCCTCCATGTGTACTCTTTGTTTGGTGGTTTAGTCCCTGGGAGGTCTGAGGTTACTGGTTGGTTCATATTGTTCCTCCTATGGGGCTGCAAGCTCCTTCAGCTCCTTTCTCCTAGCTCCTCCATTGGGGACCTTTTGCTCAGTCCAATGATTGGCTGATAGCATCTACCTGTGTATTTCTCAGGCATTGGCAGACCCTCTCAGGAAACAGCTATAACAGGCTTCTGTCAGCAAGCACTTGTTGGCATCCACAATAGTAGCTGGATTTGAAGACATTGTGTGGGATGGATCCCCAGGTAGGGCAGTCTCTGGATGGTTTTTTCCTTCAGTCTCTGCTTAACATTTTGTCTCTGTATCACCTCCTATGGGTATTTTGTCCCCCTTTGTAAGAAGGACCAAAGTATCCATAATTTGATCTTCCTTCTTCTTGAGCTTCACTTATTCTGTGAATTGTATCTTCGGTATTCCAAGCTTCAGGACTAATAGCCAGTTATCAGTGAGTGAATACCATGTGTGTTCTTTTATGATTGTGTTACCTCACTCAGGATGATATTTTCTAGTTCCATCCATTTGTCTAAGAATTTCTTGAATTCATTGTTTTTAATAGCTGAGTAGTTTCCCATTGTGTAAATATACCACATTTTCTGTATCCATTACTCTGTTGAGGGACATCTGGGTTCCTCCCAACTTCTGCCTATTATAAATAAGGCTGCTATTAACATAGTGGAGCATGTGTCCTTATTACATGTTGGAGCATCTTCTGTGTATATGACCAGGAGTGGTATAGCTAGGTCCTCCAGTAGTACTAAGTCCAAATTTCTGATGAAGCAACAAACTGATTTCCAGAGTAGTTGTATTACTTTGCAATCACACCAGCAATGGAGGAGTGTTCCTCTTTCTCCACATACTTGCCAGCATCTGCTGTCACCTGAGTTTTTGATCTTAGCCATTCTGACTGGTACAAGGTGTAATCTCAGGATTGTTTTGATTCCCCTTTCCCTGATGACTAAGGATGTTAAACATGTCTTTATATGCTTCTCAGCCATTCTGTATTCCACAGTTGAGAATTCTCTGTTTGGCTCTGTACCCTATTTTTAATATGGTTATTTGGTTTTCTTGAGTCTAACTTCTTGAGTTCTTTGTATATATTGGATATTAACCCTTGATTATATGTAGAGTTGGTAAAAATCTTTTCCCAATTTGTTGTTTGCCACTTTGTTCTATTGACAGTGTTCTTTGCCTTACAGAAGCTTTGCAATTTTATGATGTCCCATTTGTCAATTCTTAATCTTAGAGCATAAGCTATTGGTGTTCTGTTCAGGAAATTTTCCCCAGTGCCCATGTGAACTTCCCCACTTTCTTTTTTATAAGTTTCAGTGTATCTGGTTTTATGTGGAGTTCCTTGATCAACTTGGACTTGAGTTTTGTACAAGGAGATAAGAATGGATCAATTTGCATTCTTCTGCATTCTAACTACCAATTGTACCAGGACCATTTGTTTAAAATACTGTCTTTTTTCCACTGGATGGTTTTAGCTCCTTTGTCAAAGATCAAGTGACCATCAATATGTTGTTTCACTTTTGGGACTTCAATTCTATTCAGTTAATCTACCTGCCTGTTACTGTACCAATACCATGCAGTTTTTATCACTATTGCTCTGTTGTACAACTTGAAGTTCTTGTTATGCAGATCTTTCATTGTTTGGTTAGAGTCAATCCAAGATACTTTATATTGTTTGTGACTATTTTAAAGGTTGTCGTTTCCCTAATTTCTTTCTGAGGCAGTTTATCCTTTGAGTATAGGAAGGCTACTGATTTGTTTGAGTTAATTTTATTTTATATATATATATTTTTTTTATTTTTATTTATTTATTTATTTTTATTACATATTTTCCTCAATTACACTTCCAATGCTATCCCAAAAGTCCTCCATACCCTCCCCCCCACTTCCCTACCCACTCATTCCCATTTTTTTTTTTTTTTTTTGGCCCTGGCGTTCCCCTGTACTGGGGCATATACAGTTTGCATGTCCAATGGGCCTCTCTTTCCAGTGATGGCCGACTAGGCCATCTTTTGATACATATGCAGCTAGAGTCAAGAGCTCCAGGCTATTATATCCAGTCACTTTGCTGAAGTTGTTTATTAGCTATATGACTTCTCTGGCAGAGTTTTGGGGTCACTTAACTATACTATCATATCATCTGCAACTAGTGATAGTTTGAGTTCTTCCTTTACAATTTGTATCCATTTGACCGGTATTTTTTTGTTATTGTTGTTGTTTGTTTGTTTTTGTTTGTTTGTTTATTTTTGCTTTTTGGTGTTTGTTGGTGGTGGTGGGTTTTTTTTTCCCCTAATGCTCTATCTATAACTTCAAATACTATATTGAATAGATAGGAAAAGGGTGGGCAGTCTTGTCTAGTTCCTGATTTTAGTAGAATTGCTTCAAGTTTTTCTCCACTTAGTCTGATGTTGGCTACTGGTTTGTTGTATATTGCTTTATACTATCTTTAGATATGGGCCTTGAGTTCCTGATATCTCCAAGACTTTTAATATGAATTAATGTTGAAGTTTGTCAAATGCTTTTTAAGCATCTTATGTAATGATCATGTGTTTTTTTTTCTTTGAGTTTCTTTAAGTAGTGAATTATATTTATGGGTTTCCATACATTGAACCTTTCCTGCATCCCTGGCATGAAGCCTACTTGACCATGTTGAATGATCATTTTGATGTTTTTTTGATTCATTTTCCCAGAATTTTATTGATATCAATTTGTCAATTTTTTTGCATCAATATTCATAAGGGAAGTTGGTTTGAAGTTCTTTTTCTTTCTTGGGTCTTTGTGTGCTTTTGGTATTAGCGTAATTGTGGCTTCATGGAACTAATTGTGTAGTGTTCCTTCTGTTTCTATTTTGTGGAATACTTTTAAGAGTCTTGATATTAGGTCTTCTTTGGAGATCTGATAGAATTCTGCCCTAAACCTCTGTGGTCCTGAGCTTTTTGGGGTTGGGATACTTTTAATGACTGCTTCTATTTCTGTGGGAGTTATGGTACTGTTTAGATGGTTTATCTGATCTTAATTTAACTTTGGCATTTGGTATCTGTCTAGAAAATTGTCCATTTCATCCAGATTTTCCAGTTGTGTTGAGTAAAGGCTTTTGTAGTAGAATATGATGTTTTTTTTTAATTTTCTCAGTTTCTGTTGCTTTATATCCCTTTTCATTTCTGATTTGTTAATTTGGATACTGTGTCTGTGCCCCCTGGCTAGTCTGGCTAATGGTTTATGTATCTTGTTGATTTTCTCAAACAACCAGCTTCTGATTTTGTTTATTCTTTGTATAGCTCTATTTGATTCTACCTGGTTGATTTCACCCATGAGTTTTATTATTTCCTGCCATCTACTCCTCTTAGGTGTATTTGTTTCTTTTTGTTCTAGATCTTTCAGGTGTGCTGTTAAACTGCTAGTGTGTGCTTTCTCCAGTTTCTTTTTGGAGGCACTCAGAGGTATGCGATTTCCTCTTAGCACTGCTTTCATTGTGTCTCATAAATTTGGGTATGTTGTACCTTCATTTTCATTAAATTCTATAAGGTCTTTAATTTCTTTCTTTATTTCTTCTTTTACCAAGATACCATTGAATAGAGCATTGTTCATCATCCATGTGTTTGTGGAATTTCTGTTGATTTTGTTGCTATTGAACAAGCCTTAATCTATAGTGATCTGATAGGAGGCATGGGATTATTTAAATCTTCTTATATCTGTTGAGGTCTGTTTTGTGATCGATTATTTAGTCAATTTTGAAGAAGGTACCATGAGGTGCTAAGAAGAAGGCATATTCTTTTGATTTAGGGTAAAATGCTTTACAGATATCTATTAATTCCATTTGGTCCATAATTTCTATTAGTTTCATTGTGTCTCTGTTTAGTTTGTGTTTCCCTGATCTGTCCATTGATGAGAATGATGCGTTGAAGTCCCCCACAATTATTGTGTGGTGAGTAATGTGTGCTTTTAGCTTTAGTAAAATTTCTTTACTGCATATGGGTACCCTTGCATTTGGAGCATAGATGTTCAGAATTGAGAGTCCTTCTTGGTAGATTTTCCCTTTGATGAATATGATGTGTCTCTTCTTATCTGTTTTGATAACTTGTGGCTTAAAGTCGATTTTATTCGATATTAGAATGGCTACTCCAGCTTGTTTCTTGGAACCATTTGCTTGAAAAATTGTTTTCCAGCCTTTTACTTCGAGGTAGTGTCTGTCTTTGTCACTAAGGTGTGTTTCCTCTATGAAGCAAAATGCTGGGTTGTGTTTACATACACAGTCCATTAGACTGTGTCTTTTTATTGGGGATATGAGTTCACTGATGTTAAGAGATATTAAGGAAAAGTGATTGTTGCCATTTTGTTGTTGTTGTTAGAGGTAAAATTATATCTGTGTGGCTACCTTCTTTTCTGTTTGTTGAAAGAAGATTATTTTCTTGCTTTTTCTAGGGTGTAGTTTCCCTACTTATGTTGGAGTTTTCTATCTATTATCCTTTCCTGGGTCAGTAGTCTGGACTGGCATTTGTGTTCTGTTAGGGTCCATATGAGATCTGCCCAGGATCTTCTAGCTTTCATAGTCTCCGTTGAGAAGTCTGTTGTAATTCTGATAGGTCTGCCTTTATATGTTACTTGGCCTTTTTCCCTTACTGCTTTTAATATTCTATCTTTATTTAGTGCATTTGTTGTTCTGATTATTATGTGTCAGGAGGAATTTCTTTTCTGGTCTAATCTATTTGGAGTTCTGTAGGCTTCTTGTATGTTCATGGGCACCTCTTTCTTTGGGTTAGGGAAGTTTTCTTCTATAATTTTGTTGAAGATATTTACTGGTCCTTTAAGTTGGGACTCTTCACTCTCTTCTATACCTTTTACCCTCAGGTTTGGTCTTCTCATTGTGTCCTGGATTTCCTGGACATTTTGAGTTAGGAGCTTTTTGCATTTTGCATTTTCTTTCACTGTTGTGTCCATGTTTTCTATGGTATCTTCTGCACATGAGATTCTCTCTTCTGTCTCTCGTATTCTTTGGAGATCCTTTTATCTATGACTCCTGATCTCTTTCTTAGGTTTTCTATCTCTAGTGTTGTCTCCCTTTGTGATTTCTTTATTGTTTATATTTCCATTTGTAGACACTGGATGGTTTTGCTCACTTCCTTCACCTGTTTAATTGTGTTTTCCTCTAAGTCTTTAAGGGATTTTTGTGTTTTCTCTTTAAGGTCTTCTACCTGTTTACATGTGCTCTCTTGTATTTCCTTAAGGGAGTTATGACCTTCTTAAAGTCCCCTATCATCATCATGAGATGTGATTTTAAACCAGAGTCTTGCTTTTCTGATGTTTTGGGGTAATCAGGGCTTGCTGTGGTGAGAGAACTGGATTCTGATGATGCCATGTAGCAGTGGTTTCTGTTGTTTATGTTCTTGCACTTTCCTTTTACCATCTGTTTTTTCTGGTGTTACCTGGTCTTGCTCTCTATGTCTGTGTCTTGTCTGTCCTGCAAGCCTGTGTGTTAGAACTCCTGAGAGACCAGTTCTTTCCTGGAGAAATTTAGGTATGGAGAGCTCTGGTACAGGGTCAGCTCTCAGGTGGAGACAGAAACCATAAGGATCCTTTCCCTAGCTGATCCTTGGTTCCTGTGTGCTGATGGCTCTGGGAGGGTCCCTCTTGTGCCAGGGATTTGAAGAGAAGTGGTGGTCTTACCTGTACTTACAGGTGTGTAGGCATTCCTGGGTGGCCAGCTCTCTTCTGGCAGTGTTTGTATATGTAGCTCTATGGCAGAGGATCAGCTCTGGGTGCAGATGGAATTCCTGTCCCAGGCAGCTTCTCAGTGGTCCTACCTGCATTCACAGGCCTGTCCACTTTCCTTGGAGGCTCACTCTCTCCCTGTGCTATTTGGGTATGGAGCCCTGTGTCAGAGGACTGTTTCCAGGCACAGATGGAAACCAGAAGGCCAAGAATATATTTTTTAAACTACTACATGTATATATTTAGCCAAAAGATCAAAGAACTGCATCTGTGAGAGATGCTGCTGAGATGAGGGATGAGAAATTACCATAAGCAAGAAGAAGGCAGAAAATGAGCTGGAGAATAGTTTTCTTGCAGAATGATGGGGGAAGGCCTTACTGAAATTGATCAAGGTGCAACTCAAGGTTATAAAAAACAACCAGAAAGTAGAACCAGATATGTTTAGCACACACAGGAATAAGCATGCCCTAGATCCTACCATGTTACCAGTATTAATGAAAATCCAAGTCCCCTTTCATTAGTGATCTTGCATTTTTTTAGTTGGAGAGTCTCAACTGAAACACTGGAGGAAGAAACAAAGGGAAAGAGAGGTGGGGAGAGAATAATTTATTCTATGCTTGTTATGGTACTGCTTGTGGTTGTGATTTAATGCAAGGAAAAGTTCTAAGTAGTCAGAATTGGAAAGGGCTCAAGAGGTGAAGTCTAGAGGAGACCAGGTACAAGTTGTCACCAGTCCTCTCCCAATGGATTCACACATGATACCTTGGGGTCATCTAACCTCATATTGTGACCTGTATAGAATATTACTCAGCAAAAAAGTCTGTAAGAGACTTGGTGCCCAAAGATTTTATTGTGAGCTGATTACAAATATGTGCTTGAAGAGACACCAAAATTCTAAAGTACACAAATACAAATCAAGCTTTCAGCATAAATCACATTGTACAGACATATTGGCATGACCAACCCCTTCTTATCAGTTAATGAATAATGAGACTCCCTTCATAAACCTAGTCCTAAGCATCAGAAAGGTGCCAAGCTTACAAGCAGGCTTTTCAAAGAATAGTAGTCTCAGCCTGCTCAGTTTGTTCTTTTCAGCATACCTGATGAAGGCAATTAGCTTTGTCTAGTGTCTTAACTTTTTTGTTTTCAGTTTTCTGGCTATAGGTACTGTATACGCATTGAAAAGACCAGACAAGGAGTACGGTAATTAGTAAACAGGCAGGTGTAGTAAACTATCTCATCAGTGAGCTTTGCCAGCAACTCACCAGGCCTCAAAACTGTTCTGTGTTTCAGAATCACAGTCAAGATTTATGAACCTGGAAAGACGGTAGCTAAAAGCAAGTAGAGTATCAACCAACAGTTATTTCACTAAAGTGTTAATAAGCCAGTCCAAGCTCCCTCCTTTTACATGGAATTCTAGGTCATTTAGCTGGAGGCATGTTTGTCTTTGTGTTGGAAACAAGTCCAGACACACCTATGGAACAGCAGATCAAAATCAATCTGGCTGAGGAGCCACTTACACAGAGAATCTCCTTGCTCCAAAATGAACTCTGTTCTACTGCTCCTTAGGAAAAACTATACAAGCGCATATATTAAAGCTGCAAATGTTTTTACTTAGTTTTTGTGGGTTAGTCACAGTTCTAGCATCATGAGACAGATGCCACTTTCACTTTAAACTGTCAGCCACTGCCACGCCTAAGCTTTGGTTAAGACTGTAACATATCCCCTATACAAAAGGATGAGAAGTTTGAGTTTTTGTTGTTTTAATCCCAGACTAGACTCCAATAGCTGCCATGAAAATTATCCTTTGCTTAAATTCCTGAGCACCAGCAAGACTGACTGGCAGTCAGTTCACCTATATACAAATATTCATTACAAAGTGAATATTGAGAAGTACTCTTGATCAGAATTCTCATTTTCTAGACTGAGAAATTTTACTTTGAAAATGTGTTCACCTCACTTTCCTCCAGAGCCACCTTGGGACCGTGGCAGCATCTGGCTTGGTCCTTACTGCATCCTTGAACCCTTGCTCTGCGCTGTGATAAAGCTGCCTTGGCTGCCAGAGGCGCTTGTTGCTGTGATAAAGTGACCCCACTCACATTCACCTGAGAGCCTTCAGCCTTCAGCAAGCATTTTATATAAATCAGAGCAGAGTGTAATGAAGATAAATGAGGAAGTAAAGAAGGAAGCCTTTTATCCTGACGTTTACTTTAGCCTTTACACTTTAGAAATCAGCACTGCCCACACACCTTTCTCCTGACTGGGGTTTAATGATGCAATTAATGAGGACCCTGGCCTTCTTCAATGAAATCAAGCAGCCTCTGAGGTAATGAAAAGAGAAACCCATCCATACACTTGAAGGGCACTATCATTCTTCATTTATTTTATTCTGTAGGCTAAAATGTAATACATACGGGGGAGTGTCGTGATGTTCTGGCTTCCTAGTGATAAGAGGACTGAGCTTTCCACGTGAACCAGATTGAACAACTTACAACAACAAACAAATCAGGGTGAGCAATTAAACGTGTTTTGGGTTTTTTGTTTTGTTTTTTTCTTTTGCTATACTAGGAAATATTTTAGTAAAAGTGTTTACACGGGATATATACCAAAAAATGGGACAAACATCAAAAGTATTTATTATTTATCCAGAATGTAATTGAATTGTATATTTCTAATTTGAAAATCTATTTTACAAGTGTTTGGGTATGCATTGCACTGGTACAGTTTCACTTAAAAATATCCAAATGGAGAAAGCATTTTATTGTTGTATCTGAATTGAGCAAAGCAGGGTCTTTCATTATAATGTTTGCATGCAGAGACTTCCCTTCCATATCACCTGTGGTCAACCCTTTTCACCCTTCTAATGTCACTGTCCTATGTTCTGTTCTCTTGCTGTTTTCACACAGGTTTTACTTTATTTTTCTTGTAATTTCACATATACAAGAGAAAACAGGCAGTATTTTTCTTTCAGGTTCTAGGGTTTCCTCATTTTACTTTTTAAGTGAAGTTGAGAGAAATCCTCTAAAATACAGGAGGGTTGATAGGCATGTGTTGTATTCTCTTATACCCTTAGTCAGTATCTCCAGCACTGGCTCGTCTGTGAGTTCTAACTCACAGCATTTCACAGGTGTGCCCTGAATATTAGTACCATGATCATGGCGTGATGCACTACACTGGCAAGACTTGTAAAGCTCTGTCCTGTTTTCATAATATTATTAGCTAATACTAACTTAACAAATGGATGCGTAGAAAGCAGGGACGGAAATACAATACACAGAGAGGGTCAGAAATCCTAGTCAATCAAACTGGTGAAGCTTGAAGGTAGTAAATTTAAGACCTACATGGACATCAGAGAAGCAAGACCATCTGGAGGATGACAGATATTGTTTTCATTCTGCTAAGAGGAGAAAAAATTCTGATTGAGAATTTGTTATTTCAATCATCACTGAATCATAAAAGGACCCAATTCCAAGTCTCTAGCATTCATAATAGCTTACACTAAATTTGAATCCTACTTCTTAAAAAATGATTAATTTAAAAAAAGCATGCTGTTACATATTTTCCATATAATCTGTGTGTACACGCATTACAAATCATAACTGTCTTGAATCAGCACCGCTGTGGAGATTCACATCACATCCTCACAATTAAATACCCTCTTGCAGAGAGGCAGGCAAGAGGCTTCCCAGGTTCATGAGACCACAGTGAGGCCTTCTCCAGACCCTCACAATGTCCAGCCTCTTGCCATTATCTAAAAGATCAACAACTGAATGAAATGAGACTTCCTAGTGGTAAAGATGTCTGTGGCCACCTATGCTCCCATAAGGAAACCCAGTATACACACTGGTTCCTGGAGCTGGCATTGGACAGAACCTTTTCATTGGCTTGTTGCTGCCTTTCATATGCATATTAATATATGCATAGAAATACTTATGTATTATATGGATTGTTATAAATATATAAATACATGTGGATTGTTATAAATATATAAATGGATATAGAGATATGGGCACACGCACACACACATACACACACACAAATGCACCTCTCTGACTAAGAATTATGGCATTTAACAAGTTTTATTTATATTTATGTACTTTACAATTAGTATTGATGATGTTACAAAGACAGAAATTTTTGTATATTCTAATCTCTAGATATTTTTGCTTTCAATTGGCATTGGAACTTTTTTGTATTCAATTCACAAAATCTACTTGCTAAAAATTGACAATTGACTAGGCTTCCTCTTCCATCATTTCTTAAGCCCTGTTTTACAGAGCATTGTTTTCTTTCTTAGGCCAAACCCATCATTCATTTTCTTTCTTTTTTTTTAATAAAAATAAATGTCACTGGAAGAACTTTCAAATAAAGAAATCCAAGCAACTCAATTAACTTAGCCACTCAAACAAGCACCTGGCAAGATCCAAAGTCTGAATATCTCAGTAAACCTTATCCAGATAGAATAGCCATTCTGCTGCCAAGGAGCTTTGCTTTAGGGCTTTCCACTTTCACTGTCAGTTACATTTATGTCCATTCATCTAACACACACACACAAACACACACACAGAAACACACACAAACACAAACACACACAATAAAAATGCATAACAAAGTTAAAACTAGAAAAGCAATTATATTTATATTTATATCTTCTTTCATGGTCCCTGTGTCTTTTAGCTGTATCTATTTCTTCCTTATCACTTAACAATACACTTATTCTCCTATCTATGTGTCATAATATACCCATACATGCATTTGCTTACACATATATGTAACATATAAGTGTATGTGCATATTATATGCTAGTGCTTTTATTTGAGGCAAAAGGCACATTTTTTTCTTTCAAGGATTGTATGATCTTGCTTAATATTAGACATTATAAATCCATCTATTTTCCTCAAAATTTTGTCACTTTTTTCACATTTCTTGTTGAATAAAATTACATTCTGTACGTACCTATATTTTACATATGTAATGTGTAACATATTTTCATCATCTATTTGTTTATTGATAAACAACTTAGTTGATTCTATTTTCTTGCCACAATAAATAAATCATCAATAAATATGAGGATACAAACATCTCTTTGGTAGATTCTGAAGTTCTCTGAGTATAGTCCCAGAGTCAGGTAGATGGGTCATATGATAATTCTATTTTTAATTCTTTTGAGATACAGCCAAACTGATTTCCATAATGTCTGTATTAATTTGCATATCCACATCTGTGACTAAGGATTCTTCTTTCTCTGTATCCTCTCTAGCATTTCCTGTCAGGCTGATTAATTATATTCTTTCTAACTTGGGTGAGATG
Organism: Mus musculus; assembly: GCF_000001635.26. Taxonomy (NCBI): domain Eukaryota; kingdom Metazoa; phylum Chordata; class Mammalia; order Rodentia; family Muridae; genus Mus; species Mus musculus. The sequence continues at coordinate 38,292,143 of NC_000076.6, forward strand.
GATCTCAGAGTGATTTTGATTTGCATTTCCCCAATGACTAGACATGTTGAACACTTTTGTTTTCCTTCTTTCCATTGGTACTTGGAAAATTTCATACAGTGTGTTTTGATCATATTTATCTGTTTTCTTCCAACTGTTCCCCCAACTCACACCCCTTATCCTTACCCACCCATGTTTATGTCATTAAAAATAATCCTTCAAAACTAATTTGTGCTGCCCATACATTCTTGAATATGTGGCTGTACACTGGAGAATGGTCAACTTTTCAGGGCCTACACTCTTAGAGAAATTCTCCTCCTCCCTGAACCCCATCTCTGTCTCTCTATCTCTGCACTCCCACAGTAGGTAATAATTTCCAATGACTCCTCCGCTTCAGGTGAGACAGTTTACCCAATGTTTTTCTCCTTGAAAGAACAGATTTTTGTACAAGCTATCAGAACTTTTGTGTATTCAAGTGTGCAGCTGCCCTGCTGTGTCAAGAAGATAATGGGTCCTCGTTGTCAGTCAGCATCTCAGCTCTAACATTCTTTTGCAGTTGTTTTACCTGCATGTGTAGCTGTGAACCATGCATTTTCCTTGTGCCCACAGAGGTCAAAAGAGGGTTCTGTGTCCCTTGAAATTTCAGTAACAAACAGTTGTGAACTGGCATGTGAATGCATCATGCCTCAGACCTCTGGAGGAATTGCAAGTGCTGTTAACCACGGAGCTATTTCAGTAGTCTATATCTTACATCTTTCATGAAGAAAAATGTAAAAATTCTCAACAAAATATTTGCAAACTGATTGCATACGCACAATAAGATGGGTATTATGACTTGACTGAATGAGCTTCATTAGAGGAAGGCATTGTTGGTTCATGATATATAAATCAATAAATGTAATACATCATAAAGACAACCTTATGAACAGAAACTATTGATTCTGGAAAGATATTGGACAAAGTTCATCATGCCTTCATGATAAAAGTTTTGGAAATATTACAAAAATAGAAGGTACTCAAGATAATAAATGTTACATGCAACTCTGTAGCTGACATTTGTTGTAAATGGAAACAGATTACTTTCTCTAAAAGCAGCAATGGAGACAAAAATGGATCATTTCCTCTAAACTCAGGAATACGATTTGAATGCTTCCTCTTTTCTCTCTCATTTGTTAGTGATTGATTACTTAACTATAGCAACTGGGAAAGAAAAAGAAACAGGAAAGGAGGAGTTGATTATTTTTATTTATAGATGACATGAATTTTCTTAAATATCAACTTTTATTGTATGTGTATGGGTGTTTTATTTGCAGATATGTCTTTAAGCCATATGTAACAGGAGTTACATACTGTTGTGAGCTGTCACATGTGTGCTGGGAACTAAACCCGGGTCCTTTGCAAGAGCCTCAATTACTCTTAAGTGTGTGTCATCTCTCCATCCCTAATGATGATGATTGGCATTATTCTGATCATAAAATACCCTATATAATATATTCAAGACTCTTAAACTTAATAAAAATAGTAAAGTTGCAGGGTAGAAAACATGTCTGTGTATGTAGGGGGTGTCTATTAAAGTAGCCTTCTTATATGCTAGCAGACTGCTCACAGGAGAAGTAATTATGGAAAAGTATTCCATTTACAATAATTCAAAAATATAAAAGACCCCTACAATGAAAACATCAAGACATTGTAAAGAAACCAAAGAGACTAAACAATGTAAATTCTTGCCATGTTCCTGGAATAGCAGAATTCTTGTTTTGAAAATGCCTACATTACCAAATTAATCTATATATTTAAGAAAATATCAATCAAATATTTTATTTATATATATCACAGATTTAGAAAAATAATATAAGAACTCATATGGAACCACAAAAGCCTAACCAATGCAATCTTAATGATATAGAACACTGCTGATGGAATTGCAATACCCAACCTTTTTTTAATTTTTATTTAAAATGTTACAGTTTTTAAATATAACCCATGTTTTTACGCATAGTCACTTCTGTGGAAGTATTTATGAGAATTCGATTAAAACAAGAACCATTTGTGCTATAACAATAGATATGTGAAAAGCAGGAGCTGTCGAATACCTCAACAATGTTGATAAGAATGTAATAATAAGACATCAGCTAGAAAGTAGCAAGACAAAAAAGCACTAGAAGAAATCATCTGAAAACAACAACAGCAAAACTTTTGTCTGTGCCAGTTAGTTTTATTAATTTAATATAAACTAGTTATGGGCAAAGAGAACACTAACAGAATAATTTCCCCCATCTGATTGGCCTGTGTGGCATTTTCTTAATTGCCAGTTGATGGGAGGAGAGCCTAGTTCACTATTGGTGGTGCTATCCTATTGGCCTTGTGGTATGTGAGTAAAGTAGATGAGGAAGCCAGAAAGAACAAGCCAGTCAGCAGCATTCATCTGTGACTTCTGCTTAAGTCCATGCCTTCAGGTTCCTGATCTTGCTCTGGCTTCTCTTGATGATAGACTGTAGCTTATAAGTTTAAATAAAGTCTGCTGTCTCCCAACTTGCTTTTGATTGTGATGTTTAGCACAGAAGCAGAAAGTGAACTAATACACTGTGTCTTCAGTGGCCTATCAAACTATTTAGTGAGCATACTTTATCTTACGGATTTAAATGAATGAACTCAGTTTTTGTAATTCTAACAAAACATCATAAACATAGCTCATACTCTACATATGATACTTTAGAGGAATTTTTATTGGATACTTGTGAGAGAAGGGATACATATACACTCACATCTACACATTACTAAGATAAACATTTTCAAATCTAATGAGCTTAACACTTTGTTTTTAAAGAAAAACATCTTCAGGTGCTTTAAATAAACTTCTTGGCAAGTAAGAAAATCCACTAACCTATTTCTGATAGCCTCTCAGTATCTGTTATGAGGCATAAAGCTGATTCTTTTTCTTTTTCTTTTTCTGTATGATATTTTATGTATTTACATTTCAAATGTTATGCCTTTCCTGGCTTCCCCTTTGGAACCCCCCATTCCCCTGCCCCTGCTTCTATGACAGTGTTCCCCCTCCCACCCACCTCACTGCCCTGGCATTCCACTCTACTGGGGAATTGAGCCTTCACGTGACCAAGGGCTTCTCCTCCTATTTATGCCAGACAATGCCATCTTCTGCTTCATAATGAGGCTTGAGCCATGGGTTCCTCTTTGTTGGAGGTTTGGTCCCTGGGAGCTCTGAGGGTTCTGGTTGGTTGATATTGTTGTTCTTCCTATGGGGTTGCAAACCTCTTCAACTTCTTCAGTCCTTTCTCTAACTCCTCCATTGGATCTTTGTGCTTAGTCCAATGGTTGGCTATGAGCATCCACCTTTGTATTTGTCAGGCTCTGGCAAAACAGAGACAGTTATAATATTGCAGAGTCTCAAAAGCAGAAGTTTTTCATGTATAGGTGTTACCTTACCTTGTGTTTAAGTTTTTAGAAAATGACATTCAAAATGGTAAGGAGAGTATGAAAGCAACTGGCATCTAATTAACTGATACTTTATTTGATTGAAAACTCAAAGTCCATTTGAGATTTCCACAGTTTCACACTACTAAGGATTCTAACTAGTTATACTAAAAGAACTTATAGTTATACTATAAGTTCCTTATATCTGGCAGCTGGCTGTTGAAATGTCATTGTGAAACAGGTCAGCATGCTTTACAACTTGTTAGAAAATCTTGCTGCTGCTTAGCCACATTTTTCTGTCTAAAATTCCACAGGCAACTAGCCAGAGCAATTAGGTAAATTCTGGTGAGCTGGGATTGACCCTTTTGGGTATTTTGCAACATGCCTAAGTGCCTGTCAAAGTGTATCAGTGGACTCTGGAGTTACAGATAAGGTGTTGCCTTTGGCAACGCTCCCCATGCTTAAGAACTGGCAGCAAAGTCCCACTTATCTCTCAGTAAATCTTGCCAGTGGAAAAGTTATTGAAGGAGATGGCAGAGCGATGTTCAGAAGCCTACTATGCAACTATATATCATAAATACATCTGGATTTATTTTACTCTGTGCATCTCTTACATTTATTAAAGTTAGTTTCATGTTGAATTAGCTATAGTACTTCATATGTGATGCAAATAATAGAGAAAATTATTAGTAATTATGTAGAATATTTTGAAAACTCTCAGTAAAGTTCATTGAAATTGCATAAGGCATTCAATAAATGATACAACAATAAAGCTATGCATACTTTACAGTCGATACAGAAACTACTATGACATGTTTTATTTCATTTCATAATGAAAACTGAATATATTTACAGCCATTACAATTATATGTCTGATGATATAATCTGCCCGTAATCAAATTTAGTTAAAAATTATGTGGAACATACCTATATGCCTTAAAATATACTTTAAATAATCATGAATTATTCATTGTACAAAATTTAAAATATATTGAATAGTATGAAGAAACAAAATATGTTACTCCCAACAAAATGATAAAAGAAAAGCAAAAAGAAGTTACTGGAACTTAGTGCTTTTTATTGGGAAAAAGAAGAAATATAAGAAATTAGGAATACATTCTAACATATAAGAATTTAAAATGCAGAGAACAATTTGCATGTAGCAGCAGAAGTATTAAGCAAAGGACACTTTCATAAGATAGAGAGTACGCAATCAGTAATTTATTACAAGAAAAAGATTTTGATGCTGAAAAATAACAGTAACACTGCTAAATATATAAGCAGACTAATTTTGAAAATGGGAGACAAGTAAGTAGTATCAAGAAAGGAGAGAATTGAACACAGATACCAAATTGTAAAGAGAAAAAGCAATAAATGAATAAGATGGACATTGAAATCCTGTACACTTGGAAACAAGGAGGACATGGACAGAAACACTGAAGGGCACACATTAAAAACACAGTGCAGAGAAAGGTTGTGTGAACAGAAACTGCAAGCATGAAACAGAGGCTTGCTTTTTAAAGACTATCTAAAGTGTATTCCCCAAGTCCAGGGCAATACAACAACAAAAGGATGTCTTTTCAATAAGTAGTTTGAATTCCATGGACATAACTGAAGAGGATCAACATGAATTATGGCCCTCACTTCATCTTACATATAAATACTAACATTAGGACCTAGGTAAAACATTAAGGACTACATGGAATGTCAAGGTCTAGGTAAAATGTTAAGGTATTAACAAGAAACTTACTCATGTTTCTGCTATTACTAGTAAACTCTCTAATGCCAAGATTGATTGCATATTCTGTTATGTTCTGTGTACTTGGAAAATCAATAGATCTGCTTTGTATAGTTGATCCATAAAAGCTTAAACCCAAACCAAACATCCAACAACATTTTTCTGCACCTATATATGAGCTTTTATGTTTTAAGTTGCCCCTGTGATAAACCATAACATAAAAAAGATACCTGCACCATTAAAAGAAACGACTTGGTATGAGACTTCCATTTTGACCAGTGGTAAAGTACAGTTTAATTCCCAAGACCTCCTTAGGAACTGACAACCTGATTGGCAGAAAGAGGCATGTACTTGGGTAATTGGCATCATCCTGGTTGGCATGTTAAGACATGAATGTTACAGAAGGCAAGTCCCCTGCCACAGTTGAACACCCTAACCAACGGAAACAGGATAAATGTACAACAAAGACATTGCTGTACAAAAACAAATCCTCTATCCCTAAATCTGGATTGGTAAAATAGCTTGGCACAGATGTTTGTGGACTTGGGGGCTTAAAAATCCTGTAGGATCTTAACTCAACGTCATGTTTCAGTTCCCAAATCTGGACCATGGCCCTAGTTGACTAATCCTGGGGCATATGTTCAATTCACTATCCCTGTCTCATTAAGATCCAATGTTCTTGTGGTTTGTGAGGTGATTCCTAGACCCCCAACAATTACAATTACTTTATAATAATCTTATGGTAAAAATAAAAATGTATAAAATTTCTAATATGATATTAGATAAAATCTTCATTGGACATAAAAATCATAAACAATAAAATAAATTTAATTGGCAAAGTAAATTTCAAAATTGAAATTTAATTGACAAAGTAAATTTTAGAATTGCTGAAATTGTTCTTCAGGGTACAATATGAAGATAATGAAAGGCATAACCCATATTGGAATAAAATAATTTCATACTAGCTGATAAGAAACATATAAAAACGCTCCTTATATATCAGTATAAAAAATGATCAGCTTGAGCAGGTATTTTAAGATTGTTTACACAATGAGATAAACAAGTATCTTGATGCAACAAAATAATACTACTCAAAAAGAAAAGCATGAATTATCAAGACATGAAATAGAATTGATAATTCTGACCACTGTTTTGTTAAGTGAAAAACAAAATTAAAAACCAGATATACACTGCCACATTCTATAGGTTCCACTTATATGAAATTCTGAATGAAGATTATAGTGATGGAAGGTGGATTAGAAGTAGGCATGTGGAGGAACAGATGGACAGAAACTTACATTTACAAAATGAGAATGTACCATGAAATTATTTGGGTGGCAGCAAAGTGGGAATATGATACTGTCAACATCTACTACATGTTTCAAATTGTGAATGAAGTTTATATCTTCCTGCAGTTGTATTTATAAAAGGTATACATACTCTTAAAGATTTAGTTTACAGCAATTAAAATGCACCAAGAGAAAAATAACCTTTATTTTTTTCTTCACCTGCAAAAAAGTGGCTGTAACTCTTCAATAGCCGTAAATTGAAATATTGAATATGGCTGGGCCCATGTAGTGGTATGTTATTGAGTGGGCCAAGAACATGAGGGTGCTTCATTTGCATACTCTGGAGCATCAGGATACAGGGAAAGGAATCTTATAAGGTCATATAAAGAGGAACAGCCTATGTTTCAGGCCCAGCCATTGGATAAAGAGCAACCAGCCCTAGTAACCCTGGAGAAGTGTGAGCTTATAACTTTGCTATATTTACCAGGCATTTCCACACCTGGGGAAGCCTTTCTGCTAGAGACTGTTAGTCCCAGATCAAGGTAGGGGAACAGCCAAACTCCTGACACTTTCAGGATAAGAAAATCTGAGATTTTAGGGACATTTCAACCCCTTTTTAGCTTCTGGTCAGCCCTGCAAATCTCCACTCTTGCATATATGTCTCATGATGGTTTCGCTTCTGTTTATATATTGCTGTTAAGTTTTAGATTTGCTGCATATGTTCCTCTGCCCAACTTAACACAAAGCATTCTTTATTATACTTTTCATCCATATCTCACAGGATTTTCCTTTATTCTTAAACCTTCTACTCATTCTCTTATTTGTATCCTGATCATCTTTGTATCTTGTAATTATAACTGTTCGCAACTTTAACACTCTCTAAAATCTAGGGCTATCAGTAATACCAAAACTTACTTTACCTACTTTTGTACTTTTAGAAAAACTAAAACTAGTGTAGTATTTATCTCTACCCTTACCCATCTTCCTTCTTTCTCAGTGCTAATCTTATTAAGTAAAATCTCAAAATAGCCATGTTCTTTGGTTGTTTAACCTTTAACAGTTATTGAAGTCAAAGGGGTTTGCTGGTCATTAATACTGCAACACTTGCATTCTGGTAAAATCCAGCACCCACGGTTGTTCTCACAGCTCTTTCAGCAACTGATATGTCCTCTGCACATAATACCTTGGAACATTATGGTTTATAATACTACAACACAGTCTCATCTTGGCACAGAAGTATTTTTTCATGCTAGTGCACCATCTCTGCTGTGCTTGACTGACCAGCAATTTCAAGATTTTGCTGTTTTAGAACAGTGCATCAGAACTCAATAGACAATGTAGTTAGTTGCCCCATGGAGATCTGTTGCATATATATTTACCAAGGCCTACAATAGACCCTGTTAAAGGGAAAAACAACTTTGAACTGTATTAAGCTACTAACCTATCTACATATGACTTTGGGAGGTGGAGAGAGGGCTCAGTGACTGAGAGCACTTAACTGTTCTTCCAGAGGCCCCAGGTTTCTTTACAAGAGCCAATACTATAGAGCTTACAATGGCCTACAACTTCATTCCAGGAAATCAGCACTCTTCAACCTCTGTAAGCATCTGCATTCATGCCAGGCACATCAAATCTTACAGGCAAAACACTAATCAGGCAGAGAGAGAGAGAGAGAGAGAGAGAGAGAGAGAGAGAGAGAGAGAGAGAGAGAGAGAGAGACTGATCTAAGTCTATCTTACTTGGGTTTGTCATTGTTGGTTTTATTTTATTTTATTTTATTTTATTTTTTCTTAAATCACCCTAATGTGTAGATTAAAGAGTATGAGCTGGAACTGGAACTGGAGAAATCCACAAAGTCTGCACAGTACGGTGTCATAGCTTAGTAAAATGGCAGTAAACCCAACATTCCAGAGTAATTGGTTTCAAGAACTGATCAAATTAATATGAAGTGAAATAGAACACTATCTTATGTGTTTGTAGAGATATCAAGGAGGCTGTGCAACCATGCCCAAGTTTATGGGAATTTTTGGTAATGAGATATCAATTTGAGTATAGAGATTTGGTTGTTTGTAAAACCTCTAGAACAGTGGTTCTCAACCTTCTCGATGCTGTGACCCTTTAATCTTTAATTGTTTTGTGGTGACCCCCAGCCATTATTTTCGTTGCTACTTCATAACTTTAATTGTTCTATGTTTATGAATAGCAATGTAAATATTTGTGTTTTCTGATAGTTTTACAGGACCCAATAAAGGATCATTTGATCCTCAAAGGGGTCATGAACCACAGGTTGAAAACCGCTGCTCTAGAAGAATCTGCTTGGTGGAAAGAGTGACCAGTTACTCAAATCTCCCAATTACCATATCTCACCACTGAGGAAAGTGAGGCAGTATGACCATCTTACCCAGTAGCTCTATTTTCTTGATTTCTACATAAATACATCCTTTATTCAGAAGCTAATGTCATGATAGATCTACACATTCCACTTGGTTTCTAGATGAATCTATATTTCATGGCCATTTTATAAATTTGCTGTTATGAAGATATAAAAAACAATTTCTATAAAGAACTCATACCAAACCTCAGACAATTATTATACCACCCCAGTTATTATAAATTTAGTAAGATTCTTATGTTTGTCTTTCGCCATGGGATAGCATTGGAAATGTAAATGAAGAAAATACCTAATTAAAAAAATAAATTTAGTTATTTTTTCAGTAACAATAACTATGTATCAGGCATCATTACAGATGATGGAGACTACAATGGAGTAAGCTGATATCCTAGGCATGGTACTAAGGAGGGGATTATAAACATGTCATGAAGAGTGAACATAGAGGAACACTACAAAGCACTTCCATGATCAATTCTTCACATCACAGTATTTTACTCACAATGGGTATTAGATGCTTTACTATAGTTACTTAAAGAAAGTTAAAATATTTGTAAGGATTAGGAATATATTTATATTTAAGAAAACTATAGTTAGTATTGAACTGTAAAACTTGACGAAAGTTAAAATATTTGTAAGGATTAGGAATATATTTATATTTAAGAAAACTATAGTTAGTATTGAACTGTAAAACTTGACGGACTCTAACATTTATTCCAAATGCAATACATATATGTATATAGCAAATAAAGAATTTATATTTTATTCCAAATATATGTGAGCCAGGAAACATGCTATAAATAGAGTGATAATTATCACATTGCACCAATTTAAATTCAAACACTTACAGAAGTGCTTTCACAGCTTCAAAGCTATGTTTGGGGATGAAACACCTAAGGAAAATGTTTCAGAGTGTAGCTGTACTGGGTCTTATTTCTTAGTCTTGCTGTGCTATAGATAGATTGTAAAAGTGTTTGCAAGTAGAAAAGCTGCTATGCCTTGCTGATTTTGCCAGAAAACAGGATTCATTTTAACCAAACATTCCTTTAGTCCAGGGAAAACCCAAGTGTCAAGAGATTACATCGCTAATTTATCTACTAAAATCACAGGTTTCTACTACTCTAGGTCAGGTGAAAATACTCCATCTGCAACTACAGGAAAAACAATAAAAAATATCCTGGAAGAAGTCGTAAGTCACCAGCCAATACCTATTCACTTTCCTAAATATCCTTCATGGTTTAGCATTCAGTATCCTTGAAGCAAGCAAGATTATTGAGTAACTAACTGGTGAGCTGTTTTATGAAGCTCACAAGACAGAAGAGAGAAGGAAAGATCTTATTTCTCCTTTATGTCTAAAGGGGGAAACTTTTTTTCTCCTTCAGTTCTAGGCCAGTCCCAAAGTAAAGAAAAATATTGTGTTCTCTGTGAGATCAGAGGTTGTTTTCTTTCTTTCTTTCTTTTTTTTTTCAAGTGACAGAAAAGAGCTAACATGTGACAACTCAGGGGATATTACATCTAAACAGTAACATATTATCCTGTCAAAAATTTAGAGGACAAGCCAGTAGTCAACAGTGCCTCCCAAATTGGAATTCAAGTGAACTGACTGAATGGATGCTACAAAATATAGATTGAGAGCTGGCGATAAATAAAAGGCTACACTATTCAAGAGTCAGGGTTTTCTGTGAGGTTCTAATATTAAGTAATACATTCGGAGCCATATACTCTCTATTACAACTTATCAACTATAATCTTTGTATAAAAGACCTACAAACATGTGGAGCGGTGAATTGTGCACTGTCAGCTTGGTCTCCAGGTGATCACAGGCCTTGAATCCCAGAGACCTGGTGGGGCGGGGGACTTCCGCCTTCATGGGATGGTAGGAGTTCGGTCATCCCTCCTAGGTCCCTGGTTCCTGTTGCAGCTACAGCCTCCCACAGCCCTCCACCCCCTGCAGAGAGATGTGTGGCCATCAGTCCTGTAGGAGCAGCACCAAGCCTTCCCACATGCAAATAAAGTCTCCCCGAAGCTAGCCAATGAGAAGTAGCTGTTGTCAATCCCTGACCCACCCCAAACAGTATAAAAGAATCCTATCCAGAAGGACTAAAGGTGTGCGAGAACTACTCTGTCTTCTGAGCCTTCTGTCCTAAGAGCTGTAACACTTGGAAAGAGGTCTGCTCTTCTGAAGCGCTGCCTGAAACTCTGCCACACTCCTCAATTTTTGAGCCTGTGCAGGTCTTGTTTAAACTATCTCAACTGCTGTGAGTATATGCACGCAACTGCCTTAATGTGTCCCAAAATTACTGTTTCCTTATAGTCATCTGCTGCTTATGGTCCTTACAATGTTTATACACATTCTATTATGATGATGCCTGAGATGTTATAAAGATGCCCTCTGTAGCCTGAACATTCCAGTCTCATATTCTCTGAATCTTAATTTGTGTGGGTGCCAGTGTTCATTGTCACCTACTGTGAAAAGAATTTTGTTTGAAGAGGGTTGAGAGTGCACTAATCCATATGTATAACAGTATATCATCAGTATGTGTCAGCTTAGCACTATATCCATGTACCACAGTAGTAGTAATAGGATGCTCCCTGAGGACTATGACCTACCTAGCTACAGGTTCTTGGCCTTGATAATGGTGTCAAATATGGTTTCAGTCTTATGGAATGGTCCTTAAATTCCCTTCAGAAAGTGGTTGGTTACTTACATGACATTCAGACCAGCGAGCAGGTCAGTGTAGTTTGCAGAGTTCACAGCTGGGTGAGATTTCTATTTCCTTTTCTATTCCAGTATTATGCAAGGCTCCTTCCAAAACATGAAAATTATCCAGTAGAGACGAAGCTTCCATGTTTGAATTCCTCATGTTCTGTAACTCAAGCAAATGATGTCCTTAGCAACACAGACTTACTGCCAGGTTTCAGAGTAACCAAAAGAACTGTCATGGACTGTAATGTTTGGAGGTCTTTGGGACCTCAGTAGACAAAGACTTCAAAGGAGTTAAAGCATTCCTGGGACTGAGCATTTTATTTGCTGTGCCTCATTATAAGGTAATTCATTTTAAACTCTCTGTCTCTCTGACTCTCTGACTCTGTCTCTCCATCTCTTTGTGTGTGTGTGTGTGTGTGTGTGTGTGTGTGTGTGTGTGTGTGTGTGTGTGTGTATTTTAGGAACCTTCTGCAGTAGTTGACTTACATATGAAAATTTACAGAATTTTTTTACTGTGATATTTTGTGATAGGTATTCCTCCCTGTGTTCCCTTAGCCCTAAAGCCCCATCCCATTCCCACCAAATTCCTTCTGGATCGTTATTCCCCTCCCTTAACCTTTTATATTCACTTTAATGGCTCTACAAGGTTCCTTAATAATATCCTGACCCCCACAGTTATTCCAAATGGAACATACATATCTAAAGATTCAAGGATAGCATCTATAAATCAGAGAAAATGTGTGACATTTGTCTTTCAAGGTCTGTGATAATTCATTCAAAATTATTGTTTCTAGATCTATCCATTTACCTGCAAATTCCATAGATTCATTTTCTTCATAGCTTAATAATATTACACAATATAAATATTCCACATTTTCATTAATCACTCATCAGTTGATAGATGTCTAGGCTATTTCCATCTCCTAGCTAGTGTGAATTGAGCAGCAATGAATGTGGATACATAGGTATCTTTATACATTCTATAGTATAAGAGGTAATATATTCTGTAGCAAGGTATAGAGTCCTTTGTACATATGCCCAAGAGCAATATAACTGGATTATATGGCAAATAGATTTCTAGCTTTCTGAGCACATTCCACACTGATTTCCATATTGGCTGTACCATTTGCATCCCTGCCAGTAAGAGAACTATTATCCTTTCCCCATATCCACACAAATACTTCTTACCATTGTTCATTGGAGTTTACCTTTTCTGATTGTGATAAGAAGTCAGTAAAAACCGTCCTTGGCTTTCAGGGCACTCAAAAGCATGTTGAAAACCAGATTCATTCCCAAATCCACAATGTGCCAACCTCTATGCTGTCCTAAAAATATTCAACTGGGCAGGGCTTGAGATGTCGCTTAGTCAAGGCAGGGCATTATAAAACCAACAAAGCACAATTTAGCAATCTAAAGGCTAGATGAAAACTTATTGCTTTGTTTTATGGCATCACAAACATTTAATTTTTTAGTGGATAAAGTGTAGTATACATTCATTAGCAGTTTATTTTAAAGATTTTTACTTATTTATTGTATATGGATGATTTTCTACATGAAAAACTATATCATATTCATGCCTGGTATTTGGGGAAAAGACGGAATTGGATCCCCTAAAACTGGAGTTAGAGATGGTTTGGGAGCCACCATCTGGAAGTTGAGATAGAACCCAGGTCCTTAGGAAGAGAAACCGGCTCTTTTACCATAGCCATATCCTCAGCACCAACAATACAAATTATTAGGGTACAGTGTTATTGTTTAATGAATGCTGTAGGTAAAGATCAAGTAGGGTAAATGGCATTTTTCCTTAAACAATTATCATTTCTTTCTATTAGACATGTTCAGAATTTTATATCTTGTTATTTACAAAGCATAAAATAAATTATAAACTGCAGTCACTCTTTTGTGCTGTAGAATATTATGACACACTCCTTGCATCTACGTGTACTTTAATAACCATTATTCTGTAGCCTCACTTACTACCATTTCTCACTTCTCAGTCTTTATTGATTCTACCTTCCATTTCTATAAACAAACTATTTCAATGTCCACATAATAGGAAGTACATTTGCCAAGTATATGTGGTCTGTTTAGTCAAATTTCTCATCACATCGACCTCTTACAACCCAATGGGAGCACAGCGCATCACCAATATACTAATAACTGGGGACCACCATATGAGAATCAGGGCCTGTGAGATAAAATCTTCACAAAGTAGCAAAGTATGCATGAAAATATAGAACCTGTACAAATAGTTTGACTGTAATGTGTATGTAGTAATGTATGTCTCATTGTAATTGGTCTTCAATTCCCACATGTTCACACTGCTTTACTTACTTTGAATTTCCTGATTTTCTATCTCAAAACAATTATTTCTTCAAGAAATCACCTGACTGCCACAGAGAGCTTTGTTTCCAGGAGTAAAGCCTGTCCAGTCATGCCTCCCCTCAGGTCTTGACTCCAAGCTCTGTGCTGTTCTCCAAATTGCATCCATCCAGAGGGGACAGATGTTCTACCCCAGCGGTTCTCAACTTTCATAATGTTGCAACCTTTTAATACAGTTCCTCCTGTGGTGGTGATCCCCATCAACTATACAATTATTTTTGTTGCTAATTCATAACTCTAATTCTTCTACTGTTATGAGTTGTAATGCAAATATCTGTGTTATCTAATGGTCTTAGGTAACCCCTAAAAGTTTGAGAAGCACTGCTTCAGCCAAATGACCAAGGGGTGACAGTCTCTGTAAGAAATCTTGATGAACTTCTTATATAAGACTATGCCAGCAGGCTCAGTTCATCCAACTGATGTAACCATTTCCAGAGGCTTCACTATGTGCGGACTCAAAAGTAAAAACTGCGAAGAAGAAATCTCATCTTCAATAAGCATGAGATGTCCTACTGGAAGGCTCAGGGTTACCTGCACATTGCCTTCCTTCCCTCAGTCACCGTATTATTTTCATTTGTGATATGTAACTAGAAGTGAATTAAGTGCTTTTAAAATATTTGTTATGCTTCTTTATAAAGCAGCCATTGCATCACATCATGAATCGAATATGTCTCTAGATATGAATTAATTCTAAGTTGGGCTGCTGGTACTGACTTGCAACTGCTTAGATTTATTCCATCCAGTTTGGTGACTCACAAGGTTTTGTGCATTGCTATTTGGATTCCTCATTTTATTCCTGTATTGCTTTATCTTTAGACATGGGTTTCCCACAACCAGATTCAGAAGGTACAGTCTGTAAAAATCTCTCAGGATAAAATTTTGTGCAGCCTCTTTACAAAGTTATGAGAATTTTAAAATAAAACCTACTTAATTCCATCAGCTCTTTCCAATAATAATTAAAATATTTTTATGTTGTTCATTGTCTAATACTATGTTGCTCATATATATATATATATATATATTGTTTTTCACAGCTTTAGGAAAATTTCATTATAAAAAAGTAATTTAGCCTAATTTCAAAGATTTAATTTTGGAAGTAAGTAAGCCAGTATTTTTTTATGCATAACACTTAAAAACCATCCTATAGAAAGTATAAACTTCAAGATGGACAGGTGGTAGGAGAGGAAGACAGGCCAGGATGAAAGGAGAGAGGAGGTGATTCTAACAACGAGCAGCTCGGCCTCTTGGTCTCTGATTCAGTGGTAAAGATTCCAGAGAAAACAGTAAATGGATGGAAGAGTAGCCCCCCCAGTGCTAACAACCATGGGAATTAAAAGATAGGAGGGCATGTGTAATTTAGCCTGGCAGACAAATTACCATTCATTCCAGTCTATCAGTACACTGCTTTGGCCAGACAACAATTAAAGTGCCAGCTAAGCTTTTAATTCAAAGGGCATTAGAAAGATCAGAAGAAGAAGAAAACAACTTTTCCTAAATTCTTTTATTTCGAGTTCTAAAAACATCTTGAATTAAACAGAAAGAACAGCTCATTGACTTTCAACTGTGCTTGCAGCTTGTTTCTCATAGATGAAGAGAAATAGAACGTGAAGAGAGATGGGAACAACTTTTCAGACTCCACAAACTATTACAATCCACAGGTCGTGTCTATTACTTGGTTTAAATGTTAAGAATATTAGGAGTCAAGTTGCAGTTCAGAATAATCAGGGTCAAGTATCACTGAACTTAGGTTATTTATTTTATAAATGCTACATAGAGATTAGTAGTTCTTAATATATAATTAAGATTCAATAAGTGGGTCATGTTATACAAGAGCACATCTGGAGTCTGAGAAATATGTTAATTTGTTCCTGATCTCAAGAAGCTTCCCCAAGAATGTAAGAATTTAATTTATTGTAGATTATTTGGACTTCTTTCCAGGCTTTATTTTCTCAACCTGGGGAGGTTGAATATGAACCTAAAGTGGATGAACAAGAGTAGCCATTTAGAGATTCATTATTTTTTCTAATAGGAAATTTATGAGGTTATGTTTTTATCCCAAATACATGAGTGTGTACATAATGGAGGGGTACGTATTTTTCTAAAATCAAGGATTCCTTGAAGGTATTGTAAAGAAAGAAAATAAAGGTAAGGTAGGTTTATTTATTGAAGTTTCTTAAGCAAAGTTCAATTTCCACATTTTTAATAAATTCTCATTTAAACAATTATTACTCATATATGTACTTATGTATAAATACAGTTTTGTATGCTGACAATGCACTTCTGTGCTAATAGCTACTTACTTTTAACATTGTAGGCATTCTGTGAACACTTAATTGTATGTGCAGGACACTGAGGGGTCATCTGTTCTCATGTACCCTACAGCAAAATAATATGTACTGAATCATGAACTTAGCTATGACAAGGACAGGTCACAATGACACTTGCTGAAGGGTCACTACATGTGATTAATTCTAACATAAACATAGAAGACTCATGGCTAAAACCAAGCAGTAACTGAACCACCATGGTATTTAGCGATGTTTTATAGTCAGATGCCTATTCCACACATGCCAGCACACACTGCTAGTTAACAACTCATACATTGCAAGAAGAGGCATTTTATGCTTTAAGTGGAGATTTTAATGATTATATAGAAAATACCTGTTTGTTTTAAAGAAAAATATGTTTTATTTGAGCAATTCAACCAAGAAACATGTTAATAACACAGGACAATGCTTAGGGGGAAATGGAAATATTTTGTGCTCTGAATCATGAGTTTTCCTTTCAATAGTCTAATTTAATTTTAGGGAAAAAATGTTGATTTTGGCTGCCTTCCAAGACATTCTTCATTCCCTCTCTCTCATCTCCAAGAATCCTTCTGCACAGAGTGGTTAGCAGGAAGCGTTTGTTTACTGGTGAGTTGAATGTTAAAGCATTTTAACATCTCCCTTTTAATTCTCCCAATATGTATGTGAAGGGAAAGAATGGATCAATAGGGGTGCTGCTTAGGCGTCCCCATGAAGGAGGCAGAGGACAAGAGAATGAGAGCAGTTCTCTATGTGAGGTACAGATTCTCTAGGGGTGAATAACCCAGGCATTGACTACACCGCTGTGGGCTGCAATACAGTTCCCTAGGAAGACAAAACATTGAGAGTCAGTTCCGGAGCCACATGATTCCCACAGAAATGAGGCCTGAGGCCAACAGCTCCAGCTGTACATTCTTATTTTGAAGTACCTGGAAACCACCCTAAATGATTTCCTGTGTCCTTAAGTCCTTCTTTACCCCGTAACCACTTCTGTGACCAGCAGCAGCTTGTGGACAAAGTGCTATGTTCCATCTTCTTCAGCTTTCTTTATTTAAGAGTGATAGTGCAGCTGCCATTCTCTCTCTCTTAAAAGCCTGGCTGAATTCTGTGATGAAGATGTTTGTATTAGAGAAGGTTCTTAGATACAGTCATGGATGTCCAGATTGGGGTTTTCTTGAGTAAATTGTAGTGAGAGCATTTGAACTTGCCATTTTACAATTTTTCAATCAGAGATCTCACATTTATTAGCCTCCAGTTTTCAATCTATACTTCTTATTCTTTAAGAACCTATAACAGTCAGCACCACCTCTTTTTTTGTATGTTGTCAATTCTGACACGTGTTCAGTCACTTGATCAGTTTGACACTGATTTTTCTGGGCTATTTGTATTTCATTTAATCTTTGTAAGGAATTTTTTAGTTTTAGTTTTCATCTTGTATATGTTAATTATTGTACCTCTATCATTATTACTACGCTGCTTTTGTTAAATATAATTTATTTTACTTTTAGCTTTCAAAGCAGACAATATGACCACTAGCTTAAATATGCTCAACTTCTTTGTGTAACTATCAGCCCCTTCCTGACCACTGCTCACGCCATCATTTCTAAACACATTTTTATAAACTTGTGTGCTAACATGCTGTTTTCATTTCCTTTAGAGTTTCTCCTTTTGACAGTTTGTGTATCCACGAGTGAATTATTATGTTTTCAAATATTTATGGATTTTTTATGTCAATCTGTTATTGATTATTAATTTAATTCTGTTTGATTAAAGAATATAGTTAATTATTTTAAATTCATTGAGTTCTGAAGCTTCCAAAGGTTCCATTTTAATGAAAAACAATTAGTATTCTGCTGCACTATAGAAGGATGTATTATAAATACCAATTATGTCAAGCCATTGACATTGGTATTCAAAGCTTCTGTATCCTTATTGATTTTCTGCATACTTGCTATATCAGTATTGAGAGCCATAAAACTCTGAGTATAATTGTCAATTTCTCCGTTCTACCTATCAGTTCTATTAGTCGCTTCATAAACTTTAAATCACTGATACTGGTACACCATCATCTAGATTTGTAATAATAGTTTTTGGTACATTAAAGGTTTTAACATCTAAAAGTGATGTTTTGTTCTACACAGCATTCTTTTCCCTGAAATCCAAATTTCTTAATCTGCCTAAAACTAGTTCACCTGTCTACTGATTAATGACAATGTGGGGTATTTTTTAAAAAACTTTTATGTTTGACATATTTGTAATTTTTTTAGTTAAAATAAATTTCACATGCACATGTGCATGCATATCATGTTATACCTTTTATACATATATACTGTAGTTACATCATTTATACCCCTCCCTGTCTCCTGTGTGCCATCATTCCTTCTCAAATTCATGAATTCTTCTTTCATATAGTGTTGCACTGTTGACTGTTGTATTTCTGTGTGTGGGAGAGGGACTGGTATTTGTGTGTATGCATGTGTATATGAGGTGTGTGTGTGTGTGTGTGTGTGTGTGTGTGTGTGTGTGTGTGTGTGTGTGTATGAGAGAGTGAGTGAGTATGTGTATGTCTGGTGTTTGTGTGTATGAGTGTATATGAGAGGTGTGTGTGTATAATCTGTTGATTCCAATGTGTCATTCATAGATACATATGTTTAGATTTGGCCACTTGATCCCTTGAGATTAGTTAACCTATCAGGGTCTTATTGCTGGAGAAAACTGATTCTCCTCTCTCAGTGCAATCAATTAATTATCTATGGCCCTATATCTAGTTGTAAGGCATTATGATATTTATGCTATTTATGTTGGTATGACACCTGGGTTTTTGTTGAAATTTTTCTGGTCTTCTTTAGGGAACACTGTTGTCAAGATTCCATGGATATCACTTTCCTGTCATAAACAGCTATCTCATGGCAGACAGCATGGTTCTCTGGTTCGTACCCAAGGCCAGTTGTTCTCAGTACCTTAGGCAGTTCTGGATTTCTGTGATGGTCTCTGTCTGCTGAAAAAAGAAGCTTCTTCGATGAGTGGTAAGAGCTACACTGATCTGTGGATATAGTTATGAGTATTAAGAATGAATTTGGAAGCAGGCAGTGGTGGCACACGCCTTTAATCCCAGGACTTGGGAGGCAGGGGCAAGCGGATTTCTGAGTTCGAGGCAAGCTTGGTCTACAAAGTGAAATCCAGGATAGCCAGGGCTATACAAAGAAATCCTGTCTTGAAAAACAAAACAAACAAACAAACAAACAAACAAACAAAAAAGAATGAAGTTGGGGATTGGAATGTTTCAGGAAATTGGAATTGGTGGTGATTCCTTCTCCTCTGGGGTCCATGACATCACCAGCTAGGTTTATAACACTAAGCATGATTTCCTCTTTAAGGGCTTCTCTCTCTTCTTTGGTCCCTTTTAACATTCTTGGAACCTGAAGTTACTCTATGTTATATGTTCATATCTAAAGATTCTAAGCTAGGAATTACAAATAAGAGATGAAATGTGACATTTGTCTTTCTGGCTCTGAGTTACCTCACTCACTATACATATTTTAGTTCTATCTATTTACCTCCAAAGTTTGTGATTTAAGTTTTCTTTATAGATGAATGGGATTCAATTCTCTACATTCACTACATTTTTATTATCAACACATGAATTTAAAGACATTTAAATTATTTCCATTTCCGACATATTGTAAATAAAATAACAATAAACATGGCTTATCAAGTATCTGTGGGGGTAGGATGATAAATCTACTGGGCACATAATAAGGAGTGGTATAGCTTAATTATATGGTAGAATTAGTTTTAGCTTTTTGACAATTCCCCACACTTATTTCCAGACTAGTTAAACCAATTTTCATTCTCAATGACAATGAATGAGATTTCTCCTCTCTCCACATCCGTGTCTGCATTTGTTATTTGGTTTTTTTTTTTTTTTGAATGTAACCATTCTGACTAGGGAAAAATGAAATCTCATAGTATTCTATTTTGCATTTTCCCAGTTGCAAAACTAGGAAACTAGGTGGCTGAACATATATGTATGCATATAAATATATACATGTATATAAAACTAATTATATATATGTATATAATATAGTATATGTACAAAATTAAATTATGCCACTTGAGATTATAATGATGTACTTAAGAACTGTAATCTATCTAATAAAATATTCAATGCCAGGAATATGGTATCTATCTTTGAGCTGATGATCTTGGGAGTACAAGAATTTCCCAGAACAATGTAGACTATTTCCATTGCCAATGGTTGCCTCAGGCCTTGAAGATAAGTTTCTGTTGTTGAAAATTTTACATATTTCAGACACAGGACTTGAAGGAATCTAGTGTAAAAGACCTGGAAGCCTTATCCCAAAGGAATAGCTCTGACAAGTGTGTCTTCTTACGTCAATGAGCCTAATCTGAACAACCCTCCCCTAGATGCACAAAATCTTCTCTCTTCAAGGTCGAGATACTGTCAAGATGAAAATCAAAGCTAAAAACCATACTAGTGGGAGACTTACTTTCCGAAATCATCCTACTCCCTGACATAGCCTGATAACTTCTACTGATCCTGATCTATTTTCTGAGCACAAGGGAAATCCTAATGTAATTCCTAAACATTTTCCCAGAATGCAACCCTTTCCTTCCTTATCTTGCATATCATATCAGGTATAGATTTTAGGTTCTGTCAGTTCGCAACCCTTGTGCTTTTGCTCTGAAATCTCCTGATCCTCTCTTTATTTGTCCCATAGCTCAGAGAAGTTATAGTCTTACATAAATAAACACAATGCCAATTTTTGGTGCAGGGAAAAATACAGGAACAAGCACAAAATAAGTTTATTAAAATCTATGATCCAATGCACACAACAAGCTCCGTCAGACTCTTTCCACTCAGTCTGAATTTCAGTAAAGTTTAGTAATCAGATTGCTAAATTGGGAAATGAAAGAATTCTTTATCATGTGTCTCATATTATTAGTTTCAAGTTTGTGTGTACCACTAAAGTCAGGAGAAGGCATGGAGGGAGGAGTTACAGAAGATGCTGGGATCCAAATGCAGATATATGGAAGAGCAGTGAGGGTTCTTAACTTCTGAACCATCTCTTTAGGCCCAGCATTCTGTTCTTGAACTAGAAACTAATCCTTTCTTCCTGATAGCTCAACTTACTCAGGAGAAACTCTGGACAGCAAACTAATGATTGCTTATTTATCATCCATTGTGAAAGACTTGCTCTTTATGTTTTTCAGTGCATTAGTATTAAATACTCCCAAATGTTCCAACCTGGAGCTTTTCTACTGCACACAAATATAAAGCATGACATGTGTGTCCCATAATTGTAAGTGACAGGCAGTGTCTTACCTATGAATTCCAGTCATTTGCAAATAGAAGAACATGCTTTAGCAATCCCCAAATACTGTCCTGTCCATTCCAGGCAAAAGTCCCATCCAGAGGTAGAGAGTGGTGGCCTCTTACTTTCCCTTCCGGAAGATTTGTAAATGTCTATTGTCAAATGTCGTTTTTCTCTATTTGCCAAAAGAAAAAAAAAGTAGAATATAAAACAGCAACACTGCCAAGAACTGTATCATGTGGACACTTAAAGCTGCATAAACAACTGCAGATTTGATATCCTTATATTAGAGGAAGGAAAAGGAACAATAACATAGAATGGGTAAAACAAGAGATGTGAAATTCCTCTCATGCACCTCTGCCCAGCCATATGCTGTTGCTCAAAGTGAACATCCAGCCACTGAGAAAAATCCTTTTGGAAGAATAACCTAGCAAAACTTTCCAAATAACTTCTTCTAAAGTATGGCTAGTATGAACTTACACAGGACCCACAGTCATAAATCAAAAACCTACAAATGTTGAATGGATTAATAAATGAATTATTATTACTGCCTGCTAAAAAGTGAAGGAAGTAAAGGGGATTGCAATCCGATAGAAAGAACAATATCAACTAACCAGACCACCCAGAGCTCCCAGAGACTAAACCACCAACCAAAGAATACAACTGGAGGAACCCATGGCTCCAGATGCATATATAGCAGTGGATGGCCTTATCTGGCATCAATGGGAGGGGAAGCCCTTGGTCCTGTGAAGGCTTGATGCCTCAGCATGGAGGATGCTAGAGCAGTAAGGTGGGAATGGGTAAGTGGGTGGAGGAGCACCCTCATAGAGGCAAAGGGGAAGGGGGACAGGATGGGGGGTTTGTGGAGGGGATACCAGAAAGGGGGATATCATTTGAAATTTAAATGTTTAAAATGATTAATAAATGTAAAATAATCAGTAAAAACTATTCCTAACATAAAAGCCAAGAAATCTCCGGTTGAGGTATAATCATACACAGAGTATTTCACATCTTTAAATTTCATGAAATTTGAGGTGGTGGTTGTTTTTATCTCTTGGTGTTAATGTTTATAACCAAGCAATGCAATATCAAGCAATGTGGAAATTAAAACAGTAAGCTATTACATAAAACTAATTAGGTTATATAACTGCTCACATGGAATAACATCAGATTTGTAAAATATGTTAATGTTGTAGAGAAATATAAGGCTAGAAAGAAAAATGAATCTCAGACATGTAAGAAAGCCTTTTCTTCAGCAGGCAATGAGCAGATGCTGATGAATTAGAACAAAGAGATTTGTGTACCCATGGGTTGAATTCCCTCTGTTGAAGTAAGAGAGAAAGTTGAAGTGCTGCTTGTAATTAAATTACAGAATTATATGAATGACAGATAAAGAAGACAAAATATGATTTTGGGAATTTTGTGAGTTTGTTGGAAGTGAAAGAGAACATCTTCAGCTAAATTGAATCTCAGGACATTCTCAAGCGGATATCAATATCTGTTGCAAAGAGGTATTACAAACCCAATTGAGAGATTTGGTATCAATAAAGAAATGCATGTCATTCTTTAGAAGGGAATCTGTAATCCAGAGGGAGAAGCATCCAAGTATCAAAGGAGCAGAAGCCTTGACCCGGGTCTTTTCTTGATGGCAGGTGTTAACCAAATGAAAAGAGACTTGAAACAGTTAGGACACTACCTAATCACCCAACCAAGTGACAGTGTGAGTCTGACCTGGATCAGTGACAGCAGACACGGGAAGAAAGGAAAGAATAAGAAGACATTTATGTTACTATGTCTTTAAATTGAATAGAAATCCCATTTGTATGTGGCTGGCTGATTGTGTCTATCATTGTCCCTCTCAAAGTTGACTGGTAACTGGTAACACCTGGAGAAGCTTTCTGAAATGGCACCATACATCAACATCTTCACAAAGTTTCCTCAAATCTGATTCAATATGTACATAAAAAATTTTGGGAGTCTTACTAAAATTTTAGGTAATATCAGTGAACAGCCAAATATTGAGAACTGTGTATTTGGTCACCCATTTCACCCATCCCCAGCTTTGTCTCGAAATGAACTTAACTGAAGTTGAAGATATTAAATTTTTATTTGTGTTATACCACCTTGAAAGCAGAAGAAAGTAGTAAATATTTGAGTGTGCCACTAAGGTATTTAAGACTGATACACTGTCCCTTCTGGTCAGTGCCAGCTCTGGGCCACCTTGGGTGTGAACTCATCAAACAGTCCCACAATTTTCCAAGAAAATGATGGTCCCCCCCAAAAAGCGGAAGTAGCCATTATAATATCAAATAAAATCAACTTTCAACCTAAAGTTCTCAAAAAAAAAAAAAAAAAAAAAGGTAAGGAGGGACACTTTTTACTCATCCAAGTTAAAATTTATCAAGATTAACTCTCGATTCTGAACATCTAAGCTGAAAATGCAAGGGGATCCACATTCATTAAAGAAACTTTGCTAAAATTCAAAGCACACATTACATCTCACATAATAGTAGTGGGAGACTTCAACACCCTACTCTCATCAATGTACAGATCCTAGAAACAGAAAACAGAAACAGTGAAACTAACAGAAGTTACAAAGCAAATGGATTATATGTATATGTATATATATACATATATGTATATATATATGTATATATATACACATATATAGGTATATGTGTATGTGTGTGTGTGTGTGTGTGTGTGTATATATATATCTCCAAAAAAAAAAGGATATACCTTCTTCTCAGCACCTCATGGTACCTTCCCAAAAACTGACCATATAATCAGTCAACAAATGGGCCTCAGCAGATACAAAAATATTGAAATAATCCCATGCACCCTATCAGATCACCACGGACTATGGCTGATCTTCAGTAACAACATAAATAATAGAAAACCCACATACATGTGAAAGTTGAGAAACACTCTACTCAAAGATAACTTGGTCAAGGAAGAAATAAAGAAATGAAAGACATTTTAGAGTTTAATGAAAATGAAGTCACAACATACCCAAACTTATGGAACACAATGAAAGCAGTCCTAAGAAGAAAACTCATACCTCTGAGTGCCTCCAAAATGAAGCTGGAGCAGCTTGACAACACACCTAAAATCTCTAGAACATAAGGAAGCAAATTCACCCAAGAGGAGCAGAAGGCAAGAAATAAACTCAGGGCTGAAATCAACCAAATGGAATTAAAAAAAAAAAAAACTATAGAAAGAACCAAACCAGCAGCTGGTTCTTTGAGAAAATCAACAAGATAGATAAATCCCTAGCCAGACTAATTAGAGGGCACGAGGACATTATTCCTAATTAACAAAATCAGAAATGAAAAGGGACATACAGTAACATAATCTGAGGAAACCCAAAATTTCATCAAAGCCTACTACAAAAGTATATACTCAATAAAACTGGAAAACCTAAATGAAATGGACAATTTTCTAGACAGATATCGGGTACCAAGGTTATATCACGATCAGATTAATGATCTAAACTGTCCCATATCCCAGACAGAAACAGAAACAGTCATTAAAAGTCTCCCAACCAAAAAAAAAAAAAAAAAAAAAAAAAGCCCAGGACCAGATGGGTTTAGTGCAGAGTTCTATCAGGCCTTCAAAGAGGACCTAATTCCAATTCTCCTCAAACTATTCCAGCAAATAGAAACAGAAGGTTCTCTATTCAGTTCTTTCTATGAAGCCTCAATTACTCTGAGACTTAAACCATACAAAGACTCAACAAGGAAAGAGAACTTCAGAGCAATTTCCCTTATGAATATCCATCCAAAATTACTCAATAAAATTCTCACAAACCAAATCCAAGAACACATGAAAACGATCATCCATCATGATCAAGTAGGTTTCATCCCAGGGATGCAAGGATGGTTAAATATATAGAAATCCATCAACGTAATCCATTCTATAAACAAACTCAAAAACAAAAACACATGATCATCTCAGTAGATGCTGAGAAAGCATTTGGCAAATTCCAACACCCATTCATGAGAAAAGTCTTGGAACTATCAGGAATTCAAGGCCCATACCTAAACATAATGAAAGCCATATACAGCAAACCAGTAACCAATATCAAACTAAATGGTGAGAAAGTGGAAGCAATCATACTAAAACCAGAGACTAGACAAGGCTGCCCCCTCTCTTCCTACCCATTCAATATAGTACTTGAAGTCCTAGCCAGAGAAATTAGACAACAAAAGGAGATCAAAGGAATACAAATTGGAAAGGAAGAAGTCAAAATATCACTATTTGCAGATGATATGATAGTATATATAAGTGATCCTAAAAATTCCACCAGAGAACTCCTAAACCTGATTAACAGTTTTAATGCAGTAGCTGGATATAAAATTAACTAAAACAAATCAGTGGCCTTTCTGTACACAAAGGATAAACAGGCTGAGAAAGAAATTAGAGAAATAACACCCTTCAAAGTAGTCACAAATAATATAAAATACCTTGGTGTGATTCTAACTAAGGGAGTGAAAAATCTGTATGATAGGAACCTCAAGTCTCTGAAGAAAGAAATCGAGGAAGATTTCAGAAGATGGAAAGATCTCCCATGCTCATGGATTGGCAGGATTAATACACTCAAAATGGCTATCCTGCCTAAAGCAACCTATAGATTCAATGCAATCCCCATCAAAATTACAACTCAATTCTTCACAGAGTTAGAAAGGGCAATTTACACAATTCATCAGGAATAACAAAAATCCTAGGATAGTAAAAAACTATTCTCAGCAATAAAAGAAACTCTGGTAGAATCACAATCCCTGACCTCAAACTGTACTACTGAGCAATTATGATAAAAAACTGCATGGTACTGGTACACTGACACACAGGTAGACCAATAGAATGGAATTGAATACCCAGAAATGAACCCACACACATATGGTCACTTGATCTTTGACAATGGAGCTAAAACCATCCAGTGGAAAGAAGACAGCATCTTCAACAAATGGTGCTGTCTCAACTGGTGGTTACCACGTAGAAGAATGCAAATTGATCCAATCTTATCTCCTTGTACAAAGCTCAGTTCTAAGTGGATCGAGGACCTCCTCATAAAACCAGAGACACTGAAACTTATAGAGGAGAAAGTGGGGAAGAGCCTCAGATATATGGGTACAGGGGAAAGATTTCCAAACAGAACAACAATGGCTTGTGCTGTAAGATCAAGAATCAACAAATGTGACCTCATAAAACTGCAAAATTTCTGTAGGGCAAAAGACACTATTAATAAGATAAAATGGCAACCAACAGATTTGGAAAAGATCTTTACCAATCCTAAATCACATAGGTGGTTAATATCCAATATATATAGACAACTCAAGAAGTTGGACTCAAGAAAACCAAATAACTCTATTAAAAATGGGGTGCAGAGCTAAATAAAAAATTCTCGCCTGAGGAATGCAGAATGGCTGAGAAGCACCTAAAAATATGTTTGACTGAAAGAACCTAGTGGGGAAACCCCACTCAATTCCCAATTTGGTGTGCACCCAAGAATCATGAACAAAACAGAACGCCTTGATGTAAAAACACGAGGTAGTTGAATGTCAGAACGTCAGGTGGAAACGTATCTCATGCAGGACACAGTGGATTCGACCACAAGGCTTGAAAGCTAGGGGTTTTTATAGAAAAGGGGCTGGGGCTGGGGGAGGAATTGGCACAGTTTCACATTATTGGTTCATTTATACATCAGCAGGCTATTAACATTTAACTTAGGTCAGAAGGGCTGGAGATAGGGAGGTGCTGGGCCAGTCCAGACATGTCATTCTCTATATCTTTATGGCCAAGCAGCCTCAGGAATGTCTTAATGATGGGCCTGCCCAGGCATGTCCTGGCCTGTTCTGCTATGTTCTCAGCCTCAGGTTTCAAAGCTCACAAACAACTCTTTGGGCTATTTGACATAAATTACATGAATCACAGGTCTCAAGTTTTATTTTCTTTCACAATATCCCTAATCATCAGGGAAATGCAAATCAAAACAACCCTGAGATTCCACCTCACACCAGTCAGAATGGCTTTGATCAAAAACTCAGGTGACAGCAGATGCTGGTGAGCATTTGGAGAAAGAGGAACACTCCTCCATTGCTGGTGGGACTGCAAGCTAGTACAATCCCTCTGGAAATCAGTTTGGAGGTTCTTCAGGAAATTGGACATAGTTCTACAAGAAGATCCAGCAATACCACTCCTGGGCATATACCCAGAAGATACTCTACCATGTAATAAGGACACATGCTCTACTATGTTCATAGCAGCCTTATTTATAATAGCTAGAAGCTGGAAAGAAACTAGACATCCCTGAACATAGGAATGGATACAGAAAATGTGGTACATTTACACAATGGAGTATATGTAGCTATTAAAAACAATGAATTTATGAAATTCTTAGGAATCACAATCACAAAAGAATGCACATGATATGCACTCACAAATAAGTGGATATTAGCGCAGAAGCTCAAATTCCTTCTGAGAAGGGGGAACAGAATACCCATGGAAGGAGTTACAGAGACTAAGATCAAAGCAGAGACTGAGGGAACAACCATTCAGAGACTGCCCCACTTGAGGATCCATCCTATAAACAACCATCAAACCCAAACACTATGGCATATGACAATAAGAGCTTGCTAACAGGAGCCTGATATAGCTGTCTCCTGAAGTTCTCTGCTAGTGCCTGGCAAATACAGAAGTGGATGCTCACAGTCATCCATTGGATGGAGTACAGGTCCCCAATGAAGGAGCTAGAGAAAGTACCCAAGGAGCTCAAGTTGTTTGTAGCCCCATAGGAGGAACTTCAATATGAACTAATCAGTACCCTCAGAGCTCATGGGTCTAAACCACCAAAGAAAACACATAGTGGGACTCATGGCTCTTGCTGTATATGTAGCTGAGGATGGCCTAGTCAGTCATCAATGGGAGTAGAGGTCCTACGTCCTGTGAAGGTTCTATGCCCCAATATAGGGGAATGCCAGGGCCAGGATTGGGTGTGGGTGGGTTGGGAAGCAGGTGTTGGGGGGTCGGGTAGGGGATATTTGGAGGGGAAACTAGGAAAGTGGATAACATTTGAAATGTAAACCAAGAAAATATCTAAGTTAAAAAAAAGAGAAAGGAAAAATAAGACTGATGCACTAACACAAATATGAAATAGAAGTTTTGCATGGGTAGATGAGCCTCTTCAGAACATTATAAACTTTTTTTGACAGATGCAGCTCAGACTGGCCCTGGGAACAGAATCAGAACAAAGGCATTATTTTGTGGTACTAAAGGGAAACATCTCATGGTAAAAAATATCCAAAAACCAATAATGGAGCTTAAAATGAGAAAGTATAATGCAGACTGAACAAAATTGCAATTATGAAATATTTATTAAAAGTGAATATTTCAACAGCAAAACCAAGTATAATATGAACAATTTTGTATTCTTCCCTGTCATCAAAAATTCTGAAAAAGTTGAAACAGACTGATGGATCCATGGGATAAATGGAATCCAGCTCTCCATTTCTCCAACCTTAGCACTTCCAGGTATAATTTACTGGAGGTTGTATAACTGCCAGCTTTCTCCCTCCAAGTAGAATATTTCTGAGTATGTCTTCCTTATCTCCCAATAGCATAAAGCCCAAATTGTACATTTGGCATGTTCTTTTTGGCCTCTGATGTCTTTTCCTTATCTGTTGTTATGGACTGAATATTTTGACCACTCCCACATCCAGACACTGAAACTTTTCATCAGTTGGATGGCATCAGGTAGTAAAGATTGTACTAGGAAAAGGCTTTGGCATGTAACTGGAATTGGATATGATTATGAAGATGGAGGATTATGAGGATAATACTAACACATGGTATTAGTGCCCTGTAGCTGGCCAGAAGCCATGGATGAAAGGGAGTCTGGAAATTAAAGAGGGATATGGTATGAGAGAAGGATGAAGACAAGATAGAGTTTCTAATCAAGGCTCAAAGTTTGCTTTTCAGTACTGTGTTCCTAGAGGGAAAGCCCATAGACCCCATCCTTTGTTTTGGCTGGATTATGTTGCAAAGCAAGCTCATCAGGCAGTCTACTCCTGTAGGAAATTGCAAATATGGTGAAGACAGAGATTCCAGTTAGGTCATAAAACCATTGTAGGTCAGTTTAGCCTACTCAAGGCTGGAGGAAGGGCACAATTTCCCCCCCTTTTTTTTTAATGAAAATGTATGTGTTTTATAGTTTGGTTTTGTGGTGTGTAGAAAATCCAAGAGAAATATGAATGAATCGATGTACACATATAATCACATAAGTAGTACAGAACAAATTAATTCTTTCTATAAGACATTAAAAGAACACACTAACTTAAAACATCCCCAATTTTTTGTCTTTTATGCCAGCTGAACTTTGTCATCCTTTTTAGTTATATGGAATATTTCATGATAATTGATAAGCAGGCTTATCCAGCCACTCCATGATATGATAGACACACATGCTGTATTAATTTTTCTTCATAGAAATCAATAGTATAACATACAAAAAACATCCTTAATGACCATATTCAAGTACAGACCTTTTTTTAAAATTAGGTATTTTTCTCATTTACATTTCCCAATGCTATCCCAAAAGTCCCCCATATCCCCCCCCCACTCCTCTACCCACCCACTCCCCCTTTTTGGCCCTGGCATTCCCCTGTGCTGGGGCATATAAAGTTTTCAAGTCCAATGGGCCTCTCTTTCCAGTGATGGCCAACTAGGCCATCTTTTGATACATATGCAGCTAGAGACAAGAGCTCCGGGGAGTACTGCTTAGTTCATATTGTTGTTCCACCTATAGGGTTGCAGTTCCCTTTAGCTATTTGGGTACTATCACTAGCTCCTCCATTGGGGGCCCTGTGATCCAGCCAATAGCTGACTGTGATCATCCACTTCTGTGTTTCCTAGGCCCCGGCATAGTCTCACAAGAGACAGCTCTATCTGGGTTCTTTCAGCAAAATCTTGCTAGTGTATGCAATGGTGTCAGCGTTTGGAAGCTGATTATAGGATAGATCCCTGGATATGGCAATCACTAGATGGTCCATCCTTTCGTCACAGCTCGAAATTTTGTCTCTGTAACTCCTTCCATGGGTGTTTTGTTCCCAATTCTAAGAAGGGGCAAAGTGTCCACACTTTGGTCTTCATTCTTCTTGAGTTTCATGCGTTTAGCAAATTGTATCTTATATCTTGGGTATCCTAAGTTTCTGGGCTAATATCCACTTATCAGTGAGTACATGTTGTGTGAGTTCCTTTGTGATTGGGTTATCTCACTCAGAATGATGCCCTCCAGGTCCATCCATTTGCCTAGGAATTTCATAGTCATTGTTTTTAATAGCTGAGTAGTACTCCATTGTGTAAATGTACCACATTTTCTGTATCCATTCCTCTGTTGAGAGACATCTGGGTTCTTTCCAGCTTCTGGCTATTATAAATAAGGCTGGTGTGAGGTGGACTCTCAGAGTTGTTTTGATTTGCATTTCCCTGATGATTAAGGATGTTGAACATTTTTTCAGGTGCTTCTCTGCCATAAGATATTCCTCAGGTGAGAATTCTTTGTTCAGTTCTGAGCCCCATTTTTAAATGGGGTTATTAGATTTTATGGAGTCCACCTTCTTAAGTTCTTTATATATATTGAATATTAGTCCCCTATCTGATTTCGGATAGGTAAAGATCCTTTCCCAATCTCTTGGTGGTCTTTTTGTCTTATTGAAGGTGTCTTTTGCCTTGCAGAAACTCTGCAATTTATGAGGTCCCATTTATCGATTCTCGATGTTACAGCACAAGCCATTGCTATTCTATTCAGGAATTTTTCCCCTGTACCCATATCTTCGAGGCCTTTCCCTACTTTCTCCTCTATAAGTTTCAGTGTCTCTGGTTTTATGTGGAGTTCCTTAATCCTTAATCCACTTAGATTTGACCTTAGTACAAGGAGATAGAAATGGATCAATTCGCAATCTTATACATGATAACAGCCAGTTGTGCCAGCACCATTTGTGGAAAATGCTGTCTTTTTTCCACTGGATGGTTTTAGCTCCCTTGTCAAAGATCAAGTGACCATAGGTGTGTAGGTTGATATCTGGGTCTTCAATTCTGTTCCATTGGTCTACTTGTCTGTCACTATACCAGTACCATGCAGTTTTTATCACAGTTGCTCTGTAGTACAGCTTTAGGTCAGGCATGGTGATTCCACTAGAGGTTCTTTTATCCTTGAGAAGAGATTTTGCTATCCTAGGTTTTTTGTTATTCCAGATGAATCTGCCAATTGCCCTTTCTAATTCGTTGAATAATTGAGTTGATATTTTGATGGTGATTGCATTGAATCTGTAGATTGCTTTTGGCAAAATAGCCATTTTTACTATATTGATCCTGCCAATCCATGAGCATGGGAGATCTTTCCATCTTCTGAGATCTTTAATTTCTTTCTTCACAGACATGAAGTTCTTATCATATGATGTTTCACTTCCTTAGTTAGAGTCATGCCAAGGTATTTTATATTATTTCTGACTATTGAGAAGGGTGTTGTCTCCCTAATTTCTTTCTCACCCTGTTTATCCTTTGTGTACAGAAATGCCATTGCCTTGTTTGAGTTAATTTTATATCCAGCTACTTCATTGAAGCTGTTTATCAGGCTTTGGAGTTCTCTGGTGGAATTTTTAGGGTCACTTATATATACACTATCATATCATCTGCAAAAAGTGATATTTTGACTTCTTCCTTTCCAATTTGTATCCCCTTGATCTCCTTTTGTTGTCTAATTGCTCTGGTTAAAACTTCAAGTACAATGTTGAATAGGTAGGGAGAGAATTGTCTAGTCCCTGATTTTAGTGGGATTGCTTCCAGCTTCACGCCATTTACTTTGATGTTGGCTACTGGTTTGCTGTAGATTGCTTTTATCATGTTTAGGCATGGGCCTTGAATTCCTGATCTTTCCAAGACTTTTATCATGAGTGGGTGTTGGATTTTCTCAAATGCTTTCTCAGCATCTAACGAGATGACCATGTGGTTTTTGTCTTTGAGTTTGTTTATATACTGGATTATGTTGATGGATTTCCATATATTGAACCATCCCTGCATTCCTGGGATGAAACCTACTTGGTAAGGATGGATGATTGTTTTGATGTGTTCTTGGATTCGGTTAGGAAGAACTTTATTGAGGATTTTTGCATCAATATTCATAAGGGAAATTGGTCTGAAGTTCTTTATCTTCATTGGGTCATTTTGTGGTTTAGGTATCAGAGTAATTGTGGCTTTATAGAATGAGTTGGGTAGAGGATTTTCTGTTTCTATTTTGTGGAATAGTTTGTGAAGAACTGGGATTAGATCTTCTTTTAAGGTCTTATAGAACTCTGCACTAAAACCATCTGGTCCTGGGCTTTTTTTGGCTGGGAGACTATTAATAACTGCTTCTATTTCTTTGGGGGATGTAGGACTGTTCAGATAATTAACCTGATCTTGATTCAACTTTGGTACTTGGTATCTGTCTAGAAACTTCTCCATTTCATCCAGGTTCTCCAGTTTTTTTGGGAATAGCCTTTTGAAGAAGGATCTGATGGTGTTTTGGATGTCTTCAGGATCTCCTGTTATGTCTCCCTTTTCATTTCTGATTTTGTTAATTAGAATGCTTTCCCTGTGAGCTCTAGTGAGTCTGGCTAAGGGTTTGTCTATATTGTTGATTTTCTCAAAGAACCAGCTCCTGGTTTGGTTGATTCTTTGAATAGTTCTTGTTTCCACTTGGTTGATTTCGCCCCTGAGTTTGATTATTTCCTGCCCTGTACTCCTCTTGGGTGAATTTCCTTCCTTTTTTTCTAGAGCTTTTAGGTGTGTTGTCAAGCTGTTAATGTGTGCTCTCTCTAGTTTGTTTTTGGAGGCACTCAGTGCTATGAGTTTTCCTCTTAGAAATGCTTTCATTGTGTCCCATAAGTTTGGGTATGTTGTGGCTTCATTTTCATTGAATTCTAAAAAGTCCTTAATTTCTTTATTTATTCCTTCCTTGACCAAGGTATCATTGAGAAGAGGGTTGTTCAGTTTCCACGTGAATGTTGGCTTTCTATTATTTATTTTGTTATTGAAGATCAACCTTAGTCCATGGTGATCTGATAGGATGCATGGGACAATTTCAATATTTTTGTA
Organism: Mus musculus; assembly: GCF_000001635.26. Classification (NCBI taxonomy): domain Eukaryota; kingdom Metazoa; phylum Chordata; class Mammalia; order Rodentia; family Muridae; genus Mus; species Mus musculus. The sequence continues at coordinate 38,325,833 of NC_000076.6, forward strand.
TCTGTTGAGGCTTGTTTTGTGACCAATTATGTGGTCAATTTTAGAGGAGGTACCATCAGGTGCTGAGAAGAAGATATATCCTTTTGTTTTAGGATAAAATGTTCTGTAGATATTTGTTTCTGTTAGTTTCACTGTGTCCCTCTTTAGTTTCTGTTTCTATGATCTGTCCATTGGTGAAAGTGGTGTGTTGAAGTCTCCCACTATTATTGTGTGAGGTGCAGTGTGTATTTTGAGCTTTACTAAAGTTTCTTTAATGAATGTGGCTGCCCTTGTATTTGGATTGTAGATATTCAGAATTGATAGTTCCTCTTGGAGGATTTTACCTTTGATGAGTATGAAGTGCCCCTCCTTGTCTTTTTTGATGACTTTGGGTTGGAAGTCGATTTTATTAGATATTAGAATGGCTACTCCAGCTTGTTTCTTCAGACCATTTGCTTGAAAAATTGTTTTCCAGCCTTTCATTCTGAGGTAGTGTCTATCTTTTTCTCTGAGATGAGTTTCCTGTAAGCAGGAAAATGTTGGGTCTTGTTTGTGTAGACAGTTTGTTAGTCTATGTCTTTTTATTGGAGAGTTGAGTCCATTGATATTCAGAGATATTAAGGAAAAGTTATTGTTGCTTCCTGTTATTTTTGTTGTTAAAGATGGCATTTTGTTCTTATGGCTGTCTTCTTTTAGGTTTGTTGAGGGATTACCTTCTTGTTTTTTCTTGGGCGTGGTTCCCATCCTTGTATTGTTTTTTTTGTTGTTGTTTTTTTTTTTTTTTTTTTTTCTGTTATTATCCTTTCAAGGGCTGGATTCGTGGAAAGCTAATGCATGAATTTGGTTTTGTTGTGGAATACTTTGGTTTCTCCATCTATGGTAATTGAGAGTTTGGCTGGGTATAGTAGCCTGGGCTGGAATTTGTGTTCTCTTAGTGTCTGTATAACATTTGTCCAGGCTCTTCTGGCTTTCATAGTCTCTCGTGTAATTCTGATAGGCCTGCCTTTATATGTTACTTGACCTTTTTTCCTTACTGCTTTTAGTATTCTGTCTTAATTTAGTGCATTTGTTGTTCTGATTATTATGTGTCGGGAGGAATTTCTTTTCTGGTCCAGTCTATTTGAAGTTCTGTAGGCTTCTTGTATGTTCATGGGCATCTCTTTCTTGAGATTTGGGAAGTTTTCTTCTATGATTTTGTTGAAGATATTTGCTGGTCCTTTGAGTTGAAAATCTTCATTCTCATGTACTCCTATTATCCGTAGGATTGGTCTTCTCATTGTGTCCTGGATTTCCTGGATGTTTTGATTTAGGATCTTTTTGCATTTTGCATTTTCTTTGATTGTTGTGCCAATGTTCTCTATGGAATCTTCTGCACCTGAGATTCTCTCTTCCATCTTTTGTATTCTGTTGCTGATGCTAGCGTCTATGGTTCCAGATTTCTTTCCTAGGGTTTCTATCTCCAGCGTTGCCTTGCTTTGGGTTTTCTTTATCATGTCTACTTCCCATTTTAGGTCTAGTATGGTTTTGTTCATTTCCATCACCTGTTTGGATGTGTTTTCCTGTTTTTTCTTTAAGGACTTCTACCTGTTTGGTTGTGTTTTCCTGGTTTTTTTTAAGGACTTGTAACTCTTTATCAGTGTTCTCCTGTATTTCTTTAAGTGAGTTATTAAAGTCCTTCTTGATGTCCTCTATCATTATCATGAGATATGCTTTTAAATTTCGGGTCTAGCTTTTCAGGTGTGTTGGGGTGCCCTGGACTGGGCGAAGTGGGAGTGCTGGGTTCTGATGATGGTGAGTGGTCTTGGTTTCTGTTAGTAAGATTCTTACGTTTACCTTTCGCCATCTGGTAATCCCTGGAGTTACTTGTTATACTTGTCTCTGTTTAGGGATTGTTCCTCTGGTGATTCTGTTACCCTCTATCAGCAGACCTGGGAAACTAGTTCTCTCCTCTGAGTTTCAGTGGTCAGAGCAGTCTCTGCAGGCAAGCTCACCTTTTACAGGGAAGGTGCACAGTTATCTGGCAGAGCAGTCTCTGCAGGCAAGCTCACCTCTTACAGGGAAGGTACACAGTTATCTGGCATTTGGACCTCCTCCTGGCTGAAGATGAAGGACCAAAACAGAACCTTTCCCAGAAGCTGTGTTGCTTTGGCCTGTCCCAGAAGCTGTTGATTTCAGTAGTCCACACTCTCACCTGTGCAGACTACTTTCTGCGGAGTCCCGGAACCAAAATGGATTCAGCGGATCCTGAGGCTAGGGCCTCCCCGGCCGGGCAGACCCCTGTCCTCTGGCCAGGAAGGTGGCCAGATGTCTGGAGCCCAAAAACAGCGCTGCCTTAGAAGCTCTGTGGCTCTCGCCTGTCCCAGAAGCTGTTAGCTTCTGTGGTCCACACTCTCGTCTGTGCAGACAACTTTCTGCAGAGTCTCGGAGCCAAGATGGCCCCCGCATATCCTGAGGCAAACACCTCCCGGGCCGGGCAGACCCCTGTTCTCTCCCCTTTTTTGTTTTTTAACGTTGAGCTGGGACTGGATGTGGGTACAAGATTTACTTGTTTCCTATAATCCTGTCTGAAAAATAATCTAGATGATCGTGCCTGTCTTAGGTTGGTGTCTGTATTGTTACTTCTTATCTATCATGGATGACAAACATAGCTTTTGATGTATGCCTCTGTCTTAGGTCAATAGGAGCTCAAGAACACTCTTACCCATATCTGTCCACCAGCCTTCAAAAGCACTCTTTCCCATTCAGACCAAAGCCATGAAGGACATATGAAGGACTTAGTGCATTTCTTCATAGTGATGAATAACTGCTATAATGAATAGCTGAGGTTGCTGAAAGCTATCCTGTGTGAAGGCAATCAATCTGTTTAAGATACAAGGTCCAAAAATTAAAAGTAACAAAATTATAAGTTGAAAGTCATGGGGAAGTGGAAAATCAGAAGTCAAACCATTCCTGATTCTGTCCTTTTTCTCTTTTTCTTTTGGTTAGTCCTTCTTGAACTTTGTTTGTTTGTTTGTTTGTTTTGGGGTTTTTCGAGACAGGGTTTCTCTGTATAGCCCTGGCTGTCCTGGAACTCACTTTGTAGACCAGGCTGGCCTCGAATTCAGAAATCTGCCTGCCTCTGCCCCCTGAGTGCTGGGATTAAAGGTGTGTGCCACCACGCCCGGCTGTCCTTCTTGAACTTTAGCCATAGAATCCTTTACTATTCCTGAATGGTCAATGTAAAAGTAACATTCTTCGTGGAGGGCTGTTCATAGTCCTCCCTGTTGAAGGAATAAAAGATTAACAACTTAAAAACATGCACTAACACTTCTTCAAAATCCAGATCTTGTCCAATTTTATCCACTGGAAATGTAACTTCGTAAAGAACTATAACTAACTTCTAAATATATCTTGGAAAATGTCCAGAACCAGACTTCCAAATGAAAACTGTCATTTCCTTTTTTCTCAATATTGGATTTAGTTTTAGACCAGTCCATGATTGAGTCAGAATAACTGTCACATTAAAGGAAAGAGAAGAGTCATTATAACTTCTTCTTTTGATTAATTTTTCTAAGTCAGTTTCCACAGTCTCCATGTTCTCTGTCCCACAAGGTCTAAAAGCTTGAAGCAAGGCAGATTATCCAATCTTGGATATAGGCAAGCAAAGATGAGTCAAGAACATATGGCCAATATAGGTTTCCTTTAATCATTGTCAGGGCACTCAGCAACCTCACAGGTCAGTAATATTCTTTGTTACAGCTTCAGCATGTCACACCAATCACTCTGGCAGCTAGAATGCTCCTGCAGCATCCTGCAGAAAAAAACACAAACAAGTTATCTTCCCCATATACAATACCTGATCAGGATCATACCATATACCAGTATGTGGTTACTTCCATTTTACCTAGGCATAAGTATTCCTAGTTGTAGGGTGCCAAAAAAAAAGTCAACAGAGTGTTCCTTAGCATTCAAATTTTAAAATTTAAAAAAAATCATGATTTAATTAATGTGGTATACAGGGATATAATTGTCCCTTTTTTGTCTTTTATGAAGACATTGGCTTAAAGTTCCATGGGCCTTGTCCTTTAGGATAATAAGGAATCCCATATGGGTAATAATAATATGGGTAATATTAAATTGTCTACAAAATATCTCAAATGGTTGACTTCACTAGACAGTTCAATTATCTGTTTTAATCTGATTAGGAACACCAAGAGTAGAAAAACAATTCAGGCAATGACTAATTACATTTTTAGTTGCTTCTTCTGGTAAATCAGCTGAAAACAGAAACACTGAAAAGTCACATGTACATATTTTACTTTTCTAAATTCAGAAATAGGAGTACCATCAATTTACAATAACTGATTAGGAATAAGTCCTTGAGGATTAACACCATTATGTGGTACAGATAGAAACTGAGGACATTGATGACAAGTCTTTACAATTTGATGTGCACATTCTTTAGAAATAGCAAATTGTTGTCTCAAGCTATTACTATTTTGACGATGTAAAGAATGAGATTGTATGGCCCATTGTTCCTGTGTAAGGTCTATAATCTGCCTGGTATACAAATCTATTTTGGTATTGCCCTAAGGAGTCAGTCCAGACAATGCAGCATGACCTCTTAAATGTCTTATAAAGTTAAGGAATAGTATGTTCTCTTAAATTGAGTTGTATTTGCATAAATAATTGTAAAATTTAAGAATTAGCAGTATTTTAAAAGGAACAATTTCAAGCAGTTATAAACTATGAACTATATATTGGCTGTTAGTATACAAATTAAAAGCTTGCTTTTTCTACATTTCAAAAACAGTGGCTACGACACATAATTCAATAACCTGTGCTGAAGCAGGGGGAAACTCAAGAGAATAAACATGTGATCCAATCACATACACTGATTTCCCATTAAATGTACCATCTGTAAATACAATAAGCACTTTCTCTAATGGCTATATATGCAAACTTACAGGAAATACAAAAACATTCGTGGAGGCAAATTGTAATATCTTGTCAATTTTGCCTGAAAAATTTGTACATGTAATAGGCCAAATATCAGTATTCTTCAATAGCTAATTTAATTGCTGTTTGGAATAAGGAATAAACATTTCCTCAGGTTCCTAAGACATTCGTTCGAAAATACTTTCATGATTCTATCCTACAATTCTGTATTAACACAGCAACAGCTTCATAATAAAGTGTTCAAACTTTACTTGGAGATGAAAAAAGATGAATCCACATTAATGTTCCCTTTTGCCAAAGAATTGCTATGGACACATGAGTAGCAATAATGCAAACAGCCAACAATTGATTTATCATCTATATAATGTATCTGTTGTTGGCTAATCCTTCTTCTACTTTGTGCAAAGCTATTTGCCCCTCACCAGTTAATTTGCATCCTTCTTGAGAATATAAAACAGAGGCATAAGTCCTCCTGTGGAGAGCTTAAAGTGACATCTTAGCCAATTAACATGTCCTGATATAACCAAGACCCCAAATATTGAAAAAGATATTGCTTTTGAATCTTTTCTTGAGCAACAACTACTCCAAAATTTTAAATCTTGTATAAGAAGAGCAAAGACTTGTAGTAAAATTCTGTCAGAAAGATCAGCTAATAAAATTCCATCCATATAATGAATAATATGCTCTGAAAGATTCAAAGTCCTAACTTCTTGTATTGGAGCAGAAACATTTTTTTTTAACATAATGTAAGGCTATTAGCCATTCCTTGAGGCAAAACTTCCCAATGATATCACTTCACTGGCTCTTTAAAATTACAAGTTCATTAAAGCAAACCCTTTATAATCATCAGAATGCAAAGGAACATTAAAAAACAATCCTCCAAATCCATAATAATTCTATATGCATTTTCTGGACTGGCAGCTAGAGTGGGAAAGCCAAGCTGTAATACCCCCACAAGTTACTAATTTAATTAACCTTCATAAATCTTAAGTTTGAACTTTGTTTTGGATTAATGGAATAACCAATCCTTTGGAGGTGAGTACATAAGCTCCAGTGTCTATTAATCCTTCAAAGCTTTTTTTTTTTTTAATCAGTAATTTAAGGATAGAATTCTTATTAGTAATTGAACCCAGTACACATCAGAGGAACCAAAGAAACTTTGTTCTCTCTCACTCTTAACAAGTTTGGAAGGTAGCAGATGCAAGGTAACTAAAATAAGTTGGTCAATTCTTTGGTTAGCAGGTCCAATAAACACCTTTCTAGGGGCTAGTCAGTATTACCAAGAAAAAAATGAATGTCAAACAAACCTCTTCTGAGGCTACTCTGACCTTTGAACTAACTCAAATGTAAATGTTTAAGGTAGTCCTCTGCAAGGCAACAGCCATAGCCAGACCCTGATTATAAGGGGAACAATTTCTGTACAAAGACAAAGGTATCCAGATAAGCCTTCTTTTCTTTGAATGGCCAGATGGTCACATGGCTGACTACATTAGCATTCTTACAAGACAATTGAGTAATAAAAGGAACTCCTGCCAAAGTCTCCAAAAATTCTACCAGCTCCTTTTAGCAGTTCCTTGGGACCCTGTAAGATAAATTCCCATTGAGACCTCCTTTCCAATTTTGGGGAATTAAATTTGCTTCTACCACTGTATCAAATAAAGCTTGTGTAAAAGGGAGTTGTAGGCCCATACTGTGCAACAGCTGTTTTTAATACTTTTATTACTCTTGCAATCATCTCCACTTGTTTGTTTTGTTTTTTTTCCTTAATTACAAATATGGGTGAGTTAAAAATTCTGAGCCTATGATCGAACTGCAAACTGCAACCAAAAGAACATTGCCAGTTTAATTATAATTTTGAAATTTCTCTTGTAACATCAGAGCATACCACAACTTTGGAAAGCAAAACTCAGCCTCCAACAGACAATCTAGTCTCTCCAAAAACACCAAGTGAAGCCGGGCCATGGTAGCACATGCCTTTAATCCCAGCACTTGGGAGGCAGAGGCAGGTGGATTTCTGAGTTCAAAGCCAACCTGGTCTACAGAGTAATTTCCAGGACAGCCAGAGCTACACAGAGAAACCCTGTCTCGGGAAACAAAAAACAAACAAAACAAACAAAACAAAACAAACAAACAAACAAAACACCAAGTGAATGGCCTCCATTCAAAGTTTTTGGCTGACAGTTCCTGCATATAAATACATGAGAGTGCAGATTTTAATACCTCATTAAAGAGACATTGTTTTAAATCTTATCCTTTATAAATCTAGTTTCTAGGATAAGAATTACACAAAATATTACCCAGTTTAAAGACCTGTTTTCCTGGGTTAGCTCATGCCATGTGTTTAAAATGATTCCAACTCTGAGTTACCAGTTTTAAGCTAACTTTCTGTTACCAATGTTATAAATTTTTATTCATAAGAAGCTGCTGGCCCCTTTAAAAGCAGCTTTTTTCCCCCGCTGTGCTTGGCTCCCAAATACAGTGCAGAGTAACTTATCAGTTTCTGCTTTGCAAGTTGAGACTGCCTTCTAAACAAGCTAAACTAAACCAAGGGATGGATAGCCAGCAGATAAAGTTTTAACCACACAACAAACAACAAAACGAAAACAGATACAAATGGACACACATGGACAGATTGGTGCACCAAGAACAGACAATAGATAGAGAGAAAAGAGAACTTGATGTCCTAAAGGGACCTAAATATAACTTGAACTAAGGATATCTCCGGTAGGAGCCAGAAAAGAAGCAGGACATCTTCTGATTTCCTCCTGTCCCTAGGAGATCTCTGAGATAGCTTATATCCATTTTCCTTCTCTTTTACTAATGCATTCCAGTCAGGGGACAACTGCTTTTCTGAGACCTATTCTCTCTCTATCTTTCTCATGCCATTTGTATACTTACCATACTTACTTCTGGGAACCATGCACAGTATAAATCTACTTGAGCTAAGAATTTTTCTAACATCTGTTTTTTTTAAACCCTGCTCCTCTCACCTGATGCAGCCCTTGGCTGCAGACAAATGCCTATATTGAATTCACCTGTCCCAATTGCACTGTCACCCCTAGGTGAATTCAGCATCAGGGAACACAGAGACTCCAACAAGGTCATAAAACCACTGTAGGTCTGTAGCCTACTCAAGGTTGGGGGAAGGGCACAGTGCCTTCATAAGAATCCTAAACCAGAATGTTTCTAGTGCTTCCCACTGTATGAAAATGGAGGAAAAAGCTGTGTATGAACTAGAAAGTGGCTTCTAATTCACCACAAAATCTATCAGTTCATGATTGCCACTCCAAGTCTCCCAAAAGTATGAGAAATATATTCATGTTGTTTATTAACTATCTTTCTATAGCATGTCTATCATAGAAGTCTGGAACTAGGACAGAAATGCTTCTTTTACCATCCACATCATCAACCAAATCTTTGAAATAGGACATGCACATGCACACGCACACACACACTTCATATTTAATGAACTCATAAAGAAAATTCCTTAACTTTGATGACTCATGGAAGGAGTAATTGTGAATTGAAAAAAATGCAAAGAAATACTAAACTTTTATTAGTTAATCTAGTGAGATGTGTATTGTGTGCTTGAACTTACTTTTAGAGATTTTACAAAAGTGAATCATAAAATAACTAATTACTATATAAAAATTAGAGATATTTAATTGACATTTATAAATGATATATAGGTAAAATTATACAGAATAAAAATTTTCTTCTATTAAACATGTATTTAAGATTCTTCTACATATATACAAACAAAAGAACAATCAGTGCTTCCCAGGACTGATGGAAAGGGAAGGTAGATGGCACCAGAGGAATTTTAGAGCAATGAGAATGTCCTATATGATACTACATAGACAGACAAAAGTCGTTACATATAGGATACATATTACTAAGGAGGACCCATAATAGAAAACACTATTTCAGGTGATGAAGGTGCAACAATGTAGGCTCATCAGTTATGAAAAGGGTCAGTTAAGGAAAGTGTCACTGGCATGAGCTGTTGATGATGCAGGAAGTTGTAGTATTTTGGAGGTAGAGAATATATATGATACATATATATGATGCATATATATGATACATATATATGTATCCAAATATTTTAATTTTGCTGTGAATATGAAAGTATACTAAAAACAAAGCAGATTGTAAAAATTGATGAATTTTTTTAAATGATTGTGTTACTTTAGTACTTATTACCAGTCTAATCATCATCAATGTTAATTAAGGAGGATTATTCAAGTTTTGAAATTATATAGCTTTATGATTCTGGAGTATATGGTTAAAGCTGACAGTTTAGCTCATAAGGTAAAATTGTTTTGCAAATTAATGATTAAATTGTAATTTCTGTATGGACATAATTCCTGGCAGCCACACTTGGGACAGATTAACTAAAACTTAAGTGAAATTAACACCTTTAATTAAAAATAAAACACTCATTCTATTTGATTGTAGATTTATTGGTCATACATGTCACAAGCCATTAGTAGTTACAGGAACACTTTCCTTGCTGGAAAACTAAGACAAATTTCTACTCCTAGAATTATTTGCAAAAAGAAATTTATGTATGTTTCTAATATTGGAAGTAGATCTAACTGTGAATTGTTGGTTTTTATGCACAACTACAGCAAAAATACAATTTTAACCATCTGTTTTAATCTCTTTTCCCAGGCTAACTACCTAAAACAAGTTCTGTTCTCACAGAATCATTTGCGGTTATTAAAGATAAAGTGTTTGAGACTCATGAACTACAGAACTCCATCCCCTAGTGTCTGAGCTCACCATGAACTACTACCTGATCAGAGGCAAGAGAACTGCTCTGGATAAAGACGGCACAATCTATTGTCATCATAACACCTGATGCAAAAAGACCCTGGGGAGTCCATTATATTATCTGGGTCATAATCTAATGTATAGGTAGGGTATGTGGTAATATTAAGCATTCTTTAAAGTTATTTTTTGACAGTTGTATCAGAAATATTGAACTGATGCTAGTAATATAATCTTCCCAGAACCAGGGAGTCTCATGGTAAACATCTTTTTGTATTAGCTGTTTCAAAATTATCATGGACACAAAAGGAAAAGGAAATTTTTCTTAAGCTTACCAACCCCATGAATATTGTTGATAATCAGTTTAGATGATTGCATGCTCAGAATGCTCAGAATAAATTAATATTTACCCAATCTCCACTCCTCTAGGTATTTTGAAAAATGGTGATTTCCAAAGAGACTAAGTCCTAAAACAGTAATTTAGCCCTGCCTTATGATCTACAATAATAGTATTTTCTGGCTGTTTTATGGAGAAATTCGGGGAGGATTGGATCAAAGTCTTTCAATCATTCTTCCTTTTCCTAATACTGTGGAAAGTAGGTTACAGTAAAATAGATATTATAAGATAATGTGTTTGCTTTAAATCTATACTTCTTCCACATTTGGTCTGTTATTGCCTTAAAATGAAGGCTGTTAGTATTCTGTAAAATGTAATATGCAGCTAAAATTGTAATATTTTGGTTGCATTATCACATATAAAAATAAAAGTAGGGTGCACTCCTAAGAACTCAAAATAGTATTCAAACAAGTCATTCTCCTATGACTGACCCTGTTACTGATGATGATAAGTAAAACACAAGATACTATAATTTGTGACATCATCTTTGCCAGAAATCTGTACACTATCTCATTTTAAAATTTGTGCAAATATCTTATTTTTATAATTATAAAAATAGAATGCATTTTAAAAGTCATTAAAGACCCAAGTAAATAAGGATAAATATTTCAAGTGGAGCATAAAGTAATTAAAAATATTTAAAGCAAAAATTGATCATCCAAATACCTACAATTTCATTTCTTTATTGGAACACAAATATTTGTCCTGGTTTAGATTAATCTTGTTTTAAATTGCTGAATTTTTACAGTTTTGTAAATTAAGCATTTGGCAGCATAATGTTGAAAATTTTTAGATTCAGATGCTAGGTTAATTTGAGAATCTAATTTTGAAGTGTGGGAACTCAAACTGATAGAAGCAGTATTAAAAAGTAACACTGGGTTTTACTTTTGGATTATAACTTATGACACAAAATGCATATACAAAACTGGGAGAAAATGTCAACATGTTCTTATCTACTTAAATGATTGTCTTTGGAGATTTGTTTTTATGTGACTCCTTGAGTTATGTGGTCAAAGATTTGAATTAATAATGCTGCAGTCGATCTGAGTTTGGATTCGTTCTTCTCACTGTGTACATGAGTTACTACTCACTATGTACCAAACTGAAGAGCAGATGCTAAGTTCACTTCACGTGTTGCCATCACATTGTTGTTAGTGACTGAGCTTGAAAAACAAGCTCCGAAAAATCCAGTGAAAGTCTGATCTTTTAACAGTCCACGCTGCCAAATCAGTGAGTTATTATTAAGCAAAGTATATGTGCATATTCAGCAATTTTGAGTAAAATCATGTTAGTTTTGTTGACATATTTGGTTGTGAAAACCCAAACGTCTTTATAGATAATTCTTTAATTAAGTGATTATCAATAGGTATTTATAGATGTATAAATTAAATATATTTATTTATCTAGATCTATCTATATCTCTCTATAACATAGAGATATTAAATATATTAGATATATTATAGATAAATAAAATATACACATAGATAAATTAATACAGATGTTTAAATATCTATAAATACTTATAGATATCCAATTAATTAGATTATACATTTCTTTTTAGTTTTGATTTGTCTTTCTATGTTTTCTTTTGTTGTTTTTTATACCATAAGACTAAAATACGACCAGTATTAAGAAATTTAAATAATTCTCTTAAATCAAGTTGGTGGCTTAGTGCTTCATCAAATTCATTCAGGATCATATAAGTAGAGGAAACTTTAATTGAAAAAAAAAGTGCCACAATCAGATTGGCCCATGTGAAAAATCTGTTGCGAATTTTCTTTATTAAAGATCAATTGGGGGTATCCCATTGTTTTTACTAATACTCTTGGGAAAGTGGACTAAATCTGTTATAATAAAGGAAGCTGAGCAAAGTTTAAGGAGGAAATCAGTAAGAATTATTTCTCCATGGCCTCTGCTTCAGTTCTTGCCTCTGGGTTTAATCTTGACTTCTGTAACCCTAACAAACTTTCCTCCCCAAGTTGTTTTTGTTGGTGGTATTTGTCACATCAACAGAAAAAACAAACTAGTACAGTTATTCAAGATCAATCTCAATTGGAAGTGAGGCATGCACCTGAAAAAATGTTTAACATCCTTAATCATCAGGGAAATGCAAATCAAAACAACCTTGAGATTCCACCTCACTCCAGTCAGAATGGCTAAGATCAAAAATTCAGGTGAAAACAGATGCTGGCCAGGATGTGGAGAAAGAGGAACACTCCTCCATTGCTGGTGGGGTTGCAAGCTTGTACCACCACTCTGAAAATCAGTCTGGTGGTTCTTCAGAAAATTGGACATAGTACTACTGGAAGATCCAGCAATACCTCTCCTGGGCATATACCCATAAGATGTTCCGACTGGTAATAAGGACACATGCTCCACTATGTTCATAGCAGCCTTATTTTCCAGGCAGAAGCTAGAAAGAACCCAGGTGTCTCTCAACAGAGGAATGGATACAGAAAATGTGGTACATTTACACGATGGAGTTCTACTCAGCTATTAAAAACAATGAAATTATGAAATTCTTGGGCAAATGGATGGATCTGGAGGATATCATCCTGAATGAGGTAACCCAATCAAAAAAACAAGTCACTTTATATGCACTCACTGATAAATGGATATTATTCCAGAAACTTAGAATACCCAAAATACAATTTGCAAAACACAAGAAAATCAAGAAGAAGGAATACCAAAGTGTGTATACTTCATTCCTCATTAGAAAAGGGAACAAAACAACCAATGAAAGGAGTTTGGAGCTAAGACAAAAGGATGGACCATCCAGAGACTACCCTACCAGGGGATCCATCCCATGATCAGCCATCAAACCCAGACACTATTGCATATGCCAGCAAGATTTTGCTGAAAGGACACTGATATAGCTATCTTATGTGAGGCTTTGCCAGTGTCTGGCAAATACAAAAGTGGATGCTCACAGTCATCTATTGGATGGAACACAGGTCCCCCAATGGAGGAGCTAAATAAAGTACCCAAGGAGCTGAAGGGTCTGCAACACTATAGGTGAAACAACAATATGAACTAACCAGTACCCCCAGAGCTCGTGTCTCTAGCTGCATATGTAGCAGAAGATGACCTAGTCAGCCATCATTGAGAAGAGAGGCCCCTTGGTCTTGCAAACTTTATATGCTCAGTACAGTGGATTGCCAGGGCCAAGTAGTGGGAGTGGGTGGGTAGGAGAACATGGCGGGGGAGGATATAGAGAACTTTCGGGATAGCATTTGAAATGTAAATAAAGAAAATATTTAAAAAATAAATGAATTAAAAAAAAGTGAGACATGCTGGCATTCTAGACTGCTTACTAAAAGTTTCATAAACTTCCCTTGGATGTAGGTGCACCATTTTCTTTAATAACTCATATTCAGCTGACAGTTGATTAGCTCAATTGGCCATTGTAAATAATGGATCAATAAATGTAAATGTGTTGTGCAATATTTCTTTGGTGCTTTGACTTGGGTTGGTATCTATAAAAGAATGGCAAAGCTAGGTAGTCCTAGTAACTACAGCAGTCCTAGTCTGAGACTTTGAGAAGTATCCACACTGACATCAATAATGACTATATGTGTTTACATTCCAACAGTCCTTTAGATTCATGTCTCTGGTTCAGATGAGAGACAAAGATCACATTTGCACACATAGAACTCATAGGAGGTTGGGGCGTATTTATAGCTGTTCAAATGATTCCATAGAGCAATTGCCATCCTTCTTTTATTTCAGTCTCCTTTACTACATACCATTCTCTTTTTTATTGGATATTTTCTTTATTTACATTTCAAATGTTATCACTTTTCAGGTCCCACCCCCCAGAAATTTGCTATCCCATCTTTTCTTCCCCTGCTTCTATGAGAGTGTTCTCCCACCCACCAGCCCACTCCTGCCTCCCTACCCTTGCATTCCCCTACACTGGGGCATAAAGCAGGACCTAGGGCTTCTTCTCCCATTGATGCCCAACAAGGCCATCCTCTGCTACATATGCAGCTGGAGCCGTGGGTCCCTCCATGTGTACTCTTTGGTTGATGGTTTAGTCCTGGGAGTTCTGGGGGTTTTGGTTGGTTGATATTGTTGTTCTTCCCCACCTGGGGATCTATCCCATGTACAGTCACCAAACACAGATACAATTGTGGATGCCGAGTGCATGCTGACAGGAGTCTGATATAGCTATCTCCTGAGAGGCTGCGCCAGAGTCTGACAAATACAGAGGCAGATGCTCACAGCCCAACCAAACTTACATCTAGAATTTGACAACTAACTCATTTGATGCATGTACATTTTCCTGACCTCAGGTATAGCACTCATTAAAAAATAATATCAAGTCTTTTTAAGCTCTTTTCATCTACTGTTTACTGATGATATAGGGGCACACTGTTATTGTGGCCAGGGTTAATGAGACAATGTGGTGCATAGGATCTACTGAGTTCATGTCAGCAAACCAATCATGTAAAACCATGAATATGCTCAGAAATCAATTTGAGGAGACTATGTATGTCATTGAGCCTCATGAGGTTTAAATTTCCTGTGAAAGTATCTCACAAAGTTCTCTAGGCATTATGCTTAATGTGAAGTTTTCACTTGATTATCCTTTTTCTCTTGAAGAATTCATGAAGCACTGCACAGCTTATTTCTCAGTTTGTTTGATCCAAGCACAGTCATTTCTTTGTTGGAGTCTTTTCTTCCAGACATCTGCTTCTCCTTAAAATGGAACTTATCTGTTATATTTGCCTAACTTCCTTGGTGAAAGGACCTCTTAGCTTCCTATATGTATATATCTGGGTACAAAATAAAGATGTGTTGGATGTAAGTCTTGTAATTCAACTTAAGTCAATTTTTGTTATGGTCAAACCCCAAATACCAAGGTAGTTGAAACAATTAAGCAACGTTATTTAATACCTAGGTCTCAACATCATGATTTTCAGATGATATGATGAAGTTTACCTGTTTGAGCTATTGCCTTTTTGAAAGTATAAAGCCATCTGATATTCATTTTAACAGTGCATAAATCAAGGCAGCTTACATAAATCAAAGTGATGTTTTCAATTTAAGACTCCAAGAGCCAAGAGAGATAAGCCCATCTTAAGAGATCCAAGGAAATGAGGGAAACAGATGGTGGAGACTTTGTATTTCAGAGAGGTAATTTTCCTTCCTTACCAAGAATTTAGTTTCTCCTTTTTAGTTATAAAGCCAGAGAGAGAGAGAGAAGAAGAAGAAGAAAAGATGAAAGAAAGAAAATGGCTGAAGAAAGAGAGAGAGAGAGGAAGGAAGGAAGGAAGGAAGGAAGGAGAGAGAGAGAGAGAGAGAGAGAGAGAGAGAGAGAGAGAGAGAGAGAGAAAGAAAGAAAG
Organism: Mus musculus; assembly: GCF_000001635.26. Taxonomy (NCBI): domain Eukaryota; kingdom Metazoa; phylum Chordata; class Mammalia; order Rodentia; family Muridae; genus Mus; species Mus musculus. Next base: position 38,341,268 of record NC_000076.6, read on the forward strand.
AAAGAAAGAAAGAAAGAAAGAAAGAAAGAAAGAAAGAAAGGACAAAAAGAGAGAAAAGATAATGAGGAGGGAGGAGAGGGAGGTAAGAAGGGGAGGGGAATGAAGGAGAGAGGGAGGCATGGAGGGAGGGAGGGAGGGAGGAAGGAAGGAAGGAAGGAAGGAAGGGAGGGAGGGAGGGAGGGAGGGAGGGAGGGAGGGAGGAAGGAAGGAAGGAAGGAAGGAAGGAAGAAACCAAGGAAGGAGAGAAGGAAGGCAGGAGGCCCCTGATAACCATCCCATACCTTTTAAAATTAACTGCCCTTATCACCTGTAATTAAAGTACAAAGTAGCAGATCAAATCAAGGCAGCACAGGTTAGATGAGTGGTCAGAAACATCACATTTCTGCGTCCCTTTAAAAATGCCAAAGAATACAGAGAACTAATCATGTCAGTTCCCTTTGAGAACTGTTTAATCAGGTGCTTTAGGAAATGAGAAATAAACAGACCATGTGCTATAAATTACTTCCCTGTGTTGTATCATGAATTCACTAGTGTGTACTCAACTTGAGAAAACAATAAGAGCCTGCAGAAAAGGCACTGGAGTGTATGTCAGCAGATGTGGGCCCAAGTATTTTATTATTCTATTATATTAGCTTTAGCCCTCAACAAAGTCACCTATCTCCTAGACATCCCAAATTGGAATAAGGATACCTCTGCTAACTAACGAGAGTGCATGCTGTAATAACCAAAGAAGTATTTCAAAGTATTTTGATATAGGAAAACATGTGTAACAGATTTTGTTCTTAATCCAAAATCCATTCTCGGTGAGAGAAGAGATGGGGCAGCCATAGTCATGGGGTCTGGGAATCATGATACAGGGAGAAGGAAATAAAAGTTCTCTTGTTCTCATTGTCTCTGAAGCAGTGTTTGTCACCAGAATGGGCACAATAAGGAAGGTATGTAGGGGCATATCTATGATATATATATATCTATGATATATGCTAGCATAAATACATATGTTGAGATTTATACACTTGATCTTAGCTAAAAAGCCGAGAAGCAATATATGTTAACAATTATATAGTAAAATAATTATTCACGCACAGGACATTGGGAGTACAGCACAAGAGAGGTTATATATGCATCTGTCAGTTTCTACCAGTAATTATATCTGCATATATTTGCATATATGGATAAACAATATCAAAATCAGGCTGTTGAAATAGACATGATGGCCATCAGTATTTCTGTCAGTTTATTGAGGAATGTAGATCATGTAACCACTGTCACAGTCAATATACAGAATAATTCCATCACCATGACAATCTCCCTCATGTATCTACTTGACAGCCATACACTGAAGCTATCATAACATTTATCAGTAGGTCAATCATCTAGTAAGTATATATTTCATAGGGAAGCTGAGCATCAAGTTGGACATTCTTTAAAACAAATGAAATTCACAGTCCATCTGAAGATCTATCATGTGTAACCCACATTGAGTCCTTAAAGTAAGACCTCAGATTCAGAAATGAGAAACAGAAAATTTCACACTGTAAAACTCAGGTTGATATTATGACTAATAAGGAAATAAGATTAAAATTGACTCCCTCCCTCTTCCTTTCCATGTGCATGCACACACACACACACACACACACACACACACACAAGCACAGTCATTCACTAAAGTCAGATTTTACTATTTTACCAATCTATGGAGAGAAGTGTTCATGCTAGTTTTCTTAGTCTTAATATCATATCACCAGACCTGAATTTTAAAAAGCTTCCTTGAGTAATTAAAAAAAAAAGTTGGCAAGTTTGACCAAACTTCTTGCTTTTACACAAATGCAATGTTTGGTTTCCTTTGGTACAGCCAAAAAAAAAAAAAAAAAAAAAAAAAAGCCAAAAAAAATCACATGAAACCACAAATCAGATTACATTTTGCAAAATGGCTCCCCATTGTACTTCAAATAAAATCCATGTAAGAGTCCACTTTCAGGCATGAAGTTATTTCACTACCTTCTGGGAATGATACCAAGCCAGCCATCAAATATCAATCAGGTGTATTGTCTTAGCAGAAAATATCTGCTTCTCCCAAGGTCCTCCCTTTAGAAGCAGCAACATGATGGCAAAACTCACAGGCGCCACCTCAGCTACCATGGATGTGACTAACATATTTGGGGAGTTATATTATATAAGATCTTGCTATTTTCCAGTCTATGTCATGTGTACTCTTCAGAGATGATCCAGAGAAAGTCCCTAATAAAAATCACATGTGATAATTTGTGTTCCAGAGACTGATTTCCAGGTGTTTACTCAGGGATCATGACCACAGACTGTGGGGCTATGAATGTATTTCTAATTTACCAATGTCTCTGTCCCTATCAAATACCTAACTAGACCCAGGATCTTGTTTGGTTTCTTGAACACTTTGCATTTTTTGAGTATCTTTCTGGCTTTTGTTGTCCTTGATGTTTCAAGTTTACTCACGCACTGGATCCTGAAAAATGTTTTGTACACAATGACATCTCAAGTGACTTCCATAGGATTCCCAAGTCCCTCTTATTTGTTTTCCCTTTATGGATTTTATATGTGAAGTTATCTATATCACCTCTTTTCACTGGAATAGATGCTTCAAGAAGCAGGGACCTTATTTGTTTGACTTGCCTCTGTATTCCCAGTCCTTAATGAGTAATAAGGAAGCAATCAATAAATACCTATCAAATGAAAGGAAATCACAATCAAACCTCAGATGTAAAACTTTTTATGGCATCTTGGAAGACTGTTTCTGGCTCAAATTTTATTTTATATAATGGCATTTGATAACCACAAACATAAAAAGCATTGTTTCATTTTCTTCTATTCTCTAGCAAGTGTATGCATGTATATGATGAATATTGGTCATTTCCACCCCTATTACTGTCTTTCATCATACAAAAACTTTTCTTTTTCAATTAAGTCCCATCCTATTTTGATTTTTAAAAATATTTTCCCTTTACTGATTGTACTTAATTTTATTTACATGACTTGGTGATTACTTAATGGTCCATGGGCAAATTATTACTGACCACACCATGGAAGAAAATGAAACCTTCCCATCACACATGGGGAGCCTCATGATACTCTCCTCAATCATGATAAAATCATAACAGAGAAATCTCATGTGAGTCTTAGGAAGGCAATCACACCTCCAAACTCATGAGATTATTTTGCCTGTTGTGTCCGGAAGATGTTTTCTAGATGATCCTTCCCAATCTCTGTTTTCACATTCTTTCTGCTTCCTACTTCACAACATTCCCTGAGCACCAAAAAAGGTGGATACTGATATCTTGTGTAAGATGGGTCAAATTAAGAGCTGTGACTCTTTGCTTTAACTTATGCTCACTGTAAAAGGAAACTTTTTAAAAATCTCATCTGCATTTACCTTATAAGGCAGAATGTGATTGGGCACTATTTCCATTCACAAGCCTTGCTGAGTTACAAGACCTAGGAAACTTATGGTTTGGTTCTCAGGACTTTGGAAAACAAGCCACTTGGGGAATACCTGTCAGGTTGTTTAACTTGTGTTTATTTCTAAGACTAGTGTATGCAAAATTAACTACAGGGAATGAAAATTTTAAGATGTAATTTAAGCCATCTTAATTTGATCTACTAAGGAATCCTGAAGGCCAAGAACAGCACTAATGTGTGGGTATACACTTTCGTTAGAAAGTTATTTGACATCAGCTACATTTAACAAAGCAACAGCTATAGGTTCTCCACTACGTCCTCTTCAGCCACATCATTTAAGGATGTGTATAGTACCAGATATGAACTAACTCCTATGGAGTGGGTCTCAAATTCGATCAGAAATCAGATGGCTACCCCATAATAGTCATTCCACTATTATACCAATGAGTATATCTTACCAGGAAGGGCATTATTGTAGCTCATCAGTTGCACACCGAAAAGCCAATTAATGACTTTTCTCTGCCAACAGCATATGTGATATCTTCCAGCATAATGTATGCAGACACATAAGGATGAAAATTCCACCTCATAGCCAACTTGATTTCTCTTACAGTATAGTTCTAATGGGAAAGCCAGGGCATCAACAATAGCCTTTAATGTTTTGGGAGGCATCTGAACACCTTTTAGCTGTATGGACATATTCCTAACCTGTTACTGGGGTTTTGCTTAATAACCTATTTCACCTGCAAGAAGCATTATCCACCCATGTAGGTTATTTCTATTAAAATATTTTAAATTATGTCTTAATAGACTTACAAAGTAATGAAATTTCCAAAGACTTTTTAAATACAATGTTAGTTTAGTTTAACCTTTGTTGCTACTTTCTCTTATCCTCTATTTCCCCTCCTCCATTTGTGAATAATTCTCTGCCCTCCTCAGTATTTCTAAAATTCATTAAAGAACGTTACTTCTCTCAATTGTACTATTAGGGGAACCAACCATCCTTCAATAAGTAGCAGCCAGATATACCCACCCACAGATGTTATGTAAGCAAATGACAAGCAAGTATGGCTGCTGGCCTCTGAGACATGTGTCTGATAATACCAGAGAGGAAGAACCCATAGTAACATGTCACAGAATAAAATAGTCAAGGGATTTCAAGCAACCACATGTGATTTCAATTATTGAAATTACTCTTTTGATAAATTAGAGCAATCACTCTGCTACAGAAATATTTCAAGACAAAAGTAGAGCCCACCCATAAATTTACAAAATGTAGACTGTAAAGCTTTTTCTTGGCTTGGACCATATAGCAAATGCCTGTCTTTTAGAAGACTACAGCTATATTTTGCTATCAGTAACCCAATATTCAAATGCACTTTGAAGTTCCCAGGACCAGGTTGTGTCTCCTCATTTGTGAATGTCAACATCTGTTTCTTGTAGAAAAGCAGATATAATATTCTAAGCAATGCTGTACCATCAGTGCTTAGTACAGACTGTTTTCCTGATGGAGATTTTATTTACATTATTCTAAGCATGAATTGCAAAGGATTGAATAAATCATCTAAAGTTCAATATACTCCCCTCTTTCAATACAACTAATTTATTTTGCAGCAGAAGCATCTTCCTCCACAGACAGGCCTTTCTAACACAAAATAAATTCTCCCTGGGTGTATATCTCTGGAGTGTGTACATTAATCATACTAGGACCTGAGAGAAAATATTAATATTTTTGGTAGTGATCTAATTTTATTCATAGAGGCACACATAATTCAACTTTTCCTTTATTCTAGCTCTTCCTTGTTGATTGGTTTTTCTAACAATAACAAGATCCTTCAAAAGAAGGAACTCTGAATTGTACAAATGCTTCAAAAATGTTTTAAAAAATCTACAATTTATTTTTTAAAAAATCACACTGTTATTGACAATTACCAGCAAAATATCTCACATCAACTTGCTTTTATTTTATATATTTTATGAGATAAGTACTTTATCTACATACAAAAGTGGTTCTCTTTGCTCTCTGCTTCACAGACTTATGTCCATCTATCCCTATTTGACCACTTACCAGAAACATATTCATTAAATACAGGAAGATACTGACATACAAGTAAAGAAAAAATAATTAAAAGCTTAACAGGTGATCTTGCCAAAGATTTTATAACAGTAAGTAGTAAATTATGATAGCATAAAACATAAAATATAAATAAAAGTAAACTTTTGCCTGTCTCACCTCTATGTATAATTAGTGACATAGGCACTGATCTTTTGCATGCACCTCTTCCTGACACTCAACTTTAACTAAATGGTATGTTGTGGCTGACCAGCAGCTCGCAATGAACGGTTTAACTGAGATGGCAACTAGGGCTGAAAGAGAGGAACTAGACGGGCAGAAGAAAGAACGGAGCCAAGTCAAGGTCACTCTGATTAAAGCTCAATTTTACTTGTTCTGACACTCAGTTATGAAGGAAGGGGGAGGGGACCCGATTCCCACCAAATAATCTCAAAGTCCAGTAGCAGGGTGAACACGTGTGTGGCTCCAAACAGCAAAGAGGCACGGTCCAGCAGTGGGAGTGGCAGAACGAATGAGCAGGAAGCTCTACCCCTGAGCAAGCAGGTTTCAGGCTGGGGGAGGGGAGACTACAGTATGTAGTAGTCAATGCTTGCCAGAGATACCAGACACTTAATTCACTCTGATATGAACAATGACAGAAATGATACTGAAGCATTTATTTCCATCCACTACTCATTTTTAGTAAAAAGAGTGGTATAGAAATAAATAATTTAAATCAATTTCAAGGAATAAAAATCGACATCATGTGTGGAAAGGCAACAATGTATATAAATGGAGTGTTTAACAGACTGTTATTTTGTAGTTTATGGCAAATAAATGTTTTTGCATTATTATAATAGAGACCTTAGCAATTTTATACAGTGATTACAATCCTATGTACAAGCACAAAACAACCTTCCAGGGTCCCTGATAATAGTTCCACACAAAGAATTTGATGATAAATGAATAGAGTAACCACTTTGTTTATTATGCAAGCTAGAGAAAGATAGACTATTCTTGTTGGTTCCAAGTAATAGTAGGTGAAACCAACAGCACTAGAATATATGATGTTATTGATTGGATATGACACAGAGAATCATTACAACATCCTTAGCATTTCTGAGTAATCAGACTGTATGTATCAGCTTGAGGAAGACATACACCCTACCTCCTCATATAGCAGGTAATTTTCCATAAAATATTGAAAGGAAATAAAACATCAAAAAGCTACTGGGTTTAAAGTACATGATAAATATCAGTTAAAAATACATGCTTGCTTCCCTTACTTTATAGCTATGAGAGGCTTAGGACACATCTCTTTTGTCTCTGTTCCTTTGCTTTTGATTCAGTTGTTTTTAAGCAGTGGGATTTCTTACATACTAGAGCGAAGGATAAAGGTTAGGTTGCCCAATAAATTGGCCAAAACAGAACTATCACTGTCACTTAAGGAAACTGGAATTCCTTAAAGTCTTCTGTAATATTTCTGAAATAGATCTCCAAAGTGTAGAAGTGCTGTGCATTTAGTAACAAGGAGATCCAGTCTAGGGTTGTTGTTTGGTGATGTGTTTGCCATTCAAAGAACACAAATGCACCCTTTCCTGTTGAATTGAGAATCAGAAGGGTGACATTGAAAATTTAAGGACAAAAGGATGGACCATGTAGAGACTGCCATATCCGGGGATCCATCCCATAATCAGCTTCCAAACACTGACACCATTGCATACAGTAGCAAGATTTTGCTGAAAGGACCCAGATAGAGCTGTCTCTTATGAGACTATGCCAGGGCCTAGCAAACACAGAAGTGGATGCTCACAGTCAGCTATTGGATGGATCACAGGGCCCCCAATGGAGGAGCTAGAGAAAATACCCAAGGAGCTAAAGGGATCTGCAACCCTATAGGTGGAACAACATTATGAACTAACCAGTACCCCAGAGCTCTTGACTCTAGCTGCATATGTATCAAAAGATGGCCTAGTTGGCCATCACTGGAAAGAGGCCCATTGGACTTGCAAACTTTATATGCCCCAGTACAGGGGAACACCAGGGCCAAAAAGTGGGAGTGGGTGGGTAGGGGAGTGGGGGGGGGAGGGTATAAGGACTTTTGGGATAGCATTGGAAATGTAAATGAGGAAAATACCTAATAAAAATATTTTAAAAAAAGAAAAAAGAAAGAAAATTTAAGGAAACATCACTTATAGTAGGTTGCTTAGGTGAATATGGAATTCTTTAAATAATTTGCTGCAGTACCTAAATAGACACACTGAAACTGGGTCTGTTGTGAAATCTTAAATCATAGCTTCAATCACAACTGTGTTGTCCAGTCTACTTAATTTGTTGAGATTGCTAAAGGCAGGATTGATCTACAGTATTTTTTCAAAACTCCTTGGTTGAGTTTATATAATCTATCCTTTTACCATTCATTCTTAGTCTGCAATTTCTAGCTCTAATTAGTATCTTTTCCACCCTACTTTCTCTCTTCTCACCCTTATTCCTGTTCTCTCAGCTCTTGATTGGAAAACTTAAAATAGCCTTCCACCTTACTTCCTAAGAAATCCTGCTGCCTAACTACCATCCCATCAAAAGGAGGTTACCGAGCACATGTAGGCATCATAATACACCTGAGGATGACTCCTCTCTGGCCAGTTAAATGACATTGAACTCAATTTGCTAGTACTTGCTGAGGAGTTTTGCATCTATGTTCATTGTGGAAATTGTTCTATGGTTTTGTTTTGTCACTGTATCCTTACACAGTTTGACTGACAGTTAATGACCTCAAGGAATGACAATGGAAGGGTCCTCTGAGTTCTTTGAAATAGTTTTAGACAGGTAAGGAATACTTCATTAAGAACTTGTCAGTCACTAGCAGTGTGGCTGAGCGGCCCTAAGCTTCAGAAGACTTCTTTTTTTCCAAAGGTTTATTTGTTTATGTGTTTTATGTATGAGGGCTTTGTTTGCATGTACTCTGTGCACCAGAAGAGGCCATCAGATCCTATTATAGATGCTTGTGAGCCACGATGGGGTTGATGAGATTGTACTCCAGAAAAGCAGAGCAGCTCACCATCTATGCCATCTCTCCATCCCTAGTTGGAAGACTTTTATTCCCTTGTTTTCATCATCCTTGCCTTTAGTCCATTGTTTTCCATGATCTCGTGGTTCAATTTGAATGATCTATGTCAAGAACTCTCTCCATTTCATCTAGGTTTTCCAATTGCTTGGCATGTGTGTTTTTCATAGTGGTTTTTAGTGATTTTTTTTAAAATCTTCCTGTTGGCATTGGCTATACAGTCTTTTTACTTTCTGAAGCTTCTTTCCAACCCCCTTTCTCTATTTCCTTCCTTGGTTAGCCTAGCTAGAGTATTAACGATTCTGCTTCTCTTCAAAAACAACAGCAGCAAAATTTCAACACAAATGCAACCCTTTTGTTTCACAGATATTTTGTTCTTCTTATTCTCAGTATTATTTCTTTTCTGACAATTATTTAATTGAGTGTGATTAATTCATCTGGTTTTGTTCTTCTATTTGGCACTAAGTAGAGTGTTTTCATCTTCTGGCTCTTTCAAAAGATCATTATTTTGTTGTTGTGTGTGTTTATTGTTTATAATAGTGACTTTGAATCCAGTGCTTCACACAGGCTCCCTTGTTCAACTGTGTGTGATAATCCTGCTCCCTTGTTAAGCTGTACTTAATAACCCAACCCCATTGCCTTGTTCAGCCATATGTAATATTCCTACTTCCCTATTCAACTGTGTATATTACACAGCTGAGCTTCAGAGGTTCTCTGGGTTTTTTATCCTATTCCCCAAAAAACCCAACCTCAGGTCTTCTATGTATGTTTGTGAGTTTGTCCTTTCTTCATTCCCACACTGCCCTAGTTAGGTTAGTCCCCAGAACCATGAGTAGAGTGGCACTCTATCCCCAAAGTTGCTCTTGTCAGGTATTTGTTCATAGCACGGTGAAGAAAGTCACATTAAAGCTAGCCTTGTCAGATGATAAATCTGTTCATACCTCATGTACTTTTTCATGGAGTATCATCTTCTGTCTGTATGTGCCTGGGTGCATTTTGAATAGGGAGTTGTGCTTTTTGTTTTGTTTTGTTTTGTTTTTGTTTGGCATCATCTTTTATTTTGGCATCATAGTGCATTTACTTTAGAGGTTGCTTTTGATACTTAGGACTCACTCTTCAGCTCTTGTGCTTTGATGGTTTTCAGTACTGATGTTGAATCCTTTCTGTTTCTCTTTTGTGAGATTTATATTTCCACATGCTTTCATGCCAATAGCTATTTTTCATTCATTTGGGGATTAAGAACTCTCTTAAGCATCTTTTTGCAAGGCTCATCTGCTCATGTTGCACTACCACAATATGTTTCTTCTTTCAGGATTTTATTTCTCTTTCATTTTTGAAGAATAAAGTTACTAGGCTATTGTTTTGTCTCAAAGATACCTTGTCAGAATTTGGAATACATCCTTCTATTGCATCTTGGCCTGTAGGTTTCTGCTAAGAAATCTGCTCTTAGTCTTAACATCTTTAAATGTGACTTGGCACTGTTTGCATGCATATTTTCAAAGGTTTCCTCTGTACTATGTTTTGGATATTTTAAAGTACAATATGTGTTATGAAAACATTTTATGGCCATGTCTAATTCTAATTCTATAAACCTTCTATGGCTTTGTGCTATCATTGTACAGAATAAGTTTTCTATGTCATTAACAACCCCACTCTTTATTCATGGGTAATCAACATCCATGGGTATCTGTTAAGGTGTCTTAAAGATCTGGAGTGTTCTATTCATTTTTCTTAGATTTTTTTCTCTCCAATTTGTAACATAGGCAGTTCTAAACTTCAGATATTGTTTCTTCTGCTTGATCTACTCTATCACTAAAACTTTCACAAATACTTTTTAATATATCTTTGCCTTTTCAAATTTTTTATTTCTCTACAAAATTTCCATTTCTGTTGAATTTCTTATTCAAATCCTCGTTTGCCTGACTAACATTTAACAATTTCCCTACTCTCTTGGACATCAGTAAGCTTATAAGGTTATTTTTTTCTTTTTTTTTTAAATCAGGTGTTCTACTCATGTGTTTTTATTACTAGAATGTTTCATTCTCTGTTCCTTGTTTCCATATTTTCAATGTTCTTATGGTGAAATTTGTGTAGCTGATGGGTCAGGTACAAATTTTATCTGTTATCTTTCTTACTAAGTGTCTTTCTCTTGAAGATATGTCCTGTGTGCTTGCTTGTTTGTATTGTTAGGTTTGTTTTCAGTTAGACCTTGTGATATAATTTCTTTATAGCCTCTTTGTATGTAGTTAGTGGCTTGAAACACAGAAGTACCAGGACATATTGAAAAGACCCACACAAGAGTAGAGTCAGGCTAGTAACTCAGACAGATGTGGTAAACATAGAATTTAGTATCAAGTTTTTTCTAAGTTTAGAATTTTTATATCCTATCAGGCAATATCAGATACTGTTTATACTAATTCTGACCCTAAACAGAACTTCTACCACTGGTAGTCCCAGGAGTAACAAACAACTTGAAATTCTTTTCCTAATATATGGTATAGGCCTTCATTCTGCATGCACAGAGGTGGCAGCAGGGTTTATGGACAGACTGGGTATGGGGCAAGGGTAACCAGGGGAACTACGCAAGACAGGTATCAGTAGGAACTCCCTTCAAATACCCTGACCTCCAGGCTATTTGGGTGGTGCTTCCTATTCCATTCCATTTCACAATACTCAAAGCATGAGCCTGACAGCTAGCCAGTCAGCAAGGCACCTATAAATCAGATTATTGCCATCACCATCATCATTGTTTTGAAAGGCATTTTTCAATGAAGTCAGAACAATGGAATACATTTGAAGATGCTCAGAGGCATTCATATGGAAGAGTTTGCCACTGGTGTAGTCCAAACTCAGTCGTTTATTTTTCATGGTGTCTCATAGCTACAATGACTTGTGTCATTATAGGAGAAATATCTTTTTTTCAAAGCAAAGTTCTGGTTCAGACTTCCAATTATTTAGCTAGGATTACCACTGTTGAGTTGACACTAGTCTTTCACCTTTACCTTTGCCAGGAAGAGGTTCCCTTCTCCTATCTGTGGCCTCAGTAACAAGTTCTCAAATGGCTTAGGGTTCTATTGCTGTTGTTTCCAGTCTCTAGATCTTTGAAGATTCCTGTCTCTTTTGATGGTCCACTATGACCTCCTGTAGTCAGTTCTAATGCAGCTTTAGACTTATTCCATTGTTTCTGTTTATGGAGGAAGAGATCCGGTATGGTCCCCTCCTTTGGCCATCCTGAGTATATGACTGAATGCATTTCTATTAGTAGGTATTGTTTGGTAAAATACACAGGTCAACATATCCTCAACGTGAATAATATCTCCTGCTTATTCTACAAGTGTAACTCTGAAGCATGCACTACTTTAACAAACGGTCACACATTTCTAAGAAGAAATAGAAAAGCTGTCTTGTCTTGTTTTTCTTCTTAAAGCTCATATTAAAATGTTCTTATTGTAGAAACAAGGTAGATACACTAGGTTTGGTGAGAAAAATAATAAATTTGAACTAATTCCTTCCAAAATGTAATTTTTTAACCATAAGAGTAATAATTACAGTACTATGTGCCGGATTATAATGCCATTAGTTTAAATATATTTATTATGTTTTCCAAAGTTTCTATTAAGAATGTTATTATTCTGGAATATTTAACAACAACGAAACCACAAGAAAGTTTATCTAGGACATTATACTAAGTACCACATTGTCCAATGAAGATTTCCAGTATCCCTGTGATTAGTACACACACACACACACACACACACACACACACACACACACACATACAAAACCAGTCTGAGAAACTCTGAGACCGAGAGAACTTCCTTTCAAGTCAACTAAACCAATTCCAGAATAATAGAATGTGTTGGGAGGTTTGGCAGCGAAGCAAGAAATGGAGACAGAGGATGTACATTAGGGATCACTTCAAGTGACCATAAATCAAAGCGATTCAGACCCAAGCGATGCCTTTTAAGCCAAGCCAGTGAGGAGCGCCAACTCCAAGCCTACCAAAAGGCTTCTTTTTTATTTTAATCCCCCCTTTTCAATAATAAAAAAATGACTAATGTCATTTTGTTTTAAAGTAACTTTAAAGTGACAGGAAATGTTATTCAGACTAAAGACACAGCTCCACAAAGAGCCACCAAAAAAAGAAATAAATAAAATAAATCTTGCTGATACTATATTTAGAAAGTTTTTTTTTTAAGTTTTTCTCTCAGAAGCTAATATGAAAAGGTTGCTTAGATCGTTCATGTCACTCCAGCTCCCACCCAGAGGTCAGGAAATTTGGTCCACTAATTTAATTACACTCTGAGTAGAGCTGTGAGCATCCTCTCTCTAAGGTGTCAACTGTCTGCAAAGTTCTTCAACCAGTGCCAGTTTTGAGAATAAAGGAAACTTCAACACTCCCCAGCCCTGCCAGCGATGCTTGAGGGATGCTATTTTGATCATGTGTCTGCTTTTCAAGTGGAATCCAAAGGATTTCTCAAAAAGCCCTGTTTTGAAGCTTTTATCCTCTAATGCAAACACCCAAAAAAAAAAGGACCAAAGGCAACCCCCAGACTGGAAACCAGCATTCAAATGCACATAAGGAAGGAGTACATCATAAAAAGGAAGGAAGGAAGGAAGGAAAGAAGGAAAAATTCTCAGAAAAGTAAGCTGAACACTGTGGTGAATTGCAACTCTGATTTTGGTAGGAGAATGCCCTGCTGGAATCCTAGAACTGTTTTGTGAGAGCTGCCATTCACTGGAGAGTGCCTAGACAAGAGCCAGGAAGTGCCCTGGTCATAAAGCCACATTCACATTTATACACAGCATAGTATAATAAAGAAGGAATGACATAAATAATAAAGCAACATAATGGCTTGCCTTTTACAGAATTCGGAGACAGCTCCATGACTACAGCGCTTGCCTCACAATATAGGAGGACCTGAGGTGGAGTCTCAGAACCCACACCAAATATTAAGTGTGGTAAGGGTCTTGTGTTTGTAATGCAGTGCTGGAGAAAGACATGAAATGGCTGGTAAGTCCAGTGTACTCATGAGTTCCTTCCAGGCCAGTGAGCAACCCTGTCTCAAAGAATATGTAGATAGAGTCTAAGGTATAATCCCAAGGTTATCTATCTACTGGTCTCAGATCCCACACAGTCACCTACATATGTTTACACACACACACACACACACACACACACACACTACCCTTTACTGTTTTTTTTTTAAATACAAACAAATGAAATAGTTTTATTGTTCACAGAAAAATTGAAAGCAAATGTAAAAACGTGATTTTTCAACTATCCAAATAAAAGTATGTGCTGGGATCTTTCTTTTGCATGAACACATTTTGCATAGTTTGACTGCAATTACCATCTGGGTTTGTTGTTGTTTTGCTTTTTGTTTTCTTTAATATTTGTTGTAGTTTAGAGTTAAAATTCTTAAAAGACACCTACCAGAGGAGACTATTCATTTAGACACAGTTTGTAGCCAATTGAAAGTCTATATTCCAGCTGGATGACACTACATTCTGGTATAGGTATTCAAGTCCTTAGTGTAGCCCCGAGTGTCAGGAGCACCAGGTTTTCATAGGCAAAATTCTCATCCTAGAATGTAGGGGGCTTCACAGAAGCAAGCTGCTTAACAGAAGCTAAGAGAAGTTAACTGGGCATCCTGACCTAGCAAAGAGTTTGCTAATTTTCTGTGGGATACTCGTGGGATCCTCTATCAAAAAGATCAAGTTCTAATTAAACCTAAAATGGCCTCAGCAAGTATTCAAGATGGAAGAACCTCTGCACTATCTTGCCCTGTCACAAAATATCTCCAAAAGGCCTCTGCACAAAGGGATTGTTTTCATTGTGATGCATTAGAAGGTGGTAGAAAGATTTAAGGCCTATTCAAAGGTTTTAGATCATTAGGCATAACTGCAAGGTAGATTGTGAAATTTGTTTCCCCTGTGGGTTTTTTGTTTTTTTTTTTTTTTGTTTGTTTGTTTGTTTATTTGGTTTTTCACTCACATCTATCCAGAAAGTGAGAGAGCCCTGCGTTCCGTCTATTACCAACTGGATCATCACAGACCCAAAGGACCAGAGCATGTCTGAAAATTCTGATACTGTGAACAAAATTGACCTCACATACTTAGAGTTGTTTTCTTCTCAATAGTAAGCAGTGAAAAGCTGACAGTTACAATATAACTAGTATAATTTCTATTGTTACTCTACCTTGTATTACTATTTTAATAATATTTTAAGGGCTATAACTTCCTTGATTGTTGGAATATAATGTGTTAATGTTCAAAAGCACAAAGTTAGTAGATTTTTCCATAAATAATATTATCTTATACATTAATCACGAATTTCTTTAGATTATGACTTCCTTGAATTTTCTCATGCTATCAAAAATTTCTTATACAAACAATAAAGTAAATTAAGTGAAATATTAGAATTAAAATTATTATTATAGCTATCATAAGACCATATCTTTTCAAATATATTTATTTTACATCATGAATAAATTCATTTATTGTAATACTTACCTACTATTTTTAATAGTAAATGATAATATTTTTCTCTTCTGTTTTATTTAGGTCTTATTGCATCACAGAAAAAAATCAATTTCATTTATTTGGAAAACTTAAGTTCTCTGAATCTTAGTGTGTTGGTTATGGGTTAGCTGAAACTGTTTGAAAGTTTGAAAGCAATAATGCATAAAGTAATATACATCTCTGCATGTCAAAAATTAAAAATTAAAATTCAACCCCCAAAGAGAAAGAGCTCTCATAAGGAATTGTTTGATAGTGAATTAAATCCCCATCTTCTGTCACTCCATATTTCTTCCATAGTGCCTATGAAGGAAACAGACAAGAATCTTTTATTTTTTACTATTTTTGTTGCTTATCATAACTGTAATTTTGCTCTTACTATGAATTATAATACAAATATCTGTGTTTACCAAGGGTCTTAGTAGACCACTGTAAAAGGGACATTCAACCCCAAAGGGGTCCCAGAGTCAAATTGAGAGATATTAAAATTTACTAGATGTTCTTTCACTAGTATATAGCTCAGTCACAATTAACATTCTGCTTTATTTATTGTGTGCATTAAGGTAGCTTGTAAGAAAGATGCTGTCTTGGTTACTTGTGTGCTAACTTTTCCTAGGAAAAATGTGTTATGTTTATTATAGTTTCATTAGTGACCCTTATTAATTAATGTAGTTACCAGAATTATCAAGGCAAAGAAGGTTCCAGATTATACCTTTATTTTGGCAGGAGGCAATATATAGAATACTGTAATAGAGAGATTTTAGGGACAACTCAGGTTTTGCTAACATTTAGTATAGATCCTAACTGATGTAGTCACTTCTCTGTTGACATGATAAAACACCTTGACCAAAAGCAAGTTATGGGAGAAAGATTTGCTTGCGTTTACAGCTGCAGAGGAGTGTGCACGAGGTTGCCAGGCAGAGATGCCTGCAGCAAGCTGTAGTTGAGGCTGCAGGAGCAGTACAGTGAAAGGTCACCTCTTCAACTGTAAACGCAAAGCACAGAAAACAACATCGAGTGGGCTTTCAAAGCACACTGGCTGTGGCATACTTCCTAAAGGCTGCATGTCCCAGAACCTCACCAAATACCACTACCTGCCAGGGAGCAGGCATTCAAACACCTGGGCCTAGAAGAGGTGTTTCTCTCTTTAAGCACCACACCATTCTGAAATGCAATGTGTGCTTAAAGCTAGTTCTTGAGTAGTGATAGCTTTCTTTTTAGAATTTAAGCACATGAAATATGATCAGTCTTTCCTAAAGTCTGCTTCAGTCTGATCACGTGTCTTGTGTCTTTTTTAAAATATAATTTGTGCTTGAAATTAGATATTTTGCTTCACACTAGAATTTTACACTCACATAGTCTAGAACCAGGAATGCTTAGAATATTCCACAAGCTAAGGAACAAGCAATTCTAAATAAATGATTCACTGCACTGCTTTCAAGGATTTTAGATCTTAATTATCTGTTTGCATGTTTGTTTGTTTGCTTGCTTATGTCTCTGCCTGTTCTTTGGAAGAGAGCCCAGTACAAACAAGGGTTAACATAAACTGCTCAATTTTTTGTAAAAGGAGCTTTCTTCCTTGGGTCTGAGTA
The DNA here is from genome assembly GCF_000001635.26 of Mus musculus. NCBI lineage: Eukaryota > Metazoa > Chordata > Mammalia > Rodentia > Muridae > Mus > Mus musculus. The sequence continues at coordinate 38,357,928 of NC_000076.6, forward strand.
ACAACATATCTAGCCTCCAAAATAAACCACTCAACTGCCTCAGATATTTGGGAATGAATGCTTATCCACTAATTGGCTTCAGCTGGGGATTCCACCCCCCCCCCCTTCATTACTTGAGCTGAGAAAGCAGCTGTTTGGCAAATGGTTGAGTCCTAAGTCACATGGCTGGTGATTTATGCACATCAATGTGCTAATGGATGCCTTGTAGAACACAGTTTTGTTTATTTGATTGTTAAAGCCCTGTGCTAATGAATCATGACTTTGTTTAAATACACAGCAAACCCAGTCTCATGATGGAGCTCTTCCTTAGGCAGGTCCTTTTCATATTTGTTTCTAATTTATTATAACATGCTTGGTTTAACCTCATGGGTGTTATAAGAAAGCACTGAAAATGATAGATAAAGGCTTATTCTTTTATGAAATTTGATGTGCTTACACGTAAGCAGAAGTAAATATGAGACAGAGGATACTCCCTAAATTAGATTCAAGCACACTTGCCACATATTTTAGCATGCCCATTTACATGGGGAATAAAGCTATTCCATCATTCTGGCTTCTTGAGATATTAATGGACTTGTAACTAGGCGGAAATATTTATTAAAGTTATGCAAAGTTCTTGCCTAAAAGTTTGCTCAGATCAGTTACAAATGCTTATCTTCTTCTACAATTAAAGCAAATTCTATCACTTTGTTACGTTCAGGTCTGGGCCAGGTATTTTTAGGTCCTAGGCATTTTACTAGTGAATGAAATAAATGTGCGCACATATTTAGAAAGTTGCAAGAATGCTTTATTCAAAGCAGAGCAATAGTGCATTGTAGAAGGGAATGAACTGTCAAGACTGAGGGCATCGGTGAATGAAGGGACTCCATTATTATACAATAAGAAAGCCTTCATTACTGTTCCTTCTATGGATTTCAAGGGGAGCAATTTGATCATGGAGGGTATAATGTAAGTTGGTATCTATTTTGGTTGACAGACTTTTGGTAGTAAAACCATTTCTCTATGATTCATGCTCCTCCTCACAATTCATCTGAATTTCATCACATTCATGCCCACTAATGCATAGACATAAGTGAGCAAATACAGGATTCTTACTAAAAGTCACATAGAGGACACTTCACCGTATTAAGCATGCACTCAAAACCACTAATAGGCCAGATCATTCTATTGATGGTATTATGAATACATTTTGTAAAATTCTAAATTTGTTGGTCATTAAAGAGTAGAGAAATTTATTCTGCTATTGGGAATGGGATGTGCTCAATGCAAATGGGGGTCCTGGATTGATAGTTGTTATTCAGTTGTTGTTTGGAAAGAGGTTATGTTATAAAGTATGCACAGGTAAACATCTCAGACTGCCAAGTATACAATTAAAAGAGAGGTCTATGTGAATAGTATGTGCAGATAAGGGCCCTAGATTGACAAATGCATTGTTAGAAGAAAGGTATGTGCATAGAATCCCAGGAGGCTTTCAAATGTGATTACACATTCAAATAAGCATGAAGTTAAAACAATGACTAAAACTGCCAGATGTAAAATGAGGACTTGGCCTTCAAAGCCTGTAGGTTTAGGTGAAGTGCATCATAATGTACAAAAAAGATAAATGACAGCTGGGCATGGTGGCGCACGCCTTTAATCCCAGCACTCAGGAGGCAGAGGCAAGTGGATTACTGAGTTCGAGGCCAGCATGGTCTAAAAAGTAAGTTCCAGGACAGCCAGGGCTACACAGAGAAACCCTGTCTCAAAAAACAAAACAAACAAACAAAACAAAACAAACAAACAAACAAAAGATGAATGATATCTTTCTTTCTTTTTTTTTCTTAGATATTTTCTTCATTTCATTTCAAATGTTATCCCCAAAACCTCCCCCCCCCGCCCTGCTCCCCAACACACCCAAACCCCCTTCCTGGCCTTGCCATTCCTATAGGGTTGCAGACCCCTTTAGCTCCTTGGGTACTTTCTCTAGGTCCTTTATCAGGGACCCTGTGTTCCATCCAATAGATGACTGTGAGCATCCACTTCGGTATTTGCCAGGCACTGGGATAGCCTCATAAGCGAGAGCTATATCAGGGTCCTGTCAGCAAAATCTTTCTGGCATATGCAATAGTGTCTGGGTTTGGTAGTTGTATATGGGATGGATGGGGCAGTCTCTGGATGGTCCTTCCTTCTGTCTCAGCTCTGAACTTTGTCTCTTTTAAAGACTCTCCTTATGAGTCATTTCATTCTGCTTGAGCAATTACTGCTTGTCTTTAATCTTTTACATTAGAAAATTATTTATTTAACAGTCAATTTTTAACTAATTTGACTTCTATTGAATTATAACTTATTGCTATCTATAACACTAGAACACTACCAACCACTCATTTTAAAGGTGAAAAAGCAAAATCTTAGGGAAGTTATGTTCATTTTAATTGCATAAAATCATGCAGATTCCTACAGATAGTGGTGATATTTCTGTCTACTCCCTCAACTGATTTCTCATTTTGCTAATTGTTTTGTTGTTGTAAAGACATAAGTAGATGGAGTATCAACTGCCTATCTTATTTGTTTTATTGTACGGATGCTACACATATAAAACAACTATTTTCCAGAACAATCCCTGTAGTTTCCATTCCTTTTCCTCTAGAAGTTGTAGAAGTTAAGGAAGTATTTGCCTATAAACCATTTTAGAGTAGATTTCTGGTCATGGTGTGAAATTTAAAAAAAAAAAAAAAAGCCCACTTCATGTAGACATCTGTTTTTTGCCACACTACTTATTGAAGGGATTACCATTTCCCTATGGTGTGTTCTTAGCTGGAAATCATTTGACCACAAATATAGAGATGGGTTGCTGAAGTCTTTGACCTCTCCTATCAGTATGTTAATGTCATTATCATACTAACTTTTGTTATAACAGGCAAATCCACTGAGAATGACATACTCCTCAATTTAAGAAATTAAAAACAACAAAAGAGCAAGTGTATTGGATTTGTAGAAGTGCCCTGGGAACTCCCTTTGCCTCTGCTCCTGTCATGCTCCACTTACCTCCATGCGTGGCAAACTTGCATGATTTGGTAGGAGTAGAATTCTAGAACACTAGAGACAAGAACTTCATAAGAAACATTGGTAAGCATTAAATGCATGGAAGTGGCCGAAGAATCATAAGAAGAGACCCAAATATTTTATCTGAATATTAAAGGCAAAAGTGAGTGTGGAAACCTGAAAAACCGAAACTATTAAAACTAAGGCAATATGATTATAAACCTTTTGGAGAATAGATTTTCTTGAATCGGTGGGATGTGTGCATTATACCTGCAATAGAAGTACCATAACATAGATGCTACACAAAACACAGTACAACGGGAATGTATGCATGCTCCTTTCTGTGGTAATAACCGGAAGAGTGTTATTTTAAATCTCATGTGGTATATATTATAGAGTATAGAATGTATATCCACAGATACTTTTAAGGACTTTTTAATTTTCTTTATCTCAACCTGACCAGATCTTCACAGGCCAGAAAAAGCATAAACACAAGAAAATAACTTCCAAGCAACTTTTAAATTTTAATTTAATTAGAATCTCATATATGAGCACTATATTTATATTACTTCCCCACTCTCCTATCCTGCCAAACTCCATCTGTGCCCCTGCCACTCAAATTCTTAGTGTGCCACTACCTCTCAAATTCCTGGTCTTTAGCATTTAATTATTACTATAACATAAAGCATGCTCTTCAGTTAAGGAACATTTTACCTCTTTTTATCCTTCCTACCCACTTGATTCTGTTCTTCTGTCTGTCCATCGAAATAGAATTTTAACTGTGCCACAAGATTGAAGGTGAAAAGAATGCAGGCAGGTATAAGTATAATATGTTTGGAGATGCTTAATGAAAAGAGCAACTCAGGGTCTATGGAGATGGCTCAGTTGATAAAATGAATGTTGTGCAAGACAGATGATCTTAGATTAGATTCCTAGCACCCAAGCTGGGCATGGTGGCATATACCTGGAGCCCATGTCTTGGAGGCAAGGAGAGGAAACAGATACATCCCTGAAGATAATTCTCTAGATAAATGAACTGAATAAACAAGCTTCAAGTTCAGTGAGAGAATCCGTCTCAACTGATAGAAAATAATAGGCAGTGATATCTGAACTTGTCTTGAGGTATACATACACACATTCAAAACACCACATATGTATACAAGCACAAATGTAGATGATAGACAGATAGATAGATAGATAGATAGATAGATAGATAGATAGATAGATAGATAAAAATTCAAAGTGCTTTACAAGGAAGAGAAACTAGTCACTACAATGCTTAGAATGCTGCCTGCCAGGCAAGGTTTCTGTGTTAAAGATACACCTCCCTCTTAAAATTCATGTTATTCCCAAAATCTCAGAACAGAAAGCTATCTGGGAGATGTAAATAACTAAGTTACAATGGATAAAAAAGTCAGTTCTAAACACACATAACTAATGGCCTTTTGAAAAGAAGAGCCACAAAGATGGCCATTAAAAGTAGGAGGAGACCATGCGAGACATAGCCATTGGAGTGAGGCTTCTGCAACCCAAAGAATACATGAACTTTTTAGCCAGTGATCAGGACCAGAGAGGCAAAGGAGATTCCTGCTGTCCAAACATTCTGAAATTGTACAGCCTCCAGACATCTTTGTTTCTGAATTCTAGCCTCCAGGATAAGAGTCAAATTACGTTGTTTGTCTAATTATCCATTCTGTAACACAGTTATAGCAGCCAAAGGAAACTAGTTTGTTGGGAAAGGCACAAAATGCAGACATTCATCTAAAACACTTGAAGAAATAGCCAATTCTGTTTCAGCAGAAAAGCCAAAAGCATTAAAATGAAATGATAAATTCCTTATGCCCACACCTCCAAAGTGCCCCAGACTCCTAATGTCAGGACATAGAAATGAAAGGAATGAAAAATTACATAGATGAAATTAATGTGGAATGAAGACAAAATAACATTCTGAAACATAAGAGTCTCATAAACATAAGAAAACGTGACGTCCCCAGTAGAGAAGTATGACAATGAATGCAATTATTTTTTTAAACTGGTTGGTACACAAGATGAGAAAGACTGGTGAACCCATAATAAGAGATTAAAGAGACAGAGCTAGCTGTCATTAGGTATATCACACAGCCGATGCTGATCCACAAATGCTGTTTCTAATTCATAAATCCAGTTGTGAAAATAAAATTAAGTGTTTAATTTCCAAAGCATATTGATCTTAAATTGCAACCAAAGGAATGATTGATATATTTGCATATCAGTCAAGATATAAACAAGCTCAGATGTTTGCTTCAAATAACTGAGTCTATGTGTGAATTTTACATTAATCACAATTATTACCATATTTCAACAAGCAGTTAAAGTGTTTCACAAATATTACACCAAATTAAATAACAATGCTAAAAATGTGAACATTTGTAAATATCAAGCTTCTTATCTTTACAATCATTTTAATTTTAGTAATGTTGATTTTCTATATAATTTACATTTTGATACAAGCAGCTAAATTAAAACAATTATAATTACATACTTAAGGTTTCAGTTATCATGACTTAAACAACGTTTATATATGTATATATATACATATATATATAATAGATAGATAGATAGAAATTCAACTTGTCAGTACCTATTTTCTAGAAAACCCCAACTACTACACTAGAGTAAATTCTTTTCATTCTAAATAGTTAGGTTCCACGCAGAATTTAGCTGCCTGCAAACTCATCCTAAGCAAATTCTGCTTAACTAAAAAACCCCTCTAGCACATAGAAGATTTCTGTTCAGTGTTTATCATACATTCACATTAAATATTGCATATAATATTATAAATAGAATGATTATCTCACCATACAAGAAAGCATGCAGTACATAAATAAAAAAATGAAACTAAACCAACCAACCAACAAACGAACCAACAACAAATTAGTAAAGTCCTAGCAAGTGAAATACTTTGATCAATGAGGAAAGAAGTTTTTAAACGCAAAGAAATATTAGCTTCATGTGCTTCATGTGAGGCCACAGTCCAGTAGTCCTAAAATTTAAGAAGCTGAGGCAGGAGGGTTTTGAGTTCAAGGCCAGCTTTGGCTACAGCTGAGATCTTACAGTAAAAATAAAAGTAAGTGGTAAATGAGCATTAGCACACACTGACGGTTTAAAACAGATTTGAAGGGAGATTTTATATTCATAAAAAAATAAAAAAAATAAGATGCACAAAACCATTCAGGAGACCATATATATATGTATATATATATATATGGAGAAAAAAGAGAAGCAAGTTAACATACCATCCAAAAAAACTAACAAACAAAAAATGAGACTAAAGTATACAAGTAACAAAACTCAAGTCGAGGTCATATTTAATAGTAGGAGGCATAAGTAAATTAGGAGACAAGTAAAATAGATTTTAAATCCTAAGGAAAAAAAAACCAACAATTATGAGGACCTAAAATATAGAAGATGTACAGGCATTGCTGACAGAATTAGGCATGAGAAAGGTAACACAGTCTATTCATTGGACCAGAGAAAACTGTATTCACAGAAAGATTCAAAGTGATGTTGATTCAGCATGTGAGCCTGTAGTCTGGCATCTTTATGGTTTTGTGGGCCCCCCCGTCATGAGACATATGCTTTATGAAGTAAGAGAAACTTTAGCAGCTAGTGTGACATACTCATGATTTTGCTGAAGATCATGGTGACATAAGAGAAACTCTGGCATATCAGAATAGTCCAGACCAGAATATAAATCAGTTTTGACTTTGTAAAACCCATATTGATGTTATGAGAGGAAGGGAAAATAGACAAAGGTATCTGAGTCAATTAAAGGTGAATATTTCAAGATTTGTGTCAAGCCTGACTTCCTAGGAAAAAAGAATAACCAAATATTGTGCTGGTAGACAATTTTAAAGCCTTATCAGCATTCACGAAAGAACATACTAAACTTATCCTACGGGTAGGCAGTTACTCCTTAGGGGATGCACTATCAGCTTTATTGGGAAGGAAGTATTGCGTGCTCAGATCACTGCCCTTTCAGCAGTCAGTTCTAGCTGACTAATATGTGATGCCCGTTATGCTGGCCTATTGAAACCAAGGAGCCAGCCAGCTTCAGCAGCAGGCCTAACAGGCTAGAGAGCAGCACCTGGACCTGAGCCAAGCTGAGCAAAATAATTTACCCATGTTAAGACCATCAGAGGTGGGAGAATGCAAAATTAAGGGATGTAGCTTTGAGGAGTCTTCATTTATGCTAGAGTAGACCTTATGGTGATGTATTTGACTCTGAGTCATTCACGACTATAAGTAACCCCTTAACCCATGCTCTGTTAAACTCAATAAACTTATTGATCCTCCAAGTTGGACTTCAGAGGAACCATTACTTTATTCTGTCAGTGGCCCCTCTCTAAGTAGAATAGGTACTTGTTCACATTGTCCCAGGGAGAGCCACACTAATAAGGGATAATGACAGAATATTGCCCAAATCAAATTAATAAGAGTGATGTGCCAAAGGCTTTTCTTCAGAAAACTCACCAAGATACTGCTTAACAAAAGAACATGAGGCAAACAATAGCAAAAAGGAAATTCAGGCAAGAACTTCTGGACCAAGAGCAGAATAAAAAATATGATGGGTGTGTAGCACCCCCAAAGAGCCTGTATTCATTACCTATCCAAGGAGAAAGATGAAAGTGAGGTCAATATTCCTATACAGGCCAGGACTTGTGCATGAAACCACCACTCATCAGTTCCTATTATTGACACACAACGGCAAACACACTAAAACAAATCTGCACATTTTGTTCTGTCTTTGAAAGTAACAGTTTTCCTATCAGAAATCTCATTTTTATTGAATGCTAGCCATAAACACTTTAGCGTCCCTGGTTTCCATGCCCAGATATTAATCGAAGTAGTTCTTTGAGGTGGGCAAAAGTTCAAAATCCATCTTGTTAGCTAATACTAACTCCTACAAAGAGCTAAGTTTATATGAATTTTCACTAAGTCTACTTCTGGGATCTCAGGAAACATTGCTAACTCTAGTTCCTGCTCTGTTTGCTTATGACAACAGTAAGCATTCTTTTGACTTTCCCTGTTCCCCTCTGTTTCCCTGGCTGCATCTTTAGTATCCAAGAGTCACTGGTATTCGGTTGTTTTCACTTGTTATCCCTGTGGTTGAGTCTCTTCAGTTTTACTTGACTTGATCATCTTTGTTTTATTTCTTATTTATGTATTTTTTTTAATTCATGAAACAATCCTAACAGGAATAGGAGTGAAAAGTAAGTGGTGAATACCATCTCCTAGAATGTTTACTTTCTAGTAAGTTACAGACAGTAGAAGGTGTAAGGTATCCAACTGAGTAAAAGATGTAAGGCTTCCAGTTGAAGTCAGAAAAAAATATCCCAACAATACATAAGACCTAACACCAGGATAAGAGAAACAAACATTGCCTATGATGACTGTGTAAAACACCATGGAGGAAGCACAAAGTAAATAAGGTTTTGAGAGAAAAAGGGGTTAAAAATAAACTGGAGACAAATATTTAAAGGAAGTTTTTCTAGAGGAATAAAATGGGCTCCTATAAGTTAAAAAATGAGCTAAATCTAGCAGGGTAACAAGATTAGCACTTCTATTTTATCCAGTGGAGTAGCTAAGAGTATTCTGCTGGGCAACTTGGAGTTGGGTAACTCACACGAAGCCCCATTGTAACGCCCTACCCTCCATCTCCCCCCAGAAATTCTTAGGGCACTATAAAAACTATTAACATACATATCCTTTCCAAAGATTAAATAAATTTTTGGAATTGCTAGGTATTAAGGAGATTTTTTTTTTAACCTTGTGTTTGAGAGGCTCAAACATTAGCCAATGGGGGCAGTTTACCAAGCACATTAGAGGAAGTCACTTGGAAAGAGCCTTAACTTCTTTCAGGAACAAGAGAACTGAACTTCTCTTTTGCAGCCAATTCTCTTCAGCCACACACACTCACAAATGAAGGTTTACTAACACTCCTTCTCCTGAGAACATTGTGATTGGTGCCAATGGCTGAAAGAGGCAAGCCTGCCCCCGCACTGTGAGAACACAGCTCTCTCTCAGGGTCTACCCAGACATTCATTAAAATCCAATGAGTGCTCCCACAAGAAAGTGTTGTTTGGGCCAAGATCATAGCTTTTGCAAAGAAAAGAATTTCAACTTGGTGTGGGAAGATGGACAAAGTCGGAGCACCATAGTAACAAGGTCAAATTAACCCTTTTGAGAAAGCTACTAAGAGTAAATTGGTAGGTGATGACAGAAGTGCCATTTGAAGCATTAATGTTGACCTTGGTTCTACCCTGAGTTACTACAGCTAATCTCCATAATCCACAGCAATACATTTTTTTTCAGTCTATATGCTAGTCATAGCTGCACCATTTTGTAAAATTTCTCTATTTCCTGTAACCTGCAAGAATTCCAGTAACTGCAGTAATTTGATTCCTTTTCTTTTTGAAAGACAGTAAAAAAAATTATTAGATATATTCTTTATATACATTTCAAATGCTATCCCAAAAGTTCTCTATACCCTCCCCCCACCCTGCTCCCCTACCCACCCACTCCTACTTCTTGGCCCTGGCATTCCCCTGTACTGCTACATATAAAGTTTGCAATACCAAGGGGCCTCTCTTCCCAATGATGGCCGACTAGGCCATCTTCTGCTACATATGCAGCTAGAGACACGAGCTCTGAGGGTACTGGTTAGTTCATATTGTTGTTCCATCTATAGTGTTGCAGACCCCTTCAGCTCCTTGGGTGCTTTCTCCAGCTTCTCCATTGGGGGCCCTGTGTTCCATCTTATAGATGACTGTGAGCATCTACTTCTGTATTTGCCAGGCACTGGCATAGCCTCATATGAGACAGATATAACAGGGTCCCTTCAGCAAAATCTTGCTGGCATATGCAATAATGTCTGGGTTTGGTGGCTGATTATGGGATGGATCCCCAGGAGGGTAGTCTCTGGATAGTCCATCCTTTCATCTTAGCTCCAAACTTTGTCTCTGCAACTCCTTTCATGGGTATTTTGTTCCCTATTCTAAGGAGGAATGAAATATCCATCCATTGGTCTTCCCTCTTCTTGATTTTCTTGTGTTTTGCAAATTGTATCTTGGGTGTTCTATATACCTGGGCTAATATCCACCTATCAATGAGTGCATATCTAATGACTTCTTTTGTGATTGGGTTACCTCACTAAGGATGATATCCAGATACATCCATTTGTCTAAGAATTTCATAAATTCATTGTTTTTAGTAGCTGAGTAGTATTCTATTGTGTAAATGTACCACGTTTTTTGTATCCATTTTTCTATTGAGGGACATCTGGGTTCGTTCCAGCTTCTGACTATTATAAATAAGGCTGCTATGAACATAGTTGGAGCATGTGTTCTTATTACCAGTTGGAACTTCCTCTGGGTATATGCCCAGGAGAGGTATTGCTGGATCTTCTAGTAGTACTATGTCCAATTTTCTGAGGAAACTCCAGACTGACTTCCAGAGTGGTTGTACAAGCTTGCAATCCCACCAGCAATGGAGGGGTGTTCCTCTTTCTCCACATCTTCGCCAGCATCTGCTGTCACCTGAATTTTTGATCTTAGCCATTCTGACTGGTGTGAGGTGGAATCTCAAGGTTGTTTTGATTTACATTTCCCTGATGATTAAGGATGTTGAACATTTTTTCAGGTGCTTCTCAGCCATTCAGTATTCCTCAGTTGAGAATTCTGTGTTTAGCTCTGTACCCCATTTTTAATGGGGTTATTTGAATTTCTGGGGTCCAGCTTCTTGAGCTCTTTGTATATATTGGATATTAGTCCCCTATCAGATTTAGTATTGGTAAAAATCCTTTCCCAATCTGTTGGTGGCCTTTTGTCTTATTGACAGTGTCTTTTGTCTTACAGAAGCTTTGCAATTTTATGGGGTCCCATTTGTCAATTCTTGATCTTATAGAACAAGCCATTGCTGTTCTGTTTAGGATTTTTTTCCCTGTGCCCATATCTTTGAGTATTTTCCCACTTTCTCCTCTATTAATTTCAGGGTCTCTGGTTTTATGTCGAGGTCTTTGATCCACTTAGACTTGAGCTTTGTACAAGAAGATAAGAATGGATCAATTTGAATTCTTCTACATGATTACTGCCAGTTGTGCCAGCACCATTTGTTGAAAATGCTGGCTATTTTCCACTGGTTGGTTTTAGGTCCCTGGTCAAAGATCAAGCGACCATAATTGTGTGGATTCATTTCTGGGTCTTCAATTCTATTCCATTGATATACCTATCTGTCACTGTACCAGTACCATGCAGTTTTTATCACAATTGCTCTGTAGTACAGCTTGAGGTACGGCTGCTGCAGTCTTTTGCATTCATAATGCTTTTTAAACAAACATCTTACTCCCAAAGAGCTTTCTGCCTCACTGTCTCTCTGAACCTCAGACCTGGAATCTCATTCTGTATTCATCAAATATCTCACCATATATCTTCGCCATCAAATCTCCATACATCTCTCCTTTCCAAAGTTTTGTAAATAATTAGTTTTTCCCTGTCATACTGTTCTATCTATAATATCTAACAAACCTATTCACTTCTTTGTTTGCACTTTCCAGATCCATCTACTGTATTCCCTTCTTTTCAAGTTTATTCCAAAAAAGCCACATGTCTGATAGTCCTGCCAAAATCCTTACATATAATCACAACACTATCTTATTAAGCACAGTAAAAATTAGGGGAACATTATTATAGAGAGGGGCACTGAAAATAGCTCCCATTTCTTATGGCATTTAAAGTGAGTTTGGCTGCCATGAAAAGAACTTTTATTAAGTTTCACCATACAAAGAAAAATTGTATTTCTCCTAAAGAATTGGTGTGTTTTCTTTTGGCAGATATTGGAAATTATAGTATTTAGAATTGTCCCCTTGTTTGCCCTTGCTGCTAGCATGCTTAGCACCAAATGTGACATTCAAAGACTGTAATTACAGAAACTCTAATTGCATCCTTTCCTTTGTATAGCCTTGACTTTATATACTTATTTCAAACAGATATATATTATTATAATGTTAAATTTTTAAGCTTTGGAGAGTGGCATAGCGTTTAAACAATAGACAACAATTTTTATACTAGAACTAAGTAACAAAACAAAAGAAATTCTTATCAAATTTGAACTCAAGTAAAGGTTAGTCAAGAATACTATAGAATTAGGTATCATGTCAGAAATACTAGAATTCAGGCCCTGAGAATATCAGGGATCTATGACCATAAGGACAGTAGATATAGAATGACGACATTATAGTTCCTTCTTAAATGTGGGCTTTGCAGGGAATATAAAGTATTGCATGAAGTAAATCGAAGTTCTATGTGTTAAGAATGAATTCCTGAAGATAAAGGACAAGATTGAATATTTATGATGATTTCAGCATTTATGGGGGAAGAGATTTTTTTTTAAATAATTATTTAAAGATGTGGTCTTATGTGCTTTCTTGGAAGCTCTTACTGTCATGCCATAGCTCATTTGAGTGTCAACAAGGCTGTGACTTGCCTTTGTGGCATTAAATGTATAGACTTGGAATGCAAAAACCATTCACACACTTAAAGCAGGTTAAAGCTGACAGGAATATGAACACGAAAATTCATTAAGAATCCAGGTTCAAAGTCCAGTTCCTGGTTATGGGTAGCGGTGTGTGTTTAGTAAAGGTCTGATGTTTTTCATTACTATATCATCTGAGTATAATGTAGGCCTGATACAAGTCAAAAGTTTCAAAAGGTAGCATATAAAACAAACAGATGGTGGTCAGGGTGACTATTTTTCAAAGTAGAGTGACCAAATAGGAAAGTAACTTGAAATTTTCTTATACAAGAAATAATTAAGCAACAGTATTCTTTTTAACCTAAAAAAGATGAAAGAAGCACACAGAAATCCTAGTGTTATCATTATTTGTAAGATATATAAAAGAAGAAATCTAGCTCTGGGAAGCATCATGGAATTTTAATGAATGGAAACTTATTAAACCTACTATAGTGCCTCCATTTATACACTACTACTGTTCCACATGTCCTAGGCCATATAGTGCATGGATAGCAATTACCTTGTGCAGTAGGTGACAATTAGTAGAACTTTAACAAATGCAATTTTATTTCATCACTCAGACAGTAATCACTATGGATATACTCTTGCTCTTGACCTCTTAGGTCTAAAATCAGGATGGTCTACAGAACCCTTAAGGAAGCAAGTTTTGACTCATTTTTAAAATGCAAAATGTATACTTTGGGAAAAAAGTTTGACTTTCTCTGCAGATGTTTTAGTCTTCCAGTCTCAGAAATGTACAAACCTAAGCTTTCTAATCTCAAGATAAATTAAGAAAAATTTGTGACCTGGGATATAGCCCCTATGTTGAGATTTTTTGACAAGCATAATTGAATAGAATTTGACGTGAAAAGAGATGAGAAAAGGTGGAAACGAGAATGTTAAAGCAGAAAGAGAGGTGACATGGCTCAGCAGGTTAACTCTTATTTGAACAAGCCTGACAACCTAAATTTATTCTCTAGAACCCATGATGGAAGGAAAGAACCAAATCCCAAACACTTCTCTTACCTCTACACATGCACTGTGGCATGCCATTGTGTGCCTCCACAGAAACACAGACACACAAATAGTAGTAGTAAACAAAATGAAAAATTACATAAGTGAAATAAAACCACAGGAGTGAACAGGTAAAGAAAAAATATTCCTCTCTTAATCAATCTGGTGCCAAAAAAGGAACAAAGACCCAAAGGGAGTTATTTTAAGAAAAGTTTCTACTAAATTTTCATTCAAAAATTCAAGTAAGGAAGAAAAATAATCCAACATAGAAAAAAGAAATTTCTTAAAGTTATCAAATGGGTATCCTGTAGAAGAGTGGGGAAATCACCTTAAAGAGAGAAGGTACTACTTTTCAAGGAATCTGACAGCAAGAAGGCCTCCAGAATAAAGCACTTTGGCCTCCCTCTCCTTTTGTCAGTTGCCTGGAGACTCTCATTCTGCTCAGAGGCAAGTCTTGAGAAGGCAAGCACAGCTCAGTTACTGCTAGCCAGCTACTCTGAGAGTTAGGGGACAGAAGCCTAGCACTCAGCAGCTAATGTTAACAACTCTGTCAACCACCACTGGAGAGATTTTGGAGCCCTTCCTGCCACCAGGCCAGTCATCTCTGGCTCTTCCTCAGCTCTTCTGGCACTTTTCTTCTGCATTTCTGTTTCTCTCACCATAGCCTCTTGTCTCCTCTGAGCTTTTATCTATCTGAAGGCCTTGCCTTTCTACTATCCAGTACAATCTTCAATCATATTCTTTGATAATGGCCACCCTGAAACTATTCACTGACCTTTTAGCTGTTTGGTGGGCCAGGGCCTAGTAATCCAAAAAGCTGGAGTTGTCTGGTCTTCCAGTTACTAATACAGCCCACTCTATCCATAATAAACACAAGTAGATAATTATATTCACAGAAACTTTATTGGAACAAGCATCAAGGGAGAGAGGGCATAAGTGAGAGTTCTCCTAACTTTCATAAGTCAAGAAACTTAATTTTCTAAGATTTCAAAATTAAAAAAAAAAAGAAATGTTGCAATAGGTCTTTACTTCCCAATCCTACATGTATAATCCATCCTCATGAATTTGAGTACAATAGGAGGATATATGAATTGACCATGATAATCTTCATATGCACCCTGACCTCAGAGTCGTGTTATTATCCTTGGATTTCCTCTGAATGTTATCATCCATAGTTTCTCAGTTGAATTTAGTCCAGAAGAATCTCTTTTTTTTTAATATTTTTAATTAGGTATTTTCTTCATTTATATTTCAAATGCTAACCCTAAAGTCCCCCATAACCTCCGCCCCCCACTCGACCTACCCACTCACTCCCACTTTTTGGCCCTGGTGTTCCCCTGTACTGAGGCATATAAAGTTTGCAAGACCAAGAGCTCTCTCTTCCCAATGATGGCCGACAAGGCCATATTTTGCTACATATGCAGCTAGAGACACGAACTCTAGGGGAACTGGTTAGTTCATATTGTTGTTCCACCTATAGGGTTGCAGACCCCTTTAGATTCTTGGGTACTTTCTCTAGCTCCTTCATTGGGGACACTGTTCCATCCAATAGCTGACTGTGAGGAATCACTTCTGTGTTTGCGAGGCACCAGCATAGCCTCAAAAGAGACAGCTATATCAGGGTCCTTTCAGCAAAATCTTACTGGCATATGCGATAGTGTCTGCATTTGGAGGCTAATTATGAGATGGACCCCTGGTGCAGCAGTCTCTAGATGGTCCATCCTTTCATCTCATTTCCAAACTTTGTCTCTGTAACTCCTTCCATGGGTGTTTTGTTCCCAATTCTAAGAAGAGGCAAAGTGACCACACGTTGGTCTTCATTCTTCTTGAGTTTCATGTGTTTTGCAACTTGTAACTTGGGTATTCTAAGTTTCTGGGCTAATATCCACTTATCAGTGATTGCATATCATGTGAGTTCTTTTGTGATTGGGTTACCTCACTCAGAATGATACCCTCCAGGTCCATCCATTTGCCTAAGAATTTCATAAATTCATTCTTTCTAATAGCTGAGTAGTACTCCATTGTGTAAATGTACCAAATTTTCTTTTTTTATTCCTTCCTTGACCAAGTTATCATTGAGGGGAGTTTTGTTCAGTTTCCACGTAAATGTTGGCTTTCTATTATTTATTTTGTTATTGAAGATCAACCTTAGTCCATGGCAATCTAATAGGATGCGTGGGACAATTTCAATAATTTTGTATCTGTTGAGGCCCGTTTTGTGACCAATTATATGGTCAGTTTTGGAGAAGGCACCATGAGGTGCTGAGAAGAAGGTTTATCCTTTTGTTTTAAGATAAAATGTTCTGTAGATATCCGTTAAATTCATTTGTTTCATAACCTCTGTTTGTTTCACTGTGTCTCTGTTCAGTTTCTGTTTCCATGATCACATTGATGAAAGTGGAATGTTGAAGTCTCCCACTATTATTGTGTGAGGTGCAATGTGTGCTTTGAGATTTACTAAAGTTTCTTTGATGAATGTGACTGCCCTTGCATTTGGAGCATAAATATTCAGAATTGACAGTTCCTCTTGGAAGATTTTACCTTTGATGAGTATGAAGTGCCCCTCCTTATCTTTTTTAATAACTTTGGGTTGGAAGTTGATTTTATTAGATATTAGAATGGCTACTCAAGCTTGTTTTGTCAGACCATTTGCTTGGAAAATTGTTTTCCAGTCCTTCACTCTGAGGTAGTGTCTGTCTTTTTCCCTGAGATGGGTTTCCTGTAAGCAGCAAAATGTTGGGTCCTGTTTGTGTAGCTAGTCTGTTAGTCTATGCCTTTTTATTGGAAAATTGAGTCCATTGATATTAAGAGATATTAAGAGAAAGTAATTGTTGCTTCCTATTATTTTTGTTGTTAGATTTGGCATTCTGTTCTTGTAGCTGTCTTCTTTTATGTTTGTTGAAGAATTACTTTCTTGCTTTTTCTAGGGCATATTTTCTGTCCTTGTATTTTTTTTTCTGTTATTATCCTTTGAAGGGCTGGATTCATGAAAAGATATTGTGTGAATTTGGTTTTGTCATGGAATACTTTGGTTTCTCCATCTATGGTAATTGAGAGTTTGGCTGGGTATAGTAGCCTGGGCTGGCATTTGTATTCTCTCGCATCTGTATAACATCTGTCCAGAATCTTCTGGCTTTCATAGTCTCTGGTGAGAAGTCTGAAGTAATTCTAATAGACCTGCCTTTATATGTTACTTGACCGTTCTCCCTTGCTGCTTTTAATATTTTGACTTTGTTTAGTGCATTTGCTGTTCTGATTATTATGTGTCTGGAGGAATTTCTTTTCTGGTCCAGTCTATTTGGAGTTCTGTAGGCTTCTTGTATGTTCATGGGCATCTCTTTCTTTAGTTTTGGGAAGTTTTCTTCTATAATTTTGTTGAAGATATTTGCTGGCCCTTTAAGTTGAAAATCTTCATTCTCACCTATAACTATTATCCGTAGGTTTGGTCTTCTCATTGTGTCCTGGATTTCCTGGATGTTTTGAGTTAGGATCTTTTTGCATTTTGCATTTTCCTTTTATTGTTGTGCCCATGTTCCCTATGGAATCTTCTGCACGTGAGATTCTCTCTTCCATCTCTTGTATTCTGTTGCTGATGCTCGTATCTATGGTTCCTGATTTCTTTCCTAGGGTTTTTATCTCCAGAATTGTCTCCCTTTGGGTTTTCTTTATTGTTTCTATTTCCCCTTTTAGATCCTGGATGGTTTTTTTCAATTCCATCTCCTGTTTGGTATTGTTTTCCTGTAACTCTCTAAGGCATTTTTTGTGTTTCCTCTTTAAAGGCTTCTAGCTCTTTACTTGTGTTTTCCTGTATTTCCTTCTTAAGGTCCTCCATCATCATCATAAGAAGTGACTTTAGATCCATGTCTTGCTTTTCTGGTGTGAAGGTCTATCCAGGCTTTGTCATGGTGGGAGAGTTTGGTTCTGATGATGCCAAGTAACCTTTGTTTCTGTTGCTTCTGTTCTTATGCTTGCCTCCTGCCATCTTATTATCTCAAGTATTTGCTGTCCTCAATATATCTGATTGGAGCCTGTCTTTCCTATAATCCCAGTTGATTCAGGACTCCTCAGAGTCCAGCTTTCTCTGTGATCCTTTGCTTGTGGGCTCCTGTGAACCTGAGATTCTGGGTGTGTCAGAGTTCTTGGCAATCAGGTTCCTCTGAGACACTTAAATACTGGTATGATCAAGCTCCTTTTATCCTGGGATCCTGTTGTCAAAGATCCTGGGATTGTTATAGTTCCTGGAAGTGTCTCCTTTGAGGAGCATAGAGCTGTCTGGTCAGTGGTCCTAAGATCAAGTGGAGAGTCCTCTAGGGACCATGGGGGTGTCTGATGACTCTGTGCCCAAGGTGACCAGATGCTGGTGCTGACAGGAAGGGACTTGTGCAACTTGTCAGGCCGGGTTTTCTGCTTCCCTAATGCAACAGAAGTTGTGTTCCACTCACCAGTGGTCCTAAGAACGAGTGAAGAGTCCTCTAGGAACCTTGGGGGTGTCTGCCGACTCCCTGCCCAAGGTGACCGAGTGATGGTGGCGACCAGAAGGGGCAGAAAAATTTCTATCACTGTGAAATATACAAATTACCCCTTTTCAACACAAAAAGACAGTTGACATGTACTTGTATACCTGTATCTCTCAAATAGGCTTAGAAATTCTGAGAAATATTTTAAATATTATTTTTGATGTTTGTTTTCCTTTTTCTGTTAACTTATGCATTTGTTTGACTTCCAAGTTTAAAAAAAAAAAACTTAGAACAAGTTCCCACTCTTTTAAGAAAACATTTTTTGGCCAGGCAGTGGTGGTACATGCCTTTAATCTCAGTACTCGGGAGTCAGTTCAAGGCCAGTCTGGTCTACAGAGTGAGTTCCAGGACAGCCAGGGATACACAGAGAAACCCTGACTTGAGAAACTCAAAATGAAAGAAAGAAAGAAAGAAAGAAAGAAAGAAAGAAAGAAAGAAGAAAGAGAGAAGAAAGAAAGAAGAAAGAGAGAAGAAAGAAAGAAAAAGAAAAGAAAAGAAAGGGAGGGAGGGAGGGAGGGAGAGGGAGGGAGGGAGGGAGGGAGGAAGGAAGGAAGGAAGGAAGAAAGAAAGAAAGAAAGAAAGAAAGAAAGAAAGAAAGAAAGAAAAACATTTTTTGGTAAGGCAGAACTATGTAATATATTTGAGTTTTCCAAGTGATTTTGTTGTATATACAGTGATATTGCCAGTATTACCTTTACATTTTGCAAATAAAGCATTAGATAGACTACTTATATATAACATAACATCTAGAAGTTTAAGTAGTTAACAAATTTCTTTATCTGATTCCAGCAGTTATTAAATTACATGTTAATGCATTCAAGTATTTCTTTGACAGAAGATAAGGGTAGAAGGGGTTCGACATAGAAACATGGGATTTATTTTTTATTATTTTTTACCATGACTGTGAAAATGAGGATCAGAAAGTATTGACTTTGTAAAAAGGAAGCATACAGATCTTTGAAAACATCTTAGTACAGATTTCAGAAAAGCAAATGCAAAAAACTAACCTATACATGAGTGCTTGGAAGAGATACAGAGTGACACCTGCAATAAGTAGTTAGTGGTTCCCAAGAAAGAGAGAGACATTGTTTTCAAGGCTACAGACTTCTGTCAAATCCTCTGATCCTATGCATGTGTCTTGAGAATGTTACTGGGTCACACACCATAAAAGAAGAAATGGAATTAATTGGGGTAAATGAGAAGGGGAGGAGGACAAGGGAGGGTAATGGGAATGAACTCAAAATATATTACATATAAGTATAAAATCATTCTAATAAGTATAAAATCATTCTAATAGAAACTATTATTTTGTATAAGTATTAAAAGCTAATAATAATAATAAACATTTTAAAAAGTAAGTAAATCTAAATAGACCTGTCAATCACCTGGACAGGAGAAGTCCTCAGGAAAATCAGTCTGTCCAAAAACTTACTAATATAGTATAAAGGCAATATCAGCTTGGTCTGCTGGCTACTGTTTACTTTCATCCCATAAGTACTCCCCCTTCAAGTGGTCCCCTTAGCTATTACTAACTTTGATCCATGAAAGTGCCTGTTCTGTATAAACATTGTATTCTACACACACACACACACACACACACACACACACACACACACACACACCACAAATAATTAAAAACTATGTAGACAAGATGGTTGAGACAGTTCAACCAGTAGGTGTTTTGTGTGCACATCTAAAGATTTGAAATCCCCAGATTCCTCTGAGTGAAAATCCCTAGATGCCACATGAGAGGGAGAATGGACTTCCTAGAGTTATTCTCTCACCTCTACATTCACACAGTCTCTCTCTCTCTCTCTCTCTCTCTCACACACACACACACACACACACAAAGAGAGAGAGAGAGAGAGAGAGAGAGAGAGAGAGAGAGAGAGAGAGAGAGAGAGATTCACAATTAAAACGGAAGCAAAACCTTGAATTAAATAATGCATTTTGTAAATCACAGTAAAGTGAACAGGCATTCATTTTCAATGTAACTGAAATGAAAACAAAGAATATGCTTAGATGTAGAAGTAGCCCAAAGGCTACATCTTTCTATTGACATTCCTGATTTCTGCTGTTTGTTGCCATGCCAACATCATGTCACATTCCATTTATATTTTGCTTCTATTGAATTTCTAGTTTACAAATAGCTTTTAATTCTATAAATGTATAACCACTTTAATAACTAGAAATTCTCAATATTACTTTTGCTCATAATAATTATGGACAAAAATATCTGTAACATCCAGTGTTGTCAAAATTAGAACACATTTTTAATAGAATTAAATGAGAAAAGAATGAATCTTTCAAATATTTAGCAACACAACATGACTAGAACCTATTGAAATTCAGGCTCATTCCACAAACCCCACTTCTGAAAAGTTATTAATCCAAGAAAAAAAAAAGGAAATCACATAGCAAATTATGTATGGAGGAATTATTATACATTTCTTTTAATTTCTAAAACCCTAAGCCCCAAACAGTCACAGACCAATTTAACAGTCTATTGAATTAGAAGTATATCATAGTCAAAGAGCTTTATTTTATATCAAAAAGTCACTTTCATTTCCTTTTGAAAGCAACAGTTGACTTTTCTGGAGACTACATGACATGATATGTGACATCAATGCAACACTGTTGTCTTATAAAACTTGTTCTTGTGGCTTTATTTGTATTTTAATATTTTTGTTTTTAATTCTTAAAAAGTCAAATACTAATGAATATAAGAAAACAAAAGTTATACCTCGTATATTTCTTCTCCTGTATAAAAATTGGTTCAAAATGTATCAAAAAACTCAAAGCCCATTTTCAGTAACACACTTTCTCCAACAAGGCCACACATCCTAATCCTAAGTAGTAAAATATATGAGCTTATGGAGGCCATTTCTATTCAAACTGCCTACCACAGCTAGTTAAGTTCAATATTCTCACATGTGCTTTTTGGTCATTTGTATTTCAATTTTGAGGTATTGTTTATTTCATTAGTTGATGTATCTATTGTATTATGCAATTTTTAATATCCTATTCTGTAGACTATGTCTTTACTTACGTTTGGTATTTTCATTAACAGACTTCCAGATGACATTCTACTTCTATATGTGATGGCCATTTTTTTTAGCTTTTTACCCCATATGCTTTTTTACTTTCTCAATGGAGATTTTATGACCTAATAGCTACTGTGTATCCTTACACTCCTTTCTGTGATAGTTCTTAGCTTTGTTTGTTTGGTTTGTTTGTTTGTTTGTTTGTTTATTATTATAACAGTTCTGAGAAATGATATTGATGTACTTTTGAAAAATTACCTTTGACCAGAATTTCTATTTTTACCTCATGATTATACTAGAGTTAAGTGTTTTGAGAACAAAGACCGCAGATACAGTTTCATTTTTGATCACATACTAGTGATATATACATATCAACATGATTTACCATATTTAATGTCCACTGTAGTTATCTGACCTTGTAGCATCTCTCAGGTTTTCCCAATGCAAAGCTACTCTCCTAGTCTCATCTGTATTTGAACATAGTGCCCTGGATGTCATTATACATAGCTAGCATATGACAGCTCTTTCACCATGAAAGTAGAACATACACATAAATTATTTGGAATTCTTTCTTATTTACAGCTAATTTATGTTTGCCTCCATATAGATACCTAATTGTTTATTCACATCAGTGTGGCTCGTGGATATTTACGGTATGCTATTATTTACTATTTTACATATTTATTGCTCAATATCCTATAATTTTGGCCATTGAGAAAACTCTATGTGCCCCTGAGATATTTCCACTAAACTTCATTGAGTGCTCAAGATGACACATGGGTTACTTTATTAATTTCATTTATTACAAGTTGTTGTGGTCTCACCTTATATACTTTCTGCTTGGACCTTAGAATCAGTTATGTGTTTAATAATCCCGGTTCCCTTTCTAAATAAAAAGTATTGAAAAGTCAAGATCTGCTTTTTAAATATTTAATAATTTTGGAAACATGAAAGAAACCTGAGACTAACCGTTTCAAAATACGCAACAAGTACAAAATTAACTATCTACTCAAATGCTGTGAATATTCTCATGCATATAATGTCATTTCCTTCACCCAGCAACTTTGTGAGCCACAGTCATCTCCATTTTAGAGATAAGAACATTGAGTCTAAGATGAGTTAATTTAGTAAGTATGTTCTTTTTTTTTTTTTTTTTTTGAGACAGGGTTTCTCTGTGTAGTCCTGGCTGTCCTGGAACTCACTCTGTAGCCCAGGCTGGCCTCGCACTCAGAAATCTGCCTCCCTCTGCCTCCCAAGTGCTGGGATTAAAGGCGTGCACCACCACCACCCGGCTAGTAAGTATGTTCTTAACAGTGTGGCTCAATCATATTCACTTTTGTCTGATGATATTCTCCCTTACTTTTTCCTGCCATGAGAACGAACAGTTCCTAAAGACTAAGCTTTTGGCCCATCCCACAGGCCAGGGAGTTGCTTGCTTTTTTTTTTTTTTTTTTTTTTAATGCCAGAGAGTCTCACAGAGTCAAAATGCTGTGTGGGGCTTAGTGAGAACCATGGCGAGAAGCCAGTCAGTTCTTGCCAATGTTAAAGTAGTCTATACAAACACCCCTCTAGAGCTGAAGCAACCAAGGGAAAGTAGCAACAGCAGCCATTAATTGACAAAATAAGATGTTTCCTAGTGTCTAAGATTTTTATTCTCTACCCAGCATTGTACTAAATATTTAACATTCACAATCTCAGTTCAGCATCACAACAAATTTGCAAGTCTCAAATAGTCCAGTGTTCAGGTGAGAAAAGTAAGGCTTAGAGTGATTAATTTTGTTTTCCAAAGTGATGCAAATTACAAGTAGCAGAGCCAGGTTTTAAAGCCAAGGCCACGCAATTCCAGGCCCATTTTCTTCACCATCACGGTGCAGAACAGCAGTTGCTGGCAAGTGGTATCAGCTATGGACATTTTTCAGAACTTAGCAACAGCAGCAAGCTTCACTTCAGTGATGGGGTCACAAATTTTGTGCAGTGCAAATTTTGTACACTGAAGAATATGGCTTGTCAGAGCTGTAGGAAGGTTATTGACAAAGGCCTCATAATTGAAGTAAAAAAAGGTTGAGCCGTTGTGGACATACTGTGAGAATTTTCAGAAGTATTCAGTGATAGATTTCAGTGTGATATCAGCACAGGAAACAGGACCAGGGTCCAATAAACAAACAGGATAGCTTAGTGGGAATATGAAAAAGTCTTGGCCCCTGTCATTTCTAAATACAATAGGTTCATTTCCATATGATAGGAGATTGGCTACTTGTGAATAACTATTTTCCCTTTTATTTGTATTTTGGATATGTATATTTTGGTGTACTTTGTATTTTAAGACTTTATGATAGCAAACCATGTGTGTTGACTTAACCAGGCCATGGGAAACCCAGATATTAGGCCATCTTTCTTGGTGTATCTATAAAGACATATTAGGGTGAGATTAATATTCAAAATGACCCACTTTAAAAGGGGCTGCTTCCCCCCTCCTCCCTCTCTTACTCTCTTACTCTTGCCTCTCCCTTACTCCCTTCCCAATTTTCCCCCCTCTCTCTACATAGCCATGGCTGGTCTCTACTTCTCTCCTCTCTCCTTTCTGCTTGTCTCTGCCTCAACTACCCTCTTAGCTCCCATTCCCGACACTTCTCCCTGACAAAGTTATTTAAGCTCAGGCCCACCCTGAGAACGTGGGGTAAGGTTTCACTCATCACAACTCTATACCACGAAAATAAACACCTTAAAACCATGGACTGTCTCTTCTCATTGGGATCCTCCATGCTGGAGCAATGGAGCAGGTCTTCCTCTAAAGAGCCATGTCCAGTCTCCCACAGAAGGCCTCCCTGTGTTCTCAGCCACAGCTTCCACCAAGCCAAGCAGCCCACTGAGCAAGCCAAAGACTGTCCTCTCCATGGGAACCAACTGGAGGGCTCTCCTCCAGGCTTTTTGCCATTGGCATTGAGCCAGAGCCAACCCCGTGAGCCCCTCCCTACTTCTTTCTCAACTCTTCCATGGCATCCAGCGATGTCTGCAGCGCCCATGAGTTTGAGAACCTGTCATCCTCAATCTCCTTTCAGGCCTGGGACCTCAGAGCCAGCTCTTCTGCGACACTCAGCGGCATCTATGGTGTCTGTGCCCGAGAGTCTGAGCCAACTCAGGCAGTCTGCAGGGAACTCAGACTGTGCTTTGCCACCCCTGGACCAGGGTCCTGTGGCTTCTCACAGCTTGCTGACCACCTAGCGATGGTGTGGGGTACTTGCAGTCAAACTCCCCATGTCTGCCTCCATGAGCGGCCCTAGCCCTAGCAGGCTGGATGCAGAACATCATTTTAACCCACAGATACCTATATTAAATAGGAGTTTAAAGCTGTTTCTAGGTGATTATTGCTAATACATATACACATTCTTGACTTTGCATGTTTGTCTTGCATATTAAAAGGAAGAACTCTGATAGTGCTATTGTTTTATCTATGGATTCATTATTATTTATCCAGTCAATGGGGATTTAAATAAATCAAAAGAAAATGCAAAGGGGAGCTTCTGAAGCAGGAGAGCTTTAATCTGCGTGATGGTTTGTATATGCTCAGCTGAGGGAGTAGCACTATTATAAGATGTGGCCCTGTTGGAGTGTAAGACTCTGACAAGCCTTAGCTACCAGGGATCCCAGAGTGAACAATGTAAAGATGGGGATTGTTGCAAAAGCAAGATGAATTTATTACTCCAGTACATCTGAAGGAGAGACAGCGACCCTGGGCATCACGTTCAGCCAGGTTTGTTTTGTTTTGTTTTGCTTTGTTTTGTTTTATTTTGTTTTGTTTTGTTTTTCTTTTTTTATTTTTTTTTTTATTTTTTTTTTATTTTTTTTTTGTTTTTGTTTTTTTTTGTTTGTTTGTTTTGTTTTTCAAGACACAGTTTTGATTTTTTGTTTGTTTGTTTTGGTTTTGGTTTTCGAGACAGGGTTTCTCTGTGTAGCCCTAGCTGTCCTGGAACTTACTTTGTAGACCAGGCTGGCCTCGAACTCAGAAATCTGCCTGCCTCTGCTTCCCAAGTGCTAGGATTAAAGGTGTGTGCCACCAACGCCCAGCTCGTTCAGCCAGTTTTATAGTTTTTAGTGTCAGAATAGAGCAACAGCAACTAGGCACAAAATTGGTGGAACAGTGCAACCTTAAAACTGATTGGTACTCAGAGAATCAGGTAGTAACAGAGTCCCTTGTCTGTGGGTGGCCAATGGTCAGGCTGCCCGTCTACATGCTCTGGGCTTCCCTTATCAGCAGGTGGCACATGGTGAGTCTCCCCTGTGGTCTTTCTGAGGAATGTAATCAACCTTTCCCTTCTGAAGGGGTGTGATGCCTGTGAGCTTCATGACCTTTGTCTTCCAGGAAGGGAGGGGTGCCTGGTGGAATGTTCCAAAGGTCCTGAGCTGACCTTTTCACAAGTCGGTGTGTCACTGTGGGTGTGAGCTTTAAGACCCTTATCCTAGCTGCCTGGGAGCCACTATTCTGCTAGCAGCCTTCAGATGAAGATGTAGAACTCTCAGCTCCTCCTGCACCATGCCTGCCTGGATACTGCCATGCTGCAGCCTTGATGATAATGGACTAAACCTCTGAACCTGTAAGGCAGCCCCAATTACAGGTTGCTCTTTATAAAAGTTGCCTTGGTCATGGTATCACAGTAGTAAAACCTTAACTAAGACAATCTGGGCTATTAAGTTTTTCCTATTTTTATTCAAATCAATACAGCATCTCAATTTCTGGGCCAGCTCCATTGTCCTGCCTAGCTCTCTGGCCTTCAAGTTCAAATGGGAACATATATAATTAGTTTTCTTGTATTTTCAGATTGCTAGCAGAGACATAGGCTGTTTGTCTCTAGGATCCCCTCTTTTCCACTAGGCACTTACAGCTCTTCAGTGGATCCTGTTCATTGGTCCAGCAGGCAAGTTTAAATAGTTCATGTAAAAGAGCACAACTTTGCAGTTTTGGAAGGAATGATACACCACCTTTCATACCTACAACCACTATTAAGAACAGTAACTTAACCATGACAAAGCAGTACAACATGAGACAATAAAAAATAGAAAATTTAGATTTTGGTGAATAGTATGAGCTGTACTATCTGTAAGGCTGGGTGATACTGTTTTTGATTGTATAGGTACAAATAGACAAACTCAAAATATTGGGATATATGTTGAACTGTCTAGGTTTGCAAATTGATTTCACATGTGACACTTGCTAGAATTATTTCTGATCATATGTAAAATGTGCAATATATAATTATGCTAAGTAGGAGAAAGCAAGTCAAAGCATTAGTAACAGTTCAACTTATTGGGATAGAATATTTATCAGCTTATTTTATCTTGAATAACATTTTAAATTTATGTTTCTTTTTCTACTGGAGCTATGTAGGGGACTGTAAAGATACAGAAGTTAGTATGAATTAGAGACTCACTCAGCAAACTCCTATATTAACTCAACTTTTAATATAAGAAAGAAGATAAAAGGTATAGTTAAAACAAAATAGAAATCTTATTTGGAAACTATTTTGCTTCATTTCTACTAAATATACTCAAAATAGAAATGCTTAATTTTAAAATAAAAATAAAACCCCGTTTGAACTAATTATAAGGATTCTTATCCATTTGGAAACTTACTGTGACGTAACAGGAAAATTTAAATTTACTTTTAAAGTTTCCACTTATTATTATTATATTTATATATGATGAGCATGTGTCCGGGTGCACATGTGCCACAAAGCATACTGTGGCTGTCAGGATACTCTTGTCCCTTTCCATCTTCACTTCTCCTGATCTAACTCATGTCATAATGCTTGCACAGAAATTGCCTTTAGCCACTGCTGAGCCATTTTATTAGTCTGTTATTCATAATATTAAGTGAGTATGGGGAATCAGTTTGAAAATAATAAGCACATCACAGTATCTTGCTCAGCTTTACTATGAGCTTGGTGTGGCACAGTATTTGTTCCTAGAAAAGTAACAGAAATGTCAGGAATTCAAGGGAAAGTACATAAACATATTAATGAATGCAATTGGTGCTGGCACAACTGGTTGTTATCGTGTAGAAGAATGCGAATCGATCCATACTTATCTCCTTGTACTAAGGTCAAATCTAAGTGGATCAAGGAACTTCACATAAAACCAGAGACACTGAAACTTATAGAGGAGAAAGTGGGGAAAAGCCTTGAAGATATGGGCACAGGGGAAAAATTCCTGAACAGAACAGCAATGGCTTGTGCTGTAAGATCGAGAATCGACAAATGGGACCTAATGAAACTCCAAAGTTTCTGCAAGGCAAAAGACACCGTCAATAAGACAAAAAGACCACCAACAGATTGGGAAAGGATCTTTACCTATCCTAAATCAGATAGGGGACTAATATCCAACATATATAAAGAACTCAAGAAGGTGGACTTCAGAAAATCAAATAACCCCATTAAAAAATGGGGCTCAGAACTGAACAAAGAATTCTCACCCGAGGAATACCGAATGGCAGAGAAGCACTTGAAAAAATGTTCAACATCCTTAATCATCAGGGAAATGCAAATCAAAACAACCCTGAGATTCCACCTCACACCAGTCAGAATGGCTAAGATCAAAAATTCAGGTGACAGCAGATGCTGGCGAGGATGTGGAGAAAGAGGAACACTCCTCCATTGTTGGTGGGAGTGCAGGCTTGTACAACCACTCTGAAAATCAGTCTGGCGGTTCCTCAGAAAACTGGACATAGTACTACCGGAGGATCCAGCAATACCTCTCCTGGGCATATATCCAGAAGATGCCCCAACAGGTAAGAAGGACACATGCTCCACTATGTTCATAGCAGCCTTATTTATAATAGCCAGAAGCTGGAAAGAACCTAGATGCCCCTCAACAGAGGAATGGATACAGAAAATGTGGTACATCTACACAATGGAGTACTACTCAGCTATTAAAAAGAATGAATTTATGAAATTCCTAGCCAAATGGATGGACCTGGAGGGCATCATCCTGAGTGAGGTAACACATTCACAAAGAAACTCACACAATATGTATTCACTGATAAGTGGATATTAGCCCCAAACCTAGGATACCCAAGATATAAGATATAATTTGCTAAACACATGAAACTCAAGGAGAATGAAGACTGAAGTGTGGACACTATGCCCCTCCTTAGATTTGGGAACAAAACACCCATGGAAGGAGTTACAGAGACGGAGTTTGGAGCTGAGATGAAAGGATGGACCATGTAGAGACTGCCATAGCCAGGGATCCACCCCATAATCAGCATCCAAACGCTGACACCATTGCATACACTAGCAAGATTTTATTGAAAGGACGCAGATGTAGCTGTCTCTTGTGAGACTATGCTGGGGCCCAGCAAACACAGAAGTGGATGCTCACAGTCAGCTAATGGATGGATCATAGGGCTCCCAATGGAGGAGCTAGAGAAAGTAGCCAAGGAGCTAAAGGGATCTGCAACCCTATAGGTGGAACAACATTATGAGCTAACCAGTACCCCGGAGCTCTTGACTCTAGCTGCATATATATCAAAAGATGGCCTAGTCGGCCATCACTGGAAAGAGAGGCCCATTGGACTTGCAAACTTTATATGCCCCAGTACAGGGGAATACCAGGGCCAAAAAGGGGGAGTGGGTGGGCAGGGGAGTGGGGGTGGGTGGATATGGGGGACTTTTGGTATAGCATTGGAAATGTAAATGAGTTAAATACCTAATAAAAAATGGAAAAAAAAAAACAAAAAAAAACAAAAAAAAAATTGCATTTTGAGCTGTCTGCATATATTTAGTTCCCTAATATTTGAATGCTTTTTTTTTCTAATTTAGGTGATTAGGTAATCTAATTATCACTACTAACCCAAGGTCCATTCATCCAAACATTTCTCAAGTTTAAATATAGAGAATATTCTTTTAAATAGTGAGAATGAACTCTCATGTGGATACCATCAATACATAAAGCTGATTAAAACTTTAACTGAAAAGAAAGATTACTTGTTGCTGGCAAATTGAGGTGCATGCTTGGTATGTAAATCCTGTACTCACAGATTCTACTCAGTTTTCTTTCTTTCCTCTTTTTGCTTATTTTGTTTTGTTAGTTTCATTTTATTGAAAATAGTTTTTTTTCCTGATAAAACATATCTTGATTACAATTTCCCCTCCTTCTGCTCCTCCTAGGTCCTCCCCCACTTCCTTTCCACTCCAGATCCACTCCCATTTTTTTCTCTCATTAGAAAAGCACAGGCTTCCAAGAAATACCAACCAAACGTCAAATTAAAAATAAGATGAAATGAAATCATCACATAGAGGCTGGACAGGGGAACTCAACAGAAAAGAAGAGCCTCAAGAGTAGGCACAAGAATCAGACACCCAGTCATTCCCACACTTGGGAGTCCCATAAAAATACTAAGCTGAAAGCTACAACATAGACACAGAGGATGCAATGCAGATCCCTGTACATGCTTCTTCTGTCTTTGTGCATTCATATGGGCCTTACTCAGTTGATTCAGAAGGCTTCTCTCTCCTGGTGCCCTCTATTCCCTCTGAATCTTATAGGCAATCAGCATCCTCTTTCCAGTGTTTCCTGAACTCTAAGGGGAGGGATTTGATGGAGGCATCCCTTTTAGAGGTGTGTTTTTCAAGGATGTTTTATTTCTGCATTCTTTCTAGCTGTGGGTTCCTGTATCTATTCCTGTCTGCTGCAGGAGGAAGCTTCTCATTCTTTTCTTGGACTTTCTTTCCCTATTAACTTCTAGAAGTTGTTCATATATATCTGATATTGCATTTTTCCTCCTGTGTGCAAAAAATAGATCCCACCTTGTCATTCTGTTTTAAGCAATGTCATCTGTCATACAGAAACTTTGAATACATTCTTGGATAATTGTTATAAAATTTAACATTGTTGCTTTTCCCATTCAGATACTGAAATAATGAATACATTTTTTGTGAAATATTATAACAAATACTGGTTCATCTAGGACCACTTTTAGTATAATTATAAAATATATATATTTAAACTTACAATAAATAAATACACCAATGTTTTATAGGATGTTCCTTTTCTTTCAATTTTAAATGGATTTACAAGACTGAAAAATTCACTATCAAACAAAATATGTAGGGTTCTAGTCAAATGTGATATATATGTATATACTTCTGTTGCATGCTGAGAAGTAATATTTTTGAGTCAATATTATTGGAACCATGTATGTGACAAAATCATGAAGAAGGTTTAAAAAAGCTAATGTGTCACTCAAAAGCAATACATAAAACATAACATAAATGTTATTACACAGTGATATAATCATCTTCCTGAGAAACCACTGCCACTCAAAATAGTTTCTTGAAAATTCTAAAACTACAGAAATACATCTTTGGTGTTTCTAAAAGATTAGACAGCTACCTTATCTCAATTTATAGAGCATAAAAATTGGATTGTAAGAGTTGTCCTCCAGGGAGGGCTCTGACGCTGGGACAGAGGTGAGAGCACCATTTGTTTCCTGGGTCTCTCAGAGACCAGTCCAGGCAGTGGAGCACACAGGTCGCAAAAGCAACAGAGCTTCTTGGACAGGGTCACTTTGGGCTTTCATCTTCACCCAGGAAGGAGAGCTGAGCTACAGAACTCTGTACACCTTCCCTGCAAGAGGAGAGCTTGCCTGCAGCGAGTGCTGTGACCACTAGAACTCAAGAGAGAGTTGGACTCTCAGGAGTGCTGACAGAGGCTAACAGAATCACAGGAGGAACAAGCTCCAGCCAGAGAGAGCTAGAACATCTAACACTAAATATTACCAGATGGCAAAAGGCAAATGTAAGAAACTTACTAACAGAAACCAAGACCACTCAGCATCATCAGAACACAGTACTTCCAACAATGTGAGTGCTGGATACCCCAACACACCTGAAAAACAAATTTCTAATTTAAAATCAAATCTCATGATGCTGGTAGAGAATTTTAAGAAAGGCATTAATAACTCAGTTAAAGAAATACAAGAGAACACTGCTAAACAGGTAGGAGTCCTTAAAGAGGAAACAAAAATATCCCTAAAAGACTTACAGGAAAACACATCCAAACAGGTGATGAAATTGAACAAAACTGTCCAAGATCTAAAAATTAAAGTATAATCAATAAAGAAATCACAAAGGGAGACAAATCTGGAGATAGAAATTCTAGGAAAGAGATCACGAACCATAGATGCAAGCCTCAGCAACAGAGTACAAGAGATGGAAGTGAGAAGCTCAGGTGTAGAAGATTCCATAGGAAACATGGACACAGCAAACAAAGAAAATGCAAAATGCAAGAAGATCCTAATTCAAAACATCCAGGAAATCCAGGACACAATGAGAAGGCCAAACCTAAGGATAATAGGTACAGACGAGAATGAAGATTTTCAATTTTAGGTCCAGTAAATATCTTCAACAAAATTATGGAAGCAAACTTTCTTAACATAAAGAAAGAGATGCTCATGAACATACAAGAAGCCTACAGAACTCCAAATAGACTGGACCAGAAAAGAAATTCCTCCTTACACATAATAATCAGAACAACAAATGCACTAAATAAAGATAGAATATTAAAAGCAGTAAGGGAAAAAGGTCAAGTATCATATAAAGGCAGACCTATTAGAATTACACCAGACTTCTCACCAGACAGAGACTTTCATAGGGACAAGATCCTGGACAGTTGTTTTACAGACCCTAAGAGAAAACAAATGCCAGCCAAGGCTACTATACCCAGCAAAACTCTCAATTACCATAGATGGAGAAACCAATGTATTCCATGACAAAACCAAATTCATACAATATCTTTCCAGGAATCCAACCCTTCAAAGAATAATAAAGGGAAAACTCCAACACAAGGAGGGACATTATGACCTAGAAAAAGGAAGAAAGTAAAACCTTCAACAAACCTAAAGAAGACAGCCACAAGAACACAACCCCAATTCTAACAACAAAAATAACAGGAAACAACAATTACTTTTCCATAATATCTCTTAATATCAATGGACTCAATTCCCCATTAAAAAGATATAGACTAAAACATTGGCTAAGGAAACAGGACCCAACATTTTGCTGCATACAAGAAACCCATCTCAGGAAAACAGACAGACACTACCTCAGAGTAAAAGGCTGGAAAATAATTTTCCAATCAAATGGTCCAAAGAAACAAGCTACAGTAGCCATCTTAATATGGAATAAAATCAACTTCCAACCCAAAGTTATCAAAAAAGGCAAGGAGGGGCCCTTCATACTCATCAAAGGTAAAATCTTCCAAGATGAACCCTCAATTCTGAATATTATTGCTCCAAATGCAAGGGCATCCACAGTCATTAAAGAAATTATAGTAAAGATCAAAGCACACATTGCACCTCACACAATAATTGTTGGAGACTTCAACACCACACTCTCATCAATGGACAAACCCAGGAAAAAGACTCTAAACATAGACAAATTGAAACTAACAGAAGTTATGAAACAAATAGATTTAACAGATATCTCCAGAATATTTTATTCTAAAACAAAAGGATATACCTTTCACAGCACCTCTTGGTACCTTTTCCAAAACTGAACATATAATTGGTCACAAAACATACCACAGCAGATACAAAAATATTGAACTTATCCCAGGCATCCTATCAGATCACCGAGGACTATGGCTGATCTTCAATAACAACATAAATAATAGAAAGCCAATATTGTTATGGAAGCTGAAAAACACTACTCAATGAAAACTTGATCAAGAAAGAAAGAAAGAAAGAAAGAAAGAAAGAAAGAAAGAAAGAAAGAAAGAAAGAAAGAAAGAAAGAGAAAGAAGGAAGGAAGGAAGGAAGGAAGGAAGGAAGGAAGGAAGGAAGGAAGGAAAGAAAGAAAGAAAGAAAGAAGGAAGGAAGGAAGGAAGGAAGGAAGGAAGGAAGGAAGGAAGGAAGGAGAGAAAGAAAGAAAGAAAGAAAGAAAGAAAGAAAGAAAGAAAGAAAGAGAGAAAAGACATTTTAGAGTTTAATGAAAATGAAGATACAACATACCCAAATTTATGGGACACAATGAAAGCAGTACTAAGAGGAAAACTCAGCACTGAGTGCCACCACCAAAAAGAACCTAGAGAGAAAATATACTAGCAACTTGACAGCACACCTAAAAGTTCTAGAACAAAAGGAAGCAAATTCACCCAATAGGAGTACACAGCAGGAAATAATCAAACTGGGGGCTGAAATCAACCAAGTGGAAACAAAAAGAACTATTCAAAGACTCAACCAAACAAGGAGCTGTTTTCTTGACAAAATCAACAAGATAGATAAACCCTTAGCCAGACTAACTAGAGGGCATAGGACAGTATCTTAATTAACAAAATCAGAAATGAAAGGGGAGACATAACAGAATCTGAGGAGATCCAAGTCATCAGATCCTACTACAAAAGCCAATACTCAACAAAACTGGAAAACCTGGATGAAATGGACAGTTTTCTAGACAGATACCAGGTACCAAGGTTAAATCAGGATTAGTTTAACAATCTAAACAGTCCTATATCCACTAAAAACATAGAAGTAGTCATTAATAGTCTCCCAAACAAACAAACAAACAAAAAAGCCCAGGACCAAATGGGTTTAGTGCAGAGTTCTATCAGACCTTCAAAGAACTAATTCCTATTGCCTCAAACCATTCCACAAAATAGAAACAGAAGGTACACTACCCAATTAATTCTATGAAGCCAAAATTACTCTGATACCTAAACCACATAAACACCCAACAAAGATAGAGAACTTCAGACCAGTTTTCCTTATGAATATACAGGCAAAAATTATCAATAAAATTCTCACAAACCAAATCCA
The DNA here is from genome assembly GCF_000001635.26 of Mus musculus. NCBI lineage: Eukaryota > Metazoa > Chordata > Mammalia > Rodentia > Muridae > Mus > Mus musculus. Next base: position 38,391,881 of record NC_000076.6, read on the forward strand.
AGAACACATCAAAACGATCATTCATTATGATCAAGTAAGCTTCATCCCAGGGATGCAGGGATAGTTTAATATACAGAAATCCATCAACATAATCCACTGTATAAACAAACTCAAAGACAAAACCACATGATTATCTAGTTAGGTGATGAGAAAGCCTTGAACAAAATCCAATACCAATTCATGATAAAAGTCTTGGAAAGATCAGGAATTCAAGGCCCATACCTAAACATGATAAAAGCAATCTACAGCAATCCAGTAGCCAACATCAAAATAAATGGTGAGAAGCTTGAAGCAATCCCACTAAAATCAGGGACTAGACAAGGCTGCCCACTTTCTCCCTACATATTCAACATTGTACTTGAAGTCCTAGCAGAGCAATTAGACAACAAAAGGAGATCAAGGGGATACAAATTGGAAAGGAAGAAGTCAAAATATCACTTTTTGCAGATGATATCATAGTATATATAAGTGACCCTAAAAATTCCACCAGAGAACTCCTAAGCCTGATAAACAGCTTCAATGAAGTAGCTGGATATAAAATTAACTCAAAGAAGTCAATGGCCTTCCTGTACACAAAGGATAAACAGGCTGAGGAAGAAATTAGGGAAACAACACCCTTCTCAATAGTCACAAACAATATAAAATACCTTGGCGTGACTCTAACTAAGGAAGTGAAAGATCTGTATGATAAGAACTTCAAGTCTCTGAAGAAAGAAATCAAAGACCTCAGAAGATGGAAAGATCTCCCATGCTCATGGATTGGCAGGATTAATATTGTAAAATGGCTATCCTGCTGAAAGCACTCTATAGATTCAATGCAATCCCCATCAAAATTCCAACTCAATTCTTCACAGAGTTAGAAAGGGCAATCTGCAAATTCATCTAGAAAAACAAAAATCCTAGGATAGCAAAACCTATTTTCAACAATAAAAGAACCTCTGGTGGAATCACCATGCCTGACCTCAATCTGTACTACAGAACAATTGTGATAAAAAAAAAAATGCATGTTACTCATACAGCAACAGACAGGTTGATGAATGGGATAGAATTGAAGACCCAGAAATGAACCCACACACCTATGGTCACTTGATCTTTGACAAAGGAGCTAAAACCATCCAGTGGAAAAAAGACAGCATTTTCAACAAATGGTGATGGCTCAACTGGTTGTTATCATATAAAAGAATGCAAATTGATTAATACTTAGCTCGTTGTACAAAGCTCAAGTCTAAGTGGATCAAGGAATTCCACATAAAACCAGAGACATTGAAACTTATAGAGGAGAAAGTGGGGAAAAGCCTTGAAAATATGGTCACAGAGAATAAATTCTTGAACAGAGCAGCAATGGCTTGTTCTCTAAGATGGAGCATCAACAAATGTGACCTCATAAAATTGCAAAGCTTCTGTAAGGCAAAAGACACTGTCAATTTGATAAAAAGGCCACCAACAGATTGGGTAAGGATCTTTACCAATTCTAAATCTTATATGGGATTAATATCTAATATATACAAGATCTCAAGAAGCTGAATTCAATAAATTCAAATAACCCCATTAAAAATGTGGTACAGAGCTAAACAAAGAATTATCAATGGAGCAATACAGAAGGGCTGAGAAGCACCTGAAAAAAATGTTCAACATCCTTAATCATCAGGGAAATGCAAATCAAAACAACCCTGAGATTCCACCTCACACCAGTCAGAGTGGCTAAGATAAAAAATTCAGGTGATAGCAGATGCTGGTGAGGATGTGGAGAAAGAAGAATACTCCCCCATTGCTGGTGGGATTGCAAGCTGGTACAACCACTCTGGAAATCAGTCTGGTGTTTCCTCAGAAAATTGGACATAGTACTACCAGAAGATCCAGCAATACCTCTCCTGGGCATATACCCAGAGGATGTTACAACTGGTAATAAGGACACATGCTCCACTATATTCATAGTAGACTTATTTATAATAGCCAGAAGCTGGAAACAAACCAGACGTCCCTGAACAGAGGAATGGATACAGAAAGTGTGGTACATTTACACAATGGAGTGCTAGTCAGCTATTAAAAACAGTTAATTTATGAAATTCTTAGGCAAATGGATAGATCTGGAGGCTATCGTCCTGAGTGAGGTAACCCAATCTAAAAGAAATCACATGATATGCACTCACTGATAGATAAGTGAATATTAGCCCAGAAACTTAGAATACCCAAGATACAATTTGCAAAACACATGAAACTCAAGAAGAAAAGACCAAAGTGTGGATACTTCGTTCCTTCTTAGAATGGGGAACAAAATACCCATGGAAGGAGTTACAAAGACAAAGTTTGGAGCAGAGACTGAAGGAAGACCATCCATAGACTGCCCCACTCAGGGATCCATCCCATCAAATCCAGATTCTATTGCATATCCCAGCAAGATTTTGGTAACAGGACCCTAATATAACTATCTCTTGTGAGGCTATGCCAGTGCCTTCCACATCCAGAAGTGTATGCTCACAGTCATCTTTTGTATTGAACACAGGGCCCCCAATAAAGGAGCTAGAGAAAATACCCAAGGAGCTAAAGGGTTCTGCAATCCTATTGGAGGAAGATTATATGCCTCAGTACAGGAGAATGCCAGAGCCAAGAAGTGGGTGTGTGTGGGTTGGGGAGCAGGGTGAGGGGACCTATAGGGGACTTTTGGAGAGAAAACTAAGAAAGGCTATAGCATTTGAAATGTAAATGAAGAAAATATCTAATAAAAATTTAAATGACTTATAAATTTAAAAATTATAAATGGATAATCACTAATTTTTCATGAGTGGTTTTTAATCATGCCCTCAGAGACTATATCTTCCCTAGAAAACAGATAAAATTTCATTTCTTTAAAATTATAAATTATTGAAAGCACTATTGGTCTTTTAAATTATAATGTTATTTGCTTCTCTGTAGAGAAAAAGCTAAAAATGAGGATCTATAAAAAATGAGAATTGGATTCCTTGCAATAAATGAAATTAAAACAACACATTTTTTAAAGAAATATTTGTTTGTATTAAGAAAATCCTCTATCACCTTAAAAGGAATTATATTTTTATTTTTCTCTTTTAATATTGAATGTGAATTAACTTAAAATATTTTAAATGTATTTTGTTTTTTTTTAATTGGATATTTCATTTATTTACACTTCAAATGATATTCCCCTTCCCAGTTTCCCCTCTGCAAAGCCCATCTCCCATTTCCCTATACCCTGATTCTATGAGGGTGCTCCCCCACCCATCCACCCACTTCCACCTCACCATCTTAGCATTCCTCTACACTGAGGCATCAAGCTTTCACAGGACCAAGGGTCTCCCCTCCTCTTGATGCCAGATAAGGCTTCGTCAGCTCCTTCAGTCTTTCACCTAATTTCTCCATTAGGGTCCTTGTGTTCAGTCCATTGGTTGGCTCCAAGCCTCTGCATCTGTATTGGTCAAGATCTGGCAGAGCCTCTCAGGAGACAGCTGTATCAGGCTCCTGTCAGTAAGCACTTCTTGGCATCTGCAATAGTGTCTGGGTTTGGTGTCTGCATGTGGAATAGATCCCCAGGTGGTGTAGTCTTTGGATGGCCTTTCCTTCAGTCTCTGCTCCACTCTTTATGCCTATATTTCCTTTAGACAGGAGCATTTCTGGGTTAAACTTTGGAGATGGTGAGTGGCCCCATCCCTCAACCTGGGAGCCATTCCTAATCTCTGGATATAGTCTCAAAAAGTTCTTCCTCCCCATATTGGGGTGTTTCAGCTAATGTCATCCTCATGGGGTCCTGAGAAGCTGGCTTTCCTGGCATTTGGAACTTTCTGGTTGGTTGCTGCCCCAATTCTCCATCCCCTATTGCTACACACCACTCTTCAATTTCCTGTGCCTTCTGTATATCTCCTCCATCTCATCCCATACCTGATTCTGCCCCTCTCTTTTCCCTCCCCCTCTTCTCTTCCTCCCAAGTCCCTCTCACACGTTACATCCCATGATTATTTTGTTCACTCTTCTAAGTAGGACTGAAGTGTCCACTCTTCAGTCTTCCTTGATCTTCAGCTTCATGCAGTCCATGAGTTGAATCATGGATATTCCATGTTTTTTGCCTAATAACCACTTATCAGTGAGTACATACCATGTGTTTTCTTTTGTAACTGAGTCACTTCTCTCAGGATGATATTTCCAGTTGCCTGCAAATTTCATGCAGTCATTGTTTTTAGTAGCTGAGAAGTATTTCATAATGTAAATGTACCACATTTTCTGAATCTGTTCCACAGTTGAGGAACATCTGGATTGTTTCCAACTTCTGGCTATTATAAATATGGCTACTATAAACATAGTGGAGCATGTGTCCTTAGTACATGCTGAAGTGTGTTCTGGGTATATGCCCAGGAGTGGTATACCTGGGAACTCAGGTAGTACTATGTCCAATTTTCTGAAAATTATCAGATTGATTTCCAGAGTGGTTGTACCAGCTTGCATTACCAACAACAAAAAAAGGAGTGTTGCTCTTTCTCTACATCCTCCTTAGCATCTGCTGTCACCTGAGTTTTTTTTAATCTTAGCCATTCTGACTGGTGTGGGGTGGAATCTCAGAGTCCTTTTGATTTGCATTTCCCTGATGACTGACTAAAGATGCTGAACATTTCTTTATGTATTTCTCAGCCATTCGAGTTTCCTTGGTTGGTTGATAATTCTCTCTTTAGCTCTTTTTCCCATTTTTAATAGGGTTATTTGGTTCTCTGGAGTCAAACTTCTTGAATTTTTCATATATATTGGATAGTAGCCCTTTAGCAGATGTAGGATTGTTAAAGTTCTTTTCCCAATCTGTTGGTTCTTGTCCTATTGACAGTGTCCTTTGCCTTACCAAAGCGTTGCAATTTTATGAGGTCTCATTTGTCGATTCTTGATCTTAGAGTGAATTTTTCCCCTGTGCCCTTGTGTTCAAGGCTTTTCCCCACTTTCTTTTCTATTAGATTCAGTGAATCTGATTTAATGTGGAGGTCCTTGATCCACTTGGACTTGACCTTCATACAGGGAGATAAGAATGGATCAATTTTCATTCTTCTACATGTTGACCACCAGTTGAACCAGCATCATTTGTTGAAAATACTGTCTTTTTCCCCACTGGATGGTTTTAGCTCCTTTGTCAAAGATTAAGTGCCCATTGGTATGTGGGGTCAATTCTGGGTCTTCAATTATATTCCATTGATCTATCTGCCTGTCACTGTACCAATACCATGCAGTATTTTGTTTGTTTGTTTGTTTGTTTAAAACTCCGGGTTTTATATCCCCTCCCGGTCTACCCTCCAACTGTTCCACATCCCATACCTCCTCCCTGCCCTCCTGTTCCCCCTTGATCCCCTACCCCACCAGACCTCTAAACTCCCTGTGGCTTCCAGTCTCTTGAGAGTTAGATGCATCTTCTCTGACTAAATAATGACCCAGAAGTCCTCTGTGGTATATGTGTTGGGGCCCTCAAATCAACTGCTGTATGCTGCCTCATTGGTGGTCCAGTATTTGAGAGATCTCAGGGGTCCAGGTTAATTGCGACTGCTGGTCCTTCTATAGGGTCATCCTCCTCCTCAATCCTCCTCCTCAGCTTCTTCCAGCTTTTCCCTAATTCAACCACAGGGGTCAGCAGATTCTGTCCATTGGTTAGGTGTAAATATCTGTATTTTACTCTTCAGCTGCTTGTTGGGTCTTTTGGAGGACAGTCAGGATAGGTCCCTTTTTGTGAGTGTTCCATGGCCTCCATAATAGTGTCAGGTCTTTGGACCTCCCCTTGAGCTCCACCCCACTTTAGGCCTGTCGCTGGAGCTTCTTTTCCTCAGGCTCCTCTCCATTTCCATCCTGCAGTTCTTTCAGACAGGAACAATTACGGATCAGAGTTTTGACTGTGGGATCGCAACCTCACCCCTCACTTGATGCCCTGTCTTTGTGCTGGAGGTTGGCTCTACAAGTTCACTCTCCCCAATGTATGGCACTTCATCTAAGTTCCCTCTCTTTGCGTCCTGAGGGTCTCTCACCTCCCAGGACTCTGGAACATTCTGGAGCCTTACACACACACACACACACACACACACACACACACACACACACACACACACACACACACATATCCTACCTCCCGAGGTTGCATGTTTCCATTCTTTCTACTGGCCCTCAGGGATTTCAGTCCTTTTCCCAATACCTGATGATGTTTCCCTCTCTACACACCCCCTCATGCCCTGTCCTTCCCAGATTCCTCCCTCTCTCCCCCTTTGTGGTTGGTTTCTTCTCCTTGGTCTCTTCAGTTTATTGATTTTTTTAAGTTCTGTGGGCTATATCTTCGGTATTCGGCAATTTTGTTTGTTTTGCTTGGCCAATATCCACTTATTAGTGAGTACATACTATGCATGTCCTTTTGGGTCTGAGTTACCTCACTTGAGATATTTTCTAGGTCCATCCATTTGCCTGCAAAATTCAGGATGTCCTCATTCTTAATAGCTGAATTGTATTCCATTGTGTAAATGAACCATATTTTCTGTATCCATTCTTCTGTTGTGGGACAGCTGAGTTGTTTCCAGCTTCTAGCCATCACAAATAAGGCTTCTATGAACATAGTGTAACTCATACCCATGTGGCATGGTACAGCATCTTTGGGTATATTACCAAGATGATATTGCTAGATATTCACATAGATTTTCTGAGGAACCTCCAGATTGATACTCAGAGTGGCTGTACCAGTTTGCAATCCCACCAGCAATGGAGGACTGTTCATCTTTCTCAACATCCTCTATAACATGTGCTGTCACCTGAGGTTTTAATCTTAGCCATTATGATTGATGTGAGGTAGATACACAGGGTCATTTTGATTTGCATTTATCTGAGATTTATTTTTTATACTTTTTATTAGATATTTTCCTCATTTACATTTCCAATGCTATCCCAAAAGTCACCCATACCCTCCGCCCACTCCCCTACTCACCCACTCCCACTTTTTGACCCTGTCGTTCCCCTGTACTGGGGCATATAAAGTTTACAAGTCCAAAGGGCCTCTCTTTCCAGTGATGGCCGACTAGGCCATCTTTTGATACATATGCAGCTAGAGTCAAGAGCTCCGGGGTACTGGTTAGTTCATAATGTTTTTCTACCTATAGGGTTGCAGATCCCTTTAGCTCCTTGGGTACTTTCTCTAGCTCTTCTATTCGGGGCCCTGTGATCCATCCAATAGCTGACTGTGAGCATCTACTTTTGTGTTTGCTAGGCCCCAGCTCACTAGAGACAGCTATATCAGGGTCCTAGCGGCAAAATCTTGCTAGTGTATGCAATGGTGTCAGCGTTTGGAAGCTGATTATGGGATGGAACCCTGGATATGGCGGGCTCTAGATGGCCCATCCTTTCAACACAGCTCCAAACTTTGTCTCTGTAACTCCTTCCATGGGTGTTTTGTTCCCAATTCTAAGAAGGGGCAAACTGTCCACACTTTGGTTTCTGTTCTTCTTGAGTTTCATGCGTTTAGCACATTGTATCTTATATCTCAGGTATCCTAAGTTTCTGGGCTAATATCCACTAATCAGTGAGTACATATTGTGTGAATTCCTTTGTGATTAGGCTACCTCACTCAGGATGATGCCCTCCAGGTCCATCCATTTGCCTAGAAATTTCATAAATTCATTCTTTTTAATAGCTGAATAGTACTCCATTGTATAAATGTACCACATTTTCTGTATCCATTCCTCTGTTGAGGGGCATCTGGATTCTTTCCAGCTTCTGGCTATTATAAATAAGGCTGCTATAAACATAGTGGAGCATGTGTCCTTCTTACGGGTTGGAAATCTTCTGGATATATGCCCAGGAGAGGTATTGCAGGATCGTCCCGTAGTACTATATCCAGTTTTCTGAGGAACCGCCAGACTGATTTCCAGAGTGGTTATACAAGCTTGCAATCCCATCAACAATGGAGCAGTGTTCCTCTTTCTCCACATACTTGCCAGCATCTGCTGTCACCTGAATTTTTCATCTTAGCCATTCTGACTGGTGTGAGGTGGAATCTCAAGGTTGTTTTAATTTGCATTTACCTGATGATTAAGGATGTTGAGCATTTTTACAGGTGCTTCTCTGCCATTCGGTATTCCTCAGGTGAGAATTCTTTGTTCAGCTCTGAGCCACATTTTTTAATGGGATTATTTGATTTTCTGGAGTCCACCTTCTTGAGTTATATATATATATATATATTGGATATTAGTCCCCTATCTGATTTAGGATAGGTAAAGATCCTTTCCCAATCTGTTGGTGGTTTTTTTGTCTTATTGACGGTTTCTTTTGCCTTACAGAAGCTTTGCAATTTTATTAGGTCTCATTTGTAGATTCTTGATCTTATAGCACAAGCCATTGCTCTTCTATTCAGGAATTTTTCCCCTGTACCCATATCTTCGAGGGTTTTTCCTACTTTCTCCTCAATAACTTTCAGTGTCTCTGGTTTTATGTAGAGTTCCTTAATCCAATTAGATTTGACCTTAGTACAAGGAGAAAGGAATGGATCAATTCGCATTCTTCTACATGATAACCGCCAGTTGTGCCAGCACCATTTGTTGAAGATGCTGTCATTTTTCCACTGGATGGTTTTTGCTCCCTTGTCAAAGATCAAGTGACCATGTGTGTGTGGGTACATTTCTCGGTCTTCAATTCTATTCCATTGGTCTACTTCTCTGTCACTATACCAGGACCATGCAGTTTTTATCACAATTGCTCTGTAGTACAGATTGAGGTCAGGCATGGTGATTCCTCCAGAGGTTCTTTTATTGTTGGGAATAGTTTTTGCTATCCTAGGTTTTTTGATATTCCTGATGAATTTGCAGATTGCCCTTTCTAATTCATTGAAGAATTGAATTGTAATTTTGATGGGGATTGCACTGAATCTGTAGATTGCTTTTGGCAAGATTGCCATTTTTACTATATTGATCCTGCCAATCCATGAGCATGGGAGATCTTTCCATCTTCTGAGATCTTCTTTAATTTCTTTCTTCAGAGACTTGAAGTTCTTATCATACAGATCTTTCACTTCCTTAGTTAGAGTCACGCCAAGGTATTTTATATTGTTTGTGACTATTGAGAAGGGTGTTGTTTCCCTAATTTCTTCCTCAGCCTGTTTATCCTTTATGTACAGGAAGGCCATTGACTTCTTTGAGTTAATTTTATATCCAGCTACTTCATTGAAGCTGTTTATCAGGCTTAGGAGTTCTCTGGTGGAATTTTTAGGGTCACTTATATATACTATGATATCATCTGCAAAAAGTGATATTTTGACTTCTTCCTTTCCAATTTGTATCCCCTTGATCTCCTTTTGTTGTCGAATTGCTCTGGCTAGGACTTCAAGTACAATGTTGAATATGTAGGGAGAAAGTGGGCAGCCTTGTCTAGTCCCTGATTTTAGTGGGATTGCTTCAAGCTTCTCACCATTTATTTTGATGTTGGCTACTGGATTGCTGTAGATTGCTTTTATCATGTTTAGGTATGGGTCTTGAATTCCTGATCTTTCTAAGACTTTTATCATGAATGGGTGTTAGATTTTGTCAAATGCTTTTTCCACATCTAACGAGATGCTCATGTGGTTTTTGTCTTTGAGTTTGTTTATATAATGGATTATGTTGATGGATTTTCATATATTGAACCATCCCTGCATCTCTGGGATGAAACCTACTTGGTCAAGATGGATGATTGTTTTGATGTGTTCTTGGATTTGGTTAGGGAGAACTTTATTGAGGATTTTTGCATTGATATTCATGAGAGAAATTGGTCTGAAGTTCTCTTTGTTGGGTCATTTTGTGGTTTAGGTATCAGAGTAATTGTGGCTTCGTAGAATGAGTTGGGTAGAGTACCTTCGGTTTCTATTTTGTGGAATAGTTTGTGAAGATCCGGGATTAGATCTTCTTTGAAGGTCTGATAGAACTGTGAATTAACTCATCTGGTCCTGGGCTTTTTTTTTTTTTTTTTTGGTTTGGGAGACTATTAATGACTGCTTCTATTTCTTTAGGGGATATAGGACTGTTTAGATCATTAACATGATCTTGATTTAAGTTTGGAACCTGGTATCTGTCTAGAAACTTGTCCATTTCATCCAGGCTCTCCAATTTTGTTGAGTATAGCCTTTTGTAGAAGGATCTGATGGTGTTTTTGATTTCTAAGGACCTGTTCTTATGTCTTCCTTTTCATTTCTGAGTTTGTTAATTAGAATGCTTTCTCTGTGTCCTCTAGTGGGTCTGGCTAAGGGTTTATCTATCTTGTTGATTTTCTCAAAGAACCAGCTCCTTGTTTGTTTGATTCTTTGAATAGTTCTTTTTTTCCACTTGGTTGATTTCACCTCTGAATTTGATTATTTCCTGCAGTCTACTCCTCTTGGGTGAATTTGCTTCCTTTTCTTCTAGACCTTTTAGGTGTGTTGTCAAGCTGCTAATGTGTGCTCTCTCTAGTTTCTTTTTGGAGGCACTCAGAGCTATGAGTTTTCCTCTTAGAAATGCTTTCATTGTGTCCCATAACTTTGGGTATGTTGTGGCTTCATTTTCATTAAACTCAAAAAAGTCCTTAATTTCTTTCTTTATTTCTTCCTTGACCAAGGTATCATTGAGGAGAGTGTTGTTCAGTTTCCACATGAATGTTGGCTTTCTATTATTTGTTTTGTTATTGAAGATCAGCCTTAGTCCATGGTGATCTTATAGAATGCATGGGACAATTTCAATAGTTTTGTATCTGTTGAGGCTTGTTATTATTGGTTTTGTTATTGAAGATCAGCCTTAGTCCATGGTGATCTGATAGGATGCATGGGACAATTTCAATAGTTTTGTATCTGTTGAGGCTTGTTTTGTGTCTAATTATGTGGTCAATTTTGGAGAAGGTACCATGAGGTTCTGAGAAGAAGGTATATCCTTTTGTTTTACGATAAAATGTTCCGTAGATATCTGTTAGATCCATTTGTTTCATAACTTCTGTTAGTTTCACTGTGTCCCTGTTTAGTTTCTGTTTCCATGATCTGTCCATTGGTGAATGTGGTGTGTTGAAGTCCCCCACTATTATTGTGTGAGGTGCAATGTGTGCTTTAAGCTTTACTAAAGTTTCTTTTATGAATGTGGCTGTTCTTGTTTTTGGAGCATAGATATTCAGAATTGAGAGTTCCTCTTGGAGGATTTTACCTTTGATGAGTATGAAGTGCCCCTCCTTGTCTTTTTTGATGACCTTGGGTTGGAAGTTGATTTTATTACATATTAGAATGGCTACTCCAGCTTGTTTCTTCAGACCATTTGCTTGGAAAATTTTTTTCCAGCCTTTCATTCTGAGGTAGTATCTATCTTTTTCCCTGAAATGGGTTTTTGTAAGCAGCAAAATGTTGGATCCTCTTTGTGTAGCCAGTCTATTAGTCTATGTCTTTTTATTGGGGAGTTAAGTCCATTGATATTAAGAGATATTAAGGAAAAGTAATTGTTGTTTCCTATTATTTTTGTTGTTAGAGTTGGCATTCTGTTCTTGTGGCTGCCTTATTTTAGGTTTGTTGAGGGATTACCTTCTTGCTTTTTCTAGGATGTGGTTTCCATCCTTGTATTGTTTTTTTTTTCTGTTATTATCCTTTGAAGGACTGGATTCATGGAAAGATAATGTTTGAATTTGGTTCTGTAGTGGAATACTTTTGTTTCTCCACCTAAGTTTATTGAAAGTTTGGCTGGGTATAGTATCCTGGGTTGGCATTTGTGTTCTCTTAGTGTCTGTATAACATCTGTCCAAGCTCTTCTTGCTTTCATAGTCTCTGTTGAAAAATCTGGTGTAATTCTGATAGACTTGCCTTTATATTTACTTGATCCTTTTCCCTTACTGCTTTTAATATTCTATCTTTATTTAGTGCATTTGTTGTTCTGATGATTAGGTGTCAGGAGGAATTTCTTTTCTGGCCCAGTCTATTTGGAGTTCTGTAGGCTTCTTGTATGTTCATGGGCATCTCTTCCTTTATGTTAGGGAAGTTTGCTTCCATAATTTTATTGAAGATATTTACTGGCCCTAAAGTTGAAAATCTTCATTCTCATCTGTATCTATTATCCTTGGGTATGGACTTATCATTGTGTCCTGGATTTCCTGGATGTTTTGAATTAGGATCTTTTTGAATTTTGTATTTTCTTTGATTGTTGTGCCAATGCTCTCTATGGAATCTTCTGCATCTGAGATTCTCTCTTCCATCTCTTGTATTCTGTTGCTGATGGTCTCATCTATGGTTCTAGATTTCTTTCCTATGGTTTCTATCTCCAGCGTTGCCTCACTTTGGCTTTTCTTTATTGTGTCTACTTCCATTTTTAGGTCTTGGATGGTTTTATTCAATTCTATCACCTGTTTGGTCATGTTTGCCTGTAATTTTTAAGGTATTTTTGTGCTTCCTCTTTAAGATCTTCTACCTGTTTAACAGTGTTCTCCTGTATTTCTTTGAGTGAGTTATGAAGGTCCTTCTTGATGTCCTCTACCATCATCATGAGATATGCTTTTAAATCCATGTCTAGCTCTTTGGGTGTGTTAGGGTGCCCTGGACTGGGTGAGGTGGGAGTGCTGGGTTCTGGTGATGGTGAGTGGTCTTGGTTTCTGTTAGTAAGATTCTTTTTTCTCCCATTTTTTATTAGGTATTTAGCTCATTTACATTTCCAATGCTATACCAAAAGTCCCCCATACCCACCCATCCCCACTCCCCTACCCACCGACTTCCCCTTTTTGGCCCTGGCGTTCCCCTGTACTGGGGCATATACAGTTTGCGTGTCCAATGGGCCTCTCTTTCCAGTGATGGCCGACTAGGCCATCTTTTGATACATATGCAGCTAGAGTCAAGAGCTCCGGGGTACTGGTTAGTTCATAACGTTGTTCCACCTATAGGGTTGCAGATCCATTTAGCTCCTTGGGTACTTTCTCTAGCTCCTCCATTGGGAGCCCTGTGATCCATCCATTAGCTGACTGTGAGCATCCACTTCTGTGTTTGCTAGGCCCCGGCATAGTCTCACAAGAGACACCTACATCTGGGTCCTTTCCATAAAATCTTGCTAGTGTATGCAATGGTGTCAGCATTTGGATGCTGATTATGGGGTAGATCCCTGGATATGGCAGTCTCTACATGGTCCATCCTTTCATTTCAACTCCAAACTTTGTCTCTGTAACTCCTTCCATGGGTGTTTTGTTCCCACTTCTAAGGAGGGGCATAGTGTCCACACTTCAGTCTTCATTTTTCTTGAGTTTCATGTGTTTAGGAAATTGTATCTTATATCTTGGGTATCCTAGGTTTTGGGCTAATATCCACTTATCAGTGAGTACATATTGTGTGAGTTCCTTTGTGAATGTGTTACCTCACTCAGGATGATGCCCTCCAGGTCCATCCATTTGGCTAGGAATTTCATAAATTCATTCTTTTTAATAGCTGAGTAGTACTCCATTGTGTAGATGTACCACATTTTCTGTATCCATTCCTCTGTTGAGGGGCATCTGGGTTCTTTCCAGCTTCTGGTTATTATAAATAAGGCTGCTATGAACATAGTGGAGCATGTGTCCTTCTTACCAGTTGGGGCATCTTCTGGATATATGCCCAGGAGAGGTATTGCTGGATCCTCCGGTAGTACTATGTCTAATTTTCTGAGGAACCGCCAGACTGATTTCCAGAGTGGTTGTACAAGCTTGCAATCCCACCAACAATGGAGGAGTGTTCCTCTTTCTCCACATCCTCGCCAGCATCTGCTGTCTGTTAGTAAGATTCTTAAGTTTACCTTTTGCCATCTGGGAATCTCTGGAGTTAGTTGATTTAGTTGTCTCTGGTTAGAGCTTGTTCCTCAGGTGATTCTGTTAGCCTCTATCAGCAGACCTGGGAGACTAGATCTCTCCTCTGAGTGTCACTGGTCAGAGCACTCTCTGCAGGCAAGCTCTCCTCTTACAGGGGAGGTGTGAACAGATATCTGGCATTAGGACCTCCCTCCTGGCTGAAGATGAAGGCCCAAAATAGGACCTGTCCCGAAGCTGAGTTGCTTTGGCCTGATCTAGAAGCTGTTAACTTCTGTATTCTACACTCTCACCTGTGTAGAGTACTCTAGGAGGAGTCCTGGAACCAAAATGTCTGGAGCAGATGCTCAGGCCAAGAGCTCCCAGGCCGGGCAGACACCTATCCTCTGGCCAGGAAAGTGGCCGGAAGTCTGGGGCCTGAAAAGGGGGCTGCATTAGAAGCTCTGTGGCTCCCACCTGTCCCAGAAGCTGTTAGCTTCTGTATTCTGCACTCTCACCTATGCAGAATACTCTTGGCAGAGTCCTGGAACGAAGATGTCTGCTGCCGATGCTCCTATCTGAGATTTTTTACTATTGCTCTGTAGTACAGCGTGAGTTCAGCTGTGATGGTGAACTCCCCTAGAAGTTCTTTTATTGTTCAGAATAGTTTCCCTAGATTTTTTTTGTTGTTATTCCATATTAATTTGAGAGTTGCACTTTCTAACTCTGTGAAGAATTGAGTTAGAATTTTGATGGGCTGGATATAAAATTAATTCAAACAAATCATTGGTCTTCCTATACTCAAAGGATAAATGGACTGAGAAAGAAATTAGGGAAATGATAACCTTCACAATAGTCACAAATAAAATAAAATATCTTGGTGTGACCCTAACCAGACAAGTAAAAGTTCTGTTCTGTTCAGACACCTTCAAGTCTCTGAAGAAAGAAATTTAAGACCTCAGAAGATGGAATGATATCAGGTTTAGAAGTTCTCTGGGGGATTTTTGGGGTCACAAAAGTATATGATCATATCATCTGCAAAATAGTGATATTTTGACGTTTTCCTTTCCAATTTGTATCCCTTTGGACTCCTCTTGTTATCTAATTGCTCTAACTAGAACTTTAAGTACTGTATTGAATAGACAGGGAGAGAGGGGGCAGTCCCTGATTTTAGAGGGATTGATTCAAGTTTCTCTCCATTTCATTTGATTTTGGCTACTAGTTTTCTGTATATTACTAGGTTTATGTATGTGCCTTGAATTCCTGATCTTTCCAAGACTTTTATCATGAAGGGATGTTGAATTTTGTCAAATGTTTTCTCAGCATCTAATGAGATGATCATGTTGTTTTTTTTTCCTTTGAGTTTATTTATGTGGTGGATTCGGTTGATGGATTTCCATATATTGAACCATCCCTGTATCCCTGGGATGAAGCCTGCTTGATTTTGGTGATTAATCATTTTGATGTGGTCTTGGATTCATTTTGCCAGAATTTTATTGAGTATTTTTGTATCAATATTCATAAGGGAAGTTTATCTGAAGTTCTCTTCCTTTGTTGGTTCATTTTGTAGTTTTGATATCACCCATAACTGTGGCTTCATAAAACAAATTGAGTAGTATTCCTTCTATTTCTGTTTTGTGGAGTAGTTTGAAGAGTCTCTGTGAAGGCATTAGGTCTCTGTGAAGGGCTGAAAAAATTCTCCACTAAACCCATCTGGTCCTGGGCCTTTTTTGGTTAAGAGACATTTTTTGATTGTTTATTTGCTCGTTTTTCATTTTATATATTTTTTAATTAGGTATTTTCTGCATTTACATTTCAAATGCTATCCCAAAAGTCCCCCAGACCCTACCCCCTGACTCCCCTACCCACCCACTCCCACTTTTTAGCCCTGATGTTCCCCCATACTGAGGCATATAAAGTTTGCAAGACCAAGGGGCCTCTCTTCCCAATGATGGCCGACTAGGCCATCTTGTGCTACATATGCAGCTAGAGACACGAGCTCTGGGAGTACTGGTTAGTTCATATTGTTGTTCCACCTATAGAGTTGCAGACCCCTTTAGCTCCTTGGGTACTTTCCCTAGCTCCTCCATTGGGGGCCCTGTGTTCCATCCAATAGCTGACTGTGACCATCCACTTCTGTTTGCCAGGCACCAGCATAGCCTCACAAGAGACAGCTATATCAGGGTCCTTTCAGCAAAATCTTGCTGGCGTATGCAATGGTGCCAGCGTTTGGAGGCTGATTATGGGATGGATCCCCGGGTGTGGCAGTCTCTAGATGGTCCATCCTTTCATCTCAGCTCCAAACTTTGTAACTCCTTCCATGGGTGTTTTGTTCCCAATTCTAAGAAGGGGCAAAGTGTCCACACTTTGGTCTTCGTTCTTCTTGAGTTTCATGTGTTTTGCAAATTGTTTCATGTATCTTGGGTATTCTAAGTTTCTGGGCTACTATCCACTTATCAGTGAGTACATATCTTTTAATGACTGCTTCTATTTCTTCAGGGGTTATGGAACTGTTTAGATGGTTTATCTGATCCTGATTTAAATTTGGTACCTGGTATCTGTCTAGAAAATTGTCCATTTCATCCAGATTTTTTCAGTTTTGTTGAGTATAGGCTTTTGTAGTTGGATCTTATATACATATACATACATATATATATATTTTTTTTTAAATTTCTTAAGTTTCTGTTGTTACATTTCCATTTTCATTTCTTATTTTGTTAATTCGGATACTGCCTCTGTCCCTTCTGGTTAGTCTGACTAAGGGTTTATCTATCTTGTTGATTTTCTCAAAGAACCAGCTCCTGGTTTTGTTGATTCTTTGTATAGATCTTTTTGTTTCTACTTGGTTGATTTTAGCCCTGAGTTTGATTATTTCCTGCTGTACACTCCTCTTGGGTGTATTTGCTTCTTTTTGTTCTGGAGATTTCACGTGTGTTCTCAGGCTGTTTGTGTGTGTTCTCTCCAGGTTCTTTTTGGAAGTATTCAAAGCTCCAAAAAAGTTTTTCTCTTAGTGCTGCTTTTATTGTGTCACATAAGTTTGTGTATGTTGTGCCTTTGTTTCAAGTAAATTCTTAAAACATTTTAATTTCTTTCTTTATTTCTTCCTTGATCAATTATTATTGAGTGGGCATTGTTCAGCTTCCATGTATATGTGGGCCTTCTGTTGTTTGTATTGTTATTGAAGACTAGTCTTAATCCTTGGTGATCTGATAGGATGTATACGATTCTTTCAATCTTCTTGTATCTGTTGAGGCCTGCTTTGTGACAGATTATATGGTCAATTTTGGAGAAGGTACCTTGAGGTATTGAGAAGAAGGTATATTATTTTGTTTTATGACTGAGTGTTTTATAGATATCTGTTAAATCCATTTGGTTCATAACTTCAGTTAGTTTCAACTATCTGTTTAGTTTCTGTTTCTATGAACTGTCGATTTATGAGAGTGGAGCGTTGACATTTCCACTATTATTGTATGACGTGAAATGTCTATTTGAGCTTTACTAAAGTTTCTTTTATGAATGTGGATACACTTGCATTTGGAGCATAAGTGTTCAGAATTGAGAGTTCATCTTGGTAGATTTTTACTTTGATGAGGATGAAGTGTCCTTGCTTATTTGTTTTGATAGCTGGTGGTTTAAAGTCGATTTTATTCTATATTACAATGGTTACTCCAGCTTTGTTTCTTGGGACCAATTGCTTGGAAAATTGTTTTCCAGGCTTTTACTTTGAGGTAGTATCTGTCTTTGTCACTAAATTGTATTTCCCCTATAAAGCCAAATGCTGGGTCCTGTTTACATGTCCAGTCCATTAGTCTGTGTCTTTTTTGAGGGATATGAGTTTATTGATGTTAAGAGATATGAAGGAAAAGTGATTGTTGCTTCCTATTATTTTTGTTGTTAGAGGTGGAATTATGTCTGTGTGGCTATCTTCTTTTGGGTTTGTTGAAAGAAGATTACTTTCTTGCTTTTTCTAAGGTGTAGTTTCCCTGCTTGAGTTAGAGTTTTTTTGTTTGTTTGTTTGTTTTGTTTTGTTTTTTTAATGTATTATCCTTTGAAGGGCTGGACTTGTGGAAAGATATTCTGTAAATTTGTTTTTATCATGGAATATCTTGGTTTCTCCATCTACAGTAATTGAGAGTTTTGCTGGGTATAGTAGCCTGGGCTGGCATTTGTATTCTCTTAGGTTCTGTATGACATCTGCCAGGATCTTCTAACTTTCATAGTCTCTATTGAGAAGCCTGTTTTAATTCTGATAGGTCTGCCTTTTAATGTTACTTGAACTTTTCCCCCTACTGCTTTCAATATTCTTTTTTTGTTACTGCATTTGGTGTTTTGATTATTATGTGACAAGAGGAATTTCTTTTCTTGTCCAGTCTATTTGGAGTTCTGTAGGCTTCTTGTCTATTCATGGGCATCTCTTTCTTTAGGTCAGGAAAGTTTTCTTCTATAATTTTGTTGAAGATATTTACTGGCCCTTTAATTTCGGAATCTTTGCTCTCTTCTATACCTACTATCCTTAGGTTTGATCTTCTCATTGTGTTCTGGATTTCTTGGATGTTTTGGGTTAGGAGCATTTTGCATTTTGCATTTTCTTTGACTGTTGTGTCAATGTTTTCTATGGTATCTTCTGCACCTGAGATTCTCCCTTCTATCTCTTGTAGTCTGTTGTTGATGCTTGCATCTATGATTCCTGATCTCTTTCCTAGGTTTTTATCTCCAAGGTTGTCACCCTTTGTGATTTCTTTATTGTTTCTATTTCCATTTTTGTATCCTGGATGGTTTTGTTCACTTCCTTCACCTGTTCATGTTTTCCTGTAATTCTTTAAGGGACTTTTGTGTTTCATCTTTAAGGGCTTCTACCTGTTTACTTGTGTTCTCCTGTATTTTTTAAGGGAGTTATTTATGTCTTTCTTAATGTTTCTATCATCATCATGAGATGTGATTTTAAATCAGAGTCTTGCTTTTCCAGTGTGTTGGGGTTTCCAGGGTTTGCTGTGGTGAGAGAACTAGGTTCTGATGATGCCAAGTGGCCTTGGTTTCTGTTGCTTATGTCCTTGCACTTGCCTCTTGACATCTGGTTATCTCTGGTGTTACCTGGTCTTGCTGACTCTGACTGTGGCTTGTCCTTCCTGTAAGCCTGTGTGTCAGCAATCCTGAGAGACCAGTTCTCTCCAGGAGGTATTTGGGTATGGACAGTTGTGGCTCAGGGTCAGCTCCAGGGCACAAAAGGAAACCAAAAGGATCCTGACCCTGGCTGTTCCTTGGTTCCTGTGTCCTGATGGCTCTGTGTGGGTCCCTCTTGTGCCAGATCTTTGAGCAGAAGTGGTGATCTTACCTGTGTTCTCAGGTATGTCAGCACTCTTGGGAGACCAGTTCTCCCAGTGGGATTTGGGTACAGAGAGCACTGGCACAGGGTTCTTAAATGTATTTTATAAATGCAATCTTATCTACAATAAACTCAAGAATTTCCTGTTGATTTAAAAAAAATAAACCTTAAATTTACATCTTTTAGAACATTAGTTTCTAATCGTATATTGACTAGGGTGAGTTTTGGTGTTTGGTCTATCCTTCCTGTTTTGATTTACTCATTCCTTCTTTTTGCTGACATTTCTCTGGCCTTGGAGTTTGTGGCTATATCCTTAAGTCCCTAGGCCTCTTGTGTAGAATCAGAACCTACAAATACATCTGGAATCTTCTATCCTTGTAGAAACAACTGAAAAATCGGCAACCCCTTTCAACTAGTTGGCAACCTTTACTTTGTATTTGTGTTATTCTATTTCAATTTTCTATATCACTCTTGAAACCACAAATATTTGTTCCCATTGTCTCTCTTGTGCTGCTTCAAGTAGAGATATTGGCTCAGGGTTCCTAGCAGGCAAATGTCACTCCATCAGAGAACCTTTGAGCTTTCACAGACAAGGTCAGACCCTGGCTCTAATTGCTTCCATGATCAGGAGACACACTGATCTCTATCTTTCCTTCAGCTCATTATTTTATATTTGTGCTAGATTTTAGACACTGGTAGTATTTTGGTCACAAATTTTCTATTTTATATCCATCATCTTTGTGACAGTTTAACAAAATTTCATCACTGTTAACAGAGACCCATTTAAAAAAAAAAGAACCCTTAATAGTCTTCATCTTAAATATTTCACTAGGAAAAAAAGATACATGTGAAGTATTTATTTAGTATAAAAGAATCAAGAGTATGACTACCTGCTTTATGTCTGTGATAATAACTTTTTAAATTTTGTTTTGCTTATTTTATGCATATGGGGATGGGTTTTTTTTATGCCTAAATGTATGCCTGTGTACCATGCACATGCCTGGTGCCTACAGAGGCCAGAAAAAGGTGCTTGATTCATTGAGACTAGAGTTATAGGCAGTTGTCAGTAATTTTGTGGTGCTGGGAATTGAGCTTGCATCCTTTGGAAGAGCTAGTGCTCTTAACCATTAAGCAATCTCCCCAGGCATATGGTAAGAATCTTAAGTAACAGACTATCACTACTATGTTGTTGAAATGTAAATGAAATAAACTTAACCTGAAATTCTGTTTCATTGTAACCTGTCATGCTTTCAGAATTAAGATAGAAAGAAGCATAGCTTCAAAGGTCCCCAGTACCTGCAATTCCTCTTGGTCACATCAGAAAAGGGACATCCTTACTTCAGAAAGGATTGCTTCAGGGTGAAGCTTGTATGGTCTGTCAAAAAATCAGTGTTCTAGAATGCCTAGCTACAAAATACTTGCTAGAATTTTGTCTTGTACAGGAACAATAGTTCTGCTAGTACATGTTTTTATTTGAATATTATCAGGTTTCATGAATAATGTGATTTTCTTTTTTATTGATAGTATTTTTCATATACTATATTCTGATCATGATTGCCCTCCCCTGTCTCCTCATAGATCCTTTCTACTACCACCCCTACTCAGATAACACATACCTGCATGCTTTCTGTCTGTCATCTGTCTTTCCTTCCTTCCTTTCTTTTTTCTTTCAAAACATTATAATGAAAAACAAATAAACCAGAACTAAACAAAGCAACAACAACAACAAAAAATACAAAAGAACAAAACAAAACAAAAAACAGTATGTGCTTGAGCACACATGTGCACACTTACATGCTCATGCACACACACACACACACACACACACACACAACATAAGCACAAAACTAGAAACCATAATATATAAGCAAAATATAAATAAAATATAACATGTCTAAATGGGTCAAACAGCTCCAAAATTACCATGAATTTCATTTTGAGTCAGTGATAAGTGGATATTAGGGCAAAAGCTCAGAATACCATGATACAATTCACAGACCATATGGAGTTCAAGAAGAAGGAAGACCAAAGTGTGGATACTTCAGTCCTACTTAGAAATGGAAACAAAATAATCATGGAAGGTAGAGGGGAAGAGGGACATGAGAGGGAGGGGGAGGGGAAAAGGGGGGCAGGATCAGGTGTGGGAGGAGATGGGGGAGAAATATAGAGGTCAGGTAATTGAATGGAGGTGTGTAGCAGTGGGGGATGGGGAGCTGGAGGAAGCCACTAGAAAGTCCCGGATGCCAGGAAAGCAAGAAGCTTCCAGGGCCCAATGGAGAAGGCATTAGCTGAAATACCCAACAAAGAGGAAAGAAAACCTGTAAAGACCATATCCTGAGGTTAGGCACAGCCCCAAGTTGAAAGATGTGGCCAACCACCAATCTCAGAAAAAAAAATTAACCCAGAAAGGTTCCTGTCTAATGGAAATGCAGGCACAAAGAGTGGATTCAAATACTGCCCCACCCAGCGATTCATCCCATATACAGACACTGAACTCAGACACTACTGCTGATGCCAAGAAGTGCTTGCTGACAGGAGTACGGTATATCTGTCCCCTGAGAGGATCTGCCAGAGCCTGATCAATAAAGAAGTGGATGCTTTCAGCCTACCATGAGAATGAGCATGGGGAGTTTTGGAGGAAGAAATGAAGAAGCTAAAGGGGTTTGCAACCCCATAGGCAGAACAATATCAACCAACCAAGCCCCCGCACCCCACCCCTGAGCTCATAGGGACTAAACTACTAACCAAAGAGTACACATGAAGGGACCCATGGCTCCAGGTGCTTATGTATCAGAAAATTGCCTTATCTGGCATCAATGGGAGGCCCTTGGTCCTCTGGAGGCTCAATGGCCCAACGTAGTGGAATGCTAGGGTTATGAGGCAGGAGTGGGTGTGTGAGTAGGGGAGTGCCCCCATAGAAGCAGGGAGAGGGGAAACCAGGAAGGGGGATAACATTTGAAATGTAAATAATTAAAATCACCAATAAAAAAAGAAAATGCTGTCCTTTTTTTTTTTTCTTTTTCCAGTGTGTGGTTAAGACTCTTATATCAAAATCAGAAGATGATAGTGGGTGTATGGACTTATGATGGAGTCCTCAGTGTGATTTCACTGATCAATGTGTTTGTATTCATGTGCAGTTTGAAACCTGGAGTGGTAATAGCTTCAGTTGTTCCTTTATTATTCAGAATTGCTTTAGCTATCCTGAAGCTGAACATTATCATTTCGAGTTCTCTGAAGAATTGTATTGCAGTCTTTTTGGGATTGCATTGAATCTGTAGATTACTTTTGCTAGAATGACGAATTTCAATATACTAATTCCACCAATCCATGAGCATGGGAGGTCTTTCTATATCCTAATATCTTCTTCATTTTTTTCTTCAATGTATTAAAGTTTTTTTTTATACAGTGTTTTCACTTGCTTAGAGTTACTCCAAGATAATTTTGAGGCTATTAGGAAAGGTATTGTTTCTTGGCTCTCTTTCTCATTCTGTCATTTCTATGTAGGAAGACTATGGATTTTTGTATTTTATTGTGTAAGTTGATACTTTGCTGAAGGTATTTAATACTAGGAATTTACTGGTGGTAATTTTAGGGTATTTTATGTATAAAATCATATCTGCAAATAAAGATAGTTTGACTTTTTCCTTTCTCGTTTGTATCTCCTTGTACATTCTTAAGTTTTCTTATTTCTCTAAAACTTCAAGTACTATATTGAACTCATTTGTAGAGAATAGACACCCTTCTCTTTTTACTGATTTAGTAGAAATGATTTGTTTGAATGTCTTTCTGTTTAAGTTGATGTTGACTAAGTATTTCCTATAAATCACTGTTATTATGCCAAGGCATATCACTTATATCTTCAGGACTTTATTCATGAAAATATGATGCAGTTTGTCAAAAGCCTTTTCTTCTGCATCTAATAAGATGACTATACGGTCTTTGTCTTTCATCCTGTTTGTGTGGTGGAGAATATTTATTGACTCATGTATGTTAAATCATCCCTGCATCTCTAGGATGAAGCCTACTTGATCATGGTGTATAATCTTTTCGATATGTTCTTTAACTCATTTAACAAGTATTTTATTGAGAAATTTTGCATCTATGTCATAAAGGAAATTGGACTGTAATTGTCTTTTTTGGTGTGTGTGTGTGTGTGTGTGTGTGTGTGTGTGTGTGTGTGTTACCAGAATAATTAGGACCTCATAAAAAGCACTAGTCAATGTTCCATCTCTTTTTATTTTGTGGACTAATGGCATTAATTTGTTTTGGAGATTCTATTAGAGTGTTGCACTGTATCCATCTGATCCTGAAATTTTTTTGTTTGGTAGACTTTACTCCTTCTATTTCACTAGGGCTCATAGGGCTGTTTAGATTGCTTGTCTGGTCTTAATTTAACATTTATAGCTGGTATATATCAAGAAATGTAGGCATTTCTTTTAGGTTTTCCAATTTGGTGGTGTGCAGATTTTTGTATTTCCTCTTGATTTCTTTAGCATCTGTATTTTCATCCCCTTACCATCTTTAAATTTATTTTATTAATTTGGATTTTCACTCTTTATCTTTTAGTTACTTTCAGGCCTCAAATTAAGGTCTTTTGTTTAATTACAGTTGATTTGTATGTGGTTTAAGATGACCATGCCTCAGTGAATGGCCACACACCCAAGGGTATATGGACAACAGAATTTAAACTCAATAGATTGTTTCTTCTTGCTGTGGTGGTTTTATTTTTCCATAAGAGAGTACCATGTTGGCTGGGTAAAGAAGGTAACAGGATCTAAGAGGAGTTTGGGGTAAACAAAATCAAAATACATATTATGAAATTCTCAAATAAATAATAAGATGAAGAGGAAATCATATTAATTTATTGTTTATATGAATATTCAATTTTCCCAGTACCATTCTCAAAGATAATTATTTTTACCATTGTATAGTTTTGGGGTTTTTTTGGGTTTTTTGTTTGTTTGTTTGTTTGTTTTTGCTTATCTTTGTCAAAGGTTAGGTGGTTGTAACCATATTTGTTTCTAATCTATGGTTAACACATCTGTTTTTGTGCCAGTACCATGCTGATTTTATTTCTCTTGCTTATTTAATAGTTTGAGATCATGTAGTATGAAACTTCAAGTACTGTTCATTGTACTAAAATTACTTGAATATTCAGAATGCCATGTGCTTCCATCTGATTTGTAGGATTTTTTTTCCTTTGGAATTTTCCTGGAGATTGTATTAAATGTGTAGCTCACTTTGGGTAAAATAGTCTCATATAGTGCTACAAAGGAAAGACTGGTTTTTTAGTTTGGGAAGAAATGAAGCAGTACACCTCTTGCTTCTGTGACTCGGTATTCAGAGTAGCATGCTGATACAGTGGAGAGAGAGAGAAACAAGCTTGGCAGATTGTAAGTTTCTTTCTTTATTCACTTGTCACTTAGCTTTGAACTAGATAACCACTTTCCCTCATCCCTGATTCTTTACCTTGTATATCAGTTTCTTACTGCCAAGCACCACATTCAGAAGTGTTAAAAGACTGTGCTTTCAAAATCTATGGCACATTTAAGTGTTAATGGTTAGCATGGTTTTGGCACCATAATTTTAAATCCAACCAGAAACCAAAGCACAACTGGTAGTCATAATTCAGGCTTTATTATGGGGTGATGGGTGGGTTATATTTAAAAATACTATGTTGTAAATGCACACTTGATTTTAGTTGCTCAATTTGCTCAGAAGTAAAATAAAACTAATAAGAAAATGAGCTCATTTGGATGTATTAGTTTTCTTGACATTACAGAAAAATACTTGAGAAAACAACCTACAAGAGGAAGCATTTATTTTGGCTCACAGTTTTGAGGATCAGTCTGTGAGACATGCTCATATTGCTCTATCACTTTTGTCCTGGGGTGAATGAAAGCATTGTAGCAAAAAGAGCGTTGTGAAACAGCATTACTTATCTCAAGGCATCCACAAAACAGAGAAATAGAGAAAATGCTGAGGGCAAACCTTTCCCATCAAAGACCCTCCTCCAAAAACCCATCACTGTCAATCACTTTTCTAGAACAGTGGTTCTCAGCCTGTGGATCACAACCGTTTGGGGGATTGAACAACTTTCCACAGGAATTACCTAAGACCATCATAAGACCATTAGGAAACACAGATACTTACATTATAATTCATAACAGTTGCAAAATTACAGTTATGCAGTAACAACTAAAATAACTTTGCAGTTGGGGGTCACCATAGCAAGGAGCTGTAGTAGAGAGTCACAGCATTAGGAAGGTAAGAGCCACGGCACTAGAAGATATACTGTCTCTTTCAACATTGCTGCTTATATAAGCTTCCCTGTAAAGATGGCCTGGATAATAGTAAGTGCTCTACTAACAGGACAAATAGAAACACAGGATTGCCAGAGATTGCCCTCTAGTCTCTGAAAATGAGCACAGCTAACCATTGAGTTCTTTTCACAACCCACACCAAGGCTGAGTCTAGCACCAACACATAGATATGTGAGGTTGCCTTTAGGTTATGCTAGGTCTCAGATTTAATGTTTTCTTGTTAACAAGAATAGGAAGCAGCTTCCACTAAGCATTCTCAAATTACATATTTAAGAGCAAATAAAATCCAAAATGCTATGTTTCCGGACAGTGTGGTGTGCAATTAGAATAAGCAGAATAGCCTCTCACCTCAATGAAGTTCTGTGAGGGGAATCCATTAGCATGACCTTCCTCAGCAGTAGGAATGTAATTCCTACTGAAGATTTTGGATGGTTTCTTGTACTTACAAAACAGAAGGACAAGAAAAGGAGTGAGAAAGAGGAAGAGGCAGCAGGAAGAAAAAGAAAACTCAGTGGTGAAATTCCAACCTGAGAGAATATGTTAAAGTGAAGATTAACATGAAGATTCAAAGAAACTGTGTTCAGTCCTTTCCTATATGGTCTGTCTTCTAAGGCTAAGAAAGCATGTATGTGCTGAAGAACATCCTCTAGACATAGCCTAACATGCATCTTGCAAAAATCCAGAGTTATTTATTGTGAGGGATTTTTTTATTGAACAATTTCCAAAATACATGAGTCAACAAAATGTAACTCATAAAAATTTGATATCCATGGGAAGTCAGTCCTTTCCTGAAGAGAAACAGAGGAGGAAATATATATATATATATATATTTGTGTGTGTTATATGTGTATATATAAATATTTATATATTTGGTCACCAGCTCTGCTCACTATCACTATCACTATCACTATCACTATCACTATCACTATCACTATCACAATGGGCAAAACTGAAGTCCTGGCGACTATTTGGTTTGAAGTAGAAATTATCTACAACCCCTATATCTTGAAATCTGTCAGTGTGTCAACTTAAGGGTATTAACCTATATGTTACTCTTTTAGTTTTCTAGGGTTTTGAGCGTGCTCCCTTTCTAACAAATAATCTTCCAAGTTCCTTGAAGACAGTCTTCTTTAAGAGCTCCTATTGAATACTTTCACTTATTTAACAAGTATACATTTATTTTATCTCCCTGGATATGGATTGATTTGGTCAGACCATTTCTAGTTCACCAAGCCTTAGAGAAGAGCATTCATTTGCTATAAAGTTCTTCCAGCTTGAACCATGAACAGAGAGCACAGCTTGCTCTCTGCTGCCCTGTGGTTCACACACCACAATGCTGCTGCTGGTGTCCCTGTCTCAAGGTGTTTTTCTTAAAGGACTGTTGCATATTGTGCCTTAGAAGAAGATGTCTTAGAAGCTTTAAAATCTAGTGTATTTCTAAGTGATAACCCTTGAAGCCAAGCAATTAATCTCTGACACTGCTCAGTCTCCATGCTCTGCTCTCTCAGTCATATTCCAAAGGCTTTAATAAGCCATAAAGCAAAAGTACTGAGGTAAGAGTATCTTCACTACTTGGTAGAAAGCACCTTATATCTATTTTAAAAATTTACTATGAAATTTTAGCTCATTAGACAGAGAACACAGATTAAGTTGGGAAATAGAACCTCATACAAGTTTATTGGGACACAGTTATTCCCATTCATTTGTGTGCAAACTACACTTGTTTGTTTTTGTTTTGTTTTGGTTTGGTTTTTGTTTTGTTTTGTTTCAACTAAAATACTGAGTCATCATGGGAGGTCGGTAGTCACAGAACCACAAATGATCAGCTCCAAGCTCTAGCTGAGCAACTCATACAGGTAATGTGGTTTTTACCTGCCTGTGCTTCTGTGTCCTTGGGTCAAATTTCCAAGATCTTCATTTTCTCTTGCTTGAGTCATGGCACTCTTTCCTTGAATGCCTGAAACCATAGCTGAAAGACACACAGAGATATTCAACCCCTCTGGCTGCAATTGTCTTCACTGACATGTGAATTTTGCCCTAATTGGCAGTTAGGGCAGAAAAGCACCTTACTTCAGAGTGGTCTTAATTGGTTGGAAACTGGTTTGCAGTTTCTTACTAAGGTTGCTCTATTTCCAGACTCTTTTAGTGTAGCTTTCCAGTATTTTGCTTGGTTGCTAGGACATTTATCAACACAATTTTGGGTTCTAGTCAGCCAATTTTGTCTTCTCGAGCTGTGAAGTTTCTGGCAATGCCTCTAGGCTTCTCTATCTTCAGCTGCTCCTTTTACATTAACTGCTGCTTTAAAGTTGCCACAGTAAAGATGGAGCTTGGTGTTGGGTGTCTCCTGTGAGCATTCCATTCCAAAGTGCTTTTTTCCATCAGGTCCTAGCCTACCTTAGCTTTCTAACAAAACAGCCACAAGTCTCAATAGATAAATTCTGATTATTTTTTAAAAAGTTGTTTTACTCCATTGCCATGGGTTGGAAACCTATTATGTCTCTGGCCACAAGAGATGGGAAGACAATCAGCTAGTTTCTTCTCTCTCTCTCTCTCTCTCTCTCTCTCTCTCTCTCTCTCTCTCTCTCTCTCTCTCTCTCTCTCCCTCCCTCCCTCCCTCCCTTCCTCCCTCTCTCTCTCTGTGCTCTGTGTTTGTTGCCTATGGGCAACATCTGCTCTGGAAGGAATCCATCTCACACAGTTTGTTGATTTGTTTCAGTTGGTAAGCAGTCCCTGTTGCACTGAATTTGTTTGTTTTGGCTGTCTGCCCCACTGCCTGCCTTTACCTTGCCAAATGAGGGGTATTATATAGTATTCTTCTGAGATTTCTCCATGATACCCTCCATCACTCTTTTTCACATTCTGCAGAATGTGTATCCATTAGTTGTAAATGCATCTACAACAGACTATACATTCAATACTGTTAAGAAATCCCTCAGAGCACATAGTATGCCTATACCATCTTCTCTTATTTTCATTGTTGGTTTGGCTTTCCCTTGGGGACTAATGTAGCTTTCTCCTTAATGGTATAAATATCTGTGCTCAAATGTCATTATCTACCCTAGTTCTCTCTGTTTATGTCATTTAAAATAGACACAGAAACCCAGTGTTCTATCTTCTTTATTAAAACATTTATCATTTCTGACATATTATACATTTTATTTATAGCTTTATTTTCCTGTCTTTTTTCCTACCTCAACTGCTGTATCACTAGTGCTTAGAATGTTGGGCACATGGTAGATGTTAATAGAATATACTGAATAAAAGAAGGATAATAACTTAAAAAGTAGTCCCTCATATTTCAAACTACTAAAAACAAAAATATAATGAGGACAAAAATATAACATTTTCAAAATGTATTGACTTTCATTGCCTGGTATTCAGTATCTTAAAAAATGTTATTTTAGGATTCTGTGATCAACTAGAGCTTATGTGGGCCTCCAGAAGTCCAAGTAGGCTGTCCACCTGTGGATGTTCCCCAACTCTTGCCATGGTCTGTGAGATGGTTAACCATACCAGGAATCTTATTGGGTAGAGTGAGTCTGAGACCCTGGAAATTTGTGGGTACACACAAGAGATAGCAGACACATCCCTGCCAAATTCCTGGCTTAGAACATGGGCCACACTTTCCACATGAGGAAACGTAACCTGTGATCATGCAGGACCAGAACAGAATTCTCCATGCTGATGAGGTATGTAGAGGCACTAAGTATTTAGACAATAAGCTCCCTTCCCAGGCATTCCTTCTTGCAAAAGGTATTTAACCTCAGGTCCACCCTGAGAAGTAGGTATGTATCCATTTTCCACGATGAGCAACCAACAAACAGTTTGGAACCAGGGGCTGTCTCTTTTATATAGAACCACCATGGGGAGCATAGAGCAGGCCTTTGCATACAGAGCTGCTGCTTAAATCTTCTATAGAAGACCCATCTGCACCCGAGACAACTGTTGCCTTCACCAATGAGTTAAGCTGGAGCTTCCAGGCCTGGGTAGACGCAGTTCTCAGTCCACTGGCCCCCAATGGTCCCGGCCTCCTTGCATGTCCATGGACCTTCAACACTCCATTACCGACGTCTCTGTGTGGTTTTCTAGCAGTGATTAGACGCCCTGAAGTAAGTGAATACCAGCTTCGCGTTTCCCATATCTCACACTGCTGTAGGATAAGTAAAGTCAAATACCCCACATTCCTCCTCCCCAACAGCCTTGCCCTGGTGGCAGGGCTCAAGGTGGACCCAGTACTCAGCATCTCTAACATGGGGCACACCCACCTGAAGCATACCCCAGGTGACTACCCACTCAGACATATATCAAAACCTCAGATTAATCATGGACAGTGAGTAACCTCTAATACTACTTAAAAAGACCCTGTCCCCAAGCCCCCTATCTCGGTGACTCTGACTCTTTTCCCTCCCTGGCCATTTCTCTCTCTCTTCCAAATCCCCACTCTCCCTGCTCTAGCCACTTTAATCCTTTGTCATCTGCTCCTGGCCCCCTGCCCCTTTGCCTCTTGGATGCAATCTCCAGATCTTATTTTAGACTTAACTTGCGATACTACCACCCCAAGTTCCTGGGCAGAGCATACCCAGAGCTCTCTGCCTCCCACTGCCTGCCAGCCCTACCCCAGCCTGCAATTCCAGGAACAGCCCTGCTACTTGGTGCCGGTCTACAGTACAGACATGCACTTGCCCTCTCACACTGTCCAGCCAGCTCTGCTGCCACTGTGGCTAGAGAGACAATTGGAGCAGCGCTATGGGTGTCGTCTCACTCCTGCTAGCTCTGCCAATTCCCAACAAGTCCCTATTTTCTTCTCTTTCTGCTCTACTTTAAGGGTGTATACCTTCTAACAATACCAGCCAAGAAAACCAAACAGGGGAAATGAACACCTGCCTGCTAGAACACATAGCAGTGGAGTGGCAGAACAGGGCCCTCCCCACTCCAATTAGCTGAAAAGAGACCACCACGGAAGGACAATAGGTCTTTCTGCTAAGAAACACTTAACCCAAAAATTGTCATCCTTCTTTATTTAAATGCCTACTTTTCTCCCTAGCATTCTGGCCTTATAACCTAAAATTGTCTCGTTTAAAATTTCTTTTAAGGTTCAAAAATCATATTTAATCTACTCCCATAGGTCAAACTAACTATGCTGATAACCATTATTTAATCCTTAATTAACAGCCAGTTTCCTTTACAGACAAGTTGTAACTGCATATCCCAGATACATAATTAAAATATCTTCTTCCTCTACTATCCAAAGCAGATAAATCCTCAACTCTTCCCTCTGCTTTCCTTAATACAAAACAGATAAAACTTCCCACTTAAAGGATTCCTTCCAGGACTGAATTCCTCAACCCCTTAGGTTTTTTTTTTTTTTTTTCCTTAGGACCATAACAACAGACCATGATGTGCTCCCAAACAAACTATTGCAGGCTTATACATACTACCCACGTTGTGCAGACATTCTTCCTGCTGGGGTTCTGTTCTTCTGTTATCATTACTCTACAGGTTTATCTCTACAAAAGAAAAATGACAGCACTGCCACTGCAGACCCGCCATGTCCTTTGACCTGCTGGGACAATCAAGCTGCCTTCATCCAGACACATCATCTGACTGAAGACTCTCACTACAAACAGATGTGGAAACCCACACATGACAGCTGAGACCCACAGAGGACAGACTAGGGACCTTCCAGAGACAGATAAACTCTTTTGCCAAAGCCAAATGGCTACTGAACTTGGGGAAATTTACATGATAATAAGGAAAACATGATATCTATATAGATTAATTTAATGTTGTTTAAAACCAGTGTTAATACCCTCACAAATTATTCAATCTACTGAACAGTTACTTGGTTCAATAATCCCTTGTCTTCCTAGCCCCAACCCCTCCTTACCCCTCTGCCTTATGTTGTGCTACACTTCTGGCCTATGTTGTGTTTTATTTTGATGCTTCCACTACACTGAAATTTCCCACTGAAAATAACACTAGGCAGTCACTCTAAAGATACTTCTCCTCTAATAAAAAGAAAAGGAGGAGCATCCCATGTTTTGCCTCCCCAGTGTCTGAGCCTTGCATTAGGGCAGAATACGTACCCACAATGGTCCCAACTTTATCCTCAAACTCCACCCCATCCCATCACCATGTTCCAGACCCAAACTTGGGTGGAGACACTCTATTCTACCAGAGATCACCAAACATGCCACCAAAAGTCCAGGATATACTGAAAATAGTACCAGAAAGGAAACAGAATCCAGTGAACAAAATCTCCACACAAAACAAACAAACAAACAAACAAACAAACAAAAAACCTCAGAAATTGGCACCTAGACCTGTAATCACCCCAAACTAGAGGAACGAATAAGAATACAATCAATAATAAACAATAAACAATAGTTAAAGCAATATATCACAAGCTTCCTACTACAGCAAGCCTTGGATATTCCAACACTGTTGAAGCACAAGAAAAAAATCTTAAAACCAACTTGATGAAGATTACTGATGAAGAGAAAATGAATAAACCCTTTAAAGAAGCTGAGGAAAAAACAAACAAAAAAATTAAAGGAAATTAATAAATACCTAAAAGAAACACAAGAAAGATAGAAAACAAATATCTGGTTGAAGGAAATGATTAAATCTGTTCAAGATCTGAAAGTAAACATAGCAACAAATTAGGAAAACACAAACAGACTGAATTCTGGAAATAAAAATATCTAGGTAACCAAGTAACTATAAACACAAGTATCACCAACAGAATATAAAAGATGGAAGAAAATGCCAAATAGATACATTGTTCAGAGAAAATGTTAAATCTAAAGAATTCTGGAAACAAAAAATCCAGGAATTGTGTGACACTATAGAAAGGTAGAAAATAAAAATAATAGAAATAGAAAAAGAACAATAATGGATCAATTTGTGATCTTCTACATGATAACCACCAGTTGTGCCAGCACCATTTGTTGAAAAGGCTGTCTTTTTTCCACTGGATGGTTTTAGCTCCCTTGTCAAAAATCAAGTGACCATAGGTGTGTAGGTTCATTTCTGGGTCTTCAATTCTATTCCATTGATCTACCTGTCTGTCACTATACCAGGACCATGCAGTTTTTATCACAATTGCTCTGTAGTACAGATTGAGGTCAGGCATGGTGATTCCTCCAGAGGTTCTTTTATTGTTGGGAATAGTTTTTGCTATCCTAGGTTTTTTGTTATTCCAGAAGAATTTGAAAATTTCCATTTGTAACTGTGAAGAATTGAGTTGAATTTTGATGGGGATTGCATTGAATCTGTAGATTGCTTTCTGCAGTATAGCCATGTTGACTATATTAATCCTGCCAATCCATGAGCATGGGAAATCTTTCCACCTTCTGAGATCTAATTCAGTTTCTTTCTTCACAGACTTGAAATTCTTATCAGACAGATCTTTAACTTCTTTAGTTAGAATCACAACAAGGTATTTTATATTATTTGTGACTACTGTGAAGGGTACTGTTTCCCTAATTTCTTTCTCAGCCTGTTTATCATTTGTTTATAGAAAGGCCACTGATTTGTTTGAGTTAATTTTTAATCCAGCTACTGCACTGAAGCTGTTTATCAGGTTTAGGAGTTCTCTGATGAAATTTTTAGGGTCACTTATATATACTACCATATCATCTGCAAATAGTGATATTTTGACTTCTTCCTTTACAATTGCTATCCCCTTGATCTTCTTTTGTTTGTCTAATTGCTCTGGCTAGGACTGCAAGTACTACATTGAATGGTAGGGAGAAAGTGGGCAGCCTTCTCTAGTCCCTTCTTTTAGTGTTATTGCTTCAAGTTTCTCTCCATTTAGTTTGATGTTGGCTAATGCTTTGCTGTATATTGCTTTTATTATGTTTAGGTATGGGCCTTGAATTCCTGATCTTTCCAAGACTTTTATCATGAATTGGTGTTGGATTTTGTTAAACGCTGTCTCAGCATCTAACAAGATGATCATGTGGTTTTTGTCTTTGAATTAGTTTATATAGTGGATTATGTTGATGGATTTCTGTATATTGAACCATTCCTGCATCCCTGGGATGAAGCCTACTTCATGAGGGATGAGGGATGACCGTTTGAAGTGTTCTTGGATTCAGTTTGTGAGAATTTTACTGAGTAATTTTGTATGAATACTCATAAGGGAAATTGGTCTGAAGTTCTCTTTCTTTGTTGGGTCTTTATATGGCTTAGATATCAGAGTAATTGTGGCTTAATAGATTCAATTTGGTAGAGTACCTTCTGTTTTTATTATCTGATGGATCAAAGAACACCACATAAAATTAGAGACACTGAAAATTATAGAGGAGAAAGTAGTGAAAAGCCTCGAAGATATGGGCACAAGGGGAAAATTCCTGAACAGAACAGCAATGGCTTGTTCTCTAAGATTAAGAATGGACAAATGGGGCAGTCTCTGGATGGTCACACATTAAATCTCACATATTGATAATGGAGACTTTAATAGTGCATTCTTACTAATTGGCAGATCATCCAGATAAAAAACAAACAAAGAAATACTGGAAGTGTGTTAGTATGAGTGAAAATGGTCCCATAGGCTCTTAGGGCCTGGCAATATTAGGTGGTGTTTCTTGTATCCCTTTCTTGGATATGGGCATTGAAATTTCAGATGCTCTAGCCAAGACCAATGTATCATTGCTTCTTCTTGCTATCTGTGGATCCAGAAGGAGAACACACAGCCACTTCTTCAGCAAAATATCTGTCTGCATGCTTCATGCTATTATGATAATGGAATGAACCTCTGAATTTTAAAGCCAACCTCAAGTAAATGTTTTCCTTTATAATAGGCATGGTGTCTCTTCACAGCAATAAAACCCTAACTAAGACAAAGTTTGGTATCAGGGACTGGGTTATTGCTGTGATAGGATTGATTGTGCTTTTTTTTTAGAAGAATGTGGACTTTGAGCCTTTGGATTAAAGAGTTAGTTTAATTCTTTGAGTAGGCATCCTAGAATATACATGGAAGACAGTGGTGCTGAAGGTGACTTGAGCCATCAGGGCCTGGCTGAAGAAGTTTAAGAGGAGTAAAATATTTTTATGTGGCATAGAAACAATTCCTGTGGTATTTTAGCTAAGATGGTGGCTTCTCTTTGCTCTTCTCAAAGAAAAAACAATTTACCTGAAGCTAAAGTAAAAAGTTTTAGATTAACTCTATTAGCAGAGAACATCTCAAAATAGCCTAGTATTGTGTCATATGGTTATTAGTTTTCATTCTTATATCAATATATAGTGAAAAAGAGCAAGCTGAGTAAGGAAAAATACAAAATGTACAAACAATGGAATGTAGCTAAGTCCTATGTTCAAGGAGATAAACAGATTAAGGAAAAGTATAATGTTAAATGGAATAAAGGGTGTGGTGACGTCAGGGTAAGATCCTACCCAGCTAAGCTTTTAACTTGTGAAAAAGAATTGAGGAAAAGCATTAGGAGGGCCAGAAGTGGTGGTGTATGCCTCTTATTCAAGCACTCTGGAGGCATAGAAAGATAGATCAATGAGTTGAAGGCCAGCATGCTCCACAGAGCAAATTTCAGGACAGACAAGCTTAGGCAGTGAAGAAAACCATCAAAACCAAAAAGTTGTTGAAGATGTAATTGATGAGAGGGCCAAGCTCAGGCCAGAACTTGGCAGCAATGTGGTTCTGGCTTTTGAGTCAAAGATAGAAAACATGAATTATGGCATCTCCCTCCACACCAAAGGAAAGCTACTAAGGCCATTGTGTGGCAAGGGTGTCACTGCATGGAGGTCTTGAGAGGCCACTGAATGAACCTGTGAAGGTGAATGTGAAGGTGAAACATGAGTTGTGTCAAAAAAACAAATGTATTTCCTGCCTACATACCTCCTATTCACATGCAATCAAGCATATCCAGTGCATACAAACATTTTTAGGGGAGCTAAAAGATGTGGTTTATAAGTTCCCAAGAATCATATACCCCAGCATTCCAGAAACGAATCTGTCCTTAGGCAAGTGGTGCTTATGGGTTAACCTTGTCCCTTAAATTCCCCTATTTGAGTTGTATGCTCATTCAAATCCTTGACTCTGTGATAGGTACCTATTTATATTGGGATGTAACAACCATTAGCTTAAAGGCACCCAGTCAGGAATTGTAATCTACTTCAGGAATTAATAATACAAGAGCCAATAGTAATTAGCAGAAACAGAAGTGCCAAATGCCCTGCAATGGCTGACATCAAAGTAAGTATCTAAGAGGAACCTGGCAATAAGAATGGGCATCAGTCATTGATTTCATTTCTGCCCCTGCCCATTGCAATGTTTCTTTGAGTACATCCAGATTATCTTTAATCTCAGTGGTGTGTATAGAAACAAATTTCTCTTTGAGGAATGCAATAACCTCTAGGATCTAGGAGGCAAGGTATGTATGCTGCCAAAGATGGGATCAGAAAGGTAAACCAAGTCCCAGAAGAATCCAAATATTGCCACTGAACCCATATGCCCCTCAACAGAGGAATGGATACGGAAAATGTGGTACATTTACACAATGGAGTACTTCTCAGCTATTAAAAAGAATGAATTTATGAAATTCCCAGGCAAATGGATGGATCTGGAAGATAACATCCTGAGTGAGGTAACCCAATCACAAAAGAACTCACATGATATGTACTCACTGATAATGGATATTAGCCCAGAAACTTAGAATACCCAAGATACAAGTTGCAAAACACATGAAACACATGAATGAAGACCAAAGTGTGGTCACTTTGACCCTTCTAGAATTGGGAATAAAATACCCATGGAAGGAGTTACAGAGACAAAGTTTGGAGCTGAGACAAAAGGATGGACCATCTAGAGACTGCCACACCCAGAGATCCATCCCATAATCAGCCTCCAAATGCAGACACCATTGCATATGCCAGCAAGATTTTGCTGAAAGGACCCTGATATAGCTGTCTCATGTGAGGCTATGCCAGTGCCTGGCAAACACAGAAGTGAATGCTTACAGTCAGCTATTGGATGGAACACAGTGCCCCCAATGGAGGAGCTAGAGAAAGTACCCAAGGAGCTAAAGAGGTCTGCAACCCTATGAACTAGCAATATGAATTAACAATATGAACTAACCAGTACCCCCAGAGCTTGTGTCTCTAGCTGCATATGTAGCAGAAGATGGCCTATTCGGCCATCATTGGGAGGAGAGGCTCCTTGGTCTTGCAAACTTTATATGCCTCAGTACAGGGGAACACCAGGGCCAAGAAGTGGGAGTGGGTGGGTAGGGGAGTGGGGGGGAGGGTATGGGGGACTTTTGAGATAGCATTTGAAATGTAAAATAAGAAAATGCCTAATTAAAAAATATTCAAGTAAAAAAAATAAAAGGTCCTTTCTTATTTCAAATGTGAATATATATAGGGCACAATTATAATCCACACAAGGCAAAACCACGCTCCAACTGTTGCAATAATTTAGTGGGCAATATTTGGATTCATCTGGGACTTGGGTTACCTTTCTGATCCCATCTTTGGCAGCATACATACCTTGCCTTCTAGATCCTAGCTATCTCCACTATCCCTTTGTGTCCTTACAACAAGTAACCATCTAGATGATACAAAATTTGGCTGCCAGAATAAGGTTCATTCTTTGTATATGAATACATGAAAGTGCAGTTTTTAATACCTTATTTAAAAACATTGTTGTTAAATACTATCCTTCAGGACAGGAATTCTACAAAAATTCATCCCAATATAAAGTATTTCGGAGACCTGTCATTGCCTTCTTGGTTGGCCCATGCCATATATTACTTTTAATCAAGATGGAAGTGAAATCATATGACATCCTTCCCCTCTAAACCTAGTAAAGATGGCTACCAGCCACATGGCTGCCAAAGATGTTCACATGGTGAATAGGTCCCAAAATGGAATCATGCCACATTGTTCCTTTAACATTACCTATGTATATATATTTTAATTATAAACTGTTTTATGTATTTTAAGTTAATTTTCTGTTACATATATTTCAGGAAGTTATCTGTTCTTGGGCAAGTGGGCTTACATGTTGGCTTTGGCTTTTATAATTGCTTTGAACACTTCAAATGTTGTAGATGGCAGAGCCATGGAATTCCTGTTGAGTAAAGCTGCTATGAGAGAATAATAGCAGCCCAAGAGAAAGAAGTGTGTTGCAGCCAACAAAGCTGACAGGAGTTGAATGCATAAAAAGATTCTTGATATCAGATATGAAGATGCAGAGTTTGGAGTTTGTTCAGCTGATTTTCAGTCTTGCTTTAGTTCAATTATTTCCTCATGGTCCCACTCTTCCCTTTAAGAATGATGGTATATATCCTGTGCTATTACATGTTGGAAATATGTGATCAGGTTCTTCATTTTGATTTTACAGGAGACTACAATTGTGAGATTGTTTGAGTCTCAGAATAAATTTTAACAGACTCAGAATAATTTGTTACAGACTATGGGGATTTTTGAGGTTGGACTGAATGTGTTTTGGCATTATCATATAATTATAATCCTATGGTTGCCAGGAAACTGACAGGTGTTTAAAAAAATGTAACTTACAGAGATCTACAGATCATTTCACCCAAACACAAAAGAACATACCTTCTTTTCAGCACCTCACATAACATCATCCAAAATTGAGCATATACTCAGTTACAAAGAAAGGCTCAACAAATACATAAGTTGGAATAACACCGTACATCCTTCAAGACCACCACGAGTCAAAGCTGGATTTTAACAATAGAAAGCCTTCAAACTCATAGAATTTAAATAACTACTGTGTCAATATAGAAATAAGAAATTAAAGACTCCCTAGAATTCAAAGAAAACAAATGCACAAAATACCTAAACTTAGGGGACACAATGGAAGTACCAGTAGAAGGAAAGTTCATAGCACTAAGCGCTTACATAAAAACAAGCAAAAAAAAAAAGTGGAATGATCTAATACTAATAACAAATCTCTAGAACCACAAATGGGATAAGCAGGCTGGAGAGATGGCTCAGCAGTTAGGAGCACTGTCTGCTCTTCCAAAGGTCCTGAGTTCAAATCCCAGCAACCACAATGGCTCACAGCCATTCGTAATGTGATCTGATGCCCTCTTCTAGGGTATCTGAAGACAGCTACAGTGTATTTACATATAATAAATAAATAAATCTTTTAATAAATAAATTAATAAAATAAAAAGGTACTAAGCACAATAATGGGCAGTAGATGATAAGAATTAATCAATTTCACAATGAAAAAATAAATCATCTTCAATAAATGACACTGGTCTAACTGGATGTCTGCATGTAGTAGAGTAAAAATAGATCCATCTAACTGAAAAAAAAGTTAAGGTAAAGTGGACCAAAAACCAAGATATAAAACCAGAAAGTGCTGTTATGTTCAAAGCTATTTCCTACTTTCTCAGGGTCAGTGAATGACACCTCCAGAAAATCTCTTACTGTACAGGATTGTTTTGGCTACCCAGGGATTTTTGGTTTTCCATATGAAGTTGAATATTGTTCTTTTAAGGTCTGTAAAGAATTGTGTCGGAATTTTGATGGGAATTACATTGATTCTGTAGATTGTTTTTGTTAAGATGGTCATTTTTACTATGGGAGATCTTTACATCATCTGATATCTTCTTCAATTTCTGTCTTCAAAGACTTGAAACTCCTGGCATACAGGTCTTTTACTTGCTTGGTTGGAGTTACACTAAGACATTTTGTATTTGAGTATATTGTAGTGGTGTTATTTCCTTGATTTCTTTCTCACACCATTTATAATTTTATAAAGAAAGACTACTGGTTTTTATATTTTAGTTAATTTTGTATCCAGCCACTTCACTGTAGGTGTTTATCAGCTGTAGGAGAATTTTTATGGTTGCCATTTATACTGAATATTGAATAAAAATATTTTGACATTTTCCTTTTAAATTTGTATCTCCTTTATCTTCTCTAGTTGTCTTATTATTCTGATTAAAACTTCAAGTATTATATTGAATAGCTAGGGGGAAAGTGGGCAGCCTTGTCCCTGATTTTAGTGGAATTGCCTTGAGTTTTGCTCCATTTAGTTTGATGTTGGCTATCAGCTTACTGTATATTTACTTAATTATATTTAAGTATATGCCTTCTATCTCTGATCTCTCTAAGACTTTTATCGTAGAGAAGTGTTCGATTTTGTAGAAGACTTTTTCAGCATCTAAGGGGATGATCATGTGTCTATTTTTTCTTTTCGTTTGTTTTTACAGTGAATTATATTGACAGATTTTTGTCTATTGAACTATCCCTGCCTACTGGATCATGGTGGACGATGTTTTTGATGTGTTCTCGGATTGGATTTGTGAGTATTTCACTGAGTATTTTTGCACAAATCCTCATGAAGGAAATTCCCTTTCTCGTTTGAGTCTCTGTACTTTAGGTATCAGGGTGACTGTGGCCTCATAAAATGAATTTATCAGTGTTAATTCTGTTTGTATTTTGTAGAATAATTTGAGGAATATTGGTATTAGCTATTCTTTGCATGGCTGTCAGAATTCTACACTGAAACCATGTGGACCTTGGCTTTACTTTTGCAGGTGGGAAGGAGAGTTGGAAGACTTTTAATGACTACTTCTATTTCATTAGGGGTTATAGGTCTATTTGGATTGTTTATCTAATTTTGATTTTCTAAAATTCAGCAAGTGATGTCTATCTTGATTTCATTTAGATTTTCCAGTTTTTTGAAGTACATGTGAAGGA
The DNA here is from genome assembly GCF_000001635.26 of Mus musculus. Classification (NCBI taxonomy): domain Eukaryota; kingdom Metazoa; phylum Chordata; class Mammalia; order Rodentia; family Muridae; genus Mus; species Mus musculus. The sequence goes on from NC_000076.6 coordinate 38,431,946, forward strand.
AGGTCTAATGATTCTTTCAATATCCTTGATTCTGCTGTTATGCCCCCTTTCATTTATATTTTTATTAATTTGGATATTCTCTCTGCCTTTTAGTTAGTTTGGCTAAGAGTCTGTCTATTTTAATTGTCTCAAAAACATACTCTTTGTTTCATTGATTTGTTATATTGTTCTCTCTGATTATATTTTACTGATTTCATCCCTAAATTTGATTATTCCCTGCCATCTACTCCTCTGAGCATGTTTGCTTCTTTTTGTTCTAGAGCTTTCAGGTATGCTGATAAGTCACTAATATGAGATCTCACTAATTTCTTTAGGAAGGCAGTAATGTTATAAACTTTCCTTTTAGCAATGCTTTCACTTTGTCCATAAGTTTGGGTTTGTTGTACATTAGTTTTCAGTGAATTCTCTCTCTCTCTCTCTCTCTCTCTCTCTCTCTCTCTCTCTCTCTCTCTCTCTCTCTCTCTCTCTCCCCCAAGTAGTCATTTATTAGAGATTTATTTGGTTTCCATAAATTTGTAGCTTTTTTTGTTGTTTCTGTTGTTGATGGAATCCAGCTTTAATTTGTGGTGGTTTGATAGGATTCAGAGGGCTATTTCAATTTTCTTTTATCTGTTAAGACTTGCTTTGTGATCAAGTACATGGCCAATTGTGGAGAACGTTATATGGGGTGTTGAAGAGAATGTATATTCTTTTGTGTTTAGGTGAAATTCTTTGGAGAATCTGTTAAGTCCATTTGAGTGAGTTATAACAACAATTAGTTCCATTATTTCTCTATCTGAATGACCTGCCCATTGGTGTGAGTCAAATGTTGGAGTCTCCTACTATTAATGTGTGGGGTTCAATGTGTGACTTAAGGTTTAGTCATGATTCCTTCACAAGTATAGGTGTCCTTGCTTTTGGACCATAGGTATTCAGAACTGAGACATCATCTTGGTCAATTTTCCTTTGATGGGTCTGAAGTGTACTTTCCCATTTTGTTTAAATAATATTGGTTGAAAGAATTTCGTTAGAATAACTACACCAGCTTGATATTTGAGTTCATTTGGTTAATAAAATCTTTTTCCAGGCATTTATCCTGAGGTAATGACTATCTTTGTTGTTGAGATGTGTTTCTTGGATGCAGTAGACTGTTGAATCTCATTTTTTTAAAATCCATTCTTTTAGCCTATGTCTTTTTATTTTGGAAGTGAGATATATTAATGATTAATGATTGTTAATTACTGTTATTTTTATTTTGGTGTTCTTGTTTGTGGTAGTGATGTTGGCAGTGGTTGTGGTGGTTGTGGTGATGGTGGTATGTTTGTCTGTATGTGTGTTTTTGTGTCTCTGTGTGTGCGTTTGTGTGTCTGTGTATGTGTATGTGTTTGTGTTTGTGTGTGTGTGTGTGTGTGTGTGTGTGTGTGTGTGTGTGTATGCTTCCATTCTATTGTCTTTGCAACTGTGAAATTATGTATTTTCTGTGGCTTCTTGGGTATCATTAACATCCTTCTAGTATCCTCTCTAGGACAGAGTTTATGGATAGATACTTTTTATATTTGGTTTTGTCATGGAATGCCATTTTTTTCCACCTTTGATGATTGAAAATATTGTTAGGTCTACGCCATCTGTCCAGGTCCTCCTGGCTTTTAGAGTATATGTTTAGAAGTAATGTTTAATTCTCATAGATATGCCTTTATATGTTACTTGAATTTTTTCTCTTGCAGCTTTTACTATTCTTTTTTTCTGTACATTTGGCATTTTTACTATTATGTGGCTGGAGGATTTTCTCTTTAATACAATCTATTTGGTTTCTGTAACCTTCTTGTGTATTTATAGGTATCTTTTTCTTTAGGTAAGGGAAATTTTCTTCTATGACTTTATCAAAAATATTTTCTGGTCCTTCTACCTGGAAATCACCTCCTTCTTCTATTCTTCTATTCTATTCTTCTATTATTCTTAGGTTTGGTCTTTTCACAGTGTCCCAGAACTCTTAGATTTTTTTTTGACTCTCTGGAGTATTATTCAGTGGGTTGCTGGGTATAGAAGAAGGTGTTGTGTTGGGCCTAGTGCTGGTGAAGCAAGGCTTGGCTGGTGCAGCAACATGTGATGGGGCAATGGGAATTTAATCTTAGTGTTGTGGAGCTGCTTGAAAGCAGGCCCGCAGCATTTGCCAGATGCAATGCCTTCCACTTTCATGATATGAATGGAGTACACTGGTCCCCATGTCTCATCCATACTGCCCTGGCTATTGTTGATTGTGCTCTTATGCTACCCTCTAGACCTTTGGGCTTGCAGCTATCATATAGGTTTGGATGCTGATTTCTGAGTTTTTCTCTCTTAGATGGTGAAATTTTTACTTTGGCTTACGTTTTTGTTTCTGTCTTCTGGCCTGAGTGTTCTAGGGCTCTGATGACAAGCAAGTGTTTTGGTTTAGCATGGTGTCTCCACTGAGGGTTTTATGGCCTGAATGACCTCTGCGATTTTGGTGCCAACATTGCCTCTGGGGTTACTATAACCAGTGTGATATCTGGGTTTCTGTGTACCTGTTTGGTCTCTGGGGATCCTTGTATTACATGGCCAGCCTCCTGTAAAGCAGAACTCTTCTGCCAAAGTTGTGGGCCAGAATATGGAATACAAGGAAAGAATGCAGTTTGGGGCTGTTGAACTAGCTTTATGGAGAGTTAACTGGCAGTGGGAGATTGTCTTATCTGGAGTCTCTAGTGCCTGCGTGGCCTCAGGGAAAGCAGCTGGTACTGTGGGCCTGAATCTTGAACCCAAGGAAAGAGGTACAGCTTGGAGCTATTCAGAGGGCTTTAAAGAGTTGTGATGGTTTGTATATGTTTGGCCCTTGGAGTGGCACTATTTGGATGTGTGGCTCTGTTGGAGTAGGTGTGTCAATCTGAGTATAGATTATAAGCTTCTCATTCTAGCTGCCTGGAAGTCAGTGTTCTGCTAGCAACCTTCAGATGAAAATGTAGAACTCTCAGCACCTCCTGCACTATCCTGCCTGGATGCTGCCATGTTCTGCCTTGATGACAATAGATTGAACTTCTGAACCTGTAAGCCAGACCCAACTGAATGTTGTCCTTATAAGACTTGTCTTAGTCATGGTGTCTGTTCACAGCAGTAAAACTCTAAGATAGGAGTGTTAAGGGGTAGTGGATGGTATTTATCTGGGTCCCTAGAACAGACATGGTTTCTGGGAAAGCAGAAATCTTCTGCCAAAGTTGTGAGCTAGAATATGGAGGCTGGGGTATAGGGTTCTTTAAGTTATTTTAAGGAATCTTCACACTGATTTTCATAGTGGCTACACCAGGTTTTGTTTCCACCAAAGGTGAATAAGTATTTCGCTCCCCCCTCCATGACAATATTTGTTGTTATTCACTGTATTTTTCTTAGCCATTTTAAATAATTGTGATAAGATGAATTGTTAATGTAGTTTTAATTTGTGTTTCCCTGACCATTCATTAAGGAAGTTGAAATATTTTGAGCATTTCTTAACCATTTGTCATGCTTTTTTGGAAAACTTTGTTTAGTTCCATGCCCCAATTTCTTTCTCTCTCTCTCTCTCTCTCTCTCTCTCCTCTCTCTCTCTCTCTCTCTCTCTCTCTCTCTCTCTCTCTCTCTCCCTTCCTTCCTTCTTTCCTTCCTTTCTTTACTCCTTTATTGCAGCCTGTCTTTCTTTCTTTCCTTCTTTCTTCTTTGTGTTTAGTTTTTTAGTTCTTTCTATATTATAGACAGTAGCCCTCTGTCAGATATATAGCTCCTAAAGATAATTTCCCATTCTGTAGCTCATGTTTTCATTTGAAGAGTGGTCATCTGTTATACAGAGTTCCTTAGTTTCATGAGACCTGATTTATTATTGTTGTTTATGATACCTAAATTACTAGGGTTCAGTTCAGAATGTCTTTCTCCTGTGCTTATAAACTCAAGCATATGCTCAACTTACTTATCTAATAGATCAAATATTAGGCTTTATGTTGAAGTCTATGCTGGCTTAAATAAGAATGAATTCTATAGGCTCATGTATTTGTAAATTTAGTTCCCAGTTGGTGGGACTGTTTGGAAATTACTAGGAAGTATGCCCTTGTTGGAGAAGATATATCACTGGGGGTAGGCGTTGAGGTTTCAAAAGACTCAAAAAAGATTCATGTAATTCCTGCATTTTTTCACTCTGTATCTGCCCCTCTGTTTCTTTTTCTGTCTCTCTCTGCATATCTCTCTCTCTCTGCCTCTGTGTCTGTCTGTCTGTCTGTCTGTCTCTCTATCTTTCTCTAACCTCCCTTTCTCTCCTTCCTTCATGCTTGTGAATCAAAATGTAAACTTTCACCTATCCCTTTGCCATAATGATAGTAGACTCTGACTCCTTGAAGCCATAAGCCAAATTAAACACTTTATTTTATAAATTTCCTTAGTCAAGATGTTGTATCACAATAGAACTAAGACATGGTCCTTGATTGATTGGGAGTTGTGTTATGATCAGGGAGGGAGATAAAGATATGGTGTCCCTTTTATGCATGTAGCTATAGAGTTTCATTATCACCAATTATCAAAAATGCTGTATTTCTTCCAATGTTTATTTATTTCTCCTTTGTGAAAAAATTATGTGGTTTTAAAAATATGGCCTAATATTTGAGTTTTCTACTCTAATCAAATGGTCAATTTGTTTTTATGCCAGTGCAATGATGCATTTATTATTGTAGCTCTACACTATAATTTAGAAATCAAGGATTATGATACATCCAGCATTTATTTTATTGTTCAGGATTGATTTTATTTTCCATGGTCTTTTGTGTTTTCATATGAATTTCCTTGGTTTTATGCTCATCTTGGAAGCTGTTTCCCACTTAAGCTTCCTTCCCTGACTGACTCTTGTCATACAGCTCTTGTGGTGTTAAATCTTTCATTGTCAACTTGACTAGACTTATAATAACAATGGAAGCATACTTCTGAGTGTGTCTGTGAGGATGTTTCCAGAAAGGTCTATCTGAAGAGGGAAGACCTACACTGGCACCACCTGTCTTAGTTTGTGTTTCAATTGCTGTGATGAAACACCATGAAGAAAAACCAAGTTGAAAAGTATTTCTTCGGCTTACACTTCCAGATCATACTCCATCACTGAGGAAGCAGGAGAGGAGCTCAAGCAGAGCTGGAGCCTGAGGCAGGAGCTGATTCCGTGGGCGTGTTGCTTATTGGCTTTCATCCCATGGCTTGCTCAGCCTGCTTTCTTATAGAACTCTGAACCACAAGTGCAGGGATATTATCACCCACAATGGGCTAGGTCCCAGGCATTTTACTAATTAAGAAAATTCACTATAGCCAGATCTTATAGAGGCATTTTTTTTTCAAATGAGGTTCCCTCCTTTCAGATAACTGCAGCTTGTGTAGAGTTCACATAAAACTAACTGGCAACCCCAGGACTGAGGTCAGTTAGATAAATATGAAAGAATTGAGTACAGCATTCACCACACTTCATTCCTGGATGTGACTACAGTATGACCGACTGCTTCAAGCTCCTGCTGTCATAGCATTATTCCCTCTGTAATGTAGCCAAAATAAAATCTTTCTTTCCTCAACTTGCCGTGCTTAAGTGTTTGAGAAACATAATCAATCCAGATCTCCACTTAAATGTCATCTCCTCAGCGAAACCTCTTTGGTTACCTAAGTCCCTTGTCATCTCTTGAAAATAGCACCTCATTTTCACCTGTGCACTTACAATCTAGTGAAATGTTCCTATTTATTCTTCCTTACCATCTGTCTATACTCTGTTCTTGTTAGTATCAAGAGAGTAAGACTGATTCTCTAATTCACAAACATTGAATTTATCGTTGTTACCCTGTGGTGGCATGGGATATGTACCTATAAATACATGCCTTTTCCATGTTTTGTAAACAGTGTCCTACATAAAGAACTAAAAATAGCAGTGGTTGATTTTGCAGGCTTTTTTACAGACAATTTCAGTGTATAGTCCTGGAGAATGCGTGTGCAACCCACTTCACAGCAGAGAGGAGGCATGGAATTAGGAATGCTGGTACCTTGCCATATCTTTCCTTCCTTCCTTCCTTCCTTCCTTCCTTCCTTCCTTCCTTCCTTCCTTCCTTCCTCCCTCCCTTCCTCCCTCCCTCCCTCCCTCCCTCCCTCTCTCTCTTTCTCTCTTACTCTCCTTCTCTCTCTCTCTCTCTCTCTCTCTCTCTCTCTCTCTCTCTTTCTTTCTTTCTTTTAAATCTGTTTTACTCTGTTATTGTCCACTTAGGAAAAATCATCAAAATACATTGTTTTGTTTTGTTTTGTTACTCTTCAATCTACCACGTGACTCCTAAATCTAGCCACAATAAAAAAAAAAAAAAAAAAGAACTATCATATATAGTGGTGTTATGACCTGGCTCACCCTTTCAGCCCCATACTCCCAGAAATAAGACTCAGACTCAAGACATATTTACAAATACCTTGGACATATAGCTAGGGTCTTCTCTTACTAGATCAAAACTTAAAATAACCCATTTAGTTTAATCTACATTCTGTGCTCAGGTACCTTGCTTCAGTCTTGTCACATCTTCCCAGGTGAATCTCTCATTATTCGCTCTATCCCAAAATTCTTTCTTGTCTTGGATGTCCAAGCTTCTCTTCCAACCTTTCTTATAGGCAATGTGTTTTTGACAGGTGATGCATCCACACAATATAAAAGATATTCTCTTTACATGTATACAAACATACAGAGAGAGAGAGAGAGACAGAGAGAGACAGAGAGACATAGAGACAGAGAAACAGAGACAGAAACAGATGGAAGCAATATTCAGATATTATAATAGTTTGTTCCAAATACCTTAATCTTAGTTTATTATCAGTCCACTCTTTACACTATAACCTCAAGGAATTTCCTTGATAGTTCTAGAACTCTAGGTTTGCAATTCTAAATCGGTAGGGCTCCATTGATTTTTTTTTAAAGAAAGAAAACAGGCAAACTGCTTATGGAACTATTTTCATATACCTAAAAACATTAGACTGTAATGACAGAGACCTTGTCATATATGGTAGCACGGGCTAGTAATTGAAGCAAATGCAAGGCAGAATATATATGTGTGTGTGTGTGTGTGTGTGTGTGTGTGTGTGTGTGTGTGTGTGTGTGTGTATGGAGCTTGATCATAAGTAAAAACAAATTACATTACATCAGAAGTCAGGACAGCAAAAGTGGAAATTGAAGAAAATACCAACACTCATTTTTGGCCTCCCCTGTGTGCCCCAGTAATGCGAGTGTGTTTTATGTGTACTCTTTGTTTACTCCAACACCCATCCTTTCCAGAGACAGATATGTCTGTAAAAGTCCATGTAAGTGATGTAACTGGAATGGTGCTAACATGGCAAGGAGAAATGTTGACAATCATGTGAATATATTAATCATTGACTTCATCATGAAATTTCCAGTTAATATTTTATCCACAGATAAATGCACATGATATCTGGATACATTTCAAACATTGCAAACACAAGAGGGGAATGTTGAGGCCATTTGCTTTGGCAAAACAGCCATCCTGTAAATGCAAACTAGAATCTCTGGAAATGATTAACATGTATCCAAATAATTGATACATTTCAACAACAAAGCTTGGAGACAGATGACTCACAGTGAACCCTGCTGAAATGTTCTCATGGCCTGCAAAATGGCTCATCAGAAACACGGCTGGCATTAACCGTGGCATTCAGTAAGCATGTCTAGTTGAAGTTCTTAGTCTGAGTTTCTTGTTCTATATTTGTTCTCCAGGGAACTTAGTGCAGGTGAGAATGCTATATAAAAATCCCATACTTTCATGAGGATTGGACATTTTCAAGATAAAAGTAGCTAATTCAATTATACAGGAGCAGTTTGTTTGAGCTAGAGCAACTTTGCTGGAGTGCTTCAAGTAAGACCTTCCCTTCCTGTTGCCTCCCTGTGATAACCTCAACTGCTCTGTAAAGGGCATCTGAAATGAAACTTGCTGAGCTTTAGCCCTAGTGCTCACCTGGGGCAAACACAGTGCCTCAGCATTGATCCCAAGGCATCAGCACTGTTACACTATTGCTTTGCATCCCCAGTGGAAACATGAGAATGACCAAAAGAATAAAAAAGGAAGATGAAGCCAACATTGCTATCCTGGAAAGGCTTTTGACTGCACATAGCCCCAAGAAAATGTCACCCCTCCAAAAAAAGTGAAGAAGTCCAGTAGCTGCATCTTGATAATTAATATGTTTGCTTTGTTGGGTCTCAGACTGGTTTCATCATCAACAAAGTATTAGATTAAACATAGAACATGGAACTGTCCTTCCTTCCTTATGATCTGCACATAAAGGAGTAGGGTAAACACCTGCAAGGTGATTTTATTATTTCATTCTACAGTCTTCAGGGAAGGTGTTACTTTTTCGTGACTATCTCCATTCAGGATGAGCTGATCTAAATAATAGATTCCTTAGCTGCACAGTGTCCTACAAACAGAAGCAGTCATGACACTGGGGATATAAACAAAATGCCATATGTCTAGGAAGTTCTCATGAGATTCTAGAATGTTCCTTCCCGTCTTTATTGAAAGAGTAACCAAATTCTGGGGAAGATGACTGGCTAGTCAAGTTGTAGAAAGGGACTATGGGGAAGGGCAGAAGGAGGCCTGTAATTGGACGGGAAAAGGGAAGACAGAGTTAAGAGTTGCAGAGTCTGAAAATGTAGGAGAAAGGGGAAGGAGAATGGAGGCAGATGTGAACCAGCATGACTGCAACCAATCACAGGTAGTTATTATATCATAAGGTTAGAATAATTGAGATAAAGCTTTTATCATTATCAATCGGCTCTGAAATTATTGTATTGGCATATTGTAAATTGAGACTTTATTGATACACAAATCTGATTGGTTAACTATAAACTCTAAGAGTTTTAATTCTACCAGGTAATTGGGTGTTGTGATGGCTGACCGTGGAGTGTGTGGGGCATTGTGTGGTAGTGAGAGGAACTTTGGAGCTCCAGCCCCACCACTGGAGAGTTGGCGGGCAGAGACACCACTGAGTTGAGATCACCTGGCTGGAGCCCCATGGCCTGCTAGTGCTGGCACTAGTGCAAGAACTTATTTCTTTTAATATTTCCCTCAACAAGGAGGGGTCTCAGACAGGTAGAGCTGGTTGTACAGGGAGCTCTAGGGTTCCAGGCTTTATGAGCCTTCTTTCACTCTGGGGTGGACATTTTTGGTGATGTAGCTGCTTTTGAGTCATCCCTTGCTCCTAGTTAGTAACCCCACACCATAAATAACCAATAGAATTTATCAGTTAACCAAGTTGGACATGGGAATAATTGTTCTTTGGGTCTTCTGTGACTGTCCCTTCCAAGATGAGTAAAGCATATGTTGAGTCTTCCCAGGAAATGACTCTCACGCAACATTTAATGTATTTCTATTGCTGAATTCTTAAAGGATAATTTGAAGTAATTTCTATTGTCTTAAAAACAAACACACTAAGGTCTTCTTTACAGGTAGAATTATTATTCACATGTAAATAAGCATAGCATATCTTCACTTTATTACATCATCCATTACTATGATTTTGTTTTCAGTTTTAGACAATTTATTGCCAATTGTTTTCACTTAATTATCTTCTTAATTATTCTGCTTTTTAAATCATCATTATTAGCTTTTGAACTAAATCCTTTCATCTTAGTATCTCTAATTAAGGAATTTCTGCTTTTACATTTCAAATTGAAATTTAAAATTGATTGCAGTTTGTTTGCTCATATTCTAATATCCTTATTTATATATTTTGATTACTTTTTAGATTTGTGTATTAAAATAAATGGTTCCCTTTTTAATAAAGACAAAACCATTTTGATTTTAATTTTCTTCAAAAGAACAAAATTACTTATGAGAAGAACTGTGTGTAAGAAGGAATGAAGCAATGGTACAACTTCTAGGTATTGCATTTTGCTTAGTTGTAGATTTTAATGTTTTTATTATTACTGTGTGTGTATGTATGTGTGTGTACACATATACAGTTGTGGAAGTCAGAGGGAAACTGTTGGGAGTCCATCCTTTCATTTCTAGGTGAGATATAAAAATACAACTCACGTTTCTTTACCCTCTGAACTATTTCACTGGCTCTATCGTATTATTTTTAAATTTTATGTTTTTTGCATTATGAATTGGAAAACAGGTATACATACATTTAATGTATTGCTTTGTAGAAAATAAAACAACTGTATTATTTTTAAGTTCTACATGTTTTTGAAAATAACTTGCCTTCTCCATTTTCAGAAATTTAAGTTCAATGTGTGTCAACTAGACTGACCTCGGGATCATTATGCTTTCTAAATCTTCTTTTTCCTTGCTAACTTCTTGTCCACTTGAACTGTTACTAAGATAAGTGAATCACAGTTTCCAACAATCATGTTTGTTTCTCCAAGCAACTCCTCTTTCATCTCCCTCATAAAATGCTATTTGATAGAGAAGCATTCCCGCTATTAGATATCCATATGACATGAAGCTCGAGTCTGGTGATCTCTATATAAGCAATGCCTTTCCATCTAAATGCAATCTCATTTAATATTTAAAAAATCACCCCTGATTTCTCCTTGCATGCTTATCTCTGCAATTACTTAATTTTCAATGTTTCCAAGTTCCTGGCTTCTTCCCAAAAGCAGCATAAACAACATGATTTTAACAAAGAGGGACGTGAATCACTACTGCCTGGTGCACAGCAAGTAAATGGGCTTTAAAAAAAAACAAGTATTGCTTACCTATGTATATTTATTCTGAGAGTAATGCATTTAGTTTTGCTGTCAAAGTTTATGGGACGGTTTCTATTTTCTGAGCTTGTATACATAGAGGCACATGTAGGGTGTTTTTGAAATTTAGAAGTTTATGGTTTTGTCTAGTCACTAGTAGGTTTTAATTTTTACCTTCTAATCATGAGGCAATTGACATTTTACTGCTAACACCACAGAAAATAATGACATTGCCACTTCCCTTTCTCTTCCTCTCCAGTTTCTCCAGTAGATATTTTCATATATTAGATAGTGTCCTGGCTGGTTTTGTGTGTTAACTTGATATAAGCTGGAGTTATCACAGAGAAAGGAGCTTCAGTTGAGGAAATGCCTCCATGAGATCCAGCTGTAAGGCATTTTCTCAATTAGTGATCCAGGGGGATAGGCCCATTGTGGGTGGTGCCATCCCTTGGGATGGTAGTCCTGGGTTCTATAAGAAAGTAAGCAGAGCAAGCCAGGGGAAGCAAGCCAGTAGAGAACATCCCTCCATGGCCTCTGTGTCAGCTCCTGCTTCCTGACCTGTTTGAGTTCCAGTCCTGACTTCCTTTGGTGATGAACAGCAATGTGGAAGTGTAAGCTGAATAAACCCTTTCCTCCCCAACTTGTTTCTTGGTCGTGATATTTTGTGCAGGAATAGAAACCCTGACTAAGACAGATACTAGCATCATTTGTTGAAAATACTGTCTTTTTTCCACTGGGTGGTTTTAGCTCCTTTGTCAAAAATCAAGTGCCCATCAGTGTATGGGGTCAATTCTTGGTCTTCAGTTCTATTCCATTGATCTACCTGCCTGTACCAATATCATGCAATATTTATTTATTTATTTATTTATTTATTTATTTTAAACTCCAGATTTTATTCCCATTGATCTACCTGCCTGTACCAATATCATGCAATATTTATTTATTTATTTATTTATTTATTTATTTATTTATTTATTTATTTTAAACTCCAGATTTTATTCCCCTCCTGGTCCACCCTCCAACTGTTTCACATCTCATACCTCCTCCCTGTCTCACTATATCCACGAGGATGTCCCCACCCTCTCCCATCCCACTTTAACAGACCTCCCTACTCCCTGAGGCCTCTAGTCACTTGAGGGTTAGATGTATCTTCTCTGACTAAGTCCAGACCTGGCAGCCCTCTGCTGTATACGTGTTGGGGGTCTCATATCAGGTGGTGTATGCTGCCTGGTGATTGGTGGTCCAGTGTTTGAGCAATCTTGGGGGATCCAGGTTATTTGAGACTACTGGTCTTCCTACAGGGTCACCCTCCTCTTCAGCTTCTTCCAATTTTTCCATAATTCAACCACAGGGATCAGCAGCTTCTGTCCATTGGTGGTGTGTAAGTATCTGCATCTGACTCTTTCAGCTGCATGTTGGATCTTCCAGAGGGTAATCATGAGAGAAGCAACTTTTTATGAGCACCCCATAGCCTCAGTAATAGTGTCAGGCATTGGGCCTCCCCTTGAGCTAGATCCCAATTTGGGCCTGTGTGGGGCTGTGGGCTGCACACAGACAGCCTGATCTCCAGTTGAGCATAGGTCTTGAATTCCGGAGAACCCAATGGTTGACGATTTCCACTTACATGGGATAGAAGGTGTTCAATCCTGTCTCCTGGACCCCTGGCTCCTGTCAAAGTTACCACCCCCACAGCCCCCACAGGAGAGATGCGTGACTATCAGTCATGTAGGAGCAGCATCAAGCCTTCCCACATGCAAATACAGTCTCAGTTCAAGCCAGTGAGAGGTACCTGCTGTTGAACCCTGAATCACCCCCAAAACTGTATAAAAATCCTATCCAGGGAATTAAGGACTACTCCGTTGTCTGAGTCTTTTGTTCCAAGAGCTGTAACACTTGGGAAGAGATCTCTCCCGAAGAGCCACCTGAGGTCCCCCCACACTCCTCACTGGATAGTAGGCTTCTCATCAGCCCAGCCCAACCCAACTCAGTGCAGAGCAGTACTAAGTGAACTGGAAGGCACGGCAGAGACTTCGTCTCCCTGTCTGCACTTGCTTCCCTTCGCTGGAACCCTCCCACCAGGCCTGGCCAGAGATCTCCATGGAAAACCTCTGGTACCCAGTCCCACAGGCCTGTCACTGAATCTCCTTTTCCTCAGTCTCTTCTCCACTTTTGTCCCTGTGGTTCTTTCAGACAGGAACAATTATGGGTCAGAGGTTTTACTGTGGAATAGCAATTTCATTCCTCCACTTGGTGCCCTGTCTTTCTACTGGAGGTGGACTCTACAAGTTCCCAGTAGGGCATTTCATCTAAGGTCTCTCCCTTTGAGTCCTGAGAGTGTCTCACAAATATCAAACATCTATTTCATTACTAATTGTTCTTAATTGTCTGTACAGATTATCTTTTGATATACAAATAAAGACTTTGGCTTTTCTTACTGTGCCCAATTCTGTCCTTCCTTTCCAGACTTCTGCAGCTGTCATTTATCTACCTTGCTGAGCTATAAACCATTCAATTTCTTTGCTTCTATTGTAGCCATCTTTGTCTTAAACCCAGAGTTAAATATTTTCAGAGTTTGATGTTACTCATTTTATAGATGTTTACTGTCTTCTAGAACTTTCTTCAAGAAAGCTGTGAAATCTATAAACTGTGAGCTCATGTATGTTCAAATAATTTATTTTTGCCTTTTTGCCTATATATTTTTTTCTGGTGGTATTTAAGAGACTGCCCTGCTTTCTTAAGTTGATAACTTTGTAAAGAAACTGATTTCCTAACCATACATTTTTTGCATGCTTAAGTAAAAAACATAATCATTATACTATGATATGCCTTGGCAATAATTGTTCTACTATTTTCATGGGATATAGATATCTAAATTTGATCTCTGTTTCTGGAACACTTTCTTGGATTAATGGAGAAAGATCATATTAAAAGCTCTCAAAATGGCTTTAAGAAGGACTTTGAATCTCATCATATTTTCTTCTGTGTGCCAAGTAGATGACTCAAATAATTCTCTAATACTCTAGTCATGAAAAATGTTATGCTTAGTGGATACAAATGTGAAAATGAAAGCAATGTAAGTAACTTTACCTTATTCAAATTACTAACTGTATATTTAGGACAATGGTATGTATAGTTTGTACAAGCCTTGCTTTTTTATAGGAATATGTGATTTTTTTGTCTCTGCCCCTATTGCCTTTACTCAACCTTTTGTAAAAGAGACTTTAAAAAAAAGATAAAATTAAAAAATAACTTGCAGGGTAACTAGTAATGTTTAATAACTTAAAAACTGAACAATAAACAGTTCAACAACAACAACAATCAATTGAATATTTAAATATATTTTTCTGCTATGTTGATTTCTTTCCCCTTTTCAGTACCTAGGTTATGATCACTTTACTTTCTTTGACCTGGGATCCACATTTTTTATTTTCACAGAAATTTACTGAACTGTCTCCGCGTCCTCTTTGTTCACAAATCCAAGCCTTCATACCTCTCCCTGTGTTGTCTGCACCCTTTGTTTTAGGGATAATGAACAGGTGATGTTTTCTTAACGTTTACTCTTCTCTTTCTCTTGTTTTAATGAGTTTCATTAAGCTGTGTAGTGAGCCTGTGCCTAGTCTTCAGGCTGTATAGTGGGCCTATGCCTAGTTTCAGGACTCTGTAGTGAGCCTGTGCCTACTGTCAGGATTGTGTTGTGAGCCTGTGCCCAGTCTCCATGCTGTGTAGTGAACCTGTGTCTAGTTTCAGGGCTGCATGATGAACCTGTGCCTAGTCTCAGGACTGTGTAGTGAGCTTATACATAATACCACAGCTGTTCATAGTCCCACATTTGTACAGTGAGTCTGTACTTAGTTCCACAGCTGTACAGTGAGCCTGTATTTAGTCTCACAGCTCTATAGTGAGCTTGTCCATGGTCCCACAACATTTTCCAGATCTCCAATCACCTCTCAATCTTTTTGTTGTTGTTGTTGTTGTTGTTGTTGTCATTTTTTCCAAGCCAAGGTACGCTCTTAATTGGTATATATTTTTATAAAAACAATTTCTTTTTTCTTTTTTTTATTATATATTTTCTTCATTTACATTTCAAATGCTATCCCCAAAGCCCCCTATACTCTCTCCTGCCCTGCTCCCCAACCCACCCACTCCTGCTTCCTGGCCCTGGCATTCCCCTGAACTGGGGCATATATTGTTGTCATTTTTAAGTGACTCTTGTTTCCTCAAAAATCTCTTGTCATATATGTATAGTCACACTTTTCTGGTTTTCCTGTTTGTTTTGCAGTGCTGAGGATTAAGCCCAGGACCTCCTCCATGAAAGACAAGCAAGCATTCTACCACCTAGCTATACCCTCAAGCCTTCTCCTCTATATCAACATCAGCAATTTGTAAAAAGTGAGTTTCTCTTATCTCCCATTTATTTTCCTATTGACTTTTCCTTTAGAAACCATATCCTAACATTCAAAAAGATAGGTCTTTCCAGGAGAGCAAGGAGGACTGGTGTCTGTATGCTAATCAGTTTTCTTGACAACAACATTGTGTGGTACTTATTCTTCAGTTTTACCATCACTAGTCAGCTGATCAGAGGAAGCACACTGCTGTAATTCTTTTTCTTTACATTTATCTCTACCTTTCTGCAAAATGGATGATCAGCTTTTTCCTATTCAACTCAATTTGGCTTTCCCTCATAACTAAACCAGATGCAAGGAAGTGCTCAACAGCAACCTACACATGTGTTTCCCATATGGTCTGTAGGATTCTGTCAGTTTTCCAGCAGGCCAGTTTTAAAACATGGCACATGCTCACTGGTATTTTCATCAAGGCCTAGGGACTTGAAGGTTCCCTGAAGTCTGATTTGGCTTGTGGTTGTTTTATATACTATACAGAACACTGAAGATGATGCACTGTACATCCAAAGGAAAGCAAGCCAAAAGTGACTGTAGATTCTCCTGTCCTGGATAAAACATTATTTTAAAAATTCTGGACCAAAGAGAAAGAAGTAGAACTATTCTGCTGATTCCACAACAGTGGAGGAGGTTCTAAGATCACATTCAGATTTTTGAGAAGTACACAGAGGAGACCAGTGTTTCAATCTCTCACATAACCCACTCAAATGAGCACACATACACTCTCACTCACACACACACACACACACACACACACACACACACACACACACACACATGATACGGGCCATGTGAGTGAGCTATTCTGGAAGCTTTAAGCCAGCACTTCCCCATCTAGTTACATACATAGTGAGCCCAGATGAGGCCACTGGAGCAGAACACATCTGTTGAATGCTATTACAGGCTCTTGACCAAAAATGCTATGAATTGCTATAACATGTTTTCTGAACTGATGACATGGCTGCTGAGGGGAAGCCTTAAGCATATGCATAACTAGCACCTTTGTGCTGCTTCATTAGATAAATATGCTTGCTCCTGTTCTCCTGAGCTATGTGGTTGCAAGCCTTCTTTCCTATGCATTAATATAATACTTAAGTTTATGGTGTTTCTGGAAGCAAGTTTGTATTTCTTAAAATAAAATGAAGTAAGATATCCCTGCAATTCCAAAAATTGTCAAGTATTTTTTCTTAAATCTCATGTTTATTTGAGGTAATTATTAAAGAAGAAAGAAGGCAACTCCAACAGGTTGTGTTGCTTTGTTCCCTTGGTTTTGGAGACTGGGTCTTACCATGTAGTCTTGGCTAGCTTGGAGTTCACTAGGTAAATCAGTCTAGACTTGAACTTGTTACAATCTTCTGGGCTCTGGGCCCAGGAGAGATACAATGTCATGCCTGGCTTTAACTAACAGTTCTGTGAGTCTTTTCAGTTTAATAAGTAAATAACTCCATTAATCAAAATGTGGGTAATTCATAATACAGTTTTTCATCAGCAAAGAAGTATGACCAG
Organism: Mus musculus; assembly: GCF_000001635.26. Taxonomy (NCBI): domain Eukaryota; kingdom Metazoa; phylum Chordata; class Mammalia; order Rodentia; family Muridae; genus Mus; species Mus musculus. Next base: position 38,448,563 of record NC_000076.6, read on the forward strand.
ATACCATCAGGATTTTTAGTATTATTAAACATTTTAACAATTTTATCCTGAAAGTAATTCTTATGATACTTATCGATGAGAAATAGAAATTGGGATATTAAAAGTGCATAGTTTAATGAAATGTAGGGTTCTTCTGGAACCAAAAATCTCCTTTTTAGTATTTATTTTTATAAAGTATGAATAAAATTGTTCTTCTGTGTAACAACAAAATGTGTAAACACTTCACTGGCCAGCAAAGAAACCAGTCAGTTTATAAAAGGAGTCATATGTTCATTGACTGCTACTAAATATATGGAGCAGTCCAGATAAGTTGTATATCTGACCTTATTTAAATAATATAGAGTTTTCTGAAGCCATTCCAGGAACTGTTAAAATGTAGAGATCTTTCTTACTTTTTCTAGGATCACACCTTAATAGATGGATATACTGTATACTATAATTTTCATAGTCAAAGAGACTATTTTACACATTCCACACTGTTGCCTTTGATGTTGTTCATATCATAATCACAAAGGAGAAAGAGAGAGGAGTGGCAGTTTGAGAAGTTTACTGCCATTTCTTTCCAGTCTGTATTTAGAAGGTCATTTAAATTGAAGAATGCACCATTATCACTGGTAGCACTGGTTTAGCCATTTTCTATCCTGAATCTCTGAGATGGTTCCACACAAGAGAGCACACGGGCCATAGAACCAACAGAGATTCTTGGACAGGGTACCTTAAGGCCTTCATCCTCAGCAAGGAGGTGGAGCTGATCTTCAGTCCTCTGTGCACCTTTACTGCCAGGGGAGAGTTTGCCTCCAGGGAGTGCTTTGAAACCTGGGATTCAGTAGAGAGTTGGTCTCTCAGGAGTGCTGACAGAGGCTAACAGACTCACAGGAGGAACAAGCTCGATCCAGAGACAGCTAGAACATCTGACACCAGAGACTACCAGATGGTGAAACACAAACGTAAGAATCTTACTAACAGAAGCCAAGACGACTTGGCATAATCAGAACACAGTACTCCCACCACAGTGAGTCTTGGATGCCCCAACACACCCGAAAAGCAAGATTCAGATTTAAAATCATATCTCATGATGCTGGTAGAGGATTTTAAGAAACACATTAATAACTCACTTAAAGAAATACAGGAGAACACTGCTAAACAGGTAGAAGTCATTAAAAAGGAAACACAAAAATCCCTTAAAGAATCATACAAAAACACTACTAAATGGGTAGAAGTCCTTAAAGAGGAAACACAAAAATACCTTAAAGAATTACTAGAAAACATAACCAAGCAGGTGAAGAAACTGAACAAAACCATCCAAGATCTAAAAATGTAAGTAGAAACAATAAAGAAAACCCAAAGGGAGATACTCTGGAGATAGAAATCCTAGGAAAGAAATCAGGAGCCATAGATGTGAGTATCACCAACAGAATACAAGAGATGGAAGAGAGAATCTCAGGTGCAGAAGATCCCATAAAAAACGTGGACACAACAATCAAAGAAAATGCAAAAACATCTTAACTCAAAAATTCTAGGAACTCCAGGGCACAATAAGAAGACCAAACCTAAGGATAATGGGAATAGATGAGAATGAAGATTTTCATCTTAAGGGCCAGTAAATATGTTCAACAAATTATAGAAGGAAACTTCCCGAACCTAAAGAAAGAGATGCCCATGAACATACAAGAAACCTACAGAATTCCAAATAGACTGGACCAGAAAAGAAAATCCTCCTAACACATAATATTCAGAACAACAGATGCACAAAATATAGATAGAATATTAAAAGTACTAAGGGAAAAAGGTCAAGTAACATATGCAGGTAGACCTATCAGAATTACACCAGAATTCTCACCAGAGACTATAAAAGCTAGAAAATCCTGGGCAGACTTCATACAGACCCTAAGAGAACATAAATGGCAGCCCAAGATACTATACCCAGCAAAACTCTCAATTACCATAGAGAACCCAAAGTATTCCATGACAAAGCCAAATTCACACAATATCTTTCCACGAATCCAACCCTTCAAAGGATAATAAAGAGAAAACTTCAACACAAGGAGGGAAACTACACCCTAGAAAAACCAAGAAATTAATCCTCCAACAAACCTAAAAGAAGATAGGTGCAAGAACAGTATCCCAACTCTAACAACAAAAATAACAGGAAGAAACAATTACTTTTCCTTCATATCTATAAATATCAATGGACTCAATTCCCCAATAAAAAGACATAGACTAAAAGAGTGGCTACAAAAACAGGACCCAACATTTAGCTGCATACAAGAAACACACCGCAGAGACAAAGACAGATACTACCTCAGAGTAGAAGGCTAGAAAATAATTTTCCAAGCAAATGGTCTAAAGAAACAAGCAGGAGTAGCCATTGTAATATCGAATAAAATCAACTTTGAACCCAAAGTTATCAAAAAAGACAAAGAGGGACACATGATACTCATCAAAGGTAAAATCTACCAAGATGAACTCTCAAATCTGAACATCTATGCTCCAAATGCAAGGGAATCTACCTTCATAAAAGAAACCTTAGTAAAGCTCAAAGCACATATTGAATCACACACAATAATAGTGGGAGACTTCAACATCCTACTCCCACTGATGGTCAAAACCTGGAAACAGAAAATAAACAGAGACACAGTGAAACTACCAGAATTTATAAACCAAATGGATTTAACAGACATCTACAGAACATCATATCCTACAACAAAAGCATATACCTTCTTCTCAGTACCTCATTGTACCTTCTCCAACACTGAACATATAATTGGTCACAAAACAGGCCTCAACAGATACAAAAAAATATTGAAATTATTCCATGCATCCTATAAGATTACCATGGACTAAGACTAATCTTCAATAACACCATAAATAATAGAAGGCCAACATTCACATGGAAGCTGAACAACACTCTTCCCAATGAAAACTTGGTTAAGGAAGAAATAAAGAAAGAAATTATAGACTTTTTAGAGTTTAATGAAAATGAAGATACAACATACACAAATTTATGGGACACAATGAAAGCAGTCCTAAGAGGAAAACTGATAGCTTTGATTGCTGTCAAAAAGAAACTGGAAAGAGCATACACTAGCAACATGACAGCACACCTAAAAGCTCTAGAATAAAAGGAAGCAAATTCACCCAAGAGAAGTAGATGGCAGGAAATAATCAAAATCAGGGCTGAAATCAACAAAGTGGAAACAAAAAGAACTATTCAAAGAATCAACCAAAACAGGAGCTGTTTTTGTTTTTGTTTGTTTTGTTTTGTTTGAGAAAATGAACAAGATAAATAAAGCCTGAGCCAGACTAACTAGCGGGCATAGGGACAATATCTTAATTAACTAAATCAGAAATGAAAAGGGAGACATAACAACAAAATCTGAGGAAATTTATAACATCATCAGATCCTACTATTAAAAGCCAATACTCTACAAAATTGGAAAACCTTGATGAAATGAACAATTTCCTAGACAGATACCAGGTACCAAAGTTAAATCAGGATCAGATTAATGAGCTAAATAGTCCCATGTCCCCTAAAGAAATAGAAGCAGTCACTGATAGTCTCCCAACAACAACAAAAGCCCAGGACCAGATATGTCTCACTAAGTTTCTATCAGACCTTCAAAGAAGACTTAGTTCCATTTCTCCTCAAACTATACCACAAAATAGAAACAGAAGGTTCTCTATCCAATTCATTCTATGAAGCCATAATTACTCAGATACATAAATCACACAGAGACCCAACAGGAAAGTGAACTTCAGACCACTTTTCTTTATGAATATTGATGCAAACAGAATCCAAGAACACATCGAAATGATCATCCATCATGATCAAGTGGGCTTCATCCCAAGAATGCAGGGGTGTTTTAATATACAGAGATCCATCAACGTGATCCACTATATAAACAAACTCAAAGACAAAAAACACATGATCATCTCATTAGATGCTGAGAAAACATTTGACAAAAATCCAACACCCATCCATGATAAAAGTCTTGGAAAGATCAGGAATTCAAGGTCCATACGTAAACATAATAAAAGCAATATACAGCAAACCAGTAGCCATTATCAAAGTAAATGGAGAGAAACTTGAAGCAATACCACGAAAAGCAGGAACTAGACAAGGCTGCCCACTTTCTCCCTACCTATTCAATATAGTACTTTAAGTCCTAGCCAGAACAATTTGACAACAAAAGGAGATCAAGGGGATACAAATTGGAAAGAAAGAAGTCAAGATATCACTATTTGCAGATGATATTGTAGTATATATAAGTGACTCTAAAAATTCCACCAGAAAACTCCTAAACCTGATAAACACCTTCAGTGCAGTAGATGGATATAAAATTAACTCAAAAAAATTAGTGGCCATTTTCTACTCAAAGAATAAACTGGCTGAGATAGAAACAACAACCTTTCACAATAGTCACATATAATATAAAATACCTTGGTGTGACTCTAACTAAGGAAGTGAAAGATATGTATGATAAGAACATCATGTCTCTGAAGAAAGAAATCTAAGAAATACTCAGAAGATGAAAACATCTCCAATGCTCATGGATTGTCAGGATTAATATAGTAAAAATAGCTATCTTGCCTCAAGCAATCCACAAATTCAATGCAATCCCCATCAAAATTCCAACTCAATTCTTTACAGAGTTACAAAGGGCAATTTGCAAATTCATCTGGAATAACAAAAAACCTAGGATAGCAAAAACTCTTCTCAACAATAAAAGACCCTCTGGTGGAATCACCATGCCTGACCTCAAGCTGTACTACAGAGCAACTGTGATAAAAATTGCATGGTATTGGCTCAGTGACAGAAAGGTAGATCAAGGGAATAGAATTGAAGATCCAGAAATAAACCTACACACCTACGGTCACTTGAACTTTGACAAGGGAGCTAAAAACCATCCAGTGGAAAAAAGACAGCATTTTCAACAAATGGTGCTATGTCAACTGGGGGTTAGCATTTTGAAGAATGCAAATTGATTTATTCTTAGCTCCTTGTACAAAGCTCAAGACTAATTGGATCACAGAACTCCACATAAAACCAGAGACACTAAAACTTATAGAGGAGAAAGTGGGGAAAAGCCCCGAAGATATGGGCACGGAGGAAAAATTCCTGAATAGAACAGCCATGGCTTGTTCTGTAAGATCAAGTATCGACAAATGGGACCTTATAAAATTTCAAAGATTCTGTAAGGCAAAGGAAACTGTCAATAAGATAAAAAGGCAACCAACAGATTGGGAAAGGATCTTTACCAATCCTATATCCAATAGAGGAGTAATATTCAATATATATGAAGAACTCAAGAAAATGGACTCCAGGAAACCAAATAACCATATTAAAAACTGGACTACAGAGATAAACAATAAATTCTCAACTGAAGAATACCGAATGGCTGAGAAGCACCTGAAAAAAATGTTCAACATCCTTAATCATCAGGGAAATGCAAATCAAAACAATCCTGAGATTCCACCTCACACCAGTCAAAATGGCTAAGATCAAAAATTTTGTGACAGCAGATACTGTCGAGGATGTGAAAAAAGAGGAACACTCGTCCATTGCTGGTGTATTGCAAGCTGGTACAACAACTCTGGAAATCAGTTTGGCAGTTCCTCAGAAAATTGAACATAGTACTACTGAGACATCCAGCAATACCACTCCTGGGCATATACCCAGAAGATGTCACAACTTCTAATAAGGATACATGCTCCACTATGTACAGAGCAGCCTTATTTATAATCCAGAAGCTGGAAAGAACCCAGATGTCTCTCAACAGAAGAATGGATACAGAAAATGTGGTACATTTACACAATGGAGTACTACTCAGCTATTAAAAATAGTGAATTTATTAAATTCTTAGGCAAATGGATGGATCCGGAGGGTATCATCCTGAGTAAGGTAACCAAATCTCAAAAGAACACACATGATATGCACTCACTGATAAGTGGATATTAGCCCAGAAACAGAATGACCAAGATAAAATTTGCAAAACACATGAAACTCAAGAAAAAGGAAGACCAAATTGTGGATACTTCATTCCTTCTTAGAAATGGGAATAAAATATCCATGGAAGGGGTTACAGAGACAATGTTTGGAGCTGACACTGAATGAAGAACCATCTAAAGATTGCATCACCTAAAGATCCATCCCATAAACAACCACCAATCCCAGACACTATTGCATATACCAACAAGATTTTGCTGACAGGACCCTGATATAGTTCTCTCTTGTGAGGCTATGTCGGTGTCTGGCAAATACAGAAGTGGATGCCCACAGTCATCTATTGGATGGAACAGAGATTCCCAAATGAAGGAGCTAGAGAAAGTACTCAAGGAACTGAAGGGGTCTGCAGCCCTATAGAAGGAACAAAATATGAACTAACCAGTACCCCCAGTGCTCATGTCACTAGCTGCATATGTAGCAGAGGGTGGCCTATTCAGCCATCAATGGGAGGAGAGGCCCTTAGTCTTGTGAAGATTACAAGCCCCAGTATAGGGGAATGCCAGGGTCAGGAAGTAGGAGTGGGTGGATTAGGGAGCAGGTGGAGTGTAAAGGGGATTTTTGGAGAGGAATCTAGGAAAGGGGATAGCATTTGAAATATAAATGAAGAAAATATCTAATAAAAAGAAGAAGTCATACAAAACTGTGATGGGGATGGCCTGTCATCAAGAACTTGATGCAATCTGCTGTAATTGCCACCCATCCCCTTCTACCTCTTTGTCTCTTCTGACTGCACTTCATTTCTATGACCTTCATGGCACTGAACATCACTTATGTACCCCAACTAATTCCAAGGCTGTCATCTCAATTCTGACCTGAAAGCTGGCCTCAGTGAGAGTACCTCCATCAGCCCGCAATCCTCAAAGGGTTCATTCTTCAACCCTTTCAGTAGTCATTCAGTGTGTGTGTTATTTGTTATATGTTTATATGTTTTATATGTGTATGTGTATGTATGATAGATAGACAAACAGATAAATTTTAATATGATGAGGAATGTGTGGGTCTGAAAGTTGGAATTAATAGATAATGACTGGCAAAAAACAAAACTGTGTTTGCCAAGGAGTGGTTATTAAATGAAGTTGAGAGTGCTTTGAGAAGTGTTGACAGTGAGTCCAATACAGTTTATAGAAAAGCATGAAACTGTTCATCTGGCATAGTGCACATATAACAGCTTTCTTCTTGTAGAATGATAACTCAGGAAGCATTAAATAACATCATCAGGAATTGGAAAGCTTAATTGTCATGAGAAATCTGTTAGTTTTGAATTAGTGTCTTGTACTTCATGGACAGTTCATGATAGGAAATTCTAGTTTAATAAGTACATGCTTTGAGATGAGAATATAATTAGTGAGGTTGCTGGTGTTAAAGAGATTTTTCTGTCCTCTAAATCAAATTATAAGGGGCCAATTATATTATGATCAAAACATTACATGCAAATAGTTCTCAGTGCATATATGCAAAGTTGTTTACCCGTTCATATTAAGAAAGCTAGAAGGAAAGTATCAGATTTTCCAGCATGCTGGACAGGGGATTCCAGAGCATCATCTGTGGCAATACCTTTTGCACATCAAGACTTATGGAAAGGTTAAGTGACGGTATGGTGTGTGCCACTGTTGGAAAATGGAATGCAGACAAAACAAAACAATGTAAAATACAGCTTCATCTGCCTCCAAAACCTTTTCCCGTCTTCCCTGTGTGGCTGTGGCATAGGCATGTTTCAGAAGCATGGGGAAACAGTAGGATAAGAAGAAGATACCACCCAAAGAAAGCTGAGGTCTGAGTACAACAGACTGAGAATTGTCAAGGTACTTTGGGGAGAGAAAGTGGAGATAGTAACTGGAGCAAAGCACTCCCCAAATTTAATATATTGCTTTAGCATTTCTTCAGCTTTATCATGGTTTGAAATGATATGCAGTCAGCAAGACTGTATTTCAAATTTTAATATTTTCTAAAGATGCTCCCAATTCATACATTCCCCAATTTAACCACTTCTCTAGTATGCAATGAGTTAGCATCGTAAATCTATTGCCATTTGTTCAATGCCTTTACCCATGGTAACACTATGGATCCTATTCACAGTAGTCTCCTGACAACAGAGACAACATATTTTCTTGCAGTCTCCTTGAAACATCACTGTCACCAACTTCTACACTAAGACCACAAATTCCATCGTTCAGCACATGCACTATGCCACACTTCTCTTCATGTATTCTCTGACATGCATGCTTATCTCTCTTTCAGTCATCCCTTTCTAGCTAGTTCATGATAATTCTCAGGTCTCTGGCTATAGAGCACAAGTCAAACAACTTTACTAATATTTGGGATCAATTGCCAACACTCATCATGAAGCTGATGTGCACTATTGGAGCTAGTCTTCCCTGAGTTCCCAGCCACTATCTCCTCAGAACATTTCACAAGCATTCAGGGCTGCTGTGGGAGGTGTCAGAACAAAGTTTCAATGAATATATTAAAATAAAGCCAGACCCTGTCAAATCAACAAATGGTCTCTTTCTTAGTTTCTTTTCAATTCTGTGTTAAAATACTGTGTCCAATGCAATTTACAAAACAAAGTGTTTAATTTCTCTTACAAAGACTTAGATCTGAGTCTCTCTGCCCTCATAGACAGTCATCCCCATAGAGTCCACCTGAGCAGTGGGAGCAGAGATATCAAATGGGGTTCAGAAACCCTGTGAGTACATACGGTGAATAACCACACAGAGACCAGCTGTCAGTAAGCAGATCAACTTTACTTACGGTGATTAAAATCTTATAAAATTTTGGGGGACTTAGGGGAAGGACGTCCAGGATGAGCAAACGTCATTGGTTGGGGGGGTTAGGGTACCTGGAATGCCTTATTAGCATAGGGGAAGCATTTTAGGAATCTCCAGTGCTGGCTGGACATGTTTTTTCAGGAGAAAGGAAATTGGTCCTATAAACTAACTGAAGGGAGTGTGGGGCTTAGAATTCCCTAGTCAAGGGAGGAGGAGAAACTGCTAATGAAGGGAGTCCTCCATTACATGCCAAGTTCCAGAAGGCTATATGGTCAATGGGAGACTTCAACATTAATTAGCAGAGTTTTCTCACACTTAAAGAGTCCATGATGACATAGTAAAACAAAAGGACTGATAAATCACATCTTCATATGCAAGTAGGAGACACAGAGAAGTCTCACTGGGAATGGTATAAGTCTTGAAATTTACAAGCCTTCCCTAGTAACATACCTCTTCCAACAAGGCCACTACAAACACACACTTAATCCTTCCCAAATAGTTCTAGTAACAGGAGATTAAATATTCACATATATGAACTGACTGGAACTGTTCTCACTCAAACCACCACAGTCTCCTCTGCACTCTTAATCATCAAATGACAAGACATGCCAGGCAGGTAGGGCTAGTCTGGCAAATAAGGAAAGGCCCATTAATAGTCCTCATACACAAAACAATGTGCCTATGAACTTGTGAGCTGTATTGTTTAAGCTTTAAATGTTTATAGTAAGCTGGTAGCAATTAACATTTTATAACGTACCCTGAGTATTCACAACTCATTTCAGGATGAAAAATCTGAATACACACACACACACACACACACACACACACACACACATGAATTTTCTTGTCACTGCTTTCAAATTCATCTGCTTGAACTCCAACTCTATCATACTTTCTATTTCAGAACATGTTAATATTATTATAGGTGATTTTTTATAACTTATGTTTGAGATCCATATTTTGGAGCCAATATATTACATTTAGCTACTGCTTCATGGGCACTGCTGTACGTTTTCTACAATTCTGCATATGCACTTCCCAATGTGGGAAATACTCACAGTTTGAATTTAATTCTTCACTGAAACCAAAAGCAAGTGGTGCCAAATTGAAATAGAAATAAACAATATATCTGACATCAGTAACACGTGTGAAAAAGCAAAGTAAAAAGTAAAATTATATACTTATCACGGTTAATAACAAACTTTACAATGGGGAAAGTAACAAGACCACTAATAAACATACCACTGCACAGTGTAACTGGGAAACAGATGTTTGCCCTGAGTACGTGCTGTGGCTAAATGAACTAATAATATGTATGTGCAAACACACTCAAGCTTGCTGCTGATTGCTTTTCCAGATTCTGCATAGACCATTTCTATAGCTGTCTTTGTGACTCAGAACATAAATATTAAACAATCCCAATGTATACTAGAATAGATTAGTGATGACTCTGACTGATATGGAAACACTAGGTAGGCAATTAATAGGATGTGCTAGTACATAAAACAATCACCAAACTTAGTATAGGCTACATTTGAAGCCATCTCTGACCATGTTGTGCAGATGTAATTTTTCTTTTCTTCCTAGTCTTTATTTGTTCTTTTTTTCAACATACTCTTGTCAGATGTTTGGGAATTCTTTAGGTCTGTTTGTTATACTGAAATTTTAGCTTGCACATGGGAAACCACAAATTAAATTATTATGCTATAATTCAATTTAGAAAACACAAAGCACTTGCCAGTACATTTTTCAGCCATTGTCCTTCAGACTGGTATGGTTTAGGAAGAAGTGTTGTTAGCAAGCTCCCTGGAAACATGTGTCCCTGTTGTTCCACTGCATCGGGGTCTCCACATCTGTACTCACTGAAACAGCCAACTAGAGACAGATGTCCCGAGTGCTAAGATTTGACAGACTTAACCCCGAAGGGCCTTTATTGAAGAATTTGCCTCTTATTTGGCAATCTCTCTATCAGAGAGTGATTTTTATTTCAAAATGCTGAAAATAAGAAAATGGAGGGGAGCTGTCAGTGTCCAAGAAATACATCAAGTAAACAAAGTATTTACTAAAATTGTACATTTCAACAGTTACTATGTTGGTCAGGATAATTGTTTGTTACATAAGCCTGGCGGGGAGGGGGAACTCACCACATTTCTGGAGTAAGTTCTAAAAAGATTATGAAGAGCTTAATCCCCAGCCTATAATCAAGAGGTTTGCTTAGTATTTTTCTCAGGAAAAACTGGAACCTGCATGTATTACAGATGTGCCTGTGGTTACAGGAATCTTGTTTGGGCAGCTATGTCTCAAAGGCAGAGGTAAATCAGACTCATTGTCTTGTTAAGATAGCGCAGGCTATCTTAACTCAAAAAAGACCAGAGCAGTTCTTCTCTGTTATCATCTTGGTACCTTTGCAGTCAATCTGTCTTACTCTGTTACTTATTGACTTTGCCATCTCATGACCAGTTTAAGCAGGTTGACAAAGTTTAGGGTGTCCGCATCCACCCTGACCAGCAGGAAAGATGCAACATCACGCTGTCCTTCTTCAAGCAGGTTTATTCAGGAACACAGCATTGCAATGCAGGAACGGGAATCTCTTGCACAACCCCAGGGCATGCCTTCCTACTGACTCCTCCCAATCACCCCAGTCATGTAATGGCAGTCCGTAGGTTCACAGCAAGTGATGACACCTCAGGCGAGCTGACAAGGCATGGCATCTGCGCAGTGCAAGCGGCTGGGATGTGGCTAAGTCTGAGATAATGAAGAAGTCAGGCGCAGGTCATAAGACCTGGCAGCCAGGTGCCATCTTCGGGTGGTGGCCGCACCTGGTTCCTCACATTAGGGAAATTCCTGGGATCTGTTACTACCTTGTATTCCACTGACAATAATTGAATGTCCTATACCCCAAACTGGAGAAAGGTAAACTTGAACCCCAATCTTTCCTTTCACATTTAAATTAGAAATGTTTTTGGCTTTAGTTTGAATTTTAACTATCTCTGTATACTTCTGTTTATACTTTTAAATGTTTCATACTTTAAAAGTACTTCATTAGCCAGACATATTGGCTAGCAACTCTAGTCACAGCACTCAAGAGACTGAGACTGGAGGATTGCTGAAATTCTGGGAGAATCACAATAATCCTAAACTACATAGTGAGCTTCAGATCAGCCTAGACTACTTACTCTAAGACTCCCAATAATTTATTAAAAAGTAAAAGTAGTTTGATATTAAAATTTCAAACAAGGCTAATTTTTGAGAATTGTTTTTCCTTTATGGGCATGAGTGTTTTGTGTGCATGTATGTCACCTGTGTGTTCTGTTGGCCAGGGAAGCCAGAAGAGTGTTCCAGGTGCCATAGAATTAAAGATACAGGTACTTGTGACCTGCCATGTGGTGCTTGGAACCAAACCCAGATCATCTGCAACAGCAGCAAATGCTCTTTATCACTGAGTTATCGTTCCAGCTCCTCAAACTAGGTTGTGGAAGATGATAATTCCGTCCAGTTTATAGCTTTAGTGTCATTTTATATACTTTATTCTGATTACATTTCTTACAAAAAGTGTTGCAAGGAGATGAAATGTGTAAATACCTTCAGCAATTAATGTCGCATACAAACTTACATTGATTATTTATAATTCAATATATTAATGTTTTATACAGTTAGTGTAAATGGAAAAGTGATTAAGTATTCATTAAATGGACACATATTTAACCAACCAATTTAGTGCTTTCATCTAATTCTCATTGATTGCTGCAGAGGTTAATATGAGTGTTCAGTGATTAATCCTTTACTGTAGTTAGTTCATCATGTGTGTACATATGTGCATGTGAATGTGTATTTGTGTGTGTGTACATGTGTATGTGTGTGTTCATGTACATATATGTATGCAAGTGGGCATGTTCATGTATGTAAAAGTGTCTTTCTCAGTAATTCTTTAAATAATTTTTTTAGACAAGGTCTTCCACTGAAATTTGAGCTCACCCATTCAGATAGTGTAGCTGGCCAGTGAGCTCCAAGAATCCACCCGTCTCTGTACTTGCTCCCCCAACACTGAGGTTAGAGATGCATGCTACTTTGTCTAGTACTCAAGTGGTAATAGAGCTCTGGACTCATATCCATGCTATACAATAAACAAATTTAACAACTGAGCCACCCCCATGGCTCCTAATACACGCTCTACAAAGAAGATTAATCATATATTTCCTTTGCTTCTAGAATATGCTCTTGAGAAAAGCAGCTTCAAGATGCATTTTATCAGTGAAAAGAAGCATTGATAAATTGTACTGAGAAGGAGTTTTGCTTTTAATTGGTTTAGGGAAATATTCGCATTCTGTTGTGGAAGACTACATTTCTGTCAAACTGAGAAAATCATTTCTTATAACAATACTATTGAGGTTATAAGGTAGCATCAGCAAAATACTACATTAATTTCCCCAAGTTTTACACAGGGGCAGTTTAGTCAGTTGAGTATATTTCTAACTTGCTTGGCCTTTCTCCTGGTTCTGTAGTGAATAGGTATTGGTATTTGTCATAGGTAATTACTTGGATCAATTGATTTAATCAAACACATTGGATAACTGTTTACATTTTAAACCTATTTGTATCTTTATATTAAATATTTATTATTAAGCATTTATATTATTTATACATTTATAGATTGTGGATTTTATTTATACATTTGCAGACTTAAAATACTTAACTTAAAATTTATATCTATAATTTTTGATATTGAAGTTTTTTCTAAGCAAACACTAAGAATGATAATTTTATCAAATATTCAACTTGTCTTTATTGATTTTTATCTATTATTTTCTTTTTAGTTTCATTATCTTCTCCCTTTCTTTTTCTCTTGTTTTATATATAACTGGTTCTCTTCTTTATTGCTTCCAGAGATTAAAAGTAAATCATTAGCTTCAGATCTTTCTCTCCTAATTTAACCCTTTAAGTTTATAACTTTTCCTCTAAGTGTCATTTTGGCTGTATTTCACAAATCTTGATAGTTGAAGACTTGGTTTTCATTTGAGTCAAAATATACACAGTCTCTTATGACTTCAAATGACCAAAACATTATGGGTAAATTTTCTAATTTTCATATATTTTTATTCTCATAAATATTTATTGATTTATTGTTTAATTTCCATAGCTAGAGAATGTTCTTAATAAGTTTATCACTTTTGTTAAGTTTGTTATCCTAAGAAAGAATCATAATGAATAATTTTTAAAAGTTTTGTGAATACAGCAAATATTTTGGTGACAATGGATGCTTGCCTACCTTGTTGTAGACAGACTTTCTGCCACACCTCTCTATACCAGACACAAGAGTGTTACTTAAGAAATGTCCCAGAAGCAAAAGCTAGAATAAAATATCTGCTTATTTTCATTTTTCTTCTTTATTCTGAATAATCATAAAATCATGCTTCAGCCAATTTGCTGAAGATAAACAACATATAATAGAGCTTAGTTCTCTCTGTTGAATCCAAGATGCCAATATTCAACTGAAGAAACACAAGACCAACCACAGCCATGCTTAGCAGCAAAATCTAGTAAATTGATAAACTCATGTGGTGGTTTGAATATGCTTGGCCCAGGAGAGGCACTATTCGGAGGTGTGTCCTTGTGACAGTAGGCGTGGCCTTGTTGCAGGAAGTATGTCATTGTGGGTAGGCTTTGAAACTCTCCTCCCAGCTGCCTGAGGATGTCAGTCTTCTCCTGACTGCTTTCGGATCAAGACATAGAACTCTTAGCTCCCTCTTCAACACCTTGTCTGCCTGAATGCTGTCATGCTTCCTGTCATGACAATAATGGACTAAACCTTCTGGACCTATAAGCTAGCCACAATTAAGTGTTGTCACTTATAAGAACTGCCTTGGTTGTGGTGTCTCTTTTCAGCAATGGAAACTCTACATAAGACAACTCAAAAATTACAACATATGCTTGCTATTTTAAATAGCTGAATTTTCAGGGAATTTGCTTCTATTGATCTTCTTCAGCTTTTCTCCCCAGATATGCTCTGTGCTATGTTTTATAACGAGCTAACTTCCAAGAAATACAAGATACAATACAGTGCAAAATGCACATGTCAGAGCTCAGATGTCACACATAAGTTGTATTCCATTTTGCCTAAGTTACACTTGACCACAGATGCAGAAGCGAACCCATCCTAGACTGAAAGAAATCCCTGCCTGTCCAGTGCTTCAGGGGCTAACCTGGTGCTAAATAAACCATCAATGTTTATAACCCTTAGGGAGCTTCGCTTGAAGCATTATTGTGGCAAAATATAACTGATATACAAAACAACAATCATTTGTGCAGTAACTGAGGAATAAGCAACGTGCTGGAAAAGATGTTTCTCAATCAGTTTATACGACCAGTACAGAAACAAAAAGGAGAGTTGGCTCACTGTGCGCATGTCTTTCTTGCCACTTGCATGTGGCACAGGTTTTATTGACATGAAAATAGATAATTAGCTGTGCCCATTTTATGAGATCTTGTAACAATAATTAATTTCTGCTGTTTGTGGCTTCTATGAGTTCAGGATATTATTTACCAATGAAAAATATAATTCTTTTTAATACCTTTGTAGATATCATTTTAATTTTCCTAGCAAAGTATCTACTTTCATAAAAATACACCTGTACTTTGATAATTAGAACTACTGGACCATCAGGCCAGGTATGCAGTAGTTTACCTGCATGAATTTTTCCTATGATGTAGCTTAAAGAATTCAAGATGCTTTCACAATGTAAAATGAGTTCCATCTCCATGAACTTGTGAGGAATGTATGATTGAGCTTTATTTCTGACTAGATCATCAGATAAAAATATTTCATAATGTTTTAGTAAGTGTGGTAATGCATGTGGACATATTTAACTCTAGAATACAGCTACTGCATCTCATTTGTATAGAGTGATAATATTATAATTTTGAGCATGTGTAACTTGATTGCATAAGAGAACAACCTTTGAGGAAAGTTGACTACACTTTTAAAAGATTTTAAAACAACAGGCTAAAAATGTGTCTTGTAATCCTTTTTTATTATAAATACAAAAACCATGATTATTTAAAACAGGTAGTACTGGGACACAGAAATGGCTTAGCAGTTAAGATTGCATACAATTCTGGCATAAGACTGTTCTGTTTTCAGCACCCTCATCAGGCAGCTCAAAAGTTCTGGTAACTCTAGCTCCAGCGTATCTAGTATCTTAGTATCTTCTTCTGGACAACACTGGCAACTGTACACACACACACACATGCATACACATATACAACAAACACACACAATTAAAATGAAATCATTCATCTGTTAAGTGACAGTTTCTTGAAAGGAAGTGCCTGGTATTTCATATCAATAATGTCCAAATAATTCTATAAATTTTTATTAGGTTAGTCAAAAACCTGACCTCTCTACACCTTGTTCCTGATGCAAGTCAACTGTTTCTTTTAAAGAAGCGTATTTTTGCAAATTCCTAACAATTTTTCTTTCAAAGAGCAATACTATTTTTTAATATTTATTTATTTAATATGTGCAAGTACACTGTTGCTATCTTTAGAAGAAGGAATCCGATCCCTTTACAGATGGTTGTGAGCCATCATGTGGTTGCTGGGGATTGAACTCAGAACCTCTGGAAGAGCAGTCAGTGCTCTTAACCACTGAGCTATCTCTCCAGCCCCGAGCAACACTAGTTTATGTGGCTCAGTGTGCTCAGAAAATTCTTTATAGGCTTATGGGGTATTTGCAGCAATGGAGATCTGGGATAGAATATTCATTATTGATTATATTAAAGACATAGGACAGTATAATGAAGAAGATAAAGAAGAAAGACATTTAGATCTGGTTAATTTATCTAATGCTTCATTTTTAATACTGCCAAAATGGATATAATAGTGACCAGTCTTTATTAAAATTAATTAATCTTGCTGTTTAATGAGGCAGCATTAAATTTCCTTTCTCAAACTGAAGATTGGTTGTTTGGCTAGTGACAAGATACTGTCACTTGAAGGGCTTGGGTAGAAGAGAACTGCACTGATTTCAGTGCAAAAGGAAAGCTAAGAAACTGAGAGGGACAGCCAAAATTAGGGACAGAAAATAGAAATAGTATATAAAATAATTCAACATAATAATATTAAGGAATAGTGGAATTTGCCATGAATTATCAGTAGGCTATAAACCTGTTAAATAAGTTAAATATGTTCCAGTGAGAAAATTGAGCAAATATTATTGAATGATGTTGTAGCCACCAGATGGTAAATATGAAAATTAATGTAAATACACCACAGACTTGATAACTTAAACCAGTCTAGCATCTTGCCCATCTTCAAAGGAGAACTCTAAGCTCTAAGCAATGTCAGTACCTGCAGTGTTTAAAAGTGTGCAAATCAGTTTAAGAAAGAAGGTTCTTTACTCTCAGTTTAAACATAACACAGATTTGGGCTAGGAATAAAATGGGGAAGAGAACAGAAGAAAACAAACAGGAAATGTCCATGGCCTCATGAAACTATGTTTTACTGGTGAAGACAGGTGATAAAAATATCATAGGTAATATCGCTTCAGAGAAGAAAGCCATTTAGATTAAATAAATTAGATAGAAGCATATAAATGGACTACATTGGAAAGACTGAGCAAACAAAACATCACAGGCTTCTATGAAAGGGATGGCATCTTATCCACACTGAATTACTGTGTGCCTAAAGAGTTGAGAAAGGCTAAACAATGAGGAGGAAGTCTCTGGAAGAGCAAGCTGGTAATGAGGCAGAATGACAAGGCAGCAAATTAATGGCCAAAAGCATAAAGTGTGGGTTCCATGGTACCCGACTTTCCCAAACATATTGTTGGTGTCACCATTTGACAGAAAGTGAGGCTACTTTTTTGTAATGATCTTCTATGAAAGGTTCCACAGTGAATGAGAGCACTAAAGGTATTGTGAGGTTGTGAAAAATGGCTTTCTTTCCTTTTTAAAAAAGTTCTTCTCTTTCACATTACATCCTGGCTACAATTTTCCTCCATTTCCATTAAAAATCAAAATAACTAAAAGAGAGAGTAGGCATCTCAGCAAGATCCACAAAGCATGACTTACAAATTGCAATAAGACTAGGCACAAGACACAAACCCTCCTATCAAGGCTGGATGAGGGGACCTGGTAAGAGGAGACGAGCCTCAAGCACAGATAAGAATCAATGGGAAGCCCCATTCCACCATGCTTCCACTGTTGTGAGTCTCACAAGAACACCGAGCTACACAACCATAAGGTATGTGCAGAGGATCTAACTCAGACCCTTCCAGGGTCCATGATTGTTGATTTAGTCTCTATGAGACGCTATGAGCCCAGCTTAGTTGATTCTGTGATTGTGTGTTCTCATGGCATCCTTGACTCTTCTGAGTCCTACAGTTCTTCCTCTCCCTCCAACACAATGTTCCCAAGGCCTGCTTAGTATTCAGCTTCTGGACTCCGCGTCTGTTTCTATAAGATACTGGAGGACTGTGGGGCGTGAAAGGCAGCCTATTTTGGTTGAATGAGTAGAAATCTCTACAAGGGACAGAACAGAGCCACATTCTGAGAGACAGACGCCTGACACCACAAAACCAGCAACTCCATACTTCTGTGACTATAAGTCACACAGACAAGCTCCTGGGATTCTAGCTAGACTCCACATCCACAGTTACCTGACTATAGCCAGGTATGCTCCTCCCCATTGATACCTGGCAACAGCAAGATATTTCAGCCCACTATAAAAGGGGCGGCTTGCCCCCCTCACTCTCTTTAAGCTTTCACCTTTCTTACTCTCCAGCCCTCCTTCTCTCTCTCCCTTCCTCCGTCTCTCCATCTGGCCATGGCTGGCCTCTCTCCCTCTTTCTACCTCCTCTCTTTCTCTCTGCCTTTCTACAATAAAGCTCTAAAACCATAGACTGTCTCTGCTCATCAAGGCCTGCCATGTTTGAACGATGGGATAGGCTTTCCCCTAACAAGCTGCGGCTAATCTCCCACCGGAAGGCCTTCCTGTGCTCCAGCCACAAACAGACCAAGGACTCTCACCGGTGTGAGAACCACCCAGTATCCCCTCTCCCCTGCCCTTTCCTCCCTTCAGCCCCAGAGGAGATGGTGCTGCCCCCTCCCAGGGCTGGGGGGTGCATTTGTTCTCAGCTCTTCCTTGGTATCCAGCGTGAGATACCAAAGATTAAGAACCTTTTATCTCTGGCCTCCATGAGGCTCAGACACCTAGGACTGCCCTGTATCCACCCCCACCCAACCCCACCCCACCCCATTCCCCTAAGCCCAATGAGCTCAGGTCCAGTGGCTTCCCACAGCCAGACACCCACCTGGGGCTGAGTGGAAAGTGTGCAGCATTCCTCCTGCATCTGCCCACCCAAAGCACCTCAACTCTGGCAGGACACCGGTTTTCTACCACTCCCTTTATTCCCCAGGGCCCACTGCCCAACAGAGGACACCTCTCTGATAATAACTGAGCTAGGCACTGGTTTATGAGTATTGCAGAATAATAATTTTATTAACTTTTTTCCTTTTTTGCCAGTCATGTTTGGTTCTATCCTGCATCTCAGAGCTATCCTACCTCTGATTTCTGGCCACACACACAGTGTTAGGCATAGGTTCCCTCTCCTGGCTTAGGCCTCCAGTTGAACCAGTCATTGATAGGCCATTATTACAAGTTTTGCACCATCGGTACCCTAGCAGGCAGGACAGATTGTAGGCCAAAGATTTTATAACAAACTTGATGTCCCAGTCTCAGTGCTGGAAGCCTTGCCTGGTTATAGGACATGGTCAGTTAGGGCTACATATCCCTCATTACTAGAATACTTCATTGAGGTCATTCTCAGATTCCTGGCACTTCCCACTATGCTAAGTTTTGACATTATGACATTTGACATATACTCCCCCAATATGTCCCCCAGTTCCAGTTGTCTCTCTTAGTACTCTCTCCCTCCATCTCTCCCACTCCCTGTCTGGTCCCTCCCATTCACATCTCTACCTGCCCCCTCCATTCACAAAATCTACCCTACTTCTGCTTCTCAGGGAGATCCATGTGTTCCCCCAAACCCCCTTGAGTCCTTCTTCTTACTCAATCACTCTGGGTCTAATTATTTTTTTGTACATGTTTAATTCAAAGACTGTTACCAAAATTCACCCAGTTCTGTCTCACCAGTGTATCTTTTACTTCTTTTATTTTTTTTAATGTTTGTATGCACCTACACATGTGTATATGATCAATCAAGGCTGGAAAAAGTACATGTGGGCAAGAATGTGAGTGAGAGGTCAGGGGTCTTCCTCAATCTGTTTTCTACTTTTTCCTTCTGGAATATGCCCTGCCATTGACTCTGGAGCTCTCTCATTCAGCAAAACTGACTAGCCAGCACATCCCAGTCTCTACCTCTCTAGCTAGGATTATAGTTGCCCACTGGAGGATTTACCTCCAGTCCTCATGTTTGCATGTCAAGCACTTTACTGTCTGAATCATTATTTCCACTCCTTTTATGCATATTTTGTTTTCGTGTACTCATAAGAAATACCCTAATGGAAGAGCTAAGGGAAGAACTGAAGGAGCTGAACGGGATTGCAACACCATAAGAAAAACAATATCAACTAACTGGACCACCCACAGTTCCCAGAGACTAAACCACCAACCAAAGAGTATACATATATGGAGCCAAGACTCCAGATACGTATTGAGCAGAGGATGGTCTTATCTGGCATTAATGGGTGGGGAGGAAGGCTTGATGCCCCCACATAGGGGTATGCTAGAGGGGTGAGGTAGGAGTGGGTGAATAGGTGGACAAGTACCCTCATAGAGTCAAAGGGAAGGAAGGGGAAAGGTTGGGGTGGGGAGAGTAACTGGGAAAGGGGATATTTTAATTAAAAAAACATAATCTCATTGTAGAAACATGGGGACATACAAGTTCATCTTGGAGTCTGTGCTCCATTAACCATTTCTGTTCTTTCTTAGTGTGATCCAAGTCTATCAGTCAATCCCTAGTGATTATTTTGCTTACTAACAACTTAATTGTCAATTTGGTGGTAACAGATCTTTGGTGACAAGGAGGTTTTATCCCTAGATATTAAATTGAACAATCTCTATCACCGAGAATTAAACTTTCCAAATGTTCACCAAATAGAAGATGAAAAAGCTTTAGAGGGTAAGTTTGCACTTAAGCATCTAAGGAGTTGAAATTTCATTGCTATAGATTCCCTGTGGTTCCAACAGAAGTTGATGTCCTAACTTAGATGGACAAAATCTTATGGGGCCTAACTGTTGGATGCAATTAAAAACTAAAGAGGGTGAATCCCTCTACTTAAAGCATGACCCTCCTAGTTTGTTATTCAGTACTGAGTGGTTAGGCCTAGAAACATGTATACAACACTGAATAGACTCACCAGTTATCTGTTTATTCATTTATTCACACTGTGGTGGTTTGAATATGCTTGGCCCAGGGAGTGGCAGAATTAGAATGTGTGTCACTGTGGGCATGGGCTTTAAGACTCTCATCCAAGCTGCCTGAAAGCCAGTCTTCTAGCAGTCTTCAGATGAAGATATTGAACTCTCAGCTCATCCTGCACCATGTCTGTCTGAACACTGTCATGCCTTGATGATACTGGATTAAACCTCTGAGCCTGTAAACCAGCCCCAGTTAAATGTCTTACCAGAGTTACCTTGGTCATGGTGTCTGTTCACAGCAGTAAAACCACACATACTTACCAACAATGGCTAAAGTAAAGGAGACCATGATGGTGTCCAAGGGCAGGCATGAGAAACAAGAGGGAGAAGAAGTAGAAAAATGATGTGATTGTGTTTTAATTAAATTTTTAAAAAAGAAATTGAGGCCAAAAACTGAATTTTCACTGATTTAAAAAAAATATTTGGAACATGTTTAAAAGTCTTTTTTTTTTTTTTTGAGAGAGAGAGAAATTTCAGAAATCTCCACTTTCCAATAAGCATGCCCATCAAATGCTTATCTGAGGGTTTGGTTTTTAGAGGAGAGCACTTGTTTGTCAGGAGATGAAGAGAAACATTTCCCATCTGTAAAGTCACATCCCACCTCTTAAAGGGTCTTCTTTGGAGTGAAATTTATTTAGGTAAGCTAACGGGTATTTGAATTGATTGAACTCAGCAGGAGACCCCTCAGTGTGCTGTGTAGTTGCTTAGCACTGTGAAGTGTTGTGAAGCCTGGTCCATCAGGAAATTTTCCAGTGAGAATGGAATTCAGCCTTTATATAGCTGAACTGAACCACCCATTCACACCCAGCACGAATGCTACCCATTTAGACAATATTGTTCAAGAGTTTTATTTGGTTACATCAATTTTTTAATAACTAAGTTTGTCACTAGCAAATCAATTTTCAATGTCTTGAGGTATAAAAGTTAATTTGAAGTTTGGGTGAGTTATGTTGAAGATATTCCCCACGCTTTTGTCCCAAAACTGACCTGATTAGCTTACCAAATACCCGTCTTATATGAATTGTGATTTTGAAACACATACAATTTAGAAAGTTAAATTATGATCTAATAGATACACACCTATGATAACAGAGTGAAAAGTTCCACAAGCAGAACACCATCATTGGTCATAAAAATACTATGTTTATCAGTTTCACTGATGCAAAACGGAAAAAAGGAACTCGTGATGGTTAAGTGCCATTATTAGCTTCACAAGATTTGGAATATTTGGAGGGTGTTCCCAGACAAGATCCAGGAAGAAAGACTGACCCTGAACGTGTCTGGCATATCCTATGGGCTAGAGGCTTAGACAGAATAGAAAGGAGGAAAGCAGGAAGCATATTTGCTGAGTAACTGTGTTTGCCCCTTTTTGCTTCCTGACTGCAGACATATGTGAGCAGCTGTCCCAAGCCCATGCTAAGCACAGCTGTAGCTGCTCTTACTATCACACTTTCCCTGCCATGATCCTGGACCCCAAATTCATGAACCAAATCAATCCTCTTCACTTTTAAGCTACTTTTAAAGGACATTTTGCTACAGAACAGAGAAGGATAACTATTCCAGTGCTACTAGAATAAGCAAAACTGTATGAAATAATGTTAGTGTGACTCCAAAAGCTGACAGCACATACTTCTAAATTCAGTAATCATATAAGCCCACAACCTATTGCTAGCATTTCTACCTAGTTCTTTCAGTGGAAAAGTCTTCAAGACACACCTTTACTTGCTTCTTGCTTTCATATTTTCTTTGTTATTTTAGGGGAAAAAATTCAACATAAAAGCATTGCCTTGTTTCCTTAATTCTTCATTTTCTGTACACATTTAATGCAATTTCCACTCAATGGATTCTTACATATGACTTTTTCATGCTCAGACATCACCCATTTAATCCCTCCTACTTCTGCTCCTGTTCCCTCTTTGTCTTATGAACTCCTTATTGCTGAAGCCACCTAGTACGTTATTACATATCTCTTGTATATAAATGTGCTTTGTCTAGTGATTTAAGTTCTTTTTATAATATTTTATTATATATTTTCTATATTTACATTTCAAATGGTATCCCAAAAGTTCCCTATACCCTCCCCCTGCCTGCTCCCCTACCCACCAACTCCCATTTCTTGGCCCTGGCATTCCCCTGTACTGGGGGATATATCTAGAATAATAAAAAACCTAGTATAGCATAAACTATTCTCAACAATAAAAGGACCTCTTGGGGAATCACCATGCCTGACATTAAGCTGTACTCCAGAGCAATTGTGATAAAAACTGCATGGTACTGGTCACACACCTATGGTCACTTGATCTTTGACAAGGGACCTAAAACCATCCAGTGGAAAAAAGATGGCATTTTCAACAAATGCTGCTGGCACAACTGGCAGTTATCATGTAGAAGAATGCAAACTGATCCATTCTTATCTCCTTGTACAAAGCTCAAGTCTAAGTGGATCAAAGACCTCCACATAAAACCAGAGACACTGAAATTAATAGAGGAGAAAGTGGGGAAAAGCCTAAACGATATGGGCACAGGGGAAACTTTCCTAAACAGACCAGCAATGGCTTGTGCTGTAAATCAAGAATTGACAAATTGGACCTCATAAAATTGCAAAGCTTCTGTAAGGCAAACGGCACTGTCAATAAGACAAAAAGGCCACCAACAGATTGGGAAAGGATCTTTACCAATCCTAAATCATATAGGGGACTAGTATCCAATTTATACAAAGAGCTCAAGAAGCTGGACTCCAGAAATTCAAATAACCCCATTAAAAATGGGGTACAGAGCTAAACAAAGAATTCTCAACTGAGGAATACCAAATGGCTGAGAAGCACCTGAAAAAATGTTTAACATCCTTAATCATCAGGGAAATGCAAATCAAAACCACCTTGAGATTCCACCTCACACCAGTCAGAATGACTAAGATCAAAAATTCTCAACAATAAAACTATTAAACTATTCTCAACAATAAAACTATAGCAGATGCTGGCGAGGATGTGGAGAAAGAGGAACACTCCTCTATTGTTCGTGGTACTTCAAGCTTGTACAACCACTCTGGATGTCAGTCTGGAGGTTCATCAGAAAATTGGACATAAAACTACCGGAAGATCCAGCAATACCACTTCTGGGCATATACTCAGAAGATGTTCCAACTGGTAATAAGAACACATGCTCCACTATGTTCATAGCAGCCTTATTTATAGCCAGAAGCTGGAAAGAACCAAGATGTCCCTCAACAGAAAAATGGATACAGAAAATGTGGCACTTTTACACAATGGAGTGTAAACTATTACTCAGCTACTAAAAACAATGAATTTATGAAATTCTTGGACAAATGGATGTATCTGGAGGATATCATCCTTAGTGAGGTAACCAATCACAAAATAAGTCATTAGATATGCACTTACTGGTAAGTGGATATTAGCCCAGAACATAGAACACCCAAGATACAATTTGCAAAACAAGACAATCAAGAAGAGGGGAGACCAACGGGTGGATACTTCATTCCTCCTTATAATAGGGAACAAAATACCCATGAAAGGAGTTACAGAGACAAAGTTTGGAGCTAAGACAAAAGGATGGACTATCCAGAGAATACCCTACCCAGGGATCCATCCCATAATCAGCCACCAAACCCAGGCACTATTGCATATGCCAGAAAGATTTTGCTGAAGGGACCCTGGTATAGCTGTGAGGCTATGCCAGTGCCTGGCAAATACAGAAGTGGATGCCCACACTCATCTATAAGATGGAACACGAGGTCCCCAATGGAGAAACTAGAGAAAGCACCTAAGGAGATGAAGGTGTCTGCAGCCCTATAGGTGGAACAACAATATGAACTAACCAGTACCCCCAGAGCTTGTGTCTCTAGCTGCATATGTAGCAGAAGATGGCCTAGTTGGCCATAACTGGGAAGAGAGGCCCCTTGGTTTTGCAAACTTTATGTGATTTAAGTTCTTATTTTATTGTTTCAGTTATTCTATTTTTATCCACTAAAAATACAAGACAGAAAATTGACAAAAATGCCTGACTCCAAGTAGCACTTTTTAAAATGTACATTCCCCATCAATAGTAACTAGAGTGGTGATATCTTTCCATTTCTGTATTCCTGCTGCTGAGTGCAACTCAGCTTACTGCCTGTCACTAAATAAAAACTTGTGAATGAGTATTTGCAAAATATTTGGTAGATGATGGCCTGAGTCATATACTAAATCCTATATGTAGTTAAGCATGGTCATACAGGTAACAAGTCCCATATATCAAATAGAGTGTCCCTGGTTCTCTAACTGATTAATATATTATCTACTCCAGATATTTGTAGAGTTTTCGAAACTAATCCAAGATTAAAAATTGAGAGTAAATGATCCTACTACCTTTTTTTCATGCCCATGTCCATGTTCTCTAGTGCCCATCAGTTAAAGTCCCTGTTATCAAGGTACGATTAGTTTTTCACACTTCTTATGATCATATATCCATATATACCACACACATAGATGTACTAATACATAAATGACTCTGTGTTTGTCTGAGATCAACTATTTAGTAACATGAAGAACAACTGTTATCAGTTTGATTTGATGGAGCAAGTTTGATTCGTCATATGGGATTCCTTTTCTTCCCTCCTTGCTTTCCACGTGCCACCCTCAAAGCAGTCTATTCAAAGAAAATGATACCCCATAATACAATAGAACCCTGTTTCAGTCTCTACTGTGCACTTATAAATTCTATACAAGAACCTCAGTGGAAGATCATGAAGCAATATGAAAAAAAAAAAAAAGGAGAAGACATTAGTGAGATGGGGAAACAGAAATGGAGCAGGTCTTGCTTGAGGACAACACATGAAATCCATTTTTAACTTGAAAAATCCACGTTTCTGGATATACACAGAAAGAAGCTACATAAACTGTTTTATGGCTGAATTGGAAGATTGTGTGAAGTGTGAGCTATAAATTAGGGAACAATTGGATTACCAATATGGCCATTAAAGATTCTGTGTTTCCAGTGTGTATCTAGAAAGATGTCTGAGTGTCAAATCATGAATGTGCTGATAATTTTGCATTTATGTGGTTGACATAAGAAATGGTTACTTCATAAATAGAAGGTGGGTGTGGTAAGAGAAACAGTTGGCTATATTAAAAGAGAAATATTTTTGAGTGATCTCATAAGTACATACATAAATCTATGTCCACTTAAGAGCTATGGATCTCATAATATGTAAACTCCATCTCATTTTGAAAATAAAATTAACCATATTTTAATCCTGTTTCTCCTCCAGCTACTACTACCTACTTCTTGGAATCCTTTTAGAAAGGAACTCTTGAATTTTATATTATTATTTTACTCCAATTTCCTATCTCCTTTTTCTTGAGCACACTCTGGTGATATCTTCACCTTGATCACACAGCATTTTTGCCTTACTACAAATTAACATGAATATAATACAGAGAATATTACATCTTATTATGTGGCCTTATTCACTCAGCATGTTTTTGAGATTCATACATGTTGCTATATATCTCAATAGTATATTTAGTTTTAATAAGTTAGTAATATTCTATTTGATGACTATCACACATAATTTGTACATCCTCTCAACCCTTTGAAGTGAAACTTTTTGCTCCCAAGAAATCAATTCTATTATTCTAAAAGTCCTAAGTTATAGATGTTAACCTTTGGTCTAAAAGTAAGATCTCTCTACAATTTTTAATTACCCATCTTACTCATATGGCCTGAACTAAAATGAAAGTGTTTTACTGAGTTTTCCCATCTAGTGTAAATTCCCTTCACTCTTTCAAATGTTTTTCAAATGGCAGATTCCTCAAATTACCCTGGTGATCATCTCAAGATTGAGATGATTGATGTTCCTTTAAATGATATAATTTAAACAAATCATTTAACTAGCCAGATGTAGTAAATGTTCAGCTCAGTCTTCATGTGTGTGGAGCCCAGACAACTGGAGCAAGGACTATCCCTGAAGCTGTTGCCTCTCTGTGGAATACATTCTTCTATCTGGGCTGCCTTGTCTGGCCACCAAAGAAGTTAAAGAAAAAGGAATGCCTAAGAGATGCTGGGATTTTATCTGTGATGTTTGTTACACATTGTAGTGGTCATTCCTGGTTGTCAACTTGACTATATTTGGAATGAACTACAATCTAGAATTGGAAGGCTCACCAGTGACCCTTATCTGGAGGCTTGGAGATAGAAGTTTTTGATCTGCATCTTGGTATGGAGATTTTGAGGCATGGTGGCTATGAATTCCAGAAGATTAAATCTCTGAGTTCAAAGTCATCTGGGATTAAAGGTGTGGTGGAACACACCTTTAATCTGGGCTACACCTTCTGCTGGAGACAGTATAAGGACATTGGAAGAAGGGAGTCTGGCTCTTGCTCCTTTGCCTGCTTGCTGTGTGAGACTGAGTAACTGCTAGATCCTTGGACTTCCATTCACAGCTACTACTGAACCATTGTTGGGAATCAGGCTGCAGACTGTAAGTCATCAATAAATTCCTTTACTATATAGAGACTATTCATAAGTTCTGTGACTCTAGAGAACCCTGACTAATACACACATAGAGCTGGGGGTTGGGGCCTAACTGCACATGTTACATCCATACACAAGTGCACACTCATAGATGTCTAAAAATGATAAAGCACTTTCAAAATATTCTCAATTGAATCCCTTATCTCAATAGGATGTAAAATCAACAACTTCCATGTTGTGGCAGGGTCATTCTTCCTGTTGTCACAGGGCACTTGGTATCTCTAAGTCTCACTGACAAGGACCAGGATGCTTCCTTCTTGCTACCACTACCTGAATGCTCACCATCTTTCAATTGGGGTATCAGGAGCTTCTGGGTGCTGGGAAGGAGCCCTATCCCTCATTACTACTTTTTTTTGTCAGCAGAGCCATTGATGAATTCCCCTATCTGATTCTTCTGCTCTTGGTGGGATGTACAGAAGGCTCTACTTTGGAAGGTGGTCAACTTACCCATTTTCTGTTACTAGGTTGCAAGTTGTTGGGAAAAAAACCTATTCCTGGAAACATTTCTCTTTTAGGATCAGAGGATATAAAATATCCTTCCTCCAACCTCCTGTAACTAACCAGATCTTCTACCTATTTCGAGCCTTCTTTTATCATTTCATTTTCAGTATCTGTAATTGTATTTAACAGGACAGATAAACATAACCCGTGTTGTCTGTATTCAATCTATTATGATCAAATGAGAGAATTTTGCATCATTAAAAATATATATGAACTTTCATAATAAGCTTCAAAATGTCAAAAACTTTCTATATGAATGAAAATATTCTTATTTATAATAAAGAAAAAATTCTCATATTTATGTCTCATCAGGGTCTTGAAAATTTACAAAGCTCTAAGATTGGATCAATTAAAATTGATCATGATGTGTGTGTGTGTGTGTGTGTGTGTGTGTGTGTGTGTGTGTGTGTGTGTGTGAAAGAGAGAGAGAGAGAGAGAGAGAGAGAGAGAGAGAGAGAGAGAGAGAGAACACTCCAGGATTAAGAACTCTGGCTACTCTTTCAGAGGCCCCAGTTGGATTTTCAGCCTCAGATGATGGTTCACAACCATCTGTAACTCTACTTTCAAGAAATCCAATGCCATATTCTGGCCTCTGAAGATGCCAGGCTTGCACACTGTATAAAAACATGCATGAAGCCAAAATATTCACACACATAAAATTAAATAATAAAATTTTAACTGAATAATCCTGGCTGCACTTACACTGTGGTCATTCTTGCCATGGTGGACAAAACCCATCTCCATTTGGTCATCAAAGGATATGGGAAGAATGAGTTCTAAGTACTTCAAATCAGTCATCTTTCTAGGCAATTTCATTTCTTTTCCAAGCATCTGAGTTTATCTCATATTTACTCATTAAATCCTAACAGCCCCAAATTCTGAATAGAAGAGAATGCAAATGTCTGCATAGGAACTCTACATATCATTTTGCTTATAAAATGAAAACTAACCTAATCATTTGGGAAGACTTTGCAAAAGAAAATTTCTATCACTTTTATATAGGAATACATACCACTTTAGTATTTCTTCTTAATAGTTAGCCTTGCTTCTCCTTGTTTGGATCATAGGAATATAACAGGTATTACCAAACTTTGTTCTAATCCACCGAACATCAGAAGCTTATGCAAGTCTTTGTGACATAGCAAAACCATTAACAGGTCTTCAGTGAACTCTCTTCTCCCTGTTTTCATTTTTCCTCTATGTGAAATTTATTGAAAACTGCTGTGTCTCACCTCCACCTATTATCATTCTCATAGCAATGTTGCATTTGCATAATGAAAGTGTGATTGTTGAGACATTGAATATACTGCATATCAGATTCATTGGGGAAGATTCCCAAGGCATGCTGGGTGGAACTTCTTCAGATACTGTGGAGCTTTCCTTTATGAAAATAAAATTAAAACATCATTATGGTGATCATAGCAATTGTGTGGCAAATGACAATGATGTCAAGTGCAGTTGAGTAGACAGGACTTATAAGAGTTGTATACAAATATTAAATGAGAATATAAACAAAATATACTAAGTGCCTCTAACTTTAAATGCTTTTTCTTTATAAACAACAATTTAATGATTTTAGCATGATATAATTTGTAAAAGAATAACTTATAGCAAGTTGGTTCATGTAATTAGTAAAGAAATATATAAATTAATTCTCAAAAACTCAGATCATTAAATTTCAAAATAAATAATTAAAGTAAAATAATTTTAACGTTATCCATGTGTTATTGTGGTTCTAGCATACCTTGTTTGAATGAAAAATAAGGTCACATGTCTCTAGATGCACACTGTCAAACTCAATCCAACATAAAGACTTTTAATCTATAAGTATCGTATTTTTTAATTTTTTAAAATTTTTTATTAGATATTTTCTACATATACATTTCAAATGCTATCCCCAAAGCCTCCTATACCCTCCCCTACCCTGCTTCCCAACACCCACTCCCACTTCCTGGCCCTGGCATTCCTCTGTACTGGGGCATACAATCCTTGCAAGAAGCTAGAAAGAACCCAGATGTCCCTCAACAGAGGAATGGATACAGAAAATGTGGTACATTTATACATGGAGTACTACTCGGCAATTAAAAACAACGAATTCATGAAATTCTTAAGCAAATGGATGCATCTGGAGGATATCATCCTGAGTGAGGTAACCCAATCACAACAGAACACACATGGTATGCACTCACTGATAAGCCAATATTAGGCCAGAAACTTAGAATATTGAAGATACAATTTGCAAAACACATGAAACTCAAGAAGGAAGACCAAAGTGTGGATACTTCGTTCCTTCTTAGAATGGGGAACAAAATAACAATGGAAGGAGTTACAGAGACAAAATTCGGAGCTAAGATGGAAGAAAAGACCATCCAGAGACTGCCCCACCTGAGAACCCATCTCATAAGTATCTTATTTTTGTAAGACTTAACTGCCTTATCTAAGCCCCTTTTAAAAACTAGGGAAGAGAATCTCTCATGTTCCGCAGGCATTATCGATTTTTTCATCATCATACCTTTACAAGAATAGATACAGACTTTATTCTTAAAAGCCAGACATTATAAGTAAGTAGAAGAAATCATGGTGACCTCCTTAACCTAAGAATATCAGTATATCCTAGAGGATGCAGCTTGGGGAGTTTGTGGGCAGAAATATTGCTAGTTAAACATTATTATCCATGGGAAATTATAAATCACATTCTTATTCTGAATTTCTGAAGGTTAGGAAAGTTCCAGATTCAGAGTATATTTCCTGGGAAGATGTGGATGGTAAATGAGGACTGAACTATGCACTATATCCAGGAATACTGAGCCGCACTGGTCCAAGTGATTGCTCAGATGCATCTGACTCAGTTGACATGCTCTCCGCTCAATAAGCACTCTGGTCTTCATAGAGAACTATTAGAGGCTTAAAATATCAATCTGGACTTGAAAGAAATGATAAGACTTCCAGAATGTTGTGTATGGCTTTTCTTTTTGTAATTATATGTGGGGTGTGCATGTATGTGTGTCTCACATGTCTGGTAGTATACATGTACATGTATGTACATGTTAATAGAGGTTAACCTAGAATGCTTTCCTTAGTTGCTTCCCTCTTAATTTACCAAGGCAAGTTATTTCATTGAAAATGGATCTCATCAACTCTAGGAATCTAGGCAGCTTGCCCAGCTATTTTGTGATTACTGGGGATTTGAACACTAATTTTTTCTCTTATAGGCCATGCATTTTTTTGATGAGACATCTCAGCTCTATTATATGATTTTTGCTTACATATAATGCTCTATAATAATGGCCTACCTAGTATGATTATATTAAAAAACTTCAAATTTCCATTGTCTGTTCTTGGTTACTTCATGTAAAAACATAATGCTTCCCTTAACTAAAGTGGACTTCCCAGTGGTTCATGACAAGATAGTGATGCTCCATATACTTAGACTCTGTGTCAATGTCTACTTAAGGTCACAATATCAAAACAGTAAAGATGTAATATAAACATCAAAGTAATATATAAGTAACAGAAATCTGTCTTTCACAGTTCTGCAAGGTGGGAGGCTTAAAATCAATACAGCTTCATGAAGTGGCTGCTTCCTGCTTCTAAGGCAATACCTTGATGTCATCTCTCCTGGAGGGTAGGATATTGTGTAATGGATAAATTAGGCCTTACGTAGAGACAACTGATCTCATTTATGAATATGAAGCCCTCCTGACTCAATTGCTTTCCAAAGGCCACACACCTCTC